>NC_072418.2:13679642-14327500 GCF_028858775.2 Pan troglodytes | reverse complement strand
AACACTACTAAGCTGTACACAAAAATGCTTAAGATGGTAGATTTTTAATTGTTTTTATAGCCACAATTAATAATAATAAATTGTTGGACATGGTGGCTCACGCCTATAATCCCAGCATTTTGGGAGGCTGAGGTGGGCACACAGCTTGAGCTCAAGAGTTCAAGACCAGCCTGGACAACATGGCAAAACCCTGTCTCTACAAAAAATACAAATATTAGCTGAGCATGGTGGCATGCCCTCTAGTCTCAGCTACACAGGAGGCTGAGGCAGGAGGATGGCTTGAACTCAGGAGGCGGAGATTGCAGTGAGCCGAGATGGCACCACTGCACTCCAGCCTGGGTAATGCAGCAAGACCCTGTCTCAAAAAATAATAATAATAATAAATTATTGTAATAAACCAGCAAAAAACACATTGATTAGAAAATGGGCAAAATTGGCTGGGCATGCTGGAACACACCTGTAATCCCAGCTTCAGGAACCTAAGGCAGAAGGATCTTGAGCCCAGGCGTTCAAATCCAGCCTGGGCATCATAGCTCTTTCCAAAAAAAAGTGAAAATAAAAATAAATAAATAATAAATGGGCAAAGAACTTGAATGGACATTTCTCCAGGATATATACAAATGGCCAATAAGCACATACAAATATGCTCAACACCACGAATCATTAGGGACACAGATTTTACACAATGTAATTTCAAATGGCTACTCACCACTTGAATAGCTTTTGTCTCATGTAAAATATACACTGACAAAAAGATAAATCTTTACAATTGTTATTTATTATTCTATGGAAAATTATAAATAACTAAAATATTACAGCTGCTTCAAATCTAGCATGGGGGAGACATAATTGAAGATAATGTCAATTGGAGAAGGGAAGTTGACATCTGGGATTGTGGCAAGGGAAACCAGAAACTTAGGAACTTATTTTGACCCTGATACGGTTTGGCTGCGCCCCCACCCAAATCTCATCTTAAATTGTGGTTCCCATAATCCCCACATGTTGTGGGAGGGACCCGGTGGGAGGTAATTTAATCATGGGGGCAGTTCCCTCTATGCTCTTCTCATGATAGTGAGTTCTCACGAGATCTGATGGTTTCATAAGTGGCTTTTACCACTCTTTGCTCTGCACTTCTCCTTGCTGCCACCATGTGAAGGACATGTTTGCTTTTCCTTCCGTCATGATTAAGTTTCCTGAGGCCTTCCCAGCCATGCTAAACTGTATGTCAATTAAACCTCTTTCCTTTATAAATTATCCAGTCTCAGGTATGTATTTATTCACAGCGCGAGAATGGACTAATATAGTAAATTGGTACTGGGTAGTGGGGTGCTCTGCCATAAAGATACCTGAAAATGTGGAAGCAACTTTGGAACTGGGGAACAGGCAAGGGTTGGAACAGTTTGGAGGACTCGGAAGAAGACAGGAAAATGTGGGAAAGTTTGGAACGTCCTAGAGACTTGGAGGGCTCAAAAGACAGGAAGATGTGGGAAAGTCTGGAACTTCCTAGAGACTTCTTGGATAGCTCTGACCAAAATGCTGGTAGTGATATGGACAATAAAGTCCAGGCTGAGGTGGTCTCAGATGGAGACGAGAAACTTGTTGGTAACTGGAAGCAAAGGTGACTCGTTATGTTTTAGCAAAGAGACTGGCGGCATTTTGCCCCTGCCCTAGAGATCTGTGGAGCTTTGAACTTGTGAGAGATGACTTACGGTATCTGGTGGAAGAAACTGCTAAGCGGCAAAGCATTCAAGAGGTGACAGAACATTAAAGTTTGGAAAAATTGCAGCCTGACAATGGAATAGAAAAAAAAACCCAGCCAGGCGTGGTGGCTCATGCCTGTAATCCAGCACCTTGGGAGGCTGAGGCGGGCGGATCACCTGAGGTCAGGAGTTTGAGAGCAGCCTGAGCAACATAGAGAAACCCCTTCTCTACTAAATATACAGAATTAGCTGGCCGTGGTGGCACATGCCTGTAATCCCAGCTACTCGGGAGGCTGAGGCAGGAGAATCGCTTGATCCCGGGAGGTGGAGGTTGTAGTGAGCCAAGATTGCGCCATTGCACTCCAGCCTGGGCAACAAGAGTGAAACTCTGTCTCAAAAAAAGAGAAATGAAAAACCCATTTTCTGGGGAGAAATTCAAACCAGCTACAGAAATTTGCATAAGTAACGAGAAGCCAAATGTTAATCACCAAGACAATGGAGAAAATGTCTCCAGGACACATCACAGACCTTCATGGCAGCCCCTCCCATCACAGGCCTAGAATCCTAAAAGGAAAAAATGGTTGGTTTCCTGGGCCTGGTCCAGGGCCCCTTGCTGTATGCACCCTAGGGACTTGGTTCCCTGTGCCCAGCCACTCCAGCCATTGCTAAAAGGAGGCAAGGTACAATTCAGGTCATGGCTTCAGAGGGTGCAAGCCCCAAGCCACAGCAGCTGCCATGTGGTGTTGGTCCTGTGGGTGCACAGAAGACAAGAATTGAGGTTTGGGAACCTCTGCCAAGATTTCAGAAGATGTACAAAAATGCCTGGGTGTCCAGGCAGAGGTGTGCTACAGGGGCGGAGCCCTCATGGAGAACCTCTGCTAGGGCAGTGCAGAAGAGAAATGTGGGAACTGGAGCCCCCACACAGAGTCCCCACTGTGGCACTGCCTAGTAGAGCTGTGAGGAGAGGGCCACCATCCGTCCTCAAGAACCCCAGAATGGTCAATCCACTGACAGTTTGCACCGTGCACCTGGAAAAGCCACAGACACTCAGTGCCAGCTGTGAAAGCAGCCAGGAGTGGGGGCTGTACCTTGCAAAGCCACAGGGGCAGAGGTGCCCAAGGTTGAGGGAGCCCACCTCTTGCATCAGCATGACCTGGATGTGAGACGTGGAGTCAAAGGAGATTCTTTCTTTTTTTTTTTTTTTGAGACAGAGTCTGGCTCTATCACCCAGACTGGAGTGCAGTGGCATGATCTCGGCTCAGTGGAACCTCCGCCTTCTGGGATCAAGCAGTTCTCCTGCCTCAGCCTCCCAAGTAGCTGGGATTACAGGCGCGTGCCACCATGCCTGGCTAATTTTTTGTATTTTTAATACAGACAGGGTTTCACCATGTTAGCCAGGATGGTCTTGATCTCCTGACCTCATGATCCGCTTGCCTCGGCCTCCCAAAGTGCTGGGATTACAGGTGTGAGCCACCGCGCCCGGCCAAGGAGATTATGTCAAAGCTTTAAGATTTAATTACTGCCCTACTGGATTTGGGACTTGCATAGGGCCTCTAGCCCCTTTGTTTTGGCCAATTTCTCCCATTTGGAATGGGTATATTTACCCAATGACTGTATCTAGGAAGTAGCTAACTTGTTTTTGATTTTACAGGCTCATAGGCAGAAGGGACTTGCCTTGTCTCAGATGAGTTTGCACTTGTACTTTTGAGTTAATGCTGGAATGATTTAAGACTTTGGGGGACTGTTGGGAGGGCATGATTGTTTTAAAATGTGAGGATATGAGATTTGGGAGGGGCTGGGGGTGGAATGATATGGTTTGGCTGTGTCCCCACCCAAATCTCCTCTTGTAGTTCCCATAATCTCTGCATGTCATGGGAGAGAGCAAGTAGGAGATAATTTAATCATTGGGGTGGTTACCTCCATGTTGTTCTCATAATAGTGAGTTCTCATGAGATCTGGTTTTATAATGGGCTTCCCCCACCTTTAGTCTGCACTTCTCCTTGCTGCTGCCATGTGAAGAAGGACATGTTTGCTTCCCTTCCACCATACTTGTAAGTTTCCTGAGGCCTCCCCAGCCATACTGACCTGTCAATGAAATCTCTTTCCTTTATAAATTACCCAGTCTTGGGTATGTCTTTATTAGCAGCATGAAAACAGACTAATACAGAGCCCTGGGAAAAACTAGGCTGAAGAGGCTGGGCACGGTGGCTCATGAGGTCAGGAGTTCAAGACCACCCTGGCCAAGATGGCGAAACCTTGTCTCTACTAAAAATACAAAAAAAATTAGCCAGGCATGGTGGTGGGCACATGTAACCCCAGCTACTTGGGAGGCTGAGGCAGAGAATTGCTTGAACCTGGGAGGCAGAGGTTGCAGTGAGCCATGATCGCACCACTGCACTCCAGCCTGGGCGACAGAGCAAGACTCCATCTCAAAAAAAAAAAAAAAAAAAAAAAGGAAGAAAAACTAGGCTAAAGAGGTCTCAAGTACTCCTTCCTTCACCAAACTTGAGTCAAGCTCCTCAGAGCCCTCTTTTTGACTAGGGCTTGGCACTGGCCTGCAGAAGTCAGTTTCAGCAAGAATCCGTCTAAGGTAGTTTATAGGGACTCCTCCTACCTTAATATCCAATCAAGTTCTTTTTCCCCCACCTATGAGACCCAATCAAGTTCCATTCTCTCCCTCATCTTGTGCATTGGCTATAAATCCAATAATATTCCTGCTGCATTCAAGGCTGAATTCAATCTCCCTCCCCTATTACAGCTGTCATGACTCACTGCAATTGTGCTTAATAAACTTTTCCTTGACATTCTTAACAAGTTTCCAGTGCAATCTCTCTTTAACAGGGAACAAGGTTGTAAACTTGAGACCCTGGTTCATACATCTGAAATGCATAGGGGATGACAGGCTCCCTCCCACTGGGGATGAAGGAGCTGGGAACCACACATGCCATTCTGCTGGGCCCACCCAAGTCTGAATCCATGGAGGGGGAGGGTGTCCTGAGAGTACCTCCCACCCACAAACCCAAAACACCAGGCTCAGATTTCTCTCCGGATGGCCACTCCGTTCTCACCCCATGATCTGGGTGAGATCCAGGATTGCAGGTGCACAACTGCCCAGAGAGAGGTCCAGGAGGTAGACTGCCTCCTAAAGTGATGGGACAGGATACCTGGGAGTCCTGGCTGCCAATTCAGCCCCCACCCTGATGGAGTGTGATGGAGGGGACTGAGACTCAGGCTGCTTCTGGATAAGATTCCCCACCAGACACAGGATTTGCAAGTCGTTCTTCCACTTGGTGAATTATCTTTTCAAGTTCTTGGTGTCCTTTGAAGAATAAAAATTACCAATTTTGATGAAGTCTAAACTTTAGTTAGTAACATATTGGCTCACCAATTCTGATCATCATCATATGATATATTGGTTCATCAATTATATGATATATATGATATCATATTTATGTACTTTGGGAGGCCAGGATGGGAGAATCACTTGAGCCAGGAGTTAGAGATCAGCCTGGACAACATAGTGAGACCCCCATCTACCAAAAAAAAAAAAAATTAGCCAGGTGTGGTGGTGCACACCTGTGGTCCCGGCTACTTGGGAGGCTGAGGCGGCAGATCACTTGAGCCCTGGAGGTCTAGCCTGCAGTGAGCAGTGATTGCACCACTGCACTCAAGCCTGGGTGAAAGAGCAAGACTTCGTCTCTTAAAAAAAAAAGAAAAGTAGGGGAAAACAATCACCTGTGGAGGAGAATAAGGAAACTCTTAAGTATTATCTGTTCAATTTTTCTGTCAAACTACAACCGGTCTAAATAATAAAGTTTATTAAGTAAAATAGTGAATAAAATACCATTTCATGGAAGATTCACGGCTATGTGAAATAGACAGATGACATACAATATAACATATAGGATGATATCACTTCCACAAAAAACAGACAAGAATAAGGCCGGGCGTAGTGGCTCACACCTATAATCCCAACACTTTGGAAGGCATAGCCGGGTGGACTGCTTGAGCCCAGGAGTTCAAGACCAGCTTAGACAGCATGGCAAAACCCCGCCTCCACACACACAAAAAATACAAAAATTAGCTGGTGTGGTACTGTGCACCTGTAGTCCTAGCTTGTTGGGAGACTGAGGTGGGAGAATCACTTGAGCCCGGAGGCAGAGGTTGCGGTGAGCCAAGAGCGCCACTGCACTCCAGCCTGGGCTACACAGTGAGACTCCATCTCAAAAAAAAAAAAAAAAAGGCTAAGAATAGCCAAGATGTCGTACAAAATACAGTTAGGATTGTTAACAGACTGAATGTTTGTATTCCACCACCATCCCCTGCCCAAAATTTCATTTGTGAAATCCTAACCCCCAAACTAAATGCAGAAACCAGCATGCGTGAAACAAACAGGCAAAGAAACCACAAAAAAACTCTTTTTGGCATAATATTAATGGTAATAACTTACTAAAAATTCAAAAGAGGAAGAGCCAAGCAAAATTCAGCCTAATGATAAATAGATGGTAAAACTATTAAGAACCACCTTTTAAAAATGAGGACCTGGTCACCTGTGGGTACAGACGGGAGATAAGATCAGGACATACCAGAAATGCCCAACGCCCATTTATGAACCTGGGTAGTGAGTCCACGGGTGTTTCACACACCCCACTCTCCTCTCCTCACAGTGTGGAAATGCTCCCTCCTCCAGGGTCTCAATTCTCACCAGCGAACACTTATCCAGAGTCAGGTGAAGGTTCTGATCTCTAGTGTCTTTTTTCATATACCATTTCTGACACCAAATGTGTGGTGTTTGCTGAACACAACCAAATCTCCAATTCTCCAACACCAATTAAGCATTCAAATCAATTCTGACACTACCCAGAGTTAACGGGGACCCCATAAGTTCAGGGCTCATTACCATAACAGTGCCCCACTGCAGATGCCAGTCACAAGCCCCAGGGATCACCCATACTTCTCAGCAACTGCATATAAATCAGAAATGGCGAAACGGAAGGGATGGATGTAAGGGAAAATGGCGGCAGAAGATTGGGCAGGTAGGTAATCCTGGAAATAGCTATGGTTAAAGAAATTCCCCCGTCTTTTGTATTCTGCAGGCGCAGGTTATGCAAAGAAACACTCTTCTCATTATGACTTAGATGACACTGCTTTTTTACGTATGACAAAGCCATACACAGACTAGAAATTCCCTTTATTTTTCTCACAATTGATTAGCTGAACAGCTTTGTCTTCAGTGATCAGTCAGAACAAAGTACCTGTTAACAAAACTTTGGTTAAGTTTCTCTTCTTCCTCCAGCCCCTGAACTTTGACCCACCCCCAGCCTGAGCCTATATACAACCCCTCTGATGACCCTCCTAAGAGACTGCCTTCAGGATCTAGGTGGGATTTTGCACCCTGCATCCTGCCTTCCACCTCCCACCTTCTTTATCATTTGCTCCTCCCTACAAAAGAAAATCCTTTTCTGCATAAACTCTGAGATGCTTGCATTTTTTTTTTTTTTTTTGAGACAGAGTCTCACTCTGTCACCCAGGCTGGAGTGCAGTGGCGCGATCTCGGCTCACTGCAACCTCTGCCTCCTGAGTTCAAGCAATTCTCCTGCCTCAGCCTCCCGAGTAGCTGGGATTACAGGCACGCACCACCATGCCCGGCTAATTTTTGTATTTTTAGTAGAGATGGGGTTTCACTATGTTGGTCAGGCTGGTCTCAAACTCCTAACCTTGTGATCCGCCCACCTCAGCCTCCCAAAGTGCTGGGATTACAGACGTGAGCCACCGCGCCCAGCCTGAGATGCTTGAAGATTTTATACTTGGTGCCTTCTCCCCTTTCAATTATCCTTTAGAATAAAGTCATTCCTGTCTGGTGTGGTGGCGCTCCCCGCCCCACCCCCATAATCCTGGAATTTGGGGAGGCTACGGTGGGAGGATTGCTTGAGGCCAGGAGTTAGAGACCAGTCTGGGCAACATAACAACATCCTGTCTCTATTAAAAAAACTTTTTAAAAAATATAAGCCAGGCATCATGGCACATGCCTGTAGTCCTAGGTACTTGGGAGGCTGATGTGAGAGAATTCCTTGAGCCCAGGAGATCAAGGCTACAGTGAGCTATGATCGCACCACTGCACTCCAGCCTAGGAGACAGAGTGAGACCCTGTCACACACACAAAAAATAAATAAATAAAAATAAAATAAAATAAATCACTCCTTACCTAAATCCAGATTTGTTTCATTAACAAAACGTCTACAAACAGACCCAAGATAATAGCAAGTACATTCTCAGAAAGGCATCACCTCAACCACCTCTGCCTATGAATCCCCAGCTTTCCAGGGCTCTGAGCTTCTCTCACTATAAAGGGCTCCACCCAAAGTCAGTTGTGAGCAGCTGGGACACTGCAGGGGAGGCTCCTCAGCAAGAACCACTGGGCCTGTAATGTCCTCTCTTTGAAGGCTCAAGATTGGTCTTAGTTTGAAGTCACTAGTCTGCTGTCTCTGTTTCCCAGTCAAGGTTATGCATTTAATTTTCAATGAGAAAATACCCAGGGTTTGAAGATTCCAGCAAAATCACTCAAATTCACTGTTTATAGCAAGGAAGGAAATTGTAAGGCACTTATATTTCATACCTTAACAGGAAAAGTAAAAGTATCCATCCTCTTCAGACAATAAACATGTTATTTATTCTTTCTATGGTAACAAATCATGTACTAAATCATATTGGAACACTTCTAGGAGTTACCAAGTCCTGTCCTATTAGGACTTCGCATTAAACTCTGATGTCTAGATAACAGGAAGAGAACAGTTATCCACCGTCACAAGTTTGCCACCCTGCAAAGCAGAGGAATTGATGTTTTGGTGAATCTCTGTAATTCACCAATTTATTTGCTACACTTACTTGTGGAAATGTATTCATTTTCTGCAGTCATGATAGAAGAGAGTTTTCTCTCTCTCTTTTCCTTAGTATTCCCAACACTAAGCCCTGGAATTCCATTTTAAATCACCACACCCCACCCCCACAAAAAAAAAATAACATACTTGAGAAACTTACTACACTTGTTTTGGGAAAGAAAATAATAATAATTTTTTTTTTGAGATGGAGTCTTGCTGTGTTGCCCAGGCTGCAGTGCAGTGGCGCAATCATGGATCACTGCAAGCTCCGCCTCCCAGGTTCATGCCATTCTCCTGCCTCAGCCTCCCAAGTAGCTGGCACTACAGGCACCCGCCACCATGCCCAGCTAATTTTTTGTGTTTTTAGTAGAGACAGGGTTTCACTGTGTTAGCCAGGATGGTCTCGATCTCCTGACCTCGTGATCTGCCTGCCTCAGCCTCCCAAAGTGCTGGGATTACATGCGTGAGCCATCGCGCCCAGCTGTAATAATTTTTAACAAACATAATATAAGACTAGATATTTAACGTTTTCTGAAATCCACTTCCTTCTTGCCTCTTTGCAAAACTGTCTTATATTTCAAGGCCTACTGATGAAATACATTTATAGTTACTTAAAAAAGAAAAAAACTGACACTGCAATAAGTGAACAAATCTTTTGCAGGGGACAAACCCAGGAAGGGGCTGCGCTAACCTGGAACAGAGGTACGTCTGACTCAAGTTTCACATCTTTTTTTTTTTTTTTTTTTTTGAGACAGAGTCTCGCTCTGTCACCCAGGCTGGGGTGCAGTGGCGTGATCTCGGTTCACTGCAACCTTTGCCTCCCAGGTTAAAGCGATTCTCATGCCTCAGCCTCCCCAGTAGCTGAGATTAGAGGCACCTGCCACCACACCCAGCTAATTTTTGTATTTTTAGTAGAGACAGGGTTTCGCCATGTTGGCTGGGCTGGTCTCGAACTCATGGCCTCAAGTGATCCGCCCACCTCAGCTTCCCAAAGTGCTGGGATTACAGGTGTGAGCCACTGCGTCCGGCCCAAGTCAGGTCATTCTATCACTTGGGATATCGCCCACCCCCTAACCTGCTCACTGAAGGGCTCAGTGACCACCCTTCCAAGAGACATTGCATTTTGCCTCCATCTGCCTGAAGTACATTTTGCTTTTCAGGTTCTTGCATCACCTCAATGGGATGGGTTTTCCTGTCCTTGGGATAAGTCTTCTCACTTCACCAGTCTAAAAGAATCCAGAGGGCAAGAATCATATCTGTTTTTCCCCTCAATATCATCATCCATTTGGCTGGACACCAATGTGTCCCCCAAGGAATGGGATCTGGAATTAGGGGAAGAAAAGCTGAGTGTCCCAGGGGTGAGCTTTGAGAGGGAGGGGATATCAAGAGATTCCTCCGACCCCAGGACACCCAGCTCCTCCACTAAGAGGCCCCACCCCGTACTTCAGGCTGTCCAGTGGGAGCAGGCTGATACCAGACCCTTCAACAGATCTGGCTGCTGTGGGCATCCTGTGTCAGCCCAAACAGCCCTGAAGCCCAGGACCAGGAAAGGAGGTTGCTCTGAAGACATATCACAGTTTAAAGTTTCCAAAGGGGAACCCCAACCCAAAGACACTGTTTTTTGTTTTTTTTATTTTAGGGTCCGGGTCTCACTATGTTGCTCAGGCTGGTCTCAAACTCCTGGCCTCAGGTGATCCTCCCGCCTTGGCCTCCCAAAATGTTGGGATTACAGACATGAGCCATGGCACCAGGCCAACCAAAAGACATTCTGAGAACATCCCTGTGCCTAGGAGAGAGAAAAGGAGAAGAGGCACAAACGTTTTTTCACAGCAGGGTCTCATACATGTATTCTCTGCTTTCCTCTGCTGTGAAATGTTCAGAAACAGAAAGCAAATATTTTTAAAAGACCAATCGATTGCTCCTTGAAAAAATAATACAAATTAATTAGTTTGAAATGTGCAATAAAGGACAAAGAGTTGATAATGTCGTGACTGGAGTTACCTTTTGGGAATATGGTGAAAGAAGTGGTATAAAGAATTATTTGCAAGCCCCAGAGGAGTCAGGCTAGGGGAACAAGGTCAAGGATTTGGGACCCTGTCCCCCTGGGGAGTGTTAAAATAATTAATTAGGAGACAATTAAAGGGCTGTGGCTATGGTGTCCTGGTTTCCTACCCAAGGAAACAGAAATCTAAGTCGAATGAAATTCTTTTATTTGATTTTATATTTTAAAAATTTGTAGTAGTTTTTTGGTCTCAGTCTGAATATGTTCATTTAAAAAAAATTAACAGAGATGGGGTCTCGCTATATTGCGAGGCTGGTCTTCAACTCCTGGGCCCAAGCGATCCTCCTGTCTTGGCCTCCAAAAGCGCTGCGATTACAGGCGTGAGCCACGCGCTCCAGCCTCAAATGAAATTCTTATAAGTTACCAGTTTATAAGGAAATAAAATTTAGGATTAATAAACCACAACCACCAATCCACCTCTGACTACATAAGCAGAAAATGTCCACCTAGATAGAGCAAATAAGGCGACTGCATAACTGTCACCAACCAAGTACTGATTTTGGTTCGCTTCCTCCTGCACCTTACAGCCTTTCCTTCCATTCCCTCCAACGGATCACCAAGCCACAAACCACGACCGGGAGCTTCTCCATCGATGAACCGCTGTTTGCTCAAATAAACTCTAAATTTTTAACGGGAGAAAGGCGGGACTGTGGGGGGCGGCCACAGACCGCAGCTCCTGCCACACGAACCCCACATCCGAGGCGGGATACCCCCATGACCCTCCCGCGGCCCCCGCACCATGTGGGGAGACGCGGGGCTGCGGGGCCACAGGCGTCGCGCAGGGACGGGACAGGACGCCCGGGGTCCCAGCTCCTGGCCCAGCCCCACCTTGCGGCCGAGGGAACTCGGGTCCCAGACCCCGAAGTCGCCGCAGAGAGGCCTAGGTCCCTCCACAGCCGGTTCCGGCCGGTTCCAACCAGCCCCTCCCCCCGGTCTGGGGACGCCTGGCCCCTCACACGCACCATTTCTCGGCTTCCAGGTGTCCCGGCGTCCTCCCTACGACTCCCGCGACCTGTACAGGTCACGGCGCGACAGAGGCTGCGGCGGAGACACCTTGGGCCTCTCGGAGAAACGGAGACGTGAGCCCGGGTGGGGGCGGACGCCAGAAACAAAGGCTCCGTAGGGAGGCGCAGGCCCTGCCCTCCTCTCCCGGGCGCATCTGAATGGACAGTTGGCAGGGCCCCGCCCCAGCGCCCCTGATTGGATAGGGTGACATACCCCGCCCCCTAAGGCCTGAGGGACGTAGGAAGCCATGGAAACGCGGCTGTGCGTAGCAGTGTTGACTGGTTCTAGCCACTGCGCCTCTCAGGCCGAGTTTCCTCCCTGCACCCAGCCCGAGGATATTTGAGGGTTTGTTTTGGTTTTTTTTTTTTTTTTTTTTTTTTGAGACGGAGTTTCGCTTTTGTCGCCCAGGCTGGAGTGCAGTGGCGCGATCTCAGCTCACTGCAATCTCTGCCTCCCGAGTTCAAGCGATTCTCGTGCCTCAGCCTCCCGAGTAGCTGGATTACAGGCACCCGCCACCACGCCTGGCTAATTTTTGTATTTTTCGTAGAGACGGGGTTTCGCCATGTTACCGAGGCTGGTCTCTAACTCCTGACCTCAAGTGATACGCCCACCTCGGCCTCCCAAAGTCCTGGGATTACAGGCGTGAGCCACCACGCCTGGACTTGTTTTGGTTTCCTTCCTTCCTTCCTTCCTTCCTTCCTTCCTTCCTTCCTTCCTTCCTCCCTCCCTCCCTCCCTCCCTCCCTCCTTTCTTTTTTTTCTTTCAGGGTCTTGCTCTGTCACCCAGGCTGGACTGCAGTGGCATGATCTCGGCTCACTCCAGCCCCAATCTCCCGGGCTCAAACGATCCTCCTGCCTCAGCCTCCCTAGTAGCTGGGACCAAAGTCACGCCCCACCACACTCTGCTAATTTTTTGTTGGTGGTGCTGTGTGTGTGACGGGGGTGGGGTGGGGGTAGATGGGGTCTCACTATGTTGACCAGGCTGGTCGTGAATTCCTGGGCTCAAGTGATCCTCCTGCCTAGGCCTCCCCAGGTGCTGGGATTACAAATGTGAGCCACCGTGCCCGGCCACTATTTGCATTTAATGCAGAGCTTGCTTCTAGCTTGCCAGAGTAGGCACTGTCTTCTTCTGGCACTCCATGAGCTCTTCCTTCTCATTCCTTCCGGACACAAGGTCACCAGTATGTGCAGGGAACTCCACACTCACTGTGACATGGAGCAATCGCCTTGCCTCAGAACGGGAGGGAGCCCAGGCTAGGCCAGGGAGGACAGGAAGAGGAGGAAGGGCCTGATGTTCGGGGGAACGGGGATTTGGGATGAGGCGTGCCAAGGCTTCCTCCCATACCCTCCGGTCCCTGAAAAAACATCTATACGTGGAAAAAAAGTAGAAATAACTGAGGTGAGAGGAAGGATGCTCTCTGATGAAGTGCTGTGGGATGAGACCCAAAGTAATGTATTAGTATTAAAAGGCAGGTTGGGCTGGGTGCGATGGAGCACGCCTGTAATCTAGCACTTTGGGAGGCCGAGGCAGGCGGATCACCTGAGGTCGGGAGTTCGGAACATGGAGAAACCCCATCTCTACTAAAAATACAAAATTAGGCCAGGCGCCGTGGCTCACGCCTGTAATCCCAGCACTTTGGGAGGCCGAGGCGGGCAGATCACGAGGTCTGGAGATCGAGACCATCCTGGCTAACACGGTGAAACCCCATCTCTACTAAAAATACAAAAAATTAGCTGGGCGTGGCAGTGGGCGCCTGTAGTCCCAGCTACTCGGGAGGCTGAGGCAGGAGAATGGCGTGAACCTGGGAGGCGGAGCTTGTAGTGAGCCGAGATGGCGCCACTGCACTCCAGACTGGGAGAGAGAGCGAGATTCCGTCTCAAAAATAAATAAATAAATAAAATAAAATAAATAAATAAATAAATAAATAAAAATGCAAAATTAGCCGGGCCTGGTGGCACATGCCTGTAATCCCAGCTACTCGGGAGGCTGAGGCAGGAGAATCGCTTGAATCGGGGAGGTGGAGGTTGCGGTGAGCCAAGATCACGCCATTGCACTTTAGCCTGGGCAACAAGAGAGAAACTGTCTCAAAAAAAAAAAAAAAAAGTCAGGTTAAGCTGGGCGCAGTGGCTCATGCCTCTAATCCCAGCACTTTGGGAGGCTGAGGCAGGCGGATAACGAGGTCAGGAGTTCGAGACCAGCCTGGCCAACATAGTGAAACCCCGTCTCTACTAAAAATACAAAAAATTATTGAACCCGGGAGGTGGAGGTTGCAGTGAGCTGAGATCGTGCCACTGCACATCAGCCTGGGCGACAGAGCAAGACTTTGCCTGAAAAAAAAAAAAAAAAAAAAAAAAAGGCAGGTTGGAGGATTCAGGGAAGATGGCAGAATAAAAATCATAAAGAATCTGTGGCCAGGCATGGTGGCTCATACCTGTAATCCCAGCACTTTAGGAGGTCAAGGCAGAAGGATCAGTTGAGCCCGGGAGTTTGAAACCAGCCTGGGCAACATAGTGAGACCAACCCCTAACCCCATTTAAAAAATATGAAAATTAGCCAGGGGCTGGGCACGGTGGCTCATGCCTCCAATCCTAGCACTTTGGGAGGCCAAAACGGGAGGATTGCTTGAGCCTAGCAGTTTGAAACCAGTCTGGGCAACATAGTAAATCCTCCCACCCCATCTCTACAAAAAAATACAAAAATTGGCTGGGCGCGGTGACTCATGCCTGTAATCCCAGCACTTTGGGAGGCCGAGGCAGGCGGATCATGAGGTCAGGAGATTGAGACCATCCTGGCTAACACGGTGAAGCCCCGTCTCTACTAAAAATACAAAAAATTAGCCAGGCGTGGTGGGGGATATAAAGAGCTGATGCCTTTTATTTTTTTCCCTTTGTCAACCTAAAATAATCGAAAGGCTCAAGATCCAGTTAAAATAGTTTATTCAAGGCCAGGCACAGTGGCTCATATCTATAATCCCAGCATTTTGGGAGGCCAAGGCTGGAGGATGGCTTGAGCCCAGGAGTCTGAGACCCACCTGGACCATATAGTGAGACCCTGTCTCTGAAAAAAATATATTGTTTTTAATAAGCTGGGCATGATAGGGTGCACCTGTAGTCCCAGCTACTTGGGGGGCTAGGACGGGAGGATCACTTGATCTCAGGAAATCGAGGTTGCAGTAAGCTATGATGGCACCACTGCACTCCAGCCTAGATGACAGAGAGAGACCTTGTCTCAAAAAAAAAAAAAAAAAAAAAAAGTTTATTCAAACACAGAGTACAAGGGTGGCCATCAGGGACATGCTGACACCGAAGAATAGTGATCAATGATCCCAGTGTGGGGAAAAGTGAAAATTGTCTATATAGGCAAAAACAGAGGTGCTGAACAGAAATACATTTCCATACAGATGTTAATATACAGACATAAGATTTGAGGCTGGGTGCCGTGGATCACACCTGCAATCCCAACACTTTGGAAGACCTAGGTAGGTGGATCACCTGACGTCAGGGGTTCAAGACCAGCCTGGCCAACATAGTGAAAATCTGTCTCTATTAAAAATACAAAAAGTAGCTGGGCATAGTGACACATGCCTGTAATCCCAGCTACTCAGGAGGCTGAGGCACGAGAATGGCTTGAATCCAGGAGGTAGATGTTGCAGTGAGCCAAGATCATGCCACTGCACTCCAGCCTGGGCGACAGAGCAAGACTCTGTCTCAAAATAAAAAAAAATTAAAATAAAAAAAAAAACAGATGTGATTGACTACTGTTGATTACATACACTCTATGGGGGTTGCTTAACATTCTATTGTAAAGCGGTAACAGTCACAAGGGTATACATATCCTACATCATTTAGTATAGGTTTGAATGAAGAACAAGGAGTCTGATGGCTACAGTCTCAAAACAAAGGTAAGGAAGCATCAGTCATGCATCAGAGAAGCTGTATTATAAGACTCAGTTTCTAGGACTTAAGTGCTTAATTTTCCCCTTCGCATAATGAATTTGGAAGGTATTGATTTTTTTTTCTTTCTTTTTTTTTTTTTTTTTTTTTTAAGACAAGGTCTTGCTCTGTCACCCAGGATAGCGTGCAGTGGTGCTATTGTAGCTCACTGCAGCATCGATCTCCTGGGATCAAGCAATCCCCCCACCTCAGCCTCCTGAGTAACTGGGACCACAGGCAAGTGCCACCATACGCGGATAATTTTTTTTTAGGTTTAGTAGAGACAATGTCTCGCTATGTTGCCCAGGCTGGTCTCGAACTCCTGAACTCAAGCGATTTTCCCACCTCAGCCCCTCAAAGTGCTGGAATTATAGGCAAGAGCCACCTCGCTCAGCCGAAATTTTATTTTCTTTTTGCACTTTTGTTATTTTATTTTTCTCCTGGGACCCAGACATTGACAATTAGGTCATTCAAAGGCAGCCACAGAGGAAATTACAGTTACCACAGAGGCCCAGAAAAAAAGAATTAAGAAAAGACCGGCCAGGCACGGTGCCTCATGCTTATAATCCCAGCACTTTGGGAGGTCGAGGTGGGTGGATAATTTGAAGTCAGGAGTTCGAGACCAGCCTGGCCAATATGGTGAAACCCCGTCTCTACTAAAAATACAAAAATTAGTCGCATGTGGTGGAGCATGCCTGTAATCCCAGCTACTCAGGAGGCTGAGGCAGGAGAATTGCTTGATCCTGGGAGACGGAGGTTGCAGTGAGCTGAGATCACACCACTGCACTCCAGCCTGGGTGACAGAGCGAGACTCTGTCTCAAAAAGAAAAAAAGAAAGCCGGGGATGGTGGCTCATGCCTGTAATCCCAGCACTTTGGGAGGCCGAGGCAGGCGGGTCACCTGAGGTTGGGAGTTCCGGACCAGCCTGACCAACATGGAGAAACCCTGTATCTACTAAAAATACAAAATTAGCTGTGCATGGTGGTACATGCCTGTAATCCCAGCTACTTGGGAGGCTGAGGCAGGAGAATCGCTCGAACTCGGGAGGTGGAGGTTGCAGTGAGCTGAGATCACGCCACTGCACTCCAGCCTGGGCAACAAGAGCGAGATGCTTTCTCAAGAAAAGTAATAAAAATAATTATATTTCTATGATATTGGGCACTCAATATATAAAGATGTGATTTGTGACATTAACAACATAAAAGAGCCGGGGGCGGTGGCTCACGCCAGTAATCCTAGCACTTTGGGAGTCCAGGCAGGAGGATCGCTTGAGCTCAGGAGTTCAAGACCAGCCTGGGCAACATAGTGAGACCTTATCTCTATGGAAAAATTAACAAATTAGCCAGTCATGGTGGTGGGCACCTATGGTCCTAGCTACTTGGGAGGCTGAGGTGGGAGGATTGTTTGAGCCCGGAAGGTCCAGGCTACAGTAAGCCGTGATCACGCCACTGCACTCCAGATTAGGTCACAGAGTGAGATCCTATCTCAAATAAATAAGTAAATAAAAATTTTAAAAAATAACATAAAAGAAGAGGAAACTATAAAAATAGAGTATCTGGGCCAGGCGTGGTGGCTCACGCCTGTAATCCCAGCACTTTGGGAGGCCGAGGCAGGCGGATTGCCTGAGGTCGGGAGTTTGAGACCAGCCTGACCAACATGGAGAAACCCTGTCTCTACTAAAAATACAAAATTAGCCGGGCGTAATGGCGCACACCTGTAATCCCAGCTACTCAGGAGGCTGAGGCGGGAGAATCGCTTGAACCCGGGAGGCAGAGGTTGCGGTGAGCCGAGATCACACCACTGCACTCCAGCCTGAGCAACAAGAGCAAAACTCCGTCTCAAAAAAAAAAAAAGAAAAGAAAAAAGGAAATAGAGTATGTTTATACCATAACCAGGCATAATGGCACATGCATGTAGTCTCAGCTACTTGGGAGGCTGAAACAGGAGGATTACTTGAGCCCAGGAGTTCAAATCTAAGCTTGGGCAACATAGCAAGACTAGTTCTCAATTAATAGAATAGAATATTTCTATGCTATTGAAGTTAAATTGGTATCATTTAAACCTTCGCTGGGAACAGTGGCCCATGCCTGTAATCCCAGCACTTTGGGAGGCTGAGGTGAGAGGATCACTTGAGCTCAGCAGTTCAAGAGCTCAGGCAACACAGTAGGACCTTGTCTGTACAAAAATTTTTTTAAAAAATTAGCCAGGGATGGTGGCCCTTACCTATAGTCCCACATACTCGGGAGGCTGAGGTGAGAGGATTGCTTGAGCCCAGGAGGTTGATGCTGCAGTGAGCCATGATCACACCACTGCACTCCAGCCTGGGTGACAGATAAGGCTCTGTCTCAAAATAAAATAAAATAAAGTTATATTATTATAACTTAGAATGTCAAATGTAACCCCCATAGTAACCATAAAGAAAATATCTATAGAAAATACACGAAAGGAAATAAGAGAATCAAAAAGTCTCATTACAAAAAGTCAAGTAAACAGAAAAGAAGGCAGTAATGGAAGAAATAAAGAACAAAAAAGCTCCAAGACACACAGAACACAAATGGTAAAATGGCTGAAGTTGGGCCTTCCACCTCAGGAATTCCTTTAAATTGAAATGGGTTAAACTTTCCAACCAAAAAACAGAGATAGGCAGAATAGATGTTTAAAATATGATCCAAGCCAGACACAGTGGTGCCTCCCTGTAGTCCCAGTTTAGGGGATTGAAGTGACAAGATTGCTTGAGGCTATTGAGGCCGGGCACATTGGCTCATGCCTGTAATCCCGGCACTTTGGGAGGCTGATACCTGAGGTCAGGAGTTTGAGACCAGCGTGGCCAACATGGTGAAACCCCGTCTCTACAAAAGATACAAAAATTAGCCCGGTGTGGTGGCGGGCACCTGTAATCCCAGCTACTCGGGAGGCTGAGGCAGGAGAATCGCTTGAACCTGGGAGGCGGAGGTTGCAGTGAGCCAAGACTATGCCGTTACATTCCAGACTGGGCAACAAGAGGGAAACTGTCTCAAAAAAATAAAAATAAAAAATAAAAACAACCTTGAGACAAATATGAAAATCCAACATATCAAAATGTATGGAATGCAGAGAAAGCAGTGCTAGAAAGAAAAATTTATAGCTGTAAATACATTCATTGAAAAAGAAGAAGCCTGGGCAACATGGCCAAACCCTGTCTCTACAAAAAATACAAAAATTAGCTAGGTATGGTGGTGCACGCCTATAGTCCCAGCTACTGGGGAGGCTGAGGTAGGAGGATCGCTTGAGCTTGGGAGGTCGAGGTCGCAGTGAGCAGATGGTGCCACTGCAGTCTAGCCTGGGCAACAGAGTGAGACCCTATCTCAAAAAAAAAAAAAAAAAAAAAAAAAGAACTCAATAAAACATATGTATTCATGGCCCGGCATGGTGGCTTACAACTGTAATCCCAGCACTTTGGGAGGACGAGGCAGGAGGATCACCTGAGGTCAGGAGTTTGAGACCAGCCTGGCCAACATGGCAAAATCCCATCTCTACTAAAAATACAAAAGAAACAAAACAAAACAACAACAACAACAACAAAACATATGTATTCCTTCCTGAGGATCATGAATACTGAAATAATTGGGGGTACCGGCTGGGCGCGGTAGCTCACGTCTGTAATCCCAGCACTTTGGGAGGCCGAAGCAGGCAGATGACCTGAAGTCAAGAGTTTGAGACCAGCCTGGCAAACATGGGGAAACCCCGTCTCTACTAAAAATACAAAAAGTAGCTGGGCGTGGTGGCGGGGGCCTGTAATCCCAGCTACTTGGGAGACTGAGGCAGGGGAATCGCTTGAACCCGGGAGGCAGAGGCTACAGTGAGCCGAAATTGCGTTACTGCACTTCAGCCTGGACTCCATCTCAAAAAAATAATAAATAAATAATTGAGGATGGTGAACAAAACCTTGGGTGGAGAGAAATGGGTGCCTAGTAATAACGGGAGTAGAGGAACGAGTGTCCATTGGTGTTGTTGACTGTGAGGTGGGTCGTTGTGGAGTTCACAGCTGAGGGAGATCTGTGTGGGGCTCCTTCCTGCCCTGGCTATGGCTTACTCCAGCCGGTCCCCGCATCCTCCCGTGCCCGCTGACAGCCTTGCTGCAGGAGGGGCACCAGAACTTCTCAGCCTGCTACTCCCAAGCAGTTCAGCGGTACCCAGGATAGAAGGACCAGGAGCTGGAGTGGATAAGTCAGGTAACCATGGAATCAGTGGGCACTGGCTGGGATGAAAAGGAGGACAGGGGTTAGGTGGGGCTTGGGTGGGGTTTTCCTCCTTGCCATCCAACTGGCTCAGCAATGGCTGAGGCAAGGAAGTCACCATTTGCTTTCACTTGATGGTGGAGACGATGGATGTTTTTACCCTGGGGGCTAGAGCTGGTGGATATCTGAGAGGATGTGGGGAGGGGTTGGGGGAGCATGACGGGGTCTAGAGAGTAACAGGGGAATGTTTGATCACGAGAATCAAACATTCAAATGATCAAACGTTCAAATCATTGAGGAAAGAGGTGGGAGTTAGGTAATATAAAGACCAACTCCTGGCTGGGCGTGGTGGCTCACGCCTGTAATCCCAGCACTTTGGGAGGCTGAGGCAGGCGGATCAAGAGGTCAGGAGATCGAGACCATCCTGGCTAACACGATGAAACCCCGTCTCTACTAAAAATACAAAAAATTAGCCGGGCGTGGTGGCGTGCGCCTGTAGTCCCAGCTACTTGGGAGGCTGAGGCAGGAGAATGGCGTGAACCCGGGAGGTGGAGCTTGCAGTGAGCCGAGATAGCGCCACTGCACTCCAGCCTGGGTGACAGACTGAGACTCCATCTCAAAAAGAAAGAAAGAAAGAAACCAACTCCTTGGCATGACAGACCCCACCTCACCTCTCCCGATTTGGGATTTTGTTTATTTGTTTGTTTTGGGAGTCTCACTCTGTCGCCCAGGCCGGAGTGCAGTGGCACGATCTTGGCTCACTGCAACCTCCACCCCCTGGGTTCAAGCATTCTCCTGCCTCAGCCTCCCGAGTAGCTGGGCTTACAGGTGCCCACCACCACACCTGGCTAATTTTTTATATTTTGGTATAGACGAGGTTTCACCATGTTAGGCAGGCTAGTCTCGAACTCCTGGCCTCAAGTGATCCACCCGCCTCGGCCTCCCGAAGTGCTGGGATTACAGGTGTGAGCCACTGAGCCCAGCCCCATTTGAGATTATTGACCCACCTGGAACCTAGCCAGACTGAACTGGTGGCAGCAAACTACAACAGTGAACAGCTACATTTACATCATGCCACCCTCCAAACCACCAGCCTGACCTTCCACAGCTCATCCTGCCCTCCCATTCTCCAGACTGAAAATCAGTCCCTTAGCCTGTGCGAGCCCCATCAAATCCATAATTCCACCTCCCGTGCACTGAGGCAGGCATGGGGGTAGCTAGTCACCAGGACACCTTCACACCCATACAGCTGAACTGTGCTGACTGATAGCACCAAGGAGCTCATGGTGAGTGAGGCAGAGCCCCATCCAAGCCAGGGTCCTCTTTCCAGGCTTTTACCCAGTGCCTACTCAGCACTGCCTATAGATCCCCTCCTCTGAGAATCTCACCAGAGCAGACACGGTTTGCAATTTCCTGGGAATCCGGCTGCTCATCATGTTATCCTACAAACATTCCAATCCCAGCGTACCTCACTCATCCCACCCCTGGAAGTTTCTCTGGGGCAGTCTCTGGCTGGATCCACTGTAGAATCTGTCCACGCCCTGCACAGGCCTAGTGGCAAGTGGGGCTGGAAGGAGCATTAATTTCTTCTCCGAAAGGGAAACTGGATCTGCGTTCGGTGCTGCAGTTCAGGCTGTGGCCATGCAGGGGCAGCAGTGGACAGATAAAAACGTCCGAAAAAGGCGCTCAGGCTGCGGGAACAGTAGACCATCCCCAGGGACTTCACTGCCCAAGGCATCTGCCTAATTTCTCTCTCTCTTCTCTTCTCTCTCTCTCTCTCTCTCCCCTTTCTCTCTCTCTCTCTCTCTATCTAATCTGTCTATCTATCTTCTATCCATCCGTCTATCATCTATCTATATCGGAGACAGTCTCACCATATTGCCCAGGTTGCTCTCAAACTCCTAGGCTCAAGCAATCTTCCCGCCTGAACCTCCCTAAATGCTGGGATTACAGGCAAGAGTAATTTTCGTTTTTGGTTTTTTTTTTTTTTTTTTTTTTTTTTTTGGTCTAAGTACAGAGGACCTTATTGCTTTATTGATAGGCCCTGTTCTTCAGGGGGTCTGGCATGGAAACTGTGTATGGGGAGATTTTCAGTGTGGTGGGGGGCTGAGTGCAGCAGGGACTCCCAAGCAGCTGAGGGCCTCTCTCTTCCTATCATACTGTCACTGGGGCTCCTGGTCTGAGGGTCTTACTCCTTGGAGACAGTGTGGACCACCACCTTTTTGCTGAAGCCAAATACATTGTCATGCCAGGAAATGAACTTGACAAAGTGTCATCAAGGGCAATGCTAGCCCCAGCACAGAAGGTGGAAGGATGGGTGTCACTGTTAAAGTCGGAGGAGACGGCCGGGCACGGTGGCTCAGGCCTGTAATCCCAGCATTTTGGGAGGCTGAGGCGGGGGGATCACTTGAGTTCAGGATTTCGAGACCAGCCTGACCAACATGGTGAAACCCCATCCCTACTAAAAATACACAAAATTAGCTGGGTGTGGCGGTGTGCGCCTGTAATCCCAGCTACTCGGGAGACTGAGGCAGGAGAATTGATTGTTTGAACGCGGGAGGTGGAGGTTGCAGTGAGCCAAGATCGCGCCACTGCACTCCAGCCTGGGAGACAGAACGAGACTCCCTATCAAAAAAAAAATAAATATAATTTAAAAATAAAGGCGGAGGATATAACCTTGTTCTCAATGTAGACCGGGATGCCCTTGAGGGGGCCCCCCCAATGCCTGTTTCACCACCTTCTTGAGGTCATCATATTTGGCAGGTTTCTCCAGACGGCAGGTGGGGTCAACCACCAACACATTGGTGGCAGGGACTCGGAAGGCTGTTCCAGTGAGCTTCCTGTTCAGTGCAGGAATTTGCCCACAGCCTTGGCCGTGCCAGTAGATGCAGGGATGATGTTTGTCACGCCAGTTTCCCAGAGGGGCTGTGGTCATGAGCCCCTCCATGGTGCCAAAGATGTCATGGATGACCAGGGTCAGTGGCTCAGCCTGTAATCTCAGCATTTTGGGAAGCCAAAGTGGGAGGATCGCTTGAGCCCAGGAGTTTAAGACCAGCCTGGGCAACAAAATGAGACCCCCGTCTCTATTTATTTATTTATGAAATAGGGTCTTACTCCGTCACCCGGCTCACTGCAGCATCAACCTCCCAAGCTCAAGCAACCCTCCCACCTCAGCCTCTCAAATAGCTGGGACTACAGATACACCCCACCATGCCTGGATAATTTTTTTAAACTCTTTGTAGAGACAGAGTCTTGATATGTTGGCCAGGCTGGTCTTGAACTCATAGGCTCAAGTGATCCTCCAACCCCAGCTTCCCAAAGTGTTGGGATTACAGGCATGAGTCACTGCACCTGGCCTCCATCCCTATTTAAAACAAAAAAAGAAAAAAGAAAGAAAGAAAACAAAACCAAACCAAAAAACAACATTGTCACGGATGACCTTGGCCGGAGGGTAAGCAGTTGGTGGTGCAGGAGGCATTGCTGACGATCATGAGGTTTTTGTATCTCTCATGGTTCATGTCCATCACAAACATGGGGGCATGGGCAGAGGGGGCAGAGATGGTGAGCCCTTTGGCTGCCCATTCTAAGTGAGCCCCAGCCTTCTCCATGGTAGTGAAGATGCTGGTGGTGGACTCCATGACATAACCAGTGCCAGCATCATCACCCAATTTGATTTTGCTGGGATCTGGCTTCTAGAAGATGGGGATGAGATTCCCATTTCCTATTGATGACAAGCTTCCCTTCTCTTTCTCAGTCTTTTCTTTTCTTTTTTTTTTTTTTTTAAGAGAGAGAGGAT
The DNA here is from genome assembly GCF_028858775.2 of Pan troglodytes. Classification (NCBI taxonomy): domain Eukaryota; kingdom Metazoa; phylum Chordata; class Mammalia; order Primates; family Hominidae; genus Pan; species Pan troglodytes. The sequence goes on along the minus strand of NC_072418.2, from coordinate 14,303,910 downwards.
CTCCCTATGTTGCCTAGGCTGGTCCTGAACTCCTGGTCTCAAGTGATCCTCCCACCTCAAACTCCTAAGTAGCTGAGATTACAAGCATGAGCCACCACACGCAGCCCACTTCTCAGCTTTGATGGTGCCGTGGAACTTGCCGTGGGTAGAATCATATTGGAACATGTAGACCATGTAGTTGAGGTCAATGAAGGGGTCATTGAGGTGACAACATCCATTCTGCCAGAGTTAAAAGCAGCTCTGGTGCCCTGGTGACCAGGCACCCAATATGGCCAAATCCATTTACTCCTGCCTTCACTTTCACCACGGTGTCTCGGGGACATGCCTTTTTCACTGCATGAAAAGACGTGGCTGTCTGTCAAATGGGAGGAGCAGAGAGGCTCTGCCTTTTTAATCTTTAAAAAAAAAATTCAGGCTGGGCATGGTGGCTCACGCCTGTAATCCCAGCACCTTGGGAGGCCAAGGCAGGCGGATCACAAGGTCAGGAGATCCAGACCATCCTTACCAACATGGCGAAACCCCGTCTCTACTAAAAAATACAAAAAATTAGCTGGGCGTGGTGGCGGGCACCTGTAGTCCCAGCTACTTGGGAGGCTGAGGCAGGAGAATGGCGTGAACCCGGGAGGTGGAGCTTGCAGTGAGCCAAGATCGCGCCACTGCACTCCAGCCTGGGTGACAGAGCAAGACTCTGTCTCAAAAAATAATAATAATTTAGATGGGGTCTCACTGTGTCACCCAGGCTTGTCTCAAACTCCTGGGCTCCAGTGATCCACCCCCCTCAACCTCCCAAAGTGCTCGGATTACAGGTGTGAGCCACCACGCCCGGCCTATTATTATTATTTGAGACAGTCTTGCTCTTGTCGCCCAGGCTGGAGTGCAGTGGCACGATGTTGGCTCACTGCAACCTCTGCTTCCCGGGTTCAAGCGATTCTCCTGCCTCAGCCTTCCGAGTAGCTGGGATTACAGGTGCCTGCCACCATGCCCAGCTAATTTTTTTGTATTTTTAGTAGAGATGGGGTTTCACCTTGTTGGTCAGGCTGGTCTCAAACACCTGACCTCAGGTGATCCGCCCACCTCAGCCTCCCAAAGTGCTGGGATTACAGGTGTGAGCCACTGCTCCTGGCCCTGTCTTTTAATTTTTAAAGGGTAGGGGGCACCATGACCCATCTTTGCCCACCTAAACCACCTATTCAGCAGCCCATGCCCCGCAGCCCACAGCTGGGGGACATCATGCAAAATCTAAGTCAGATCTGTCCCTCCGATCAGAACCCTCTGTGGCTCCCACCTCACCCAGATAAAAGCCCCCTTCCCTGCAGCCCCCAAGAGCACACACAACCTGCCCCACCCACACCCTTTTCTGTTCCTTGCCCTTGACCTTGCAGACTCAACCTTCCGGATTCACTTCCCCCTTGCTCACTCTGCTCCAGCCACAAAAGCCAATTTTTGGTTCTCAAATCAAACTAACTCATGACAGCATTTTGAATTTTGAAGCCTTGGGGCCCCGAAAAAGTCCATCTTTTTTTTTTTTTTTTTTTAAGATCAAGTCTCACTGTGTCGCCCAGGCTGGAGTGCGGTGGTGTGATCTCGACTCACTGCAACCTCTGCCTCCCTGGTTCAAGCAATTCTCCTGCCTCAGCCTCCCAAGTAGCTGGGATTACAGGTGCTCGCTGCCATGCCCAGCTAATTTTTTTGTATTTTAGTGGAGAAAGGGTTTCACCTTGTTGCCCAGGCTGGTCTTGAACTCCTGAACTCAGGCAATCTGTCTGCCTCAGCCTCCCAAAGTGCTGGGATTACAGGCGTGAGCCACTGCGCCCGGCCCAAAAATCCATCTTTGTGGGTTCCTTTGTAAATGTGTAGTCAATTTAGAAATTTAGAAACACGGTTTCCCTTAAGCCTTTATTTAGTTACAATCACAACTAACATGTTACTTATACACCTGGCAAAGTGAAACATCAAAAAATTAATTCAGGGCCTGGCCTCAGGCCTGTAATCCCAGCACTTTGGGATGCCAAGGCAGATGGATCACCTGAGGTCAGGAGAATCGCTTGAACCTGGGAGACGGAGGTTGGGACGAGCTGAAGATCACACCACTGTGCTCCAGCTTGGGTGACAGAGTGAGTGAGACTCCATCTCAACAAAAAGAAAAAGAAATATCACTTTAAGAGGTCATTGGATGCATACTTGGGTCCGTTTATAAGTTTAGTGGATTGAAATTAACATTTTACATTTTATAAGTGTGATGCATTTTATTCTATACTCTTTTACTACTATAATAATAATTATTAATTTTTTTTTTTTGAGATGGAGTCTCGCTCTGTCACCCAGGCTGGAGTGCAGTGGCGAGATCTCGGCTCACTGCAAGCTCCACCTCCCGGGTTCATGCCATTCTCCTGCCTCAGCCTCCCGAGTAGCTGGGACTACAGGCGCCCGCCACCATGCCCAGCTAATTTTTTTGTATTTTTAGTAGAGACGGGGTTTCACTGTGTTAGCCATGATGCTCTCGATCTCCTGACCTCGTGATCCGCCCGCCTCAGCCTCCCAAAGTGGTGGGATTACAGGCGTGAGCCACTGCGCCCGGCCAATTATTAATATTTTTTAGAGACAGTGTATCAGCTCTGTCACCCAGACTGGAGTGCAGTGGTGCAATCATGGCTCACTGCAGCCTCGACCTCCTGAGCAATGCTCCCACCTCAGCCTCCTGAGTAGCTGGGCTACAGGTGCACACAACCATGCCCAGCTAATTTTTTTTTTTAAGAGATGAGGTCTCTACAAAAAATGTTGGGATGACAGGTGTGAGCCACTGTGCCAGCTTATTCTTTAATCTTTTAATTTATTATTATTATTTTTTGAGACAGAGTCTTGCTCTACCACCCAGGCTAGAGTGCAATGGTGCGATCTCAGCTCACTGCAACCTCTGCCTCCCGGGTTCAAGCGATTCTCCTGCCTCAGCCTCCTGAGTAGCTGGGACTACAGGCACGTGCCACCACACCCAGGTAATTTTTTGTATTTATAGTAGAGATGGGGTTTCACCATGTTAGCCAGGATGGTCTCGATCTCCTGACCTCTTGATCCACCCGCCTCGGCCTCCCAAAGTGCTGGGATTACAGGCATGAGCCACTGCACCTGGCCTATTCTTTAATCTTTTTAAATGTCTCCACCAAGCAAACACCTTGAGAAGTCCTTATCAGTTATTAAAAATCTACAATGCAAACATACAAATAAAAGGAGAACAGTAAGTTCTCTTAAACATTCTGATACTACTTCTAAACTTAGCCAATAAACAGAGAATGAATGTTAATTTTTTAAATAAACAGGCCAGGGGCAGTTGTTCACACCTGTAATCCCAGCACTTTGGGGGGCTGAGTTGGGAGGATTGTTTGAACTCAGGAGTTCAAGAGCAGCCTGGACAAGGTGACAAATCCCTGTCTCTACAAAAAATACAAAAATTAGCTGGGTGTGGTGGTGTGTGCCTGTAGTCTCAATCCTCAGGAGGCCGAGGGGTGTGGGAGGATCCCCTGAGCCCAGAAGGTCGAGTCTGCAGTGAGCCGTGATCGCATCACTGGTCTCCAGCCTGGGTGACTCTGTTTTAGAAAAAGAAAAAAAAAAGAAAAAAAAAAGCTTTCATTAACTGAAGACAGACTGAAAGCAAGAGAAACTGAAAGCAAGATAAATGAGTGGGTGGTTTCCTCAAGCACTGGTAGGTGCTGCAGAGAAAACTACAGCAACAGGAGAGTCAGACAATGATGGGGGCAGGGTGGTGCATTTCAGATAATTTCAGATAAATTATCTTTTTCTTTTTTTTTTTTTTTGAGACAGTCTCACTCTGTCACCCAGGCTGGAGTACAGTGGCACGATCTTGGCTCACTGCAACCTCCGCCTCCCAGGTTCAAGCAATTCTCCTGCCTCGACCTCCAGAGTAGCTGGGACCACAGGTTTGTGCCACCACGCCCAGTTAATTTTTGTATTTTTAGTAGAGACGGGGTTTCACCATGTTGGCCAGGCTGGTCTCGAACTCCTGGCCTCAAGTGATCCACTCGGCTTGGCTTCCCAAAGTGCTGGGATTACAGGCGTGAGCCACCACGCCCAGACTCATTTCAGATAAATTAAAGGAACTTGAACACAATGGGTGACCTCAGTATCTGACTAAGGAAGACCCTTCCAGGCAGGGAGAACAGAAAGTGCCAAGACCCTGAGGCCAGAGTGTATCTGAGACAGTCAAGCAATGCGGAGGAGGTCAGAGGAGCAAGAAACAGGGAAAGCAGGATTGGCAGGAGGAAGGAAGGAAAGGGATTGGGTAGAGACAGCAGCGGAGAACAGGACCTGGATGTATTGGCAAAAGGAGGAACTCACTCGTGGGGTTGTTGACATCTGAGATTGACACTGGTATTGGGAAAATAGGAAAGGGTGGAGGTGGAGGGAGATTCTGAGTCACAGCCTGATCTAGCTCCACAGAAAATCAGCAGAAGAGAGTTCTCCTGGGTGAATGGAGAGAGAAGAGCTTATTCAGAACCCTGGAGGAGACCAGAGAGAGATAGCCAAGAACCCACAGGTTTTATTACATGCTCTGTGCAAGATCAGGTTTATTTTTTTCATTGTGCTCTCTCTCTCTCTCTCTCTGAGACAAGAGTCTAGCTGTGCTGCCCAGGCTGAAGGTCAGTGGTGCAATCGTAGCTCATTGCAGCCTCAAACTCCCAGGCTCAAGCGATCCTCCATCTCAGCTTCCTGAGTAGATGGAACCACAGGTGTGCACCACCATGCCTGGCTAATTTTGTTTTTGTTTTTGTTTTTGTTTTTTTTGTAGCAATGTGATCTCGCCACGATGCCCAGGCTGTTCATGAACTCCTGGGCTCAAGCGATCCTCCCACATTGGCTGGGTTTACAGGCCTGAGCCACCACGCTTGGCCAGCTTTTTCAATTTAAAAAATATAGAAAGTGTTAATACAAATTAAAAAGTTATAAAATAGTGCCAATAGTATCCCATTTTTCCGAAGACAAACATAGGCAGAGAAAAATTAATGGATACTGTCTCTCTGGGCAGGGGTATTACTGGCTATTATAATCTTTGTTTTCGTGCATTCCAGAATTTACCAACTTTTCTACAAAGATCATGTAGCACAATAAGATAATAAACATAATTTTGTGTGATCTCAAAATACAGGAAGCATAGAAGCTTCCAAAACACGCCTGTACCCACCACATGAAGAAACAGATGTTAACATTTGGTCATAATTGCTTCAGATTTCTTTTTTTTTTTTTTTTTCTGTTTTTTTTTTTGGGGGGGGGGGACAGAGTCTTGCTCTGTTGCCCAGGCTGGAGTGTAGTGGCATGATATCGGCTCAGTGCAACCTCCTCCTCCTGGCTTGGAGTGCAGTGGCATGATCTCAGTTCACTGCAACCTCTGCCTCCTGGGTTCAAGCGAGCACCTCCAGCTAATTTTTGTCTTTTTAGTAGAGACAAGGTTTCGCCATGTTGCCCAGGCTGGTCTGGAACACCTGACCTCAAGTGATCCGCTCACCTCGGCCTCCCAAAGTGCCAGGATTACAGTGTGAGACACCACACTGGCTAAATAATAAGTTAAAAAAAAAAAAACAGGAGACTGGCCAGGCACGGTGACTCACGCCTGTAATCGCAGAACTTTGGGAGGCTGAGGTGGGCAGATCACCTGAGGTCAGGCATTGGAGACCAGCCTGGCCAACATGGAGAAACCCCGTCTCTACTAAAAATACAAAATAGCCAGGCGTGGTGGTGCGTGCCTGTAATCACAGCTACTAGGGAGGCTGAGGCAGGAGAATCGCTTGTACCCGGGAGGCGGAGGTTGCGTGAGCCAAGATTGCACCACTGCACTCCAGCCTGGGCAACCAGAATAAAACTGTCTCAAAAAAAAACAAAAACAGGCCGGGCGCGGTGGCTCACGCCTGTAATCCCAGCACTTTGGGAGGCCGAGGTGGGCGGATCACGAGGTCAGGAGATCGAGACCATCCTGGCTAACACGGTGAAACCCCGTCTCTACTAAAAAATACAAAAAATTAGCCGGGCGCGGTGGCGGCGCCCGTAGTCCCAGCTACTCGGGGGTGCTGAGGCAGGAGAATGGCGCGAACCCGGGAGGCAGAGCTTGCCGTGAGCCGAGATCACGCCACTGCAGTCCAGCCTGGGTGAAAGAGCGAGACTCTGTCTCAAACAAACAAACAAACAAACAAACAAACAAAACAACAGGAGAAGATGATGACAGACCTCACAAGAGCTTGGCCCCAGGCCTGAAACCCCACCCAGTGCTGTGGTCCTGCGGCTGTGGGCCCATGGGTGCCCCCAAAGGGTCCCAGGCAGATGGAGGCTCCTGGTTGGGGTGGAGGAAGGAAAAGGATGAAATCGGCTCCCCTGGCCACCCCTTCTGGCCCAGCTGCAGCTGCAGTCCGTGGGTCTGAGCCGACCTTTGGGGTTCATCGGCCCATTTTACAGATGCGGAGCCTACAGCCGGGAGGCGTGGCGGCTCTGGGCGGCGCAGGGTTCCGGGGCGGGGAGGCCGAGGCGCCCGCCCTCCCCGCCGGGGCTCACCTGGGTCAGCCCTGAGCCCTGGAGCAGGACGGATCGGCCGCTGCCTGCTTAAAGCTGGGGCCGCCCAGGAGTGCGATCGCCTGCGGATCTGCAGCTGGGCACCGGCCGCAACGCCCGCCCCGCGACGGCAGGTGAGATGCGGGCGGCCCCGTGGGAGGGGTCTCTGCCTGTCCTCGTCACCCACTTCCTTCCCGTTTGTTGCTGCTGCAGGGCTGGGAATGGGGGGGACCAAGCACTTCGCAGGGTGACCCGGGGAGATCTGTGAGCCAGTGGCCTCAGCGTTGAATGAGAGCTCTCTCCCGGGTCCGCGCTCGCAGGGACTGAAGGGACTCGTGAATGTCCGCGGGACGTGTCGCGGCGGCGCCCAGCACGGAGGAGGCAGGCAGGGAGGTGAGGAGCAGGTCAGACCGGCCGCAGGTGCAGGGCCTCCTGCCCTCCCAGGCTGCTGTCCCGTGGAGGGCCTGCAGACAGCTGCTGAGACTATGAGGGTCAGAGGTCTGCGGTCACGCGCGCTATCACCAGCTAGCTGCCTCCTGCCTGGTTCCTCCTGCAGGAATGGGAGTCTGGGGGGAGGGGAGGGTGTGGGCAGGACTTCCTGGAAAAGGGAAGCCCGTTGGTGTTTATGTGTGGGGTGGAGAGAGGGCAGGGGGAGGATGGGGACACACGCGGAGTCCCCCACTCAGATGTTGGCAAACACAGCTCCGACACCAGACACGCAACCCATCCTAGAGACGCAACCCAGGCACACACACGTGGACACACACAAAACTTCATCCATAGGGATTCCCACCCAGTGCCACGTGAGAACGCAGGCGTGCATCGCAGACAAGCCACACAGGCCTCGCAGGCTCAGCATACACGTCTGCAGCAACACCATCAGGTACAGAGCCGAGGCCCAGGTAGGCATGCTCAGCTGCACGCAGGAAGCAAGACACACCCAGACACACACAGGTAAGCCCTTACTCAGAGAAAGAAGGTGCAGGAGATGTGTCGGGTAATCACGGCCACAGCCTCTCAAGTGTGCGCACACACACACACACTCACACTGAGATACACAGACACACAGAGATACCTGGACGTGTCAAGCCTACAGCACAAACAGGCCCCTGCAGGTCCACCCGGAGGCTGTGTGGGCCGAGGCTGCTGCACACGTGTGCCCAGATCCTCCCACCCCCACCCCAATCCCGTGTCCTGCTCCAGGGAAGTCCAGGGCTCACATGACCCAAGGGGAGGGCTCCCAGGACAGCCCTCGGAGAAACTGCATCATCCTCACTAATGATCCACTTCCTCCTCAGGGAATAAAGGCTCAGGGACCGGCAGTTCTACTCTGGAGCCCACCAGCCTCTCAGAGCCTCCGGTGACTGGCCTGTGTCTCCCCCTGGGTGAGTGCTGGGCAGGCTAGGTGGAAGGAGGGTGAAATGGGCCTGCAGGGCCATCTTGGTGCAGCTCGCCCTCTCACAGACCGCCCCCCCCTTCCCTAAGCCAGCTTGTGCAGCCGTGTCCTGAGAATTAGGGCACCAAGGGGTTCCCACAGGGGCAGCCTGCAGCAAGCAGTCTCCCTCTATCTCAGGGCAGGCGGGGGTCTCAAGGCCTCCCTGCCCTTGTCACAGCCCGGGCCACCTATGCTTGTCTCTCTTCTCCCAGATGGACATGTGGACGGCGCTGCTCATCCTGCAAGCCTTGTTGCTACCCTCCCTGGCTGATGGTGCCACCCCTGCCCTGCGCTTCGTAGCCGTGGGTGACTGGGGAGGGGTCCCCAATGCCCCATTCCACACGGCCCGGGAAATGGCCAATGCCAAGGAGATCGCTCGGACTGTGCAGATCCTGGGTGCAGACTTCATCCTGTCTCTAGGGGACAATTTTTACTTCACTGGTGTGCAAGATGTCAATGACAAGAGGTTCCAGGTCTGTGCCCAACAGAGTGGGGCAGGAGGTGGGGGCAGGCAGTGGGGAGAAGCCGCCTTACCTAGTGACCTTCCTTTGGAGAGGGCAGAGGGAAGGTGATGGGGCACCTTTGGGCGCCGGGAGCATTCAGTGTCTCCCTTATCCTGACTTGGTGGGAGGATCAGCGTAGCCACTGACCCCAGGGAAGAGGCCTGCCCTATCTGTTTGCTACAGGAGACCTTTGAGGACGTATTCTCTGACCGCTCCCTTCGCAAAGTGCCCTGGTACGTGCTAGCCGGAAACCATGACCACCTTGGCAACGTCTCTGCCCAGATTGCATACTCTAAGATCTCCAAGCGCTGGTGAGCCACCCTCAGCCCTGCCTCCCGAGATCCTCACATAGCAGAGACACAGGGGCCCTGTGGCTTGAGCTGACCCTGGGACTTCTGTGCCCAAGATGTGCACCCATGACCTCTATCCCCTCCACAGGAACTTCCCCAGCCCTTTCTACCGCCTGCACTTCAAGATCCCACGGACCAATGTGTCTGTGGCCATTTTTATGCTGGACACAGTGACACTATGTGGCAACTCAGATGACTTCCTCAGCCAGCAGCCTGAGAGGCCCCGAGACGTGAAGCTGGCCCGCACACAGCTGTCCTGGCTCAAGAAACAGCTGGCAGCGGCCAGGGAGGACTATGTGCTGGTGGCTGGCCACTACCCCGTGTGGTCCATAGCCGAGCACGGGCCTACCCACTGCCTGGTCAAGCAGCTACGGCCACTGCTGGCCACATACGGGGTCACCGCCTACCTGTGCGGCCACGATCACAATCTGCAGGTGAGGGCCCTGTGGGTGGGGTGGGAGCTGGGTGAGGGGGGTCCCCATCCCAGCTGATGTCCACATGGCTGGGGTCCTCCTGCTGTCTGAGGGTCTCCTGTGGCCTTCAGAATGTCTAGACTGTCCCTCAAATCTTGCTGTCTAACCAGGAAAACACTCCAAAGCCAGAATAATATCTTTGAATTGCCAATTTCTTTCTTTCTTTTTTTTTTTTTTTTTTTTTTTTTTGGAGACAAGGTTTCATTGTTTTTCACGCAGGCTGGAGTACAGTGGTGCAATCGGGGCTTACTGCAGCTTCAATCTCCCGGGCTCAGGTGAACCTCCCACTTCAGCCTCCAGAGTAGCTGACACTACAGGCGTGGGCCACCACGTGCAGCTAATTTTTGCTTTTTTTTTTTTTTTGAGAGGGAGTGCAGTGGCACAATCTCAACTCACTGCAACCTCTGCCTCCTGGGTTCAAGCAATTCTCCTGTCTCAGCCTCCCAAGTAGCTGGGATTACAAGCATGGGCCACCAAACCTTGCTAATTTTTATATTTTAGTAGAGACGGGGTTTCACCATGTTGGCCAGGCTGATCTCGAACTCCTGACCTCAAGTGATCTGCCCGCCTCGGCCTCCCGAAGTGCTGGGATTATAGGCATGAGCCACTGCACCCCGCCCTTGCGCATTTTTTTGTAGAGGCAAGGTCTCACTATGTTGCCCAGGCTGGTCTCAAATTCCTGGGCTCAAGCAATCCACCCCCTCAGCCTCCCAAAGTGCTGGGATTACAGGCATAAGCCACCACACCTGGCCACCAATTTCTTACTAAGTGCTCTACCTATGAAATAGGATTAATACACTCCTAAAAGTCAGGAAATTGAAGCCAGGAGGGGTTACATACCTCAAGGTGACTCTGTGGTTAGGGCCAGATCGAGCCCTGGACCTTAGGCAGGGCTCTGCTCAAAGCTGGGTCTCCACTGACCCCTTGTCCTCCATCCTCAGTACCTGCAAGATGAGAATGGCGTGGGCTACGTGCTGAGTGGGGCTGGGAATTTCATGGACCCCTCAAAGCGGCACCAGCGCAAGGTCCCCAACGGCTATCTGCGCTTCCACTATGGGACTGAAGACTCACTGGGTGGCTTTGCCTATGTGGAGATCAGCTCCAAAGAGATGACTGTCACTTACATCGAGGCCTCGGGCAAGTCCCTCTTTAAGACCAGTCTGCCGAGGCGAGCCAGGCCCTGAACTCCCATGACTGCCCAGCTCTGAGGCCCGATCTCCACTGTCGGGTGGGTGGGCCCTGCCGGGACCCTGCTCACAGGCAGGCTTTTCCTCCAACCTGTGGCGCTGCAGCAAGGCAGGAAGGGGAAACACAGCTGATGAACTGTGGTGCCACATGACCCTTGTGGCACAGATGCCCACGTATGTGAAACACACATGGACATGTGTCCCAGCCACAGTGTTATGCTCTGTGGCTGGCTCACCTTTGCTGAGTTCCAGGGTGCAATGGGGGAGGGAGGGAGGGAAAGCTTCCTCCTAAATCAAGCATCTTTCTGTTACTGATGTTCAATAAAAGAATAGTTGCCAAGGCTGAACCAGTGCCACTGGTGTGTTATGTTCTCCTGGTTAGAGTGGCTGGGCTCCCCTGAGCTGCTGTTCCTTGCCTCCATCTCTTACCCCATCCATGACCAAGTTGCCTTATCCATGGATGTGATTATAAAACCCGGCCAGGCACGGTGGCTCACACCTGTAATCCCAGCACTTTGGGAGGCCAAGGTGGGCGGATCACGAGGTCAGGAGATCGAGACCATCCTGACTAACATGATGAAACCCCGTCTCTACTAAAACTACAAAAAAATTAGCCAGGCATGGCGGAGGGTGCCTGTAGTCCCAGCTACTCAGGAGGCTGAGGCAGGAGAATAGTGTGAACCCGGGAGGCGGAGCTTGCAGTGAGCCAAGATAGTGCCACTGTACTCCTGCCTGGGTGAAAGAGCGAGACTCCGTCTCAAAAAAATAAAAAATAAAAAAAATAAAATCCAAGCAGAGGCCAGGCTCAGTGGTTCACATCTGTAATCCCAGCACTTTGGGAGGCCAAAGCGGGTGGATTATTTGAGGTCAGGAGTTCGAGATCAGCCTGGCCAGCATAGTGAAACCCCATCTCCACTAAAAATACAAAAAGTTAGTCAGGCTTGCTGGCGAGTGCCTGTAATCCCAGCTACTCGGGAGTCTGAGGCAGGAGAATCACTTGCATCTGGGAGGTGGAGGCTGCAGTGAGTCAAGATTGCGCCACTGCACTCCAGCCTGGGCAACAAGAGTTAAACTCTGCCTGAAAAAAAAAATTGGCCAGTTGTGGTGGCAGGAGCCTATGGTCCTAGCTACTCAGGAGGCTGAGGCAGGAGAACTGCTTGAACCCAGGAGGCGGAGGTTGCAATGAGCTGAGATTGTGCCACTGTACTCCAGCCTGGGTGACAAAGCAAGAATCTGTCTCAAAAAGAATAAGTAAATAAAATAGGCCAGGCACGATGGCTCACGCCTGTAATACCAGCACTTTGCAAGGCCTAGGTGGTCGGATCACTTGAGGTCAGAAGTTCGAGACCAGCCTGGCCATCATGGTGAAACCCCATCTCTACTAAAAATACAAAACTTATCTAGGTGTGGTGACACATGACTGTAATCCCAGCTACTTGGGAGGCTGAGGCGAGAGAATCACTTGAGCCTGGGGGGTTTGGGGGTAAAGGGGATGGAGAGGTGAGGGCAGAGATTGCAGTGAGCTGAGATTGTGCCACTGCACTCCAGCCTGGGTGATAGAGCAAGACTCTGTCTCAAAAAAAAAAAAAAAATTAATTCAATAAAATCCCAGCAGAAAGAAGGGTACAACATAAAGCAAGTCTTCCTCCACCCCAGGGGCAACTAATATTAATCATTTTCTTTCTCTATATAGTCTATGCCTCCATAATCAAAACATTCCCTTTATTATTTTCTTTTTTTTTTTTTTTTTGAGATGGAGTCTCACTCTGTCACCAGGCTGGAGTGCAGTGGCGTGATCTCGGCTCGCTGAAACCTCCAACTCCCAGATTCAAGCAATTCTCCTGCCTCAGCCTCCCGAGTAGCTGGGATTATAGGCACGAGCCACCACGCCCAGCTAATTTTTTTTTTTTTTTTTTTTTGAGACAGAGTCTTGCTCTGTCGCCCAGGCTGGAGTGCAGTGGCGTGATCTCGGCTCACTGCAAGCTCTGCCTCCCGGGTTCACACCATTCTCCTGCCTCAGCCTCCCAAGTAGCTGGGATTACAGGCGCCTGCCCCCACGCCCGGCTCGTTTTTTGTATTTTTAAATAGAGATGGGGTTTCATCGTGTTAGCCAGGATGGTCTCAATCTCCCGACCTCGTGATCCGCCTGCCTCAGCCTCCCAAAGTGCTGGGATTACAGGAGTGAGCCACCACGCCTGGCAATTTTTGTATTTTTAGTAGAGATGGGGTTTCACCATGTTGGCCAGGATGGTCTCAATCTCCTGACCTCGTGACCTGCCCGCCTCAGCCTCCCAAAGTGTTGGGATTACAGGCATGAGCCGCTATGCCCGGCCTATTATTTCTTTAGGGAGAGGGGTCTTGCTATATTGTCCAGGCTGGAGTGCAGTGGTGCAATCATAGCTCCCTGCAGCCTCAAACTCCTGGGCTCAAGAAATCCTCCCACCCTAGCCTCTCCAGTAGCTAGGACTACAGGCACGCACCACCACTCCTAACTAATTTTTAGATTTTTTTTGTAGAGATGGGAGTCTTGTTCTGTTGCCCAAACCGGTCTTGTACTCCTGGGCTCAAGCAATCCTCCTGCCTCAGCCTCCGAAAGTGTTGGGATTACAGGCATGAGCTATTGCTTCCAGACTGTTTTTCAGAGACAGAGTTTTGCTATGTTGCCCAGGCTGGTCTTGAGCTCCTGGGCTCAAGTGATCCATCTCAGCCTCCCGAGTAGATGAGATTACAGGGGCATGCCACTGCAAACACATTCCCATTTTTTACACCAAAAGCAACACAATATACACATAGTTCTGCACACATTCCTGTTACTGCACTCCACTTTTTTTTTCTTTTTTGAGATGGAGTCTCACTCTGTCACCCAGGCTGGAGTACATGGGTGTAATGTTGGCTTACTGCAACCTCCATCTCCTGGGTTCAACCGATTAAGCAATTCTCCTGCCTCAGCCTCCCAGGTAGCTGGGATTACAGGCCCCCACCACCATGCCTGGCTAATTTTGTATTTTTAGTAGAGACGGCGTTTCACCATGTTGGTCAGGCTGGTCTTGAACTCCTGACCTCAGGTGATTCACCTGCCTTGGCCTGCCAAAGTGCTGGGATTACAGGCATGAGCCACTGTGCCCAGTCCTGAATTGTTTCTTGCATAAGATCCAAGAATGCTCTCTTGGGGTCTGGATCGAGACCCCTTTCCTGTAACACTTCAAACAATTTTGCAGTCCTCAATGTCATAACAAATGACCTTGTCCACGCATTACCTATGGGACAGACATGTTTGCAGGATTCCCAGGAACAAGGAAAAAGATTGCCCTTCTTTTTGACAGCCACGAAGCTTCTGCCTTATGTCACTGGCTCCTTGCTAGTGCCCCTTTCAGGATTTTATTGGTTTTGGGGGTTGTTTTGAGAGACAGAATCTTGCTCTGTCACTTAGACTAGAGTGCAATGGCAGGTCATAGCTCACTGCAGCCTCAAATTCACAGGGTCAGGTGATCCTCCTGCCTCAACCTCCCAAAGTGCTGGGATTGCAGGCGTGAGCCAAAGTGCCAAAGTGCTCGGCCTCATTGAGGTTTTTTTATTTTGTTTTCTTTTTTTGAGATGGAGTCTCACTCCGTCAGCCAGGCTGGAGTGCAGTGGCACGATCTTGGCTCACTGCAACCTCCGCCTCCTGGGTTCAAGCAATTCTCTGCCTCAGCCTCCCAAGTAGCTGGGACTACAAGCACACGCCACCATGCCCAGCTAATTTTTGTATTTTTAGTAGAGATGGGGTTTCGCCATCTTGGCCAAGCTGGTCTTGAACTCCTGACCTCATGATCCACCCACCTCGGCCTCTCAAAGTGCTGGGATTACAGGCGTGAGCCACCACGCCCAGCCGTGGTTTTTTTAAATCTTTCCTTCTAGGCCAGGCATGGTGGCTCACACCTGTAATCCCAACACTTTCAGAGGCCGAGGCAGGTGGATCACCTGAGGTCAGGAGTTTGAGACCAGCCTGACCAATATAGTGAAACCCCGTCTCTACTAAAAATACAAAAATTAGCTGGGCATGGTGGCGTGTGCTTGTAGTCCCAGCTACTTGGGAGGCTGAGGCAGAGAATTGCTTGAACCCGGGAGGCGGAGGTTGCAGTGAGCCGATATGACGCCACTGCACTCCAGACTGAGCAACAGAGCGAGACTCTTTCTCAAAATACATAAATAAATAAATAATTATTTCCCTCTTACCAACAAGGCTGCAGTGGTGGTCCCTGGACCAATGCTGTGAAAGTAATGTGTAAGAAAACTTCTAGAAGGAGAATTATCTCAGGGCTGGGCACAGTGGCTCACACCTGTAATCCCAGCACTTTGAGAGGCTGAGGCAGGCAGATCACTTGAGGTCAGGAATTGGAGACCAGCCTGGCCAACATGGTGAAACCCCGTCCCTACTAAAAATACAAAAAATTAGCTGGGTATGGTGGCACGTGCCTGTAATCCCAGCTACTGAGGAGGCTGATGCAGGAGAATCGCTTGAACCCAGGAGGCGGAGGTTGCAGTGAGCCGAGATCACACCACTGCAATCCAGCCTGGGAAACAGAATGAGACTCCGTTTCAGGGGAAAAAAAAAAAAAAAAAAAAAATCTCAGGGCCTGTTTCTCTTATACTGAAAGCAGAGTGCTAGACCTGATGTGACAGCTGCGGGGGAGCCCAGTTCCCCTCTGAGGGAGAGTTAAGTAACACCCACCCTCAGGCAACCCAGGCCATTAGCGCTAGGCAAGGCACAGGAACCCCTCCTTTGGCCCACTCTCAACCGCCACTTGCAACTGCTACACGGCAGGGACCCAGTTGTTTGGCTCCAGCTGCCTGCCTAGCGGAGTGAAATGAACCTAGGACAAAATGTAAACAGAGCTGAGTGCAGTGGCTCATGCCTGTAATCCCAGCACTTTGGTAGGCAGGGGCAGGCAGATCACTTGAGGACTGGAGTTCAAGACCAGCCTGGCCAACATGGCAAAAACCCACCTCTACTAAAAAATACAAAAGAATGTCAGGCCTGGTGATGCATGCCTATAATCCCAGCTACTTGGGAGGCTGAGGCACGAGAATCGTTCTTGTCTGGGAAGTGGAGGCCGCAGTGAGCTGTGATCACGCCACTGCACTCCAGTTTGGGAGACTGTCTCAAAAAAAAAATGGTAACTGAGGTTACTTCTGGGGAGAGGCACTTGGTGAAATTGTCACCTTTCATTTGTTATTTTACTTATTTTCTTTCTTGAGATGAAGTTTCCCTCTTGCTGTCCAGGCTGGAGTGCAGTGGCGTGATCTCAGCTCACAGCAACCTCTGCCTCCCAGATTCAAGCGATTCTCCTGCCTCAGCCTCCTGAGTAGCTGGGATTAGAGGCATGCGCCACCACGCCTGGTTAATTTTGTATTTTTTAGTAGAGACAGGGTTTCTCCATGTTGGTCAGGCTGATCTTGAATTCCCGACCTCAGGTGATCCACCCGCCTCAGCCTCCCAAAGTGCTGAGATTACAGGCATGAGCTACTGCTCCGGCTTATTTGTTACTTTGCGTGTGTGTGTGTGTGTGTGTGTGTGTGTGTGTGTATCTTGGTATAATTTGCTACTTTATAGATGTCAATACTGTTGAATTTGTTACAAGGTGTATGTGTTACTGTTATAATTTTTTGGTTTTTTTTGAAACAGTGTCTCACTCTGTTGCCCAGGCTGGAGTGCAATGGTGTAATCATAGCTCACTGCAGTTTCCACCTCCTGAGCTCAAGGGATCCTCCTGCCTCTGCCTCCTGAATGGCTGGGACCACAGCTTCACCCCACCACTCTTGGTTAATTTTGTGTGTGTGTGTTTTGTAGAGACGGGGTCTTGCTATGTTGCCTAGGCTGGTCTCAAACTCTTGACCTCAAGTGATTCTTCCTCCTTAGCCTCCCAAAATGCAGGATTACAGGTGTGAGCCATCATGTCTGGCCAACTGTTATAATTAAGCAGTGATCTTTCCAAAATGCAATCCTGGCCAGGGGTGGTGGCTCACACCTGTAATCCCAACACTTTGGGAGGCTGAGGCGGGCAGATCACTTGAGATCAGGAGTTCGAGACCAGCCTGGCCAACATGGCAAAACGCTGTCTCCACTAAAAATACAAAAATTAGCTGGCATGGTGGCGGGCACCTGTAATTCCAGCTACTCAGGAGGCTGAGACAGGAGAATCACTTGAACCCAGGAGGCGGAGGTTGCAGTGGGCCGAGGTCGTACCACTGCACTCCAGCCTGGGCAACAGAGCAAGACTCTGTCTCAAGCAAACAAACAAATCCCCAAAATGTAATCCTGAGTTTGTTCCAGCTGCCATTTACCGTCACTTCTGATCCTGGCCCATGAGGCAGGGGCCAGAATCATCCTTGCTTCTCAGAGGCTATTACAGAAGCTCAGACGTGTTTTTGTGGGTTTTTATTTTTTAATTTTTTTTGGTACAATATTTATCTTAGATTGGACGGCTTAACCACTGTGACCAAGGTCATTTCTAGGAAGTGGCAGTCCCTCAATCTTAACCACAACAGTCTAGGGAGGTCACAGCCGCTCTCTTCTCACTGACTCAGAGGCACCAGACAGGCAGGAGTCTGAATCAGAGGTCACCATCATAGCCCAAGGACCCCGTTCCCATGGCCCAGAGCACAGAAAGAAGAAGTGACACATCCAATGTCACACGAAGACTGAGTGGCAGGGGAGGGGGGATTGTAACTCAGGCTCCCTCCTCTACATCAGCCAGATACTTCTACCGAGCACCAAGGACCAAAGCTCTGTGCCAGGCAGCCGGGGACCCAAGGACACTAGGAGGAATAAATCAGGGTGGGCGCTGGCCCTCAGGGAGCTTTTGTCTTGCTGAGGAGACAACACCAGCCAGCACTCAGCCATCTTAATTAATTATTTTTTTTTTCTTTACTTTTCTGTTTTTTAGACAGGGTCTCACTCTGTTGCCCAGGCTGTCAGGCTGGAGTACAGTAGTGTGATCACAGCTCACTGCAACTTCCGTCTCCGGGGCTCAAGCAATCCTCTCTCCCACCTAAGCATCCCGAACAGCTGGGACTACAAGCACACACCACCACACCTGGCTAATTTTTTTTTTTTTTTTTTTTTCTTTTTGAGACAGAGTCTTGCTCTGTCGCCAGGCTGGAGTGTAGTGGCCTGATCTTGGCTCACTGCAACCTCCACCTCCCAGGTTCAATTGATTCTCCTGCCTCAGCCTCCCGAGTAGCTGGGACTACAGGTAAGTGTGCCACCATGCCCAGCTAATTTTGTATTTTTAGTAGAGACGGGGTTTCACCATGTTGACCAGGATGGTCTCGATCTCCTGACCTCGTGATCCACCCACCTCGGCCTCTCAAAGTGCTGGGGTTACAGGCGTGAGCCACTGCACCCAGCCAATTTTTGTATTTTTTGTAGAGAGGGGGTTTCACCACTTTGTCCAGGCTGGTCTTGAACTCCTGGGCTCAAGCAATCTGTCCATCTCGGCTTCCTGAAGTGCTGGGATTATAGCCATGAACCACCGCACCCGGCCTAATTTATTTATTTTAAGAAATGGGGTTCGGGCATGGTACATCATGCCTGTAATCCCAGCATTTTGGGAGGCCAAGGCAGGCGGATCACCTGAAGTCAGGAGTTCGAGACTAGCCTGGTCAACATGGTGAAATCCATCCTCTACCAAAAAATACAAAAATTAGCCAGACATGGTGGTGTGCATCTGTAACCCTAGATACTTGGGAGGCTAAGGTGGGAGAACTGCTTGAACCCGGGAGGTGGAGGTTGCAGTGAGTCGAGATCACGCCACTGCACTCCAGCCTGGGCAATGGACTGAGACTCTGTCTCCAAAAAAAAAAAAAAAAAATGCCGGGCGCGGTGGCTCACGCCTGTAATCCCAGCAGTTTGGGAGGCCGAGGAGGGCAGATCACGAGGTCAGGAGATCGAGACCATCCTGGCTAACACGGTGAAACCCTGTCTCTACTAAAAACACACGCACAAAAAAATTAGCCGGGCGTGGTGGCGGGCGCCTGTGGTCCCAGCTACTTGGGAGGCTGAGAGGCAGGAGAATGGTGTGAACCCAGGAGGTGGAGCTTGCAGTGAGCCAAGATCGCACCACCGCACTCCAGCCTGGGCGACAGAGCAAGACTCCATCTCAAAAAAAAAAAAAAAAGAGAGATGGAGTCTCCCTAGGTTGCCCAAACTGGTCTTGAACTCCTGTCCTCAAGTGATCCTCTCACTTCGGCCTCCCAAAATGCTGGGATTACAGGCATAGCCACCACACCAGGTTCAGCCATTTTTGGAAAGATGCCTTTTAACCTGCAAGAAACGAGACAGCAGAGTCCCTCAGGCAAGTGGCAGGGTTTCATCTCTTCTCGATCCTCCTGAGCAACCAACCACTCCTGATTTCAGCTGTCACAGACACTATCATCTTGCCACTCTGCTTGTCAAACTAGAGGCTGAAAAAGGGACTGGCATTCTCATGCAGCCAGTAGGCTGTCTGTCACTTGACACTCAGGCCATGTCCACTTCCTAAACAGCATCCCAGGCCAAGAATCATGAATAAGAAAGTGAGATACCTGCCTTACCAATAGCAAAACATACAGTCATCAAAATAGTAACACACTGGCTCAGGGTCAGGTGTGGTGGCTCACGCCTGTAATCCCAGCACTTTGGGAGGCCGAGGCGGGTGGATCACCTGAGGTCAGGAGTTCAAGACCAGCCTGGCCAACGTAGCGAAACCCTGTCTCTACTAAAAATACAAAAATTAGCCAGGTGTGGTGGTGGGCGCCTATAATCCCAGCTACTTGGGAGGCTGCTGAGGCAGGAGAATCACTTGAACCCTGGAGGCAGAGGTTGTAGTGAGCCGAGATTGCGCCACTGCACTCCAGCTTGGGTGACAGGGCAAGACACCGTCTCAAAAAAAAAAAAAAAAAAAAAAGGACATTGACATTGACTCAGGGTAAGGTGTGGTGGCTCATACTTGCAATCCCAGCACTTTGGAAGGCTAAGATGTGAGGATCACTTAAGGCCAGGAATTCAAGACCAGCCTGGGCAACATAGCAAGGCCCCAACTTAAAAAAAAATACATAAATTAACCAGGCATGGAGGTGTACGCCTGTAGTTCCAGCTATTTAGGAGGCTGAGGTGGGAAGATCCCTCGAGCCCAGGAGCTGGAGGCTACAATGAGCAATGATCACACCATGGCATTCCAGCCTGAGCCTGGATGATGGAGTGAGATCCTGTCTCTAAAATAAAAAAACAAAAAACAAAAAACAAAAAAAACCCACCAAAACAAAACATTGGCTCGGGAAAATATCAAGAGAGTAAGTAGAAACAAATACAAAAACAATATAGCATTGACTCAGGAAAATACTGAGGGAATCCAAGAACAAATTCAGGAAGATTTATTTAAGAACATAATATAGGTTCAAGGTCGCATTGCAACTTCATGGAAAAGGAGGTGTTATTTGCCTTGTCAGTTTGCACTGGAATGAGACAAAACCTGAACCCTACCTTAGACCACATACAAAAATAAATTCCGAAGGAATCAAATATTTCAGGGAGGCAGGATGTGGTGGCTCATGCCTGTAATCCCAGCACTTTGGGAGGCCATGGTGGGTGGATTGCTTGAGCCTAGGGGTTCAAGACCAGCCTGAGAAACATAGTGAATCCCATCTCTACCAAAAATAAAAAATAAAAATAAAAAAGTAAACAGGCATGGAGGTGCTTATCTGTAGTTCCAGATACTCAGGGGGTTGAGAGGGTGGGGTGGAGAGGGTGGGGCAGGGGCTAAGGTGGGAGGATCACTTGAGCCTGGGAGGTCAAGCCTGCAGTGAGTCATGATCACGCCACTGTACTTCCGCCTGGGCCACAGAGTGAGACCCTGTCTCAAAATCAAGCAAGCAAGCAAGCAAGCAATCACAGGGAAAGATGCAAATGAACATCCACACAAAGACCTGTGGAGGGAAGGCAAGATTTCTCCTCTACCCTCTTAGATCTCTGGCTGGGCCTAAGACTTAAACTGACATTTGATCAATTAATAGGAGAAAAGCATAGAAATATATTTAACATAAGTTCTATGGGACATGGGAGCCCTGAAAAGGAAGACCCAAAGAAGCAGTTACAGTCAAACACTTATTTACTGTATTGGAGAAACAGTAGAAAATTATGGATGGACATGGTGGCTCATGCCTGTAATCCCAACACTTTGGGAGGCCAAGGTGGGCGGATCACCTGAGGTTGGGAGTTTGAGACCAGCCTAATCAACATGGAGGAACCCCATCTCTACTAAAAATACAAAAATTAGCCAGGTATGGTGGCACATACCTGTAATTCCAGCTACTTGGGAGGCTGAGGCAGAAGAATCACTTGAACCTGGGAGGCAAAGGTTGCAGTGAGCTGAGATCGCACCACTAGACTCTAGCCTGGGCAACAGAGCCAGACTTCTCAAAAAAAAAAAAAAAGTAGTAAATTATAGATGGGCGTGGTGGCTCATACTAGTAATCCCAACACTTTGGGAGGCCAAGGTGGGAGGATTGCTTGGACCCAGGAGTTCAAGAACAGCCTGGACAACACAGGGAGACCCCACCTCTAAAACAACAAAAAATAAAATTAGCTGGGTGGCACGCACCTGTAGTCCCAGGTACTCAGGAGGCTGACGTGGGAGTTTCGCTTGAGCCCAGGAGTTTGAGGCTGCAATCAGCTATGATTGTGCCACTGTACTCCAGCCTGGGCAGCAGAGTAAGGCCCCGTCTCTAAATAAATATATAAATAAATTTTAAAATTATAAATAAATATTATAAATAAAGTTTTAAAAGGGTAGTAAATTATGAAAATGTGACAAGACAAAGGGGTTTGGGCTAGAGCAGTTAATGGTGGAAAAATAACTAGAAAAATAAGGGTTCGTTTAACAAGGTTTGTTTGTACATTTTTTCCTCAGCTTTGACTCCCTGTCTTCTGGTGATAAGAATTGTACAATCTAGGGCTGGGCGTGGTGGCTCAGGCCTGTAATCCCAGCACTTTGGGAGGCAGAAGCAGGTGGATCACTTGAGCTCAGGAGCTGTACACCAGCCTAGGCAACTTAGTGAAACCCTGTGTCTACCAAAAATACAAAAAAATTAGCTGGGCATGGTGGTGGGTGCCTGTGATCCCAGCTATTTTGGGGACAAGGCGAGAGGATCGCTTAAGACTAGGAGGTGGAGGTTGCAGTGAGGTTGCAGGAAGTGGATATCACACCACTTCACTCCAGCCTGGGCAACAGGATGAGACCCTGTCTAAAAAGAATTTTACTTTCTTTCTGGGATGGGGAGGGCATCTTCCATATGGGGGTTTATCTCGTTTTCCAGAGAAAAGAGGGAGGTCAGAGTGCTTTTCCTGCACCTACTGTTTTTCAAGTGCCCTTAGCTGAAACAATCCATATGCCAAAGTGGCATATTTTGGAGTGGTGTCATCTGCTACCCTCAAAATGAAAGAAATGGTTCATAACAGCTCTAATAATTGTTCAACACCGGCAACAATGCAAAAACAGGTCACTAACAGGTGAAAAGATAAACAAAGTGTGGGACATTCATATAACAGAATACAACTGAATAATAATCATGCCTATAATCCAAGCGCTTTGAAAGGCCAAGGCAGGTGGATTGCTTGAGTCCAGGAGTTTGAGACCAGCCTGGGCAACATGGCAAAACCTTGTCTTTACAAAAAACACAAAAATTAACTGGGCGTGGTGGTGCACAGGTGTAATCCCCGCTACTCGGGAAGCTGAGGTGGGAGGACTGCTGGAGCCTGGGAAGTTGAGGCTACAGTGAACCATGATGGTGCCACTGCACTCCAGTCTGGGTGACAGAGTGAGACCCCATCTCAAAAGAAAACAAAAAAGAAACAAACTGCTGACATATCCAACAACACGAGTGAGTTCCTTTTTTTCTTTTTTCTTTTTTTTTGAGACAGAGTCTGGCTCTGTTGCCCAGGCTGGAGTGCAATAGCGTGATCTCGGCTCACTGCAACCTCCGCCTCCTGGTTTCAAGTGATTCTCCTGGCTTGGCCTCCCAAGTAGCTGGGATTACAGGCGCACACCAACACATCCAGCTAATTTTTGTATTTTTAGTAGAAATGGGGTTTCACCATGTTGGCCAGGCTGGTCTTGAACTTCTGACCTCAAGCAATCCACCCGCCTTGGCCTCCCAAAATGCTGGGAACATGAGTGAGTTTCAAACATCTTATGCTGGGGAAAGAAGCCCAGCTCAAAAGGCTACACGTTGTATGATTCAGCTTATATGACTTTCTGAAAAAGACAAAGTTATAGGAACCAAAAACAAATCAGTTAGGGCCAGGGGCTGGAGTAGGGGACAGAGCACAAAAGGGCAAGAGAAAATTTCTTTTTTTTTCTTATTTTTTTTTTTTTTAAGACTGAGTCTTGATCTGTCACCCAGGCTGGAGTGCAGTGGCACAATCTTGGCTCACTGCAGCCTCCGCCTCCTGGGTTCAAGTGATTCTCCAGCCTCAGCCTCCCGAGTAGCTGGGACTTCAGGCATGTACCACTATGTCTGGCTAATTTTTGTATTTGTAGTGGAGACTACAAGGGGTCTCACCGTGTTGCCCAGGCTGGTCTCAAACTCCTGTCTTCACGTGATTCGCACACCTCGGCCTCCCAAGGTGCTAGGATTACAGGCATGAGCCATCACACTCGGCTACTGGTAAGAGGAAATTTCTTAGGGTGATGGAAATAATTGTCTTGATTATGGTCATGTTTTAATGATATACCTGTATGTCAAAACATGCAATTTCGGCCAGGCATGGTTTAAATATGAGCAGTTCATGTTCAGTCAATTACATCCAACAAAGCTGGGAAGGAGGGAAGTAAGAGAGGGAAGGGATGAAAGGAGAGAAAAAGAGAAAACTAATGTGGCAATCATGAACAAAATGAAAGATATATACATCCTGTGACTCAATGTCTTTTTTTTTTTTTTTTTTTTTTGAGATGGAGTTTCACTCTTGTTGCCCAGGCTGGAGTGCAGTGGCGCGATCTCGGCTCACTGCAACCTCTGCCTCCCGGGGTTCAAGTGATTCTCCTGCCTCAACCTCCTGAGTAGCTGGGATTACAGGTGCCTGCCACCATGCCCAGCTAATTTTTGTATTTCTAGTAGAGACAAGGTTTTACCATGTTGGTCAGGCTAGTCTTGAACTCCTGACCTCAGGTTATCCACCCGTCTTGGCCTCCCAAAGTGCTGGGATGGGCCAGGCGCCATGGCTCACGCCTGTAATCCCAGCACTTTGGGAGGCCAAGGCAGGCAGATCACGAGGTCAGGAGTTCAAGACCAGCCTGGCCAAGATGGTAAAACCCCATCTTTACTAAAAATACAAAAATTAGCCAGGCATGTTGGCGCACGCCTGTAATCGTAGGTACTCAGGAGGCTGAGGCAGGAGAATTGCTTGAATCCAGGAGGTGGAGGTTGTAGTGAGCCAAGATCACGCCACTGCACTCCAGCCTGGGCCACAGAACAAGACTCTGTCTCAAAAAAAAAAAAAAAAAGAAAAGAAAAGCAAAAACAAAAAAAGTGCTGGGATTACAGGTGTGAGCCACCATACCCGGCCATCATTTATTGTTTTTTATTTTATTTTATTTTATTTTTAGAGACAGGATTTCACTATGTTGCCCATGCTAGCCTCAAACTCCTGGGCTCAAGCAGTCCTCCCACCTCAGCCTCCCAAAGTGCTGGGGTTACTGGGGTGAGACACTGTACTCACAAATGTCATTTTTTGAAAACTATGCTTCACTAAAGATCCAGTCTTAAGGATATTGATTCAGGGACATTTACTGCATCATCACAGTGGCAAAACTCAGAAAAGTCCAGGAATTGTCCATCAGTAGGATAACGGTTGATTATACTATGGCAGAGTCGCACTATGAATCATGTAGCTACTAAAAACAAAAGTTAGGTATACGTGTATAGATGGTTAAGTGGAAATAGCAAGTTGCACGGTAACTGTATAGTATGATTCCATCCTGTGTGTATTCTAGTTTGCTCCAGCACTGAAAAAGGGTCTCACAGGAGGGCAGTTCTACTGGTTACACTTGACAGTTACCAGGGTAACACTGCCCCCTAGGGGATATCCTAGAGATCCCTCTACAGACAGCCCCTGACTTGACGGTTCTAAGATTTTTCAACTTGATTATGATAGGTTTATCGGGATGTAACCCCATCGTAAGTCAAAGAGCATCTGTATTCGAAATACATTTCATTACAAATTATCTTCCTGAACACTCTAATGCAACAGCTCTTATCAAGGTCCGCAGGGACCAGACCCTTGCCAAACTCAACTGTCAATTCTCTTTCCTCATCTTCTTCAACTCAGGGACACGTGACACAGCTAACCCCTCTCTCTCTCCATCTTGAAATATCTTTTTCAGGCCAGGTGTGGTGGCTCACGCCTGTAATCCCAACAATTTGAGAGGCTGAGGCGGATGGATCACTTGAGGTCAGGAGTTCGAGACCAGCCTGACCAACATGGTGAAACCCCATCTCTACTAAAAATACAAAAATTAGCCAGGCATGGTAGTGCGCACCTGTAATTACAGCTACTTAAGAGGCTGAGGCAGGAGGATCGCTTGAACCCGGGAGGCTAAGGTTGCAGTGAGCCCATATGGCGTCACTGCACTCCAGCCTGGGCGACAGAGCGAGACCCTGTCTCAGAAAAAAACAAAACCAAAAATAAAAACCAATAAAAGTCCTTGGCCGGGCGCGGTGGCTCACGCCTGTAATCCCAGCACTTTGGGAGACCGAGGCGGGTGGATCACGAGGTCAGGAGTTCAAGACCAGCCTGGCCAAGATGGTGAGACCCCATCCCTACTCAAAAAAAAAAAAAAAACCTACAAAAATTAGCCGGGCGCGGTGACCGGCGCCTGTAATCCCAGCTACTCGGGAGGCTGAGGTAGGAGAATCACTTGAACCCGGGAGGCGGAGGTTGCAGTGGGCCGAAATCGAGCCACTGCACTCCAGCCTGGGCGACAAAGTGAGACTCCGTCTCAAAAAAATAAAATAAAATAAAACAAAAATAAAAAATAAAAATCCTTAACACGGCCCACGAGGCTCCATGGAATCTGGCCCCAGCCTGTCCACTCAACCTCATCTACTACAATCTGGGCACTCAAAATGTGGTCCGCGGATCAGCAGCATGGAAGTCACCTGGGAGCGAGTTAGAACAGCAGCCTCTCAGGCCTCCCTCTTCATCTGCTGGATCAGAACTTGAACTTTTTAGTTTGAGTAGAGCGTCTTCCATGCTTACAAGCTTCCCCTTCACCCTGATTCAGCCATAAGGTTATTTCATATTCCTCACTTGCCGCTCCTGGGAACTGACCAGAAGTACTGGCATCTCGCGTAGGTACAGGCAAATACGCACCGGCTCTTGCGCAGGCGCACTGCGTCTCCGTCGGAGCGCTCCTATTTGAGTACGCGTGCGCTCAGAGCAGCGGCGAAGGAGGCAGGGTCTATTTGCTGGGCTGTCCGGAATGGGGGTGGCCGGGACCTGAAAGTAGGAGAGGGGTTTCCGCTTCCGGCAGGAGTCGGAAGTTACTGTCTGCCGGGTGAACGGAGCTTTCGCAGCTGGAGAAGGTGAGTGCTGGTGCTGCTCGTGCGAGTGGGCGTTGGGGCTGGGCAGGACTGGAAGTTCCTCTACTCCGTGCGTTTACGGGGTCCTGGAGGAGGCTCCTGGGACCTCGAGCTTGGGGGAAAGCCGGTCGGGGAGACTGACTCCCCCCGACCCCATCCTTCCAAGCGCGACTACCGGGACGCCTGGCTCTTCCCGGCGGCCGTCGGGAGGCGATGCCGAAGCTTTAGTGAGTCTGGAGGAACAGCCAACCCCCCACCTCTTGGGTACCAGCAGATTCGGGGGATGACTCCTCTGCCATCCCCTTTTGGCGCGCTTGGACTTAACGTTGTCACAGGACAGGCTGAGGCCTCTGCATTCCTTGTGCAAGCCAGACCCCATTCATGGGATGGGGAGACTGTAGTCCTTGGGCAAAATGAGCTTCTGGGGCTCATCCGTAGATTTTGTTTGGACTATTTTTTTTTTTTTTTTTTTTTTTTGAGACTGAGTCTTGCTGTGTCGCCGAGGCTGGAGTGCAGTGGCGCGATCATAGCTCATTGCAGCCTCGACCTCCTGGGCGCAAGCTTCCCACTTCAGCTTGCCGAGTAGCTGGGACTACAGACTCGCGGCTAATTTTTGTAATTTTGTAGAGATGAAGGGTCTCACTCTGTTTCCCAGGCTGGTCTGGAACTCCTGGCTTCAAGCGATCTTCCCACCTGGGCCTCCCAAAGTGATGAGATTACGGGCGTGACCTCCCAAAGTGATAGAGTTACAAGCAAACTGATTGAGTGATTTATTCAATAATGGTTATTGCTGGGCACGGTGGCTCATGCTTGTAACGCCAGCACTTTGGGAGGCCGAGGCGGGAGTATCTCTTGAGCCCAGGAGTTCCAGACCAGCCTGGGCAACATGGTGGGTCCCTGTCTCTACAAAAAATACAAAAATTAGCTGGGCGTGGTGCCGCGGCTAATTTATATTTCAGAGGTAGAGGGGCAGGGGGAGGATCGCATAAGGAATGTGTGAGAGAAAAAGACATTGAGGATGAATCCAAGGTTTCTGATTTGATTATCCGGAAAGATGGAATTGCTGTTAGCTGAGATGAGGAAGATTGGAAGAGCAGGTTGCTATATCAGGGGCTTGGTTTTGGACATGATATGTTTAATCTTAGGTGGAAGTTAGACATCAGGTGGAGGTGTGGCTGAGGCAGATAGATCAGAGTCTGCAATTCAGACTCAAGGCTGGAGAAGCAGGTGGCCTCAGTGTAGAGTAGGCATGAAGCCCTAAGACTGGGTGAAATCTTCATGTGGTGAGTATAGCCAGAAAGGAGAGGATCCAACAATTAAACTCATGGGCTTTTTGCTCTGTTGCCCAGGCTGGAGTGCCTCGGCTCACTGCAACCTCCGCCTCCCGGGTTCAAGTGATTCTCCTGCCTCAGCCTCCCGAGTAGCTGGGATTACAGGCGTGCACCACCATGCCTGGCTAATTTTTGTATTTTTAGTAGAGATGGGGTTTCACCATGTTGGTCAGGCTGGTCTCGAACTCCTGACCTCGTGATCTGCCCACCTCGGCCTCCCAAAGTGCTGGGATTACAGGCGTGAACCACTGCACTCAGCCTTTTTTTTTTTTTTTTTTTTTAGATGAAGTTTTGCTCTGTTGCCCAGGCTGGAGTGCGGTGGCACGATCTCAGCTCACTGAAACCTCCGACTCCCAGGTTCAAGCGATTCTCCTGCCTCAGCCTCTCTATTAGCTGGGATTACAGGCATGTGCCACCACGCCCAGCTAATTTTTGTATTTTTAGTAGAAATGAGGTTTCACCATGTTGGCCAGGCTGGTCTCCAACTCCTAACCTCAAGTGATCTGCCCACCTTGGCCTCCCAAAGTGCTGGGATTATAAACGTGAGCCACAGCGCCTGGCCCAAACTCACGTGCTCTCTTCATTGGAGCAAGTTGGCAGAGAGGCAGGAGCATAGGAGACTAGCAGGAGCCACCAGTGAGGCAGAGGACAGGGAGCACATGGCATCCTGAGAGCCACATGTGCTCTCAGGGGAGGAAGGACCTCTGGAATGGGAGGACTGCCATTGGGATTTGCAGTATGGAGCCACCAGTAACCTAAGTTTGGAGGCAAGGGGTGCAGAGAGATGGGTGGGAATGCAGATGGCTGTACACTAAAACAGCCTGCAGAGAAAAGGATCATAGCTGGAAGAGGATGAAGAGTTTTTTTTTCCCCCTTTTTAAATGAGGAGAGAGGTAATAACAAGTGTGTGAGAGTGATCCAGTGGAGCTGGAAAATTTGATGTTGCTCAAAGAAAAGGGGATGGGAGCCAGGGCAGAATGAACAAATTGTTTTTGCAGGAACTTACTTCCATAGTAAAGGAGGCATGCCGAAGCTGGGCATGGTGGTGCACACCTGTTGTCCCAGCTACTGAGCAGGCTGAGGCCAGAGGATTGAGGCTTTAGCAAGCTGTGATCATGCCACTGCACTCCAGCCTGGGCAACAGAGCAAGACCTCATCTCTTAGATAAATAAAGAGGGTGGGTGAATGGCTGAATGAGTTGGTCCTAGGAGCTGTCTTTGGATTGCTTCTATTTACTCAGTGAACTGGAAGCATCACAGTTAAGAGTTGGGGGTGTTGGCTAGGCGCGGTGGCTCACGCCTGTAATCCCAGCACTTTGGGAGGCCGAGACAGGCGGATCACGAGGTCCGGAGATCGAGACCATCCTGGCTAACACGGTGAAACCCCATCTCTACTAAAAATACAAAAAATTAGCCACGCGTGGTAGTGCATGCCTGTACTCCCAGCTACTCGGGAGGCTGAGGCAGGAGAATCATTTGAAGCCAGGAGGTGGAGGTTGCAGTGGGTCGAGATCATGCCACTGCACTCCAGCCTGGGCGGCAGAGCAAGACTCCATCTCAAAAAAAAAAAAAAGAAAAGAAAGAGTTAGGGGTATTACATAGGAAGTGATCAGCAGATAATGAATGAAACTCCACTGTTTATTCTGGAAGACACTGGCAGGCTGCTGACCTCCCCGTCACAGTGGAACGATGCTAGAACCAGCAGTCGTGTGTGTGTGTGTGTGTTGGAGGAGGCGCCATAGGAGGCTCAGGGATGGCAAACACAGTGCCCTGAGCACCATGCCTCGCAGGGAAGTTAGGCTCAGTGGTAACTGCTGCTGTTTCCCCACCCACCTGCCTCCTGGACATCTGTTCCTAGATATCCCTCTGCCACCCAACCCCATCATTTTCTCCAAAACCCTGTCCTTCCTATGTGTTAGACATCAGAGAATGATGCCACCTTGTCCCTCTAGCCACTATGTCCCCGCCACAACCTTGGGAGTCATCCTGGACTTTCCTTCTCTCGTCACACTCACTCACTCCGCCGCCATGTCTCCTCTGTCTCTCTCACCCTCTGCCATCTCTACCCCAACAGCCCTGTCCTGGCTGTGACTTTGTCTTCATCCAGATTATGACTCACACTGCAGTCCCTCAGAAGCACAGGGTGACTTTGTCCTTTCACTCCTTGTAGCTCCCAGGATCCATCCAAACACCCAGAACCCTCCCACCTGTCCCTCCTCTCTCCCTCACCTGCCAGGGGACAGACAGCTGCCCTGAGCCTTCACACAGTGTTCCTCTACTCAGAAGTGCCTGTCCCCACTTCTCTGCCCTGCAGTCTGTCATCTGGATCGAGGCCATCAGATAACCTGAGTGTCACTCCTCCTGGATGGTACTTACATGCCCTTTGCCAAGAGGAGTAGCCAGAATAAAATCACCAGTTCCTAGGCTCTTAGGCTCCACCCGGCCCTGAACAGCTGGCTTGTCTTGGAGTCTCTTGTGCCACCCTCCCCAGGAACAGTGGCTTCCTTGTATTGGCGCCAGCGATGATGGGCCAGCTCTGTGCTAAGTACTTAACTTACCATTCCTGGTGTCAGCCCCACAAGTCTCCTCTGAGATAGCAACCTTATTTCGACTTTTTTTTTTTTTTTTTTTTTTTTGAGACGGATCTTGCTCTGTCGCCCAGGCTGGAGTGCAATGGTGCAATCTCGGCTCACTGCAGTCTCCACCTCTTGGGTTCAGGTGAGTCTCCTGCCTCAGCCTCCTGAGTAGCTGGGGTTACGGGTGCCTGCCACTATGGCCAACTAATTTTTGTATTTTTAGTAGAGATGGGGTTTCACCGTGTTGGTCAGGCTGGTCTCGAACTCCTGACCTCGTGATCCGCCCGCCTCAGCCTCCCAAAGTCCTGGGATTACAAGTGTGAGCCACCACACCCGGCCTTTTTTTTTCTTTTTTTTTTTTTTGATGCAGGGTTTCATCCTGTTGCCTAGGCTGGAGTGCAGTGCCTGGATCATAACTCTGGATCATCACTGAAACCTGAAACTCCTGGGCTCAAGCGATCCTCCCATCTCAGCCTCCCAAGTAGCTGGGACTACAGGCCTGCACCACCACGCCTGGCTAATTTTTAATTTTTTTTTTTTTAGAGATGAGGCCTCACTATGTTGCCCAGGCTGGTATCCAGGTCCTGGCATCAAGTAATCCTCTCACCTTAGCTTCCCAAAGTGCTGGCTGGGATTACAGGTGTGAGCCACCATGCCTGGCCTTGTCTCTGTTTTATAGACGAGGAAACTGTGGCACAAAGAGCTTAAATAACCTGCCCAGGTCACGCAGTAAGTGAGAGAGACGGGGTTAGAGCCTCGTCTCACCCCTTCCATCCAGAGTGGGACAGGGAATTGTCCTCCTGCATCAGGACTGAGGGCCTCGCCCCTCAAGGGCAGAGGCCCCGGGGCCATGGTGCAAGTCCCAGACCCTCTTTCCGGCCTGCTTTCTAGAGCATTGAGCTGGGGCGCTGCGTGGTTTCCTCAAACCACTGACATCTGCCACTCCCCACAGGCTCATCCACCTGCAGACATGGGGCGCAGAAAGTCAAAACGAAAGCCGCCTCCCAAGAAGAAGATGACAGGCACCCTCGAGACCCAGTTCACCTGCCCCTTCTGCAACCACGAGAAATCTTGTGATGTGAAAATGTGAGTGGGGAACAGGGCAAGGGATCCAGCCTCCCCACTGCCTCCTCCCCGCTGTTCTCCATCCTGCCCCTTGCCTCCCTTGGTGAAGGCGTCATCACCCACAGGCCCAGGACGCGTTGCTCACCAGTCCCTTCTCTTGGTCTGTTTCAGGGACCGTGCCCGTAACACTGGAGTCATCTCTTGTACCGTGTGCCTAGAGGAATTCCAGACGCCCATAACGTGTATCCTTGGAAACCTGGGCTTTTTCCAGAGGGTGGGGAGGGGGCTGGAGTCCGGACCCTGCTCATCTGGCCCACTGTGTGCCCTGGTACAGGGCCAAAGCCGTCCAGAGGAACAGGTGCCACCTAGTGATTTCTGTGGGGTGAGAAGATGCAGGGCAGGGTTCCAATGCCAATGATCGCCCTTGACCTAAGTGGCCCAGATCTGTCAGAACCCGTGGATGTGTACAGTGATTGGATAGACGCCTGCGAGGCGGCCAATCAGTAGCGACACAGAGGACCCGCCCCCTGAGCAGCCCCGCCTACTGTGGATCCAGCTGTTCGGTTCTGGTCCAGAGACATTCCAGGGGTCCAGGGTGTGGGTCCTGGGCTGTCACAGCCGTGTGTGTGTGTGTGTAGTGGGTGTGCGTGTGAGTGGGTGTGAGTGTGAGTGGGTGTGGGTGGCTGCATGTGTCACTGGGGTGGCCGTGAGTGTGTGCTCACAGGTACGCGGTGGTGTCGGGTTCCTGGGCCTGAGGGGCCTGAACTGATCTCACTTGGCTCCGAAAGCCTTTGCTGTGTTCCCTGCAGCCCCTGGCCCCCCAGCTTTGGGGCTCTGGCTCCCCCGGCGGAATTGGGGGACTGTTTCCTGACATCCTGGACAAGGGAAGCCCACTAGAGGCTGGAACAGGACCTCTCCAGCCTCCTCACCAGCACCGTGCCCATCTCAACTGGACTTCCCGCCCTCCTTCTCCACCTTCTAGTGCCCGTGGCCGGGGATTCAAAGCCGCCGTTCCCCAGGTCCCTGGGCTGGGCCCTGACAGGGAGCCACCCCCCTCCCCATGGTAACCAGGAAGCCCGTTTCATGTTCAGTTGCTTTTGTAGAGGAAGCAAGGGCTGGGATGGGGACAGCTGTCAATCACAAGCCCTTAAATAAAGCAGCCAGCGCACATCCCTTGCTGTCCGTGATGTCTTGGGTTCTGCGTCTGCCTGGTCACCAGAAGAAGGAGAGGGGACCTGAGGCTCCGGTGTTCGGGAGGTGGCCTGGTGGCCCATGTGACCAGCCCTTCAAACCACCCAGCGTTTTATTCAGTCAGCATTCAGGGTGGTGGAGCAGGCAGACATCTGGCCAGGTGTTTACAGCAGTCACAATAGGAAATGGGGGAGGTGAGACAGAACAGGTGGTCAGAGGAGGCTTCTGGGAGGGGCAGGCTGAGACAGTGACACCGTAGGGCCACCTCTAGCCAGACGCTGACCTCTGGCCTTGCCTGCGTCGCCCCAGTGTCCTGACAGCCACTCTGTGGGGCAGGTGCCAAGCTAACCCCAAGTTCAAAGATGAGGAAACAGAGGCTAGAGGTGAAGGAGGTCACTGGCCCAAGACCCTACAGCCAGAAAGTGGCACAGGGGGATTTGAACCCAGGAAACGAGGCTCCACAGCTTACAGTCTGACTTCTTGTGAGCCCAGAGTCCAGGCTGAGGGAACAGCTTACAGGCCGTCCTGGAGGTAGTGAGTGGAAGAGGGACACGGGAGGGAAACATGAAAGGGGCCTTTATTCAAGGGTGGTGAGGACTCTCAGAAGGCTGGTGTGGGGGCGGGATGTGTGTGGCCGATGGGGAGCACCTGAGGGCTGATGTCCCCTTAGCTGGTCGCACCGGTGACAAGGACCACAACACCCAGCAACCTGGGGCAGTGCCAGACCCTCCACCTGGCCTCATGAGCCCGGGTGGCAGGTGACCTGTGCTTCAGAGTCCTCGTTGCTACAGTGCAGGGGATGAAACCACCTTCTTCCTGGAGCCATGCTGAGGATGGAAGTGCCAGACATGGTTTGAGCGGCTCTGGGGCCCACCCAGGGCACTGACGGATGTGAACAGCGGGGGGAGACATTGAGCTGGCCCGGAAGCCCTGGCTGCCAGACTGGGCTGCTGGGTCTGGCCTGTGCACCCCCCAAGGCCCACTCTGCCATGACATGTCTTCCCCGGTTATCCCGCCACCTCCAAGATCCCAGGTAAGGTCTGCTAGCCCTGGCAGGAGCCGGCACACATGCGCAGAGTGGTGGACAGGCACCTAGGTTTAGGGTGATGGCCCTCTGGGATCCAGCAGAAAGGGGGCTCATTCCTCTGGCACCCGAGGCCCTTCCTGCCGCCCGCCCACCCCAGCCTCACAGGCTAAGTGCTAATATGGTGCTGTTTTCCCGAGGAGGCAGGGCCCTGGGCCAGGCCCGGATCCTCCTCAGCATAGCTTCCCCGCGCCGGCCCAGGGGGAGCAGGACTTGCGGTAGCCAGGCCAAGAGCGCCTGGAATCCGGTTTACGAGGCCCCAGGGGCTGCGTGCGTCTGTGCGCGGGTCTTCTGGTGTCTGCCTCCGCAGGTCTCCACGTTCCAGCCTCAACTCCTGCCCTCCCTGGGGAGAAGACAGCTCCGTGCCGCGCTCCTCGCTTCTCTGCCTCCTCTCCTCCTTGGAATCCTGATGGTTGGGGACCTCTCCCTCCTCCCGGGGATAACAGGGTCCCCTCTGAAATGTGAGGAGGTTGAGGCCCTGGACACAGCCTTTTAGGGTCCCGGGTTGGCAGGCTCAGCCTTAAGAGGGCTGAGAGCGGGCGGGGCGCACAGAATTAACCGTGCCCTATGGTGCCCTGTGCCAGTCAGTAAAGGGCCATTGCCTTGGCTCAGAAGTGCCCCTCTCCCTGTCCCCTTTCCCCTCCCCACAGTCTGGGGCTAAAGGGTTCACCCTGCCCACAGGGCCCACCAGGACCCCTACTTGTCATCCTTTCTCTATTGATGCCTGGTCTTTACCAGCGATTAAACATGTAGAACATCACCCCATCTGGGGGTGTCATTTCATGACCACAAGAGGCTTACTGTCCCCATTATTTTGATGGGAAAACAGGTCTAGGGAGGGGAAGTGATTGCCCGAGGTCACCCAGGCAGCTGCTCTGTGATTCACATGCCATTTAGCCTGTCCCAGTACTCAGGCTCTTTGTCACCACCATCCACAAGCCTCTGGGAGAGCAGTGTGGGTCGTGTGTGTGTGTGCGCGCGCGCGCATTGGCTCTCTGGCTGTGCCTTTTTTTTTTTGAGATGGAGTCTTGCTCTGTTGCCCAGGCTGGAATGCAGTGGTGCCATCTCAGCTCACTACAGCCTAGACCTCCAGGGCTCAAGTGATTCTCCTACCTCAGCCTCCCAAGTAGCCGGGACTACAGGCATGCGCCACCACGCCCTGCTAATTTTTGTATTTTTAGTAGAAACGAGGTTTCACCATGTTGGCCAGTCTGGTCTCGAACTCCTGACCTCAAGTGATCCTCCCATCTCAGCCTCCCAAAGTGCTGGGATTACCGGCATGAGCCACTGTGTCCGGCTGGCTATGCCTTTTTTACATGTCGTAGGGAGTGTGTACTGCCTGTGTGTGCATATCTGTGTGTGAAAGGGGGGAGTGTGTGTGTGTGTGGACTTTGCATGTGAGTGTGATGGGGTGCCTGTCCTGTGTCTAGCTGAGTGGCTACAGTGAGGTGTGTGTCTTAGGGTGCGTGTGAGTGTGTGCGTCTTAGGGTGCATGTGGGCATGTGTGTCCGTGCAGATGTGTGTGCGGGATATGGCGCATATCCAAAACAGAGCAGCTCTGAGGCCTCAGGAGATTTTACAGCCATTTATTGTGCTCCAGTGAAATAGAAAAAAAAGAAAGTGCTCGCATTACAAACGCCACTGTCACATCCACATAGTACGCCAGTCGCTGCAAACCAAACCGCGTGTGTCCGCTGGGTCTCTGGGCATGCAGTTTGCTCCCACTGCGGGAATGGGGTGGGGGCAGGCCGAGCCTGGGCTCTGGGGGCTTTGCTGGGGGAGCTTCTGGTCCTGGGGGTACCCACTTGTGAGGGAGTGGGGGGACAGCTGGAATAGCTTTGCTCAGTGCGTCCTTTGGGCGCTGTTGGGGACACCCGGCTCTATGTTGGACCCTGTAGCACTACAGAGCGGAGGGTCCCCTTCCCCCCAATGGGCCCCCCCCAGTCTGCTCTCTCCAAACTCTAACCCTGTAGAGGTTGAGTTCTACAGGGGCTGGAGGATGCCATGCAGGGAGAGGGGGTCGGCTGGGCCTGGCTGGGTCCAGCCAAGAGCAGCAGCAGCCTCCCTTGGGGGGAAAACAGGGAAGGCCTTGTGGCCCTAGGCGGAATTGTAGTAGTTGTGTGCGTGGTGGTTGTGGGCGGGCTCACCCAGCTCTGGGTACTCGGGAGTCAGACAGTACTTGGGGTCGTAGACCTGGCGTGGCAGCCCATACACCGTCATGCCCCGCTGCGAGGCGCCCTTGTTGCTGCCCATCTGCAGGCTGACATTGAGCGTGTCGCAGTGCTCCATGCCCAGCCCCGGCTCGAAGATCTGCCGCTTGGTCCCTGGCGCAGTCATGCCAGCCTGCGAAGGGTGGTGTGGTCAGGCCGTGGGGTGGCCAGGGTCCTGGGCCTTGACAGCGTGTCCCGGGGGCCCCCACTCACCTGGCTGGCTCCTTTGTTGGTGCCCATCTGCAGGCTGATGGTCGCCTGGTCCAGAGGCTGGTCTGTGCCCAGCTTGGGGTCGTAGAGGTGGCGCCGGGTGCCATAGGCCGTCATGCCCTGCTGGCTGGCAAACTTGTTGGTGCCCATCTAGGAAGCCAGAAGGAGAATCACACCAATAATTACAGACCTCATCATGGGCCATGAGGCATAGCTGATGGGAGAGGATGAGGCGCCGCTTTATCATTTTTTTCAATTTTTATTTTATTTTATTTATTTTTTTTGAGACGGAGTCTTGCTCTGTTGCCCAGGCTGGAGTGCAGTGACATGATCTCAGCTCACTGAAATCTCCATCTCGCACATTCAAGCAATTCTCCTGCCTCAGCCTCCGGAGTAGCTGGGATCACAGGTGGGCATCACCATGCCTGGATAATTTTTTGTATTTTTAGTAGAAATGGGGTTTCACCATGTTGGCCACGCTGGTCTCGAACTCCTGACCTCAGGTGATCCACCCACCTCACCCTCCCAAAGTGCTGGGATTACAGGGGTGAGCCACTGTGCCTGGCCCATTTTTTATTTTATTTTTATATTTTATTTTGTTCTATTCTATTTTTTTGTTTTATTTTATTTTATTTGAGATAGCATCTCACTCTGTCGCCCAGGTTGGAGTGCAGCGGCACAATCTTGGCCCACTGCAACCTCTGCCTCCTGAGTTCAAGCAATTCTCCTGCCTCAGCCTCCTGAGTAGCTGGGACTACAGGTGTGCCCCACCACACCGGCTAGTTTTTG
Organism: Pan troglodytes; assembly: GCF_028858775.2. Classification (NCBI taxonomy): domain Eukaryota; kingdom Metazoa; phylum Chordata; class Mammalia; order Primates; family Hominidae; genus Pan; species Pan troglodytes. Next base: position 14,267,361 of record NC_072418.2, on the reverse strand, counting down.
TATTTTTGGTAGTGAAAGGGTTTCACCACGTTGGCCAGGCTGGCCTTGAACTCTTGACTTTAAGTGATCCGCCTGCCTTGGCCTCCCAAAGTGCTAGGATTACTGGCATGAGCCACCACACCCAGCCCATTTTCATTTTTAGAGACAGGGTCTCACTCTGTCGCCCAGGCTGGAGTCCAATGATGCAATCATTGTAACCTTGAACTCCTGGGCTCAAGTGATTCTCCCACTTCAGCCTCCCAAGTAGCTGGGACCACAGGCAGACACCACTGCATTTGGCTAAACTCTTAAATTTGTTGTAGAGATGGCGGTGGAGGGGGGTTCTATTTTGCCCAGGCTGGTCTGAAACACCTGACCTCAAGCAATCCTCCTGCCTCAGCCTCCCCAAGTGCTGGAATTATAGGTGTGAGCCACTGCACCCCGCCTGAGGCATCCTTTCGAGACTGGAAACTGAGGCCCAGAGTGGGCCTATCACATGACTGACTTCTAGCATTGAAGTTCCAGCCTGCCACGCATCAGCTGGAAGATCTGTGCAAAAGCGAGCCAGCTTCTCCGGGTCTCAGTTTTCTCATCTGCGGAAAGGGTATGGTGATAACAAGCACCTCTCTGCTGGGGTGTTGGCAGAGTGAGTGAGTTTGTGAATGGAAGATGAGCATAAGCACAGTACCCGGCCTATAGTATAGTTAATGCCAAATATCCTGTCCCCAAAAGCCTTCAGACATCAGGGTGCCCTCCTGGCCTCTATGACCTCTGCGCAGTGAGGACAGGGCGGTACCTGCAGCCCAATGATGTTCCGCCCTTCTCTTAGCTTCCCCGGCTCGAATTTCCGCTCCTGCTTCTCTGCGTACTTCACTCCCACGTTCACCTTGTTTCCTTTCGTCTTCGCCTAGGTGGGGCAGGGAAAGCAGGGACTGACAAGGGGGCCTCCAGGCTGCACAGTCCCCTTGGACACTGTTTTTTTGTTGTTGTTGACGTGGAGTCTCGCTCTGTTACCCAGGCTGGAGTGCAGTGGCGTGATCTCAGCTCACTGCAAGCTCCGCCTCCCGGCTTCACACCATTCTCCTGCCTCAGTCTCCCTAGTAGCTGGGACTACAAGCGCCTGCCACCATGCCCGGCTAATTTTGTTTTGTAGTTTTAGTAGAGACAGGGTTTCACCATGTTAGCCAGGATGGTCTCGATCTCCTGACCTTGTGATCCACCTGTCTCGGCCTCCCAAAGTGCTGGGATTACAGGCGTGAGCCACCATGCCCGGCCAACACTGTTTTTTGTTTTTTTTTTTGAGACGGAGTCTTGGCTCTGTCACCCAGGCTGGGCAGTGGCACGATCTCGGCTCACTGCAGACTCCGCCTCCCGGGTTCAAGTGATTCTCCTGCCTCAGCCTCCTGAGTAGCTGGGATTACAGGCATGCGTCACCACGTCCAGCTAATTTTTGTATTTTTAGTAGAGACGGGATTTCACCATGTTGGCCAGACTGGTCTCAAACTCCCGGCCTCAAGCAATCCGCTCACCTTGGCCTCCCAAAGTGCTGGGATTACAGGTGTGAGCGACCGCGCCCGGCCCCCTTGGACGCTGTTGACAGCACCTGCTCCCCCATCCCTGCCCCCCCGCCACCTTCACTGGGCTCAGGGGCACAAGTGGCCACACCTGCATCCCAGCCCAGGCTGCCCACCACCCCCTGCCCAGCCTGCAACCACACTCACCATGCTGGCCAAAGCCAGGAGGGTGGACTGCACCTGTGTATGGTTGGTGTTCTCAAACAGGTCGTTGGCCTCAAAAATGTCATGGGGCTTCACCCCATACTTGGTGATGGCCTTGATGAAGTTGCCGATGTTCTCCAGCTAGAGGGGGGCACGTGGTGGTCACTGGGGGGGGAGGGGAGGTCTGAGGGGCTTGCGGGCAAGGATGGAAGAGATTGGGTCTGGGCTTACCTGGTGCCAATTTTGGGTTGACTCATTGATCTTCTTCACGGAGCCTGGCTGCAGCTTATTGATGAATCTGAGAAGAGTGGGGAAGGGGTAAGAAAGGTGTCCCCCCAGGGTTGGGCGCGGTGGCTCACGCCTGTAATCCCAGCACTTTGGGAGGCCAAGGCGGGTGGATCACGAGGTCAGGAGAGCGAGACCATCCTGGCCAACATGGTGAAACCCCATCTCTACTAAAAATACAAAAATTAGCCAGGCGTGGTGGCACATGCCTGTACTCCCAGCTACTCAAGAGGCTGAGGCAATCACTTGAACCCAGGAGGCGGAGGTTGCAGTGAGCTGAGATTGCAGCACTGCATTCCAGCCTGGGGACAGAGCGAGACTCCGTCTCAAAAAAAAAAAAAGAAAGAAAGAAAGGTGTCCCCCACTCCCGCTCTCCAGCCCAGTCCAGCAGGAGGAGGGTGACGGGATGACCACAAGGGGCCATGCCATACCCTAGCGTCACTTCTCCATGCAGTCAGCTCTCAGCTGCAGCCCCTCCAAACCACCCAAGCACACACACAAATGGGACGCTGATGCCAAGGAGCTAGACTCAGGTCCCAGTCAGAAAGCCTGCTTATCCAAGGTGTGTCCGAGTCTCTGGGATCTCCGAAGCCTCACTGGCAGGCATGTCTCAGCGTCCTTTTCTCTTGTAGACAGCAGGAAGCCCACAAGGGCCTCTTCTCTGACTCACTCCTTTAATGATCTCGTCTCTTTTTTCTTTTCTTTTCTTTTTTTTTGATGCAGGGTGTGGCTTTGTCGCCCAGGCTGGAGAGCAGTGGTGCAATCACAGCTCACTGCAGCCTCAACTTCCCAGGCTCCAGCGATCCTCCCACCTCAGCCTTCCGAGTAGCTGGGATCACAGGTGCGCACCACCATGCCTGGCTTTTTTTTTTTTTTTTTTTTTGGTAGAGAGGGGGTTTCACTGTATTTGTATTGCCCAAGCTGGTCTTGAACTCCTGGGCTCAAGTGATCCTCCTGCCTCAGCCTCCCAAAGCGCTGGGATTACAGGCATGAGTGACAGCACCTGGCCTCATTCAGTCTCTTGACTTTAAGTGCCTCCATATGCCAGCAACTCCCTCATCTCCCTGCAGCCTGGGTTTCTTACCATCTCATTCAGCTCTCTCCATGGGTGCCTGGGTGTCTCAAATCAAACTCACCCTGCTCCAGACTCCTGACATGCAGCTTCCCCCTCCAGACTCCCCCCTCCCTCCACCTTCCCTGCCTAGCAGTGCCCCCTTCTAGGTGCTCAGCCAGAGCCCTTGGACTTGCCCCCAACTCCCCCTTTCTCCTTCTCTCAGCCTCATGTCCAGTCCCTCCAAAGTTCTTTGGCTCTGCCTTTTAATGAGTCCAGAAAACCACCCACTGCTCCCCGCCACCTCCACCTGGGTCTCAGCCACCAGAGTCTGTTTCCTGGCCTCTCGTAATGAGCTCCCAACTTCCACTTCATCCCCTACAGACCCACCCTTCTTCATCCAGCAGCCAGAATTTTTTTTTTTTTTTTCCGAGATGGAGTCTTGCTCTGTCACTCAGGCTGGAATGCAGTGGCGGGATCTCGGCTCACTGCAACCTCTGTCTCCTGGGTTCAAGCAATTCTCCTGCCTCAGCCTCCTAAGTAGTTGGGATTACAGGTGCCTGCTACCATGCCCAGCTAAATTTTGTGTATTTTTAGTAAAGACGTGGTTTCACCATGTTGGTCAGGTTGGTTTCGAACTCCTGACCTCAAGTGATATGCCCACCTCAGCCTCCCAAAGTGCTGGGATTACAGGCATGAGCCACTGCACCTGGCCCAGAATGGCCTTTTTTAAACAGTTCAAGTTACCGTCCAGTTCCAAATCCTCCAGGAGCCTCCCACTGCCTTCAGAATGAAATCCTAAGTCCTCTGCCTAAAATGCCCTCTGTAGAACTGGGCGCAGTGGCTCACACCTGTAATCCCAGTGCTTTGGGAAGCCGAGACAGGAGGATGGCTTGAGCCTAGGAGTTTCAGATCAGCCTGGGCAACATGGTGAGACCCGTGTCTCTACAAAAAAAAAAAAAAACCCGAAAACTTCACCGGGCGTGGTGATGTGTGCCTGTAGTTCCAGCTACTGAGGAGGCTGGGGCTGAAGAGGCTGGGGTGGGAGGATCAGTTGAGCCTAGGAAGTCGAGGCTGTAGTGAGCTATGATTGCACCACTGTACTCCAGCCCGGGCACCAGAGCAAGACTCTGTCTCTAAATAAATAAATGAAATAAAATGCCCTCCACCATCTGACTCTCAGTTCACTCTGCGACTTCATCTCCACTTCTGCTCAATCATTTGTTGCTCGTCACGCCAGCCTCCTTCTTGTTTCTTGAACACCCCAAGCACGATCCTACCTCAGGCCTTTGCACTGGTGGCCCCCTCTGCTTTGCCTCAGGTCCCCTGAGCCCTCCCTCACTTCATCTAAGGTTCTGTTCAAATGTCACCTCTTCAGAGAGGCCTCCCAGACCACTCTCTAGGAAACTGCAGACTCTCCACCCGCAGACATATACCTGACCCTCCCATCTTCCCTTCCGCTTGAGTTTTCCCCAGGACACTTACGACCACAAATCTGTGATTATTTGATCAATTATATGATTGATCTCCTCAACTGGACTAAAAGTCCTTGAGCTCTGAGTCGAGTCTGTTCTGTTCACTGTTCCCAGTGCCTAGGCCAGAGCCTGGCACACAGCAGGAACTCATAAACGCTTCTTTTGTGAATGAATGAATGAATGAATGAATGAGTGAATGACCGGAGTGCGTGGGTGACTGCACTACACTCTTTTTTTTTTTATATACTTTAACTTCTGGGGTACATGTGCACAATGTGCAGGTTTGATACATAGGTATACTTGTGCCATGTTGGTTTGCTGCACCCATCAACTTGTCATTTACATTAGGTCTTTTTTTTTTTTTTTTTTTTGAGACGGAGTCTCGCTCTGTCACCCAAGCTGGAGTGCAGTGGTGCGATCTCGGCTCACTGCAAGCTCCGCCTCCCGGGTTCACACTATTCTCCTGCCTCAGCCTCCCGAGTAGCTGGGACTACAAGCACCTGCCACCACGCCCGGCTAATTTTTTGTATTTTTTTAGTAGAGACGGGGTTTCACCGTGTTAGCCAGGATGGTCTTGATCTCCTGACCTCGTGATCCGCCCGCCTCAGCCTCCCAAAGTGCTGGGATTACAGACGTGAGTCACCGCGCCCGGCCCACTCTTTTATTATTATTATTATTATACTTTAAGTTCTAGGGTACACATGCACAACGTGCAGGTTTGATACATAGGTATACATGTGCCATGTTGGTTTGCTGCACCCATCAACTTGTCGTTTACATTAGTTTGTTTTTTTGAGACAGGGTTTCACTGTTGCCCAGGCTGGAGTGCAGTGGCGCGATCATAGCTCACTGCAGCCTTGACCTCCAGGGCTCAAGCGATCCTCCCACCTCAGCCTTCCGAGTAGCTGGGACCACAGGCGCATGCCACCATGCCAAGCTAATTAAAACAAAAATGTTTTGTAGAGATGGAATCTGGCTATGTTGCCCAGGCTGGGACTGCACTGTTTGACGTCTGAGCAGTCCTCTGCCTGAGCTGGGACACCAGCATGCCTACCTCCCCACCTGCCAATTCCTTGTTCCTAGTGGATGGGAATGGAACAAGGTAAACACCCCCCACACCCCTTCTTCCCAGCATCTAGGACTTGATGAAGCTGCACCTTCAAAGTCTTCCCGAGGCCACTCACAGTCACTCTGCCCTGGGTCAGACTCAAATGCAGAGCGGGCGCAGGCTGAGTTTAGAGCCCTGCTATGCATTAAGATTGCAGTGGAGCCGGGCGCGGTGGCTCAAGCCTATAATCCCAGCACTTTGGGAGGCCGAGGTGGGTGGATCACAAGGTCAGGGGTTCGAGACCAGCCTGACCAACATGGTGAAACCCCGTCTCTACTAAAAATACAAAAATTAGCTGGGCGTGGTGGCGGGCACCTGTAATCCCAGCTACTCAGGAGGCTGAGGCAGGAGAATTGCTTGAACCTGGGAGGCAGAGCTTGCAGTGAGCCAAGATCATGCCACTGCACTCCAGCCTGTGTCACAGAGCAAGATTCCATCTGAAAAAAAAAAAAAAGATTGCAGTGGAACTGGGGCTTGGGAGCTGTTAGGGTTTTCACCTCCCTCAGCAATGAGGTTTTGAGGCGAGGAGAAAACCAGGGCCGGCAGGGTGCAGTGGTTCATGCCTGTAATGCCAGCACTTTGTGAGACTAAGGCGGGTGGATCACTTGAGGTCAGGAGTTCGAGACCAGCCAGGCCAACATGGCAAAATCCCGTCTCTACTAAAAATACAAAAGTTAGCCGGGCAAGGTGGTGGGCACCTGTAATCCCAGCTGCTCAGGAGGCTGAGGCACAAGAATCACTTGAACCCGGAAAGCAGAGGTTGCAGTGAGCTGAGATCATGTCACTGCACTCCAGCCTGGGTGACAGAGGAAGACTCCATCTCAAAAAAAAGAAGAAGAAGAAGAAGGTCGGGCGAGGTGGCTCATGCCTGTAATCCCAGCAATTTGGGAGGCCGAGGCAGGTGGATCACTTGAGGTCAGGAGTTCGAGACCAGCCTGGTCAACATGGTGAAACACTGTCTCTACTAAAAAAAAAAAAAAAAAAAAAAAATTAGCCAGGCGTGGTGGCATGTGCCTGCAATCCCAGCACTTTGGGAGGCCAAGGCAGGTGGATCACTTGAAGTCAGGAGTTCAAGACCAGCCTAGTCAACATGGTGAAACTCCATCTCTACTGAAAAAAAAAAAAATACAAAAATTAACCGGGCATGGTGGCACGTGCCTGTAATCCCAGCACTTTGGGAGGCTGAGGTAGGTGGATCAATTGAGGTCAGGAGTTCGAAACCATCCTGGCCAACATGGCGAAACCCCATCTCTACTTTAAAAAAATACAAAAATTAGCGAGGCATGGTGGTGCGTGCCTGTAATCCCAGCTATTGGGGAGGCTGAGGCAGGAGAATCACTTAAACCCTGGAGGCGGAGGTTGCAGTGAGCCGAGATTGTGTCTCTGCACTGCAGCCTGGGCAACAGAACAAGACTGTATCTCAAAAAAACAAAAAGAAAACAGAAAGAAAACCAGGGCCTCCTTTAATTATTGCTGCACATCTCTCCTCACATCACCAAGCCAGCCATGAACAGCTGTTGGCTGCTGCCTTTTAGCTGTGACCGCTCTTTCTGGGGACTCTGGCGGCCACAGATGGGCCCACCCTGTATAGCATGGTGGTTAAGATTCTAGAGTCATTTCCCTTGAAACCACGTGGGACTTGGTGCAATGCATTTCACCTGAGCCTCAGTTTTCTGTGCCTGTTAAATGGGCACAATGATTACTGGCCACCCCAAAGGTATCCAATAGAAAGTGTTCAACTCAGTTCCAGGATCATGGTTGTTTTGGGGGTTGAGGGGCTGCATGGAGTTGGGGGATGGTGCAGGGTCTTGGCTTCGAGAGCCTCACTCACTCGCAAAGAATGATGCCATCTTTGAGGCCGTCCATGAAGTTGTTGCCGATGCGACGGCCTGTCACCCCCTCGATCCACTCTCTCAGCTCCTGCTCCCGCTGGTGGTCGTACTTCTGGGCCAGCTGGGGCGAGGGGAGGGCAGGGGGCACAGAGAAAGGGGTGAGGATGCAGTGGGGGCAGCCTGGGCTCCCTGGGTCCTGTCCGAACTTCCTAGAGCCTGATCTCCCTCGTCCTTCCCAACTAAGGCAATTTTGCCCCAGATCCATAGTTGGGGGATGGGGGCTGGGGCGGGCTGAGAGCCAGGGCTGAGGTGGCACCTGCCCAGGGGGCCATTCCGGGCATTCTGAGGTTTGGCACCAGGGAATGTAGATGAGTGGTGGGGTGTGGGGAGCTGGATCCTCTGAGCTAGAGGGGTGGCACCCGGCCCCCTGGTTTTCCGTCCAGGCCAAACTTGGGGCTTCTCTTCCTCTAGCCCTGCCCCCTCTGTGCCCCCTGTTGGAAGAGGGGGCACCTCAGGAAGGGAAGAAGGAGGTCTAAGGAGGTGCCCCTGGGTGCTGGCTTGCAGAGGAGTGCTGGTCATACATCTCTGTCTCTCCGTGTCCCCCAGGTCTTCAGCTCCAGGGCTCTGTCTCTGGTTAGGGGTGGGGGCTTGTCTCTGTCTTAGCCCCCACCCCTTGCACGTCTGTATGTCTCTCTCCCTCTTATCCCCCCGACTCCTCTGTCTCTCTCTTCCCCAGCGCTGTCTTTTCTTGGCCCAGTCTTGGGTCCCCATCTCTCTGGGTGGCTAGTCCCTGTCTGGCCAGGGGTAGGGCTCCTGGGTCTTGTATCTGCCTCTCTAGGTCTTTCTCTGTCTCCAGGTTTCCTGCCTGGGGTGGGGGGGGTGGGGCTCTGTCTCCTCTCCCTGCCCCTCCATCCTTGTCTAGGTCTTATCTCGCTCCTGGCTCGCCCTCCCCGTCTGTCCCTAGGGTGTCTCAGGCTCCCAGTATCTCTGTCTGCCTCTCCCCCCACCTCCCTGCTTTTCCCTCTCTCCACTGTCCCCCCCTCCCCCACTCCACTCCCATTTCTCCAGAACCCTCCGCCCCAGCCCAGCCAGGCTCCCAGCCCCTAGGGGACCGGGCTGCCTCTTCTTCTCCCGGGTGAGTGGGGGGAGGTGGGAGGGGCGGCCCCCTCACCTGGCCCTGGCCCTGCCGCCCCCCACGCCACCAGCCCGGCTTTATAAAGCAAACCGGCCCTTATATAGCGTGGCCCGGGCTCCCCGAGGCCGCCTTATAAGGCGCGGCGTCTCTGCGCGGCTCTGGGGCCGGCGCTGGGGGGAGGAGGGCGGCGCTGGGATCTGTCTCTCGCCCGAGGACCCGCCCCCCACCAGCCCCCTCCTCCAGCCCCGAGATCCCTCGACCCAGGTTCCAACCCAGTCCCCCACTTCCTCACCATGGGACCCTGGGAAAAGCCACCCTGAGCCTCAGTGTTCCCCTCTGTCAAATGGGGCAGGAACTCCTCCCTCGGCAATACTGTTGGGGCGATTCCAGTGGGCTGGAAACTTCAAGTTCTCCAGCTGGGAGAAGCTGAGCCCATCCTGGTGTATGGGGGGTGAGTCCAGGGTCCGAGCGCTGTACCTGCTTTACCTGGGACCCCAGCTATTTGCCTCTCCTCTCCGAACCTCAGTTTACCCAACCATAGCATGAAGGTGGTGTCCAGGTATCTTCCTAGCTCCACAGTCAGGAGACCCCTGCCGCACTTCTGATGCCCGCTTCCTGCCTTTCACCGTCCCCCTCTGTCTTCAGGATCTCCCACACTTTGACGGCGTCACTTCCCAGGTACCCCAGCACTCAAGCGCTCCCCAATTTCTTTGTCAGGCCGGGGGATATGGAAAAATCAACAAGTCTTCCCCCTATGTTGTTCCCCCCAAGAACACGAAGGGTTAACAGAAGACTGATCAGGTGGGTATCTTTGCAATGGACTGACCCCCTCTGTTTATGTGTGGCTGTGTGCCCCCCCATTCCACCCCCAACCATAGCTGGGGGCTCTGGGATGTTCAGGGGGAGACAGGCAGCCCCTATCCCATATCACTCCCTTTTCCCCTCTCAGTTTCCAAGTCACATAGGATAGGCAGGAGGGGGTTCAAGGGACCCCAAGCTCAGGGCTCTGGCCTGGCAGGACGTGTGGGCCAGGCCAGGGAGGCCCTCCAGCCCTACCTTGTTCTTAACCTCAGCTGACAGCCCGTAGGCAGGGCCTCGGTTGAAGTGAGCAGAGGACATGCTGGCCGGTGGGCTCTGGCGGGGGAAAGTGGCGGCACTGACGCTGAGAACCAAGGCAGCAGCTGAAGTTCCGTCTGCACACTCTTCCCTCCTCACATGTTTTTGAAGCTCCGGAGGCGGCCCGGGTCTCTTCCAGGGCCGTTCCATTGGCTGTAGGGGCCTGCCAAGGGGCGGGGCACCTCCCCCCCAACCTCAGCTGCCTTCCCCCCACTTGTGATGTCAGGCCCTTGGTATTGGGAGCTGATTGTGTCATTGTTTCCACCTAGGGGGGCAGCCTGCGTTATTCTGGGGGGGCTTGGTCAGACAGAGACCAGCCTTCTTCCACCCACCCCTCCCACTGTCCATTGGGCCTCTGGCTGGGTCTGAGTCTCTTTGTCTCTGAGGTCATCTCTCTTTATCTCTCTGGAGTCTTGAAGCAGGACTGACACCCAAGGTAGTTTAGTGAGCACCATCCCAGGTTTATCTCCAGATACCAACAGTCTATAGCCTTAGGTAAGCCCCTTCTCCTCTCTGGGCCTCTATGGCCACATCTGTAAAATGGGCTAATGATAGTGCCTGCCTCATGGGAGAGTTGTAAAGATCAGAAGAATATGCCTGTTACATGCCCAGCACAGTGCCCGGCACAGCAGAGGGACTCGGGCCATAGCAGTCTTTTTAAGGCAAGGTTTCACTCTGTCCCCTCAGCTGGAGTGCAGTGGCACAATCACAGCTCACTGCAGTCTTGACCTCCCAGACTCAAGTGATCCTCCCATCTCAGCCCATCCAAGTAGTTAGAATTGCAGACTTGTGCCACCAACCTGGCTAATTTTATTTTATTTTTTTAGAGATGGGGTCTCGCTATGTTGCCCAGGCTGGTCTCAAATTTCTGGGCTCAAGCAATCTGCCCGCCTTGGCCTCCCAAAACGCTGGGATTTGCAGGCATGAGTCACCATGCCCAGCCTATAGCATTCTTTATGCTGAGGGTCCAGCACCCCAGTTCTGTCTCCTCCAGCCCCTCATAAGGACCTGGGGGAGCAGAGATCCTGGGTCTCACCCTCCCCATCCACTTGTGTGTCACCTGAACTACAGGGTGACTTTGTTGGCAAGTCCCAGGCCGTGAACTGTGTCCCTGTCAAACAGCCCTACCCAGCCAGATCTCACCCCTGGACCACAGGGGTGGATGCTATGCCCACATCATGCCCCACGTGGCAAGGCCATGTTTATGACACTTAGATGACATGTCTGCAACCTGCCACACACTAATGATATGTTAAGGATATGCAGTTTATCGGTCACATGCTAATGGCATGGCTGCAGTATGCCAGAGACTACAGCCCTTATGTCAGGCCATGTTCCAACTCTGTACATATATCCATTCAATTCTCATGACGCCCTCAGAGATGGACACTGTTATTATTATTATTATTATTTGGAGACAGAGTCTCTATTCCCCAGGCTGGAGTGCAGTGATGCTATCTCGGCTCACTGCAACCTCCACCTCCTGGGTTCAAGCGATTCTCCTGCCTCAGCCTCCCAAGTAGCTGGGATGACAGGTGTCTGCCACCACGACTGGCTATTTTTTGTATTTTTAGTAGAGACGGAGTTTTGCCATGTTAGCCAGGCTGGTCTCGAACTCCTGACCTCAGTTGATCTGCCCACCTCGGCCTTGCAAAGTGCTGGGATTACAGGCGTGAGCCACCGTGCCCAGCTGACACTGTTATTATTAATACAAGTACTTTGCTTTACAGGTGGGGAAACTGAGGCACGGGGGCTTGGAATCACTTTTTCAGCGTCACACAGCAGGCCAGGGGCAGAGGAGAATTTGAGACCATGCTCCATGAACCTCAACTATGAGGCTAAGGTGGGGTTTCTCAACCTCCACACTGTTGACAGCTGAGGCTGGATAATTCTTCATGGTTGGGGGGCTGCCTTGGGCATTCATTGTAAGACTTCAAGCAGCATGCCTGGCCTCTACCTGCTACATGCCAGTAGCACTCTCTTAGTCCTAATAAACGGAAATGTTGAGGCACTGCGGCAGGACCCTGTAGTCCCAGCTACTAAGGAGGCTGAGGTGGGAGGATCCCTTGAGCCCAGGAGTTTGAGAACCATCTGGCCAAGATAGCAAGACCATGGTCTCTAAAAAAGAAAAATTAAAAGAAGAAATGTCTACACACATTGCCAATGTCCCATGATTGGGGTCGGGGTGGAAGCAGATCACCCCTGTTTGCAAACCACTGAGCTAAGGCAATGTGCTAGTTGATGGCATGTCATGATATGTCGAACATACACGAAAATACATAAAATACGAGGCCAAGGCGGGAGGATCGCTTGAGCCCTGGAGTTCAAGACCCGAGACCAGCTTAGGCAACATAGCGAGACCCCGTCTCTATTTAAAAAAAGAAAAAATAGAAAAAATAGAAAGTACATAAAATGAGCTAACAATTAGCACCTGCTACGTACTAAGTGCTTTGAGCCTGTTAACTCATTCCTCACGACAGCCTTATGAGGTGGGTCTATACGAGGCACAGAGAGGTGACGCCGAATGACCGGGTCACACAGCTCGAGGGTGGCAGGGGCGGGATTCGAACGCGCAGATTCCTGGATCCCTCCCAAACTGAGCGGCCCTCGGGGGCCGCAGTTCGCTACTGCGCATGTGAGGACCTGCAGCCGGCGCCCCCTGGCGGCCCGGGAGGGGCGGGGGCGGGACCTGGCGAGGTCCAGGCGGCGGTGACGTCACGCGATGACTCACTCGGCCCCGCCCCCCGGCCCGCGGCCTCTTGGCCATTTATAGAATCTGCACGGGCTCTGAAGTCACGGCCCAGGCACGACGGGGGCGGGGTGGGGGAGCTCTTGGCGTGCCCCCCAACGGGGCAGCCCCGGGTACCCCCAGGGGGCAGCCCTTTCCGGGACTGCCTTGTCCCTCTGATTGTAGTAGGTCTGTGTCTCTGTATCTCCGTCTCTGGGTCGCTGAGCCTTTTTCTGTCTCTGCCTTTGTCTCTGTGTCTCTGTTTCTGTTCCTGGTCTTTGAGTCATTCTATTTCTCTTCATGTCGCTGTCGCTGTCGCTGTATTGTCCCTGTCTCTCTTCGCGTCTCTGTCTGGTAGATGGGGGTAGAGGCATTAGAGGGGGCTGATCCCATATCGAGGCCCCAATCACAGTAGACACCTGAGTGTCATCCCTTATTCGCTCCTTTCTGGCATTTTCCAGGCTCTAGCCCCTCTGTGCCTCAGTTTACCATCTAAATGAGAAGTGTAGGATCTTGTAAGAGGCACGGTTTCCCGAAGGGTCTAGGACAGTCATTGTAGGAAAGCCATGCCTCTCCTCAACTTTAGGGGACCCCCTAAAACCTTCCTGATGCTCAGAACCATTTAAAACTCACACTTGGCCGGGCGTGGTGGCTCACGCCTGTAATCCCAACACTTTGAGAGGCCAAGGCGGGTGGATCACCTGAGGTCAGTAGTTCAAGACCAGCCTGACCAACATGGTGAAACCCCGTGTCTACTAAAAATACAAAATTAGCCGGGCATGGTGGTACATGCCTGTAATCCCAGCTACTCGGGAGGCTGAGGCAGGAGAATTGCTTGAACCCGGCATGTCAGGCAGAGGTTGCAGTGAGCCAAGATCACACCACTGCACTCCAGCCTGGGCCACGGGAGTGAGACTCTGACTCAAAAAATGTAAAAATAAAAATAAAACCCACACTCACACGTGTTTGTCTGTGTGTTTTGGGGAAAGTCAAAGCCCTGCTCTGCACCGGCCTATCTTGGCATCCTGCTCTGCGAGCCCCCTCCTCACGAAGCTTTCCTATCCAGAAATCTGGCAGAGGCTCTTGTTCCTAAAGGCTTCTGTTATGGGAACACTCACTCCATGCCAGCCACAATCTCTTTTAATCCTCACCATCATCTTCTGAGGGTAGAAACTCATAGGTCCATTTTATAGATGGGAAACTCAAGGTTCAGAGAAGCCAAGCCACCCTCCCAGGTAACACTGTTTGTACCTTTTCTTCCAAGTCCCTCCAGATGTGCTGTTTCTTCTTCTTCTCCTTCTTCTTCTTCTTCTTCTTCTTGTTCTTCTTCTTCTTCTTCTTCTTCTTCCTCTTCTTCTTCTTCTTTCTTCTTTCTTCTCCTTCTCCTTCTTCTTCTTTCTTCTTTCTTTTCTTCCTCTTCCTCTTCCGCTGCTGCTGCTGCTGCTGCTCCTTCTCCTTCTCCTTCTCCTTCTTCTTCTTCCTCTTCTTCTTCCTCTTCCTCTTTTTCTTCTTGTTCTCCTTCTTCTTCCTCTTCTTCTTCTGCTGCTGCTTCTCCTCCTCCTCCTCCTTCTTCTTTTCTTCTTTCTTCCTTCTCCTCCTCCTTCTCCTTCTTCCCCTTCTCCCTTCTCTCTTCTCCCTTCTCCTTATTTCTTCTTCTTCTTCTCCTTTTTTTTTTTTTTTTTGAGTCAGAGTATCGCTCTGTCGCTCAGGCTAGGGTGGCATGATCTCGGTTCACTGCAACCTCCACCTCCTGGTTTCAAGCAATTCTGGAGCCTCAGCCTCCCAAGTAGCTGGGATTACAGGCACCCGCTACCACGCTGGGCTACAGATGTGTTTCCTGAGTCCCCAAACATGTTCCCACCTCAGGGTCTTTACAATAGCAGTTCCTGCCTCCTGGAACACATTTCTGCAAGATGCCTGCATGGCCTCTCCCCAACTTCATTCAGTCTCTGCTCTAATATCACCTCTCAGAGAGGCCTTCCCTGACCACCTGCTGTAAAATAATAGCATCTCTCACCCCCAGACTGACTGTGAGTGGGTGGACAGGGAGGGAGCTGTTCACTTATAGTCTGGGTGCAGTGGCTCGTGTCTGTAATCCCAGCACTTTGGGAGGCCAAGATGGGCAGATTGCTTGAGGCCAGCAGTTCAAGACCAGCCTGGGAGACATGGCAGGGCCCTGCCTGTACAAAAAAAAAAAAAAGAGAGAGCTTTTTAAAAAAGTGCACTTTGGGAGGCCAAGGCAGGAGGATTGCTTGAGCCCAGGAGTTGGAGGCTACAGTGAGCTATGATCATGACACTGCTTTTTTTTTTTTTTTTTTTTTTTTTTTTACAGAATCTCACTCTGTCACCCAGGCCAGAGTACAGTGGCATGATCTCAGCTCACTGCAACTTCCACCTCCCAGGTTCAAGCAATTATCCTGCCTCAGCCTCCTGAGTAGCTGGGATTACAGGTGCCCACCACCATACCGGGCTAATTTTTGTATTTTTAGTAGAGATGGGGTTTCACCATGTTGGCCAGACTGGTCTCGAACTACTGACCTCAGGTAATCTGCTTGCCTTGGCCTCCCAAAGTGCTGGGATTACAGGCATGAGCCACTGTGTCCAGCCATGCCATTGCATTTTAGTTTGGGTGAAAAATAAATAAATAAGAAAAGAAAAGAATGCTTGACGGCCGGGTGTGGTGGCTCACGCCTGTAATCCCAGCACTTTGGGAGGCCAAGGCAGGCGGATCACGAGGTCAGGAGATCGAGACCATCCTGGCCAACACGGTGAAACCCTGTCTCTACTAAAAATACAAAAAATTAGCCGGGCGTGGTGGCGGGTGCCTGTAGCTACTCGGGAGGCTGAGGCAGGAGAATGGCGTCAAGCTGTGGGGCAGAGCTTGCAGTGAGCTGAGATCGTGCCACTGCATTCCAGCCTGGGCGACAGAGCGAGACTCTGTCTCAAAAATAAATAAATAAATAAATAAATAAATAAATAAAAGAATGCTTGACAACATGTAATGCAGAGGAGGCTGTGGGAACATTGTTGATGAGTGTGGGCAATTTGTTGATAGTTTCCCAAATGACAAATGTCCTTACCTTCTGAACAAGTATATCCTCTATTTTAGAATATTCCTCAGAAGTACAAGTGTAGGTGTGAAGAATGACATATGTGCAGGAACATTTATTGCAGTGGCCTTGTCATAATAAATCACTGTATAAATCCCATCAACCTGGGACAAGAGAGATAGACAAAGTTGAAGTTAAAACATATAGCACGTTGTTTCAACTAAATGAAGACACTGTAGCGCTGTGGTTAAGAGTGGGGACTCCAGCTGGGTGCAGTGACTCACGCCTGTAATCCCAACACTTTGGGAGCCTGAGGCGGGTGAATCACCTGAGGTCAGGAGTTCAAGACCAGCCTGGCCAACATGGTAAAACCCCATCTCTACAAAAACTACAAAAATTAGCTGGGCGTAATGGTGGGAGCCTATAATCCCAGCTACATGGGAGGCTGAGGCAGGGGGTTTCACCATGTTGGTCAGGCTGGTCTTGAACTCCTGACCTTGTGATCTGTCTGCCTCGGCCTCCCAAAGTGCTGGGATTACAGGTGTGAGCCACCACATCCGGCCCATTGCGTTTCTTTCTTTCTTTCTTTCTTTCTTTCTTTCTTTCTTTCTTTCTTTCTGTCTGTCTGTCTGTCTATCTATCTATCTTAGAGATGAGGTCTCACTATGATGCCCAGGCTGGACTTGGACTCCTGGGTTCAAGTGATCCTCCTGCCTCAGCCTCCTAAATAGCTAGAACTACAGTGCCACTGTGCCTGGCCCTCATTGCATTTAATTGTCATATCTCCATACATTCCTACAGTCTATAATAGTCCCTGGGTCTTCCAGGACCTTGACACTTTTGAAGAGTGCTGGTCAGTTATTTTGTAGACTGTCTTCGAGTTTGGTTTGTCTTGAATAAACTGAGGTGTTTGCATTACCAGGAAGAATACCAGAGAGGTGATGATGTATCCTTCTAAGTGTGTCATACCAAGGGCTTCATGATATCACCATGACTCATTACTAGTGATATAAATGTTGGTCCCTTGGTTAAGGTGGTGTCTGCTAGGATCTTTCACTGTGAAGCTACTACTTTTTATAGGGTTCTTTCTGGGACTGTAATGTTAAAGATTCTGCACCAGGGCCTCACATATGGTGTTCTGTGTTAATACATACAGTACATAAAATATGTACATTCTTGGTTTTTTTGTTGTTGTTTGTCTGTTTGTTTTTTTGAGATGGAGTCTTGCTCTGTCGCCCAGGCTGGAGTGCAGTGGTGCAGTCTCGGCTCACTGCAAGCTCCGCCTCCCGGGTTCACACCATTCTCCTGCCTCAGCCTCCCGAGTAGCTGGGACTACAGGCGCCCACCACCACGCCTGGCTAATTTTTTGTATTTTTTTTAGTAGAGACTGGATTTCACCGTGTTAGGCTGGATGGTCTTGATCTCCTGACCTCGTGATCCGCCCGCCTCGGCTTCCCAAAGTGGTGGGATTACAGGCGTGAGCCACCGCGCACGGCCTGTACATACTTGTTTTTAAAAGACTACTGGCCTGGTGTGGTGGCACATGCCTATAATCCCAGCACTTTAGGAGGCCAAGATGGGTGGATCGCAGTACCCCAGGAGTTTGAGACAAGCCTTGGTAACATATTAAGATCCCATCTCTATTTTAAAATAATAATAATAGGCCGGGCGCGGTGGCTCACGCCTGTAATCCCAGCATTTTGGGAGGCCGAGGCTGGCAGATCACGGGGTCAGGAGATCAGACCATCCTGGAGAACACAGTGAAACCCCGTCTCTGCTAAAAATACAAAAAAATTAGCTGGGCATGGTGGCGGGCGCCTGTAGTCCCAGCAACTGGGGAGGCTGAGGCAGGAGAATGGCGTGAGCCCAGGAGGCGGAGCTTGCAGTGAGCCGAGATCGTGCCACTGCACTCCAGCCTGGGCGACAGAGCAAGACTCTGTCTCAAAAAATAAATAAATAAATAAATAAATAAATAAATAAATATGACTGGGCACGGTGGCTAATGCCTGTAATTCTGACACTTTGGGAGGCTGAAGCGGGAGGATCGCTTGAGCCCAGGAGTTCGAGACCAGCCTAGGCAACATGGTGAACTTCCATCTCTACTAAAAATACAAAAATTAGCCGGGTATGGTGGCATGCGCCTGTAGTCCCAGCTACTCGGGAGGCTGAGGCAGGAGAATTGCTTGAATGTGGGAGGCAGAGGTTGCAATTAGCTGAGATTGCACCACTGCACTGCAACCTGGGCGACAGAGCCAGACTCCGTCTCCAAAAATAAAATAAAATAAAATAAAATATTAAAAGACTAGTTCTGGAAGGATAAATAAGAAAACAAAAGCCATGACCACCTCAAGGGAAGGACACCAATAACTCTGAAGGCCACAGCCAGGTCAGCGACCCCATCATCTTACCCACTCCCCAGCTAAGCAGAGGTGACTCTGCTTGCTTGTAGCTGCGGGAGCCTGGCAGAGGGCAGTAGCGCTCCCAGCCGCTGCCCACGTGCCTGTCAACTTGCCAGAGAGGAGTGCTCCAGCCAAGCAGCTGATTGGCTACAGGTTTTCTCAGATTGCCCAATCACAAGAGTTCTGATGAGGTGGATGTCCTGCGGCTGCGCAGAGTCCTTGAGGCATCCTAAGGGTAGGTTCTTGCATCCTAGTCTCCATGCCAGCTCACTGCGCCACAGAGGCTGAGGGACTGCAGAAATGGGCTTATGAGGGCAGATAGCCTTCCTTCCCGGGGGACACTGTTATTGCCAATAGCCCATTTTATGTGCTTATCCACCTTAGTTATTAACAGCCTAAATCTGGTGCTTTCTGGGGGAGACCAGGAGCCCCCATTACTCAATCTCACCTCGTTTTATCCCATTTCCTCCAAAGACTCCACTCCGACCACACAGAGTCTTTGCTGTTGTTCCCAGTGCCAAAAGCGTTCCCCAGATATCCAGATGGCTCACTCACTTCCTCCGGCCTTTACTCAAAGGACACCTCACTGAGGCCTTCCTATTTATTTATTTATTTATTTACTGAGACGGAGTCTCACTCTGTCGCCCAGGCTGGAGTGCAGTGGTGCTATATCGGCTCGCTGCAACCTCCACCTCCTGGGTTCAAGCAATTCTCGTGCCTCAGCCTCCCGAGTAGCTGGGATCACAGGAGCACGCCACCACGCCCCACTAATTTTTTTTTATTTATTTATTTTTTGAGACAGAGTCTCGCTCTGTCGCTGAGGCTGGAGTGCAGTGGTGTTATCCTGGCTCACTGCAACCTCCGTCTCCCGGGTTCAAGCGATTCTCCTGCCTCAACCTCCCGAGAAGCTGGGATTACAGGCACCCACCACCATGCCCTGCTAACTTTGTATTTTTAGTAGAGACGGGGTTTCATCATGTTGGCCAGGCTGGTCTCGAACTCCTGACCTCAGGTGATCCGCCGGCCTCGGCCTCCTAAAGTGCTGGGATTACAGGCGTGAGCCACCGCGCCCTGCCCTATTTATTTATTATTACTATTTTTAGAAACAGGGTCTCACTCTGTTGCCCAGGCTGGAGTGCAGGGGTGCAATCATGGCTCGCTCTAGCCTCGACCTCCAGGGCTCAAGCGATCCTCCCGTTTCAGCCTCCCGAATAGCTGGGACTATGAGCATGCGCCATCATGCCCAGTTAATTTTTAAATTTTTTGTAGATAAGGGGGTCTCGCTATGTTGCCCAGGCTGGTCTCGAACTTCTGGCCTCCCAAAGTGCTGGGATTACAGGCATGAGCCACCGTACCGGCCCCCTTTCACTTTTTGTTTTTTTTTAAATTCATTTTCTCATTTCAGCCGCTGGGGCCTGCGACTGGATTCATAGACTATGACTCCCAAGTCCAGCCTCCCGGGCTATTTCAAGGTTCCCAGGTCTGGAGTGCGTCTTGCCTCATTAGAGGCTGGGCCTGGCTCGTTATGAGGCGGGTCCCAGATCCTTCCGCCTTCCTATTGGCCCACCTCGCGTTGTGGGCGGGACCTATTACACCAGCTTTCTTGATTTGCTACCTCCCTGGCGCTCCCTGACCCGGACGCTCTCTGGGCCAATATGGCAGCGCCCAGCAACAAGACAGAGCTGGCCTGGAGTCCGCGGCTGGCCGCGTGAGTAGGTAGGTCGCGCGCGGGTAGGCGAACGCGAACTGCTGGGCTGCAGGCGGGCCCTTCAGGACCCGGCAGCGCGAGAGGGCAGCCCTGGAGGGACCCAGCTGCAGGGCCAGGGCGCCATGACCTTTCGTAGTGGGGGCGGGGACGCGCTGGGAAAGGCCGCCTGTCTTGTGCCAGCCGCCTCACGCCCCCAGTCTCCCATTTTGCAGATGACCTCGCGAGAGGTCACGCCGCAAGTCGGCAACCGGGCAGGAATTGGAATCCGCGTCTGCCTTTTTCCCCCAAGAGACCCAGAATCCTGGCAGCCGGTTTCAGAGCTGTTGTACGTACACCATACCTCGAGGTTCAGATTTATAGGTGTTTTGTTGAAATTGAGGCTTGTTTCCGTTCAGTTGATACTCGTTAGGCATCTATCATATACCAGGCACTGTCCTTGGTGCTGGAGACACAGCAATGAGGAAGATAGATAAAAATCTCTCATCTCCTGGGGGAACCAGACTTTGAACAAATTAGAAATAAACGAAACAGGTGATTTCAGATACTGATAAGTTACTAAAAATGCGTTAATGGTGTCGGGAATTTCGCTTGAGCCCAGGAGTTTCGAGACCAGCCTTGGCAACATAGCAAGACCCTGTTCTCTACAAAAAATTATCTGGGCGTAGTGGTGCACGCCTGTAGTGCTAGCTACTCGGGAAGCTGAGGTGGGAGGATTGCTTAAGCCCAGGAGGTCGAGGCTGTAGTGAGCCGTGATTGTGCCACTGCACCCCAGCCTGGGCAACAGAGCAGGACCCTGTCTCAGAAACAAACAAACAAAAATTAATAGGGTGATGAGGGCTTTTAGAATGTGGGGAATGGGAGGTGGTCAAAGAAGACCTTTCATTGAAATGACCAGAGACAGCTGTGGGCAGATCTGGAGGAAGAAAGCTCTAGACAGAGAGAAAAGCAAGTACAAAGGTTCTGAGATGGGATAAACTTAGTTTCTTTCAGAAACAGTGTAGCTGAAGCTGCCAGTGGTAGGAGTTGAGTTTAGAGGGGTAGACCCTGTCTGATTTTATTTATTTATTTTTATTTTTTAGAGACAGGATCTCACTTGTTCGTCAAGCCTGGAGTGCAGTGGTGCAGTGCACTCCATAGCTCACTGCAGCCTCAAACTCCATGGCTCAAGTGATTCTCCTGCCTCAGCTTTCCCAGTAGCTGGAACTACAGGTGCACACCACCAGGTCCAGCTAATTTTTTAAAATAATTTTTGTAAAGATCGTGTCCTGCTATGTTGTCCAGGCTGGTCTTGAACTCCTGGGCTCAAGCGATCCTCCCCACTTGGACTTCCAAAGCACTAGGATTATAGGTGTGAGCCACTGCTCCCTGGCTATTTATTTATTTTTAGAGACAGGATCTCAGTATGTTGCCCAGGCTAGAGTGCAGTGGCTATTCACAAGTGCAGTCATGGTTCACTGCAACCTCTAACTACTGACCTTAAGGGATCCTCCAGCCTCAGTCTCCTGAGTACCTGAGATGACAGGCATTCACCACCATGCCTGGATAATTCTTAATTTTTTTGTAGAGATGGGGTCTCGCTATGTTGCCCAGGCTGGTCTTGAATCCCTGGGCTCAAGTGATCCTCCTACCTTGGTCTCCCAAAGTGTTGGGATTACAGGCATGAGCCAGTGTGCCCAGTCTCTGATTTTAAGTGTGATATGCCGTTAGCGATTTTAGGCAGAAATCACTAATTTTAGTTGATTTATTTATTTATTTAGAGACGGAATCTCGCTCTGTCGCCCAGACTGGGGTGCAGTGGCACAATCTTGGCTCATTGCAACCTCCACCTCCCAGGTTCAAGTGATTCTCCTGCCTCAGGCTCCCGAATAGCTGGGATTACAGGTGCCTGCCACCACACCTGGCTAATTTTTGTATTTTTAGTACAGACGGGCTTTCACCATCTCGGCCAGGCTGGTCTTGAACTGACCTTGTGATCCACCTGCTTCAGCCTCCCAAAGTGCTGGGATTACAGGCGTGAGCCACAGCGCCTGGCCTAATTTTAGTTTAAAAGCTCCCTCTGGCTGGGTATGGTGGCTCACACCTGTAATCCTAGCACTTTGGGAGGCCAAGATGGGTGGATTGCTTGAACTCAGGAGTTCGAGACCACCCTGAGCAACATGATGAAACCCCATCTCTACTAAAATACAAAAAATTAGCTGGGTGTGGTGGCACACACCTGTAGTCCCAGCTACTCGGGAGGCTGAGGCATGAGAACCAACTTGAACTGGGGAGGCGGAGGTTGCAGTGAGCCGAGATTGCGCCATTGCACTCCAGCCTGGGGAACAGAGTGAGACTCTGTCTCCAAAAAAAAAAAAAAAAAGCTCCCTCTGGCCATAGTGGGGAGAACTGACTGGAGGCAGGAAGGGCAAAAGTGGGAGGCTTGATAGGTATCCAAGTCATAGATTGAGGTGGTGGCTTCAGATAGAAAGAGATGCATTTGGGATGGATTTGGAAGTAGTCACCTAGACTAGTTGATGGATTGAATAGGAGAGTGAGGGACATAGTGGACTCAGAAATGTCTCCTAGGTTTGTAGCCTGAATGGCCAGTAGTAGTGGTGCGATTGGATAGGATGGAGAGGATCAAGTTTAAGCAAGGATATCAGTTTGGAGCAAATTATGTTTGAGATGGCTGGGTATATGCCAAAGTGGCAGTTAGGTATAAAGGCTGGGGCCCAGGGATTGAGGTGAACACTGGGGAGCCATCAGCACACAGATCACCACTTCTCAAACTTTAATGCTCACAGGAGATACCAGGGACTCGCTAAAATGCAGATTTGGGCCTGGCGCAGTGGCTCATGCCTGTAATCCCAGCACTTTGGGAGGCCAAGGCAGGTGGATCACAAGGTCAGGAGTTCAAGACCAGTCTGGACAAGATGGTGAAACCCTGTCTGTACTAAGAACGCAAAAATTAGCCAGGCATGGTGGCATGTGCCTGTAATCCCAGCGACTCGGGAGGCTGAGGCAGGATAATTGCTTGAACCCAGGATACGGAGGTTGCAGTGAGCCAAGATTGCACCACTGCACTCCAGCCTGGGCGACAGAGCAAGACTCCACCTGGGAAAAAAAAAAAAATGCAGATTCCAGTTCAGTAGGTCTGGGATAGGGCCGAGATTTTGCTTTTTTTTTTGAGATGGAGTTTTGCTCTTGTTGCCCAGGCTGGAGTGCAATGGTGTGCTCTTGGCTCACCACAAGCTCTGCCTCCCAGGTTCAAGCAATTCTCCTGCCTCAGCCTCCCAAGTAGCTGGAATTACAGGCATACGCCACCACACCCGGCTAATTTTGTATTTTTTTTTTTTTTTTTTTTTTTAGTAGCGACAGGGTTTCTCCATGTTGGTCAGGCTGGTCTCGAACTCCCGACCTCAGGTAATCGGCCGGCCTGGACCTCCCAACGTGCTGGGATTACACACGTGAGTCACCATGCCCGGCCAAATTTTGCTATTCTAATAAACTTCCAAATGTTGCTGACACTGCCAGTCCCTAGAACACACTTTAAGTAGCTGTGGTTTTTTTGTTTTTGTTTTTTTGTTTTGAGTCAGGGTCTTGCTGTGTTGCTCAGGCTGGAGTGTGTGGCATGAACTTGGTTTACTGTAGCTTGGACCTCCCAGGCTCATGTGATCCTCCCACCTCAGCCTCCCAAGGAATGAGAACACAGACAGGTGTATACTACCATGCCTGGTTAATTTTTAAATTTTTTTATAGAGACAGTGTCTGGCTATGTTTTCAGGGCTGGTATTGGACTCCTGGGCTCAACCAGTCCTCCCACCTTGGTTGGCCTCCCAAAGTGCTAGGATTACAGGCATGAGCCACCGAGCCTGGCCCTGAAAATTTAAATTAAGGTCTTAATCCTAGGTGCATATGAAAGTCATTGCAGTGCTTTTTATTTTTATTTTTATTTATTTATTTATTTTTGAGATGAAGTCGCACTCTGTTGCCCAGGCTGGAGTGCAGTGGTGCAATCTCGGCTCACTGCAACCTCTGTCTCCCGGGTCCAAGTGATTCTCCTGCCTCAGCCTCCCTAGTAGCTGGGATTATAGGCGCCCGCCACCCTGTCCCGCTAATTTTTGTATTTTTAGTAGAGACGGGGTTTCACCATCTTGGCCAAGCTGGTCTTGAACTCCTGACCTTGTGATCCACCCGCCTTGGCTTCCCAAATTGCTGGGATTACAGGCATGAGCCACTGCGCCTGGCCAGAGTGCTTTTTATTTTTTACTTTTTTATTTTTGAGATAGGGTCTCACTCTGTCACCCAAGCCAGAGTGTGGTAGCACAATCATAGCTCATATAACCTTGAACTGCTGGGCTCAAGTGATCGTCCCACCTCAGCCTCCTGAGTAGCTGGGACTACAAATGAGTGCCACCACACCCAGCTGGTATTTCTTTTCTTTCTTTTTTTTTTTTTCTTTTTGCTGTTCTTGATCTCCCGGGCTCAAGTGATCCTCCCACTCTGACCTCCCAAAGTGGATAAGAAGCATGAGCCGCTGTGCCCAGCCTTCAGTGGGGTGCTCTATTTATTTATTTATTTTTGAGACGGAGCCTTGCTGTGTCATCCAGACTGGAGTGCAGTGTGGCGCAATCTCGGCTGACTGTAAACTCCACCTCCTGGGTTCAAGCGATTCTCCTGCCTCAGCCTCCTGAGTAACTGGGACTACAGGCGCCTGCCACCACGCCCAGCTAATTTTTATACTTTTAGTAGAGATGGGGTTTCACAATGTTGGCCAGGATAGTCTCGATCTCTTGACCTCGTGATCTGCCCACCTCGGCCTCCCAAAGTGCTGGGATTACAGGCGTGAGCCACCCTGCCAGGCTACTTTTGACACCCCCAAAATCCAGCCAGGTGCAGTGGCTCACCTCTGTAATTCCAGCACTTTGGGAGGCCGAGGTGGGAGGATTGCTTGAGCCCAGGAGTTTGAGATTTTTATAGAGGGAAACCCAGCCTCTATAAAAATTGTAAAAATTAGTTGAGTGTGGTGGCGCACACCTGTAATCCCAGCTACTCAGGAGGCAGTGGTGGGAGGATTGCTTGAGTTGGGAGGTCAAGTCTGCAGTGAGCCATGATCATACCACTGTACTCCAGCCTGGGCAACAGAGTGAGATCCTGTCTCAAAACAAAAAATCTTAACTACTAATAGCCCACTGTTGTCCAGAGGTCTCAGTGATTACATAACAGTCAATTAACTTATTTTTTTTATGTGAGCCAAAGATTTATGTCTTCATTTCTTGCATTTGAAGTACTCTTGGATGACATCCTTGGCCTGACACTCCTTGCCATAGTCCTTAACTACTACACAACTGCAACCAACCACTTTACAGGGTTTCCCTTCTCTCAATTTTACAGAGCCCTACCCATTCCCCTAGTTTCTTGTTGTCATCAACCTTAATTAAGTTGATTTGGTGTTCAGCACAAAGGGCCTCCACCAGCTTGACATACATAGGCTTATCACAGTTGGATCAAGCACACAAAGATGGGCTTGGCGCTTGTCTAAGGCTTTGGCAGCTTCACAGCTTCCACGTGCTAGGCCATTGTGGATGAGGGCGGTCTTCAGCACCTCTTGTAAAGCAGTATTAACATCCATTACACCTCCAGCAGCAATGCCTCCCTCGGCCATGGCAGTGGGTTATGGGTGAAGCTGAATCTTGAACATACCCAAGCCTCCGCCTCCGCACAACTCGGCAGTGGCAGGGAAAGGGTGATTAACATATTTTTTAATGTTATATGTATATATAATACTATAATCTTACAATAAGCTGAAGAAAAGAAAATGTTATTAAGAAAATCAGGAAAACACATTGAATTTACTATTCATTAGGTGGAAGTGGATCATCATAAAGGTCTTCATTCTCATCGTCTTCACATTGAGTAAGCTGAGGAGGAGGAGGAAGAGGAGGGGTTGGTCCTGCTGTCTTAGGGGTGGCAGAGGCAGAAGAGGTGGTGGAGGAGGTAGATGGAGAGGCAGGCACATTCAGCTGTAACTTTTTTTTCTTTCACTCTGTCACCCAGGCTGGAGTGCAGTGGTGGGATCTCAGCTCACTGCAAGCTCCGCCTCCTGGGTTCACACCATTCTCCTGCCTCAGCCTCCTGAGTAGCTGGGACTACAGGTGCCTGCCACCACGCCTGGCTATTTTTTTTGTATTTTTAGTAGAGATGGGGTTTCACCGTGTTAACCAGGATGGTCTCGATCTCCTGACCTCGTGATCCACCCGCCTCACCCTCCCAAAGTGCTGGGATTACAGGCGTGAGCCACCGTGCCCGACCTTTTTTCTTTTTACTAGCCCCTCAGTGTTTAAAGTTGTAACTTTTATTTAATTAAATTTAATTAATTAATTTTTTTGAGACAGAGTCTCACTCGGTCACCCAGGCTGGAGTGCAGTGGCGCGATCTCAGCTTACTGTAACATCACCTCCCAGGTGCAAGCAATTCTCCCACCTCAGCCTCCTGGGTAGCTGGGATTACAGGCATGTACCACCATGACTGGCTAATTTTTTTTTTTTTTTACCGGGGCGTTCCTGAGTTTACGTGGGGCACACCTGGGTGAGGGCCCTACCCCTAGAAAAAGGTGTTGGGCCTTTTGGTGGTGAAGCGTGGCTTGTGCTGATGGCACAGGACCTGGTGGAGCAGCGGGAACTTGATCTTGGAGTCTTGGAACTGCTTGACGGCCAGCCGGTGGGACTTGCTGGCTGCTATCTCCTCCATCTTCATGATCTGGATGGAATGGGTCCAGGTGGGGTACCGGGCGCCCATGTCTCGGTAGCACTGGGTGACAGTGCCCGTGGTGGTCAGGTCCCGATATTCCTGGTACGTGTTGTGGGTGCTGCTCTGGGAGTTTGTAGCGCAGCCAGATGCCGAAGTTCTTCACCCGCAGGCGGTACTTCTCGAATGCCTGCCCACAGTTGACGGTCTTCCCGAAGACTTCATCTTCTTTAGCTGAGATACAAAGTACCAGAAGTGGGACTTGGCAACGACATGATCAGGTGCAAAGATTCGCATGTGGTAGAGGGGTGGTGTGTGGCATTTGGGAGTGAGCAGGCAGCAACCCACCACCTTGTACTCTTGTAGTGTGCCCGAGGCCTTCATGGCATCCTCTCCACGCTTGCCGCCACCGGCAAAAGGAGCCTGGCTAATTTTTGTATTTTTAGTAGAGATGGGGTTTTGCCACGTTGGTTGGTTGGTCTTGAACTCTTGACCTCAAGTGATTATCCTGCCTGGCCTCCCAAAGTGCTGGGATTACAGGCGTGAGCCACCACACCTGGTCCTATTCTTATTTTTCAGACAGAGTCTTCCTCTTTCGCCCAGGCTGGAGTGCAGTGGCACGATCTTGGCTCACTGCAGCTTCTGCCTCCTGGGTTCAAGTGATTCTCCTGCCTCCGCCTCCTGAGTAGCTGGGGAGTGCAGGAGTGTGCCCCCAGCCTGGCTAATTTTTGTTTTTTTGTTTTTTTAGTAGAGATGGGGTCTCTCCCATGTTGGCCAGGCTGCTCTCGAACTCCTGGCCTCAGGTGATCTGCCTGCTTCGACCTCCCGAAGTGCTGTGATTACAGGCGTTAGCCACCATGTGCAGCCATAACTTTTACTGAAAAAAAAAAAAAATCCACGTATAAATGGACTTATGCTGTTCAAACCTTTGTTGATGAAGGGTCAACTGTACGTTGCCGATGGGAATGTGAAATGGTGCAGTCATCCCCAAAAACAGTCTGGCAGTTCCTGAAAATGTTAAACATGTAGTTACCATATGTCTCAGCAGTTCGACTCCTAAGTATATACCCAAGAGAAGTATAAACATATGTTCACATAAAACTTCTACACGAATGTTCATGGCAGTAGTAGTTATAACAGTCAAAAACATTTGGCAAACAACCCCAAATGTCCATCAATTGATGAATGCATAAATAAAATATGGTTATAGCCATACAAAACCTGGTTATATTCCATTCCAAAAACAATGGAATTGGCCGGGCATGATTGTAATCCTAGCAATTTGGGAGGCCAAGGTGGGTGGATCACCTGACGTCAGGAGTTCAAGACCAGCCTGGCCAACATGGTGAAACCCTATCTCTACTAAAAATACAAAAATTAGCTGGGGATGGTGGCGGGTGCCTGTAATCCCAGCTACTTGGGAGGCTGAGGCAGGAGAATCGCTTGAACCCGGGAGGCAGAGGTTGCAGTGAGCCAAGATCGTGCCATTGCAATCCAGCCTGGGCAACAAGAGTGAAACTCCATCTCAAAAAAAAAAAAAAGGCCGGGTGCGGTGGCTCACGACTATAATCCCAGCACTTTGGGAGGCCGAGGCGGATGGATCACAAGGTAAGGAGTTTGAGACCAGCTTGGCAACATGGTGAAACCCCATCTCTACAAAAAAATCTATAAATTAGCTGGATGCAGTGGCACACACCTATAGTCCCAGCTACTCAGGAGGCTGAGGCAGGAGAATCGTGAGCCCGGAAAGCAGAGGTTGCAGTGAGCTGAGATTGTGCCACTGCACTCCAGCCTGGGAAACAAAGCAAGATCATGTCTAAAAATAAAAATAATAAAAATTAAAAAAAAAAAATCTATGCATGAACCTTGAAAACACGTCAGTGGGCCAGGTGCGGTGGCTCATGCCTGTAATCCCAGCACTTGGGGAGGCTGAGGCTGGCGGATCACTTGAGGTCAGGAGTTCGAGACCAGCCTGGCCAACGTGATAAAACCCCGTCTCTACTAAAAATACAAAAATTAGCCGGGCGTGGTGGCATGTACCTGTAATCCCAGCTACTCGGGATGCTGAGGCATGGGAATCGCTTGAACCCGGGAGGCGGAGGTTGCAGTGAGCCGAGATGGCAGTATTGCACTTCAGCCTGGGTGACAGAGCGAGACTGCATCTCAGAAAAAAAGAAAAAAGAAAAAGAAAACATGTCAAGTGAAGGAAACCAATCATAAAGGAGCACTTGTGATTCCAGATTCCATTTGTATGAAATGGCCGGCATAGGGAGATCTATAGAGACAGTGGATGAGTGGTTTCTTGGGGTTGGGAGTGAAGAGAAATTGAGTGCTAATGGGTACAGGGTTTCTTTCTTTTTTTTTTTTTCTTCTTTTTTTTTTTTTCTGGAGATGGAGTTTTGCTGTTGTTCCCCAGGCTGAGGTGTAATGGCATCATCTTGGCTCACTGCAACCTCTGCCTCCTGGGTTCAAGCAATTCTCCTACGTCAGCCTTCCCAGTAGCTGGAATTACAGGCGTGCGCCACCATGCTCGGCTAATTTTTTGTATTTTTAGTAGCGATGGGGTTTCTCCATGTTGGTCAGGCTGGTCTCGAACTCCCAACTTCAAGTGATCCGCCCGCCTCAGCCTCCCAGAATGTTGTGATTACAGGCGTGAGCCACCGCGCCTGGCCAGGTACAGGGATTCTTGTTGGAGTGACACAAATTTTGTAAAATTAGATTGTAGTGGCTAGGAGTGCTGGCTCACACCCATGATCCCAGCACTTTTGGAGACAGAGATGGGAGGATCACTTGAAGCCAACAGTTCGAGACCAGCCTGGGCAACACAGCAAGACCCTGGGTCTGTGCAAACTATTTTCAAATTAGCTGGGCATGGTGGCACGCGTCTGTAGTCCCAGCTTCTCGACGCTCTGGGGCTGGAGGATCACTTGGGCCCAGAAGTTGGAGGCTGCATTGAGCTATGATCACGCCCCTGGGGCAGCAGGATTAGGGTGCTGTCCCAAGAACAAAGTCTTTGAGTCATCAGCCCGTTTCTTGGGTAAGGTAAACATTGGGGCTGGTGAGTTAGCCACATAATCTGGAGTGTGCCCTCGACTCTGCGGGGCCCTTGCGTCTGTTAGCATCTGTAAGGTGCCAGGCTAATGCTGAATCTTCTTTTGGGCCAGGTGATTGTCTGACAAGCAGAGGCATGAGCTGGGTCCAGGCCACCCTACTGGCCCGAGGCCTCTGTAGGGCCTGGGGAGGCACCTGCGGGGCCACCCTCACAGGAACCTCCATCTCTCAGGTAAGCAACAGCCAGGCAGTCTTTTGGGTAGAGGGAGGTAAGCTTGGGATTTGCTCCCAACTCCTTCAGAATCCACTCTGTGAAGCCAGTTCTGGTGAGTCTGGGCTGGCCTATCAGTGCCGAGGTCCCATTAAAAGTCCTTAGTTTATGTATGTATGTATGTTTATGTGTTTGTTTTTTGAGACAGTGTCTCTGTCACCAAGGCTGGAGTGCAGTAGTGTGATTACAGCTCACTGTCGTCTTGACCTCCCAGGTTCAAGCAATCCTCCCGCCTCATCCTCCGAAGTACCCAGGACTACAGGCACATACTACCACACCCGGCTAGTTTTTGTATTTTTTTTGTAGAGACGGGGTTTCACCATGTTGGGCAGGCTGGTCTTGAACTCTGGGCTCAAGTGATCCACCTGCGTCAGCCTCCCAAAGTGCTGGGATTACAGGCGTGAGCCACCGCGCCTGGCCAAAAGTCCATAATTTATTTATTTTTTTGAAACAAGGTCTTGCTCTATCACCCAGGCTGGAGTACAGTGGTGGAATCAGGGCTCACTGCAGCCTCAAACTCCTGGGCTCAAATGAGCCTCCCACCTCAGCCCCCTGAGTAGCTGGGACCACTGATTTGAGCCACCATGCCCAGCTAATTTTTTTTTTTTTTAGATGGAATTTTGCTCTTGTCGCCAAAGCTGGAGTGCAGTGGCATGGTCTTGGCTCACTGCAACCTCTGCCTCCTGGGTTCAAGCGATTCTCCTGCCTCAGCCTCCCGAGTAGCTGTGATTACAAGTGCACGTCACCACGCCCAGCTAATTTTTGTAATTTTAGTAGAGACGCGGTTTTGCCATGTTGGCCAGGCTGGTCTCAAACTCCTGACCTCAGGTGATTCACCCGCCTCGGCCTCCCAGAGTGCTGGGATTACAGGCATAAGCCACCGCACCCGGCCGCTAATTTTTTTTTTTTAAGTATATGGTCTTGTTGTGTTGCCCAGACTGGTCTTGAACCTCTGGGCCCTCAGTCCTTCAACTTTGGCCTCCCAAAGTGCTAGGATTACAAGTGTGAGCCACTGTGCCTGGACCCTAATTTAAGAGATGCTAGTGCCTACGTGGGTGAGGGGACTGACTTTGAAAATAAGGATGTATGAGCTCGGTGGATTTGTGTGGTGACTGTGAGCAGCTCCTCCTGCATCTACTTGTGAAGATGGGGCAGAAAACTGAATTTCTTTCCTATACCCATAGTGACCAGATGGCGAAAGCAGATTGACAGCCATAGATAGCAATAACGATGATGGTGGGAATATTAATAGTTCCCGTATTGAGCACTTACTCTGTGCCCGGCCCCGCACTATGCATTTCATTTACATTACCTCCTTTGCAGTGTTTCCCCCTCATTAGGCATTTTAGAGCTTCCTTTCTGATTTTTACCCCAAAGTGGTATAATACTACACCACCTATATTATTAATTGACTGAAATTTCAGTTGTTTTTTGTTTTTGAGATGGAGTCTCCCTCTGTCACCCAGGCTGGAGTGCAGTGGCGTGATCTCAGCTCATTGCAACCTCTGCCTCCCGGGTTCAAGTGATTTTCCTGCCTCAGCCTCCTGAGTAGCTGGGATTACAGGTGTGTGGCACCACACCTGGCTAATTTTTGCATTTTTGGTAGAGATGGGGTTTCACCATGTTGGCCAGGCTGGTCTCAAACTCCTGACCTCAAGTGATCCACCCGCCTCTCAAAAGTGCTGGGATTACAGGCACGAGCCACTGCGCCCAACCTGAAATTTTACTGTAAATGAATGCCTTTTTTTTTTTTTAACATTGCCTTATCAAAGAACGATATGGGATGGCTGTGGGGACCGCAGAGTAGGGGGACTGAGGGCACTGACTCCATTCTCAGCTCTGATGCTTTGCAGCTGTGTAACACTGTGCATCCCACTTCATCTTCCTGAGCCTTGGTTTTTCTCATCTGTAAAATGAGTGCAGTAAGAGTACCCCCCACCTAGGGCCTCACATTTGTAAAGTGCTCAACTGTGTCTACAGTGGAAGAATATTTGGTAAATATTGTCTCTTTCTTTTGAGATAGGGTCTCGCTCTGTTGCCCATGCTGGAGTGTAGTGGCGTGATCTTGGCTCACTGCAACCTCGACCCGCCAGTCTCAATTGATCTGCCTACTTCAGCCTCCTGAGTAGCTGGGACTACATACATTCACCACCATGCCTGGCTAATTTTTGTATTTTTTTGTAGACATGAGGGTTCAGCAGGTTGCCCAGGCTGGTCTCGAACTCCTGACCTCAGGTGATCTGCCCGCCTCAGCCTCCCAAAGTGCTAGGATTACAGGTGTGAGCCACCAAGCCTGGACTAATATTGGCTCTTACTTGTTAGCATTGTGTGTGTGTGTGTGTGTGTGTGTGTGTAGATAAACACACACACACATTCATTTATTTTTTAGAGATAAGGTTTTACTCTCTCGTTCAGGTTGGAGTGCAGTGACACAATCGTAGCTCACTGCAGCCTGGGATTCCTGGACTTAAGCAGTCCTCCCGCTTCAGCCTCCTGAGTAGCTGGGACTACAGGTATACACCACCACGTCCAGCTTATTTTTTTATTTTTTCATAGAGAGATGGAGTCTCACTATGTTGCCCAGGCTGCAATGCGGTGGTGCAATCAAAGCACAGTACAACCTTGATAACTAGCTGTATATTTTTAAGATGCCTTATATGTAACCCTTCTAATTTAAAAATTCAATTTAAAATAAGAAATTTGTTACTGTGTCATCTAGAACCAGAATTTGGCTACTCTGGAGGCTGAGGTGGGAGGATCACTTGAGCCCAGGAGTTCTGGGCTGTTGTGCACTATGCTGATGGAGTGTCCTGCACTAAGTTTTGCTTAATATTGTGACCTCCTGGGACTTGGGGGACCACCAGGTTGCCTAAGGAAGTGTGAACTGACCCAGGTTGGAAACAGCAGGTCAAAACTCCTGTGCTGACCAGTTGGCTCATGCCTGTGAATAGCCACTGCACTCCCGCCTGGGCAACATAGCTAGACTCCATCTCTTAAAGGGTCCCAGCACTTTGGGAGGCCACGGTGGGTGGATCACCTTAGGTCAGGAATTCGAGACCATCCTGGCCAACAAGGTGAAACCCCGTCTCTACTAAAAACACAAAAATTAGGCCGGGCATGGTGGCTCACATCTGTAATCCCAGCACTTTGGGAGGCCGAGGTGGGCGGATCACAAGGTCAGGAGTTCAAGACCAGCCTGGCCAACATGGTGAAACCCTGTCTCTACTAAAAATACAAAAGTTAACTGGGCATGGTGGCATGTGCCTGTAATCCCAGCTACTTGGGAGGCTGAGGCAGAAGAATTGCTTGAACCAGGGAGTCAGAGGTTATAGTGAGCTGAGATCGTGTGACTGCACTCCAGCCTGGCAACAGAGCGAGACTCCATCTCAGGAAAAACAAACAAACAAAACATAAAAATTAGCTGGGCATGGTGGCAGGCGCCTGTAATCCTAGCTACTTGGGAGGCTGAGGCAGGAGAATCGCTTGAACCCACAAGGCAGAGGTTGCAGTGAGCTGAGATGACGCCATTGCATTCCAGCCTGGGCGACGAGTGAAACTCTGTCTCAAGAAAAAAAGAAAAAGAAAGAAGGGGCTGGGTACAGTGGCTCATGCCTGTAATCTCAAGACTTAAGGTGGCTACGCCGGGTGCAGTGGCTCATGCCTGTAATCCCAGCACTTGGGAGGCCAAGGCGGGCGGATCACGAGGTCAGGAGATCAAGACCATCCTGACTAATACGGTGAAACCCCATCTCTACTAAAAATCCAAAAAATTAGCCGGGCGTGGTGGCAGGCGCCTGTAGTCCCAGCTACTCAGGAGGCTGAGGCAGGAGAATGGTGTGAACCCGGGAGGTGGAGCTTGCAGTGAGCCGAGATCGCGCCACTGCACTCCAGCCTGGGTGACAAAGCGAGACTCTGTCTCAAAAAAAAAAAAAAAAGACTTGGGGAGGCTGAGGCAGGTGGATCACTTGAGGCCTGGAGTTTGAGACCAGCCTGGCCAACATGATGAAACCCCATCTTTACTAAAAATACAAAAATTAGCAGGGCGTGGTGGAGCACGTCTGTAGTCCAGCTTACTTGGGAGGCTGAGGCATGAGAATCGCTTGAACATGGGAGGCAGAGGTTGCAGTGGGCTGAGGTCACGCCACTGCGCTGCAGCATGGGTGACAGAATGAGACTCTGTCTAAAAAAAAAAAAAAAAAATTACAAGCAAAAAGGGCCACCAGGCACAGTGGCTCATGTCTGTAATCCCAACACTTTGGGAGGTGGAGACGGGATGATCACTTGAAGCCAGGCGTTCAAGACCAACCTGGGCAAAATAGTGCGACTCCCGTCTCTGCTGAAAATTTAAAAATTAGCCAGGTGCGGTGGTGTACACCGGTAGTTCCAGCTGCTGGACAGGCTGAGGAGGAGAATTGCTTGAGCCCAGGAGTTGAAAGCTGCAGTAAGCCATAGTAGCACCACTACATTCCAGCCTAGGCCACAGAGCCAGACCCCGTCTCAAAAAAAAACAAAAAAAAACCCCCAAAAAAACGGCATGTGTGTGTCATCACTGTGAATATTACCAAGTTGCCTCCGTGGCAGTTTTTACCAGCTCCCCATAGCCATGGCTAACAGTGCCTGTTTCCTCCCTACTGTGCCAGCATTGTGTTTTATCGCACTTTGTAATGGCCTCGAATCTTGGGTTTGTAACCACAGTTCCATACCTCCGAGTCCTCAGGGAGGCCACTGGGACCTCTCTGAGGAAAGAGCCAGCCTGGCGGCCCCCCATAGACACTGGGAGGTGCCAGATTCCAGCAGTTCTCCTCCCTCCCCAGGTCCCTCGCCAGCTCCCTCGGGGCCTCCACTGCAGCGCAGCTGCCCATAGCTCTGAACAGTCCCTGGTTCCCAGCCCACCGGAACCCCGGCAGAGGCCCACCAAGGCTCTGGTGCCCTTTGAGGACCTGTTTGGGCAGGCGCCTAGTGGGGAACGGGACAAGGCGAGCTTCCTGCAGACGGTGCAGAAATTTGCGGAGCACAGCGTGCGTAAGCGGGGCCACATTGACTTCATCTACCTGGCCCTGCGCAAGATGCGGGAGTATGGTGTCGAGCGGGACCTGGCTGTGTACAACCAGCTGCTCAACATCTTCCCCAAGGAGGTCTTCCGGCCTCGCAACATCATCCAGCGCATCTTCGTCCACTACCCTCGGCAGCAGGAGTGTGGGATTGCTGTCCTGGAGCAGATGGAGAACCACGGTGAGGCCAGGAGGCTGGCGCAGGGTGGGGAGTGGGCTACACTGATAGCTGGCAGCACCTCTCCTGAGTCTCAGCCCCTCCTTCCTCCATGGCTCCGTCTCTGTCTCTCTCGCTCTTCTCCCTCTCCCAATCCCTCTTTTCATCACTCATCTCTCTTTCTTGCCTCCCTCTGACCTCCCCTCCCCTCCCCCTCCCTCCCCTCCCCCCCTTCTCCTCTCCTCCCTGCCTCTCTCTCTCCCTCCCTTCCTTCCTTCCTCTCTTTCTTTTAGAAATGGGGTCTCACTATGTTGTCCAGGCTGCTCTCAAACTCCTGGACTCAAGTGATCCTCTCCCCTTGGCCTCCCAATGTGCTGGGATTACAGGCATGAGCCTTTTTCTTTCTAATTCTCTCTGATTCTTTTCTCCCTGTCTGTGATCAATTCCCTGACTTCACTGTTTTCTTTTCTCCTCTTCCCTTCCCTCCTCCCCCTCCATCTCTGAGGTTCTGCCTGCATCTGCCCAGCACAGGTGTGATGCCCAACAAGGAGACGGAGTTCCTGCTGATTCAGATATTTGGACGCAAAAGCTACCCCATGCTCAAGTTGGTGCGCCTGAAGCTGTGGTTCCCTCGATTCATGAACATCAACCCCTTCCCAGTGCCCCGGGACCTGCCCCAGGACCCTGTGGAGCTGGCCATGTTTGGCCTGCGGCACATGGAGCCTGACCTTAGTGCCAGGGTCACCATCTACCAGGTATCCGCCCTTGTCTACAGCCTCAGCTGCCACCCCAGGCCAGGCTCCCGCCATTCCTCCCCTGGGCTCCCCTTCTCTCACTCTAGTGATTGTGGTGAATCAAGTTCTTTTTTGAGACAGGGTCTTGCTCTGTTGCCCAGGCTGGAGTGTGGTGGCACTATCTCGGCTCACTGCAGCCTCTGCCTCCCAGGCTCAAGCGATCTTTCCACCTCAGCCTCCTGAGTAGCTGGGACTCCAGTCACACACCACTATGCCTGGCTAATTAAAAAAACTTTTTTTTTTTCAGAGACAGGGTCTCACTATATTGCCCAGGCTGGCCTTGAACTCCTGGGCTCAAGCAATCCTCCTGCCTCGGCCTCCCAAAGTGCTGGGATTACAGGCATGAGGCACTGTGCCTGGCCGTGAATTGAGTTCTGATTCTCTGGCTGAGTCCCCTGGTAGGTTCCCATGGTCCTTACTGCTAGCACAGCTTGAGTGACCTCTGTTTCAGTCCGTTCAGGCTGCTCTAACAAAATCTCTTAGCTTGGGTCATTGATGAACAACAAAAATTTATTGCTCACAGTTCTAGAGGCTGGGAAGTCCAAGATCAAGGTGCCACCACATCTGGGTCTGGTGAGGGTTTGCTCTCTGCTTCAAAGATGACACCTTCTTGCTGTGTCCTCACATAATATAAGGGGCAAACAAGCCCCTCAGACCTCTTTATATTTTTTTTGAGACAAGGTCTGGCTCTGTTGCCCAGGCTGGAGCGCAGTAGCACTATCTTGGCTCACTGCAAATTCCACCTCCCAGGCTGAAGCCATCCTTTCACCTCAGCCTCCCGAGTAGCTGGGACTACAGTCGTACACCACCACGCCCGGCTAATTTTTGTATTTCTTGTAGAGATGGGGTTCCACCATGTTGCCCAGGCTGGTCTCAAACTTGTGAGCTCAAGCGATCCACCCACCTTAGCCTCCCAAAGTACTGGGATTGCAAGCATGAGCCACCACGCCTGGCCCCCTCAGACCTTTGTTTGTTTGTTTGTTTTTGAGACGGAGTCTCGCTCTGTCGCCAGGCTGGAGTGCTGTGGCGCCATCTCGGCTCACTGCAACTCTGACTCCCGGGTTCAAGCGATTCTCCTGCCTCAGCCTCCCGAGTAGCTGGGATTACAGGCATGCACCACCAGGCCCAGCTAATTTTTGTATTTTTAGTAGAGATGGGGTTTCACCATGTTGGCCAGGCTGGTCTTGATCTCCTGACCTCATGATCTGCCCACCTCGGCCTCCCAAAGTGCTGGGATGACACGCGTGAGCCACTGTGCCCGGCCCAGACCTTTTTTATAAGGGGACTAATCTCATTCATGAAGGCAGAGCCCTTATGATCTAAGTGCCTCTCCTCTCAAAGGCCTGACCTCTTAATCCTATTGCATTGGAGATAGATTGCAACCTATGAATTTCAGGGGGCCATAAACATTCAGACCACAGCACCCTCCCATCCTTCTCCCAACACTTGCTACATTCTAGGCATCTTCCTTATTTTCTGTGCCAATTCTCACCACAGGCCTTTGCGTTCTCTGTTCCTTCTGCCAGGAACACTGTTCCCCATGGACTTCATGTTATTCCAGTCTCAGCTCCACTGTTCCTAATCAGGATGCCCTTCCTGACCTCCCTGGTCAAGGCACCACCCCTTCATCGTGCTTGGCTTGGTTCCTCATTCACCATGACTCAGTCTCCCTCCTGTCTCCCAAGGCTGAGCACAGGATTTGGTGCAAAGCTGACACTTGGCAGTGGTTTGTTGAATGACTGAGTGGAGTAACACCCTCAACTCAGTGTCCTGGGAGCCCCCACTCATGCCAGATCACACAATTGATCCAAAGAGAGCCCCTCACAGCACTTGTCATGTGGTCCTGGACAGATAACAGTTTCCTTAAGAGCCAGTGGTTCTGAGATGGAGAAGCCCGGGGTGCTGTGGGAGCCGAGTGGGCAGGTGGGGCTTCCTCGGGGAGGTAAGGAGAGCAGAGGACGCTGGGCAGAGGGAGCAGTGTGTACCAGGAAATGCGGTGCAGTGAGTGGGGGCACCTGATTAAAGAGCTTGATCTCAAACCTCTTGGTTGGTGGGGAGAGCTATGCCGGGGGTGGGGGGTCGGAGATTTAAGAAGAAGGAATGGGGTTGGAATCATGTTTCTGGAAGAATCTGCAATTGGAAACTTGTCTCCTGGCGGCCGTGTGGATGCTGTTGGATGGGGAGAGGGGCTAGGGGACCAGGGTTGTGGGTCCAGGTGAGAGATGGCTTGAGACCAGCAGCAGAATGTGGGGGGAAGGGTTGTTTTTAGTTCATTTCTTCATTTTGCAAAGCAATGCACTAAAAAGCCAAACAGCATGTAAAAGCACACGGTGACGAGTCCTCTGCTTCTACCCAGGCCCCGTGCGCTGCCCCCCACGCCGCTCGTCTCCCTGCCCAGAGGTGACTATTTCCATGTCTCCTTCCAGAGAGGTTCTATACATTTGCAAGCAGAGCTCTCTTTTTTTTTTTGGCATCTGTATCCTTTGTATTTAAATATCCTTCTCCCCCGTCTTATGGAGTAAAATACAGCCAGGCACAGTGGCTCATGCCTGTAATCCCAGCACTTTGGGAGGCTGAGGCAGATGGATTGCTTGAGCCCAGGAGTTCGAGACCAGCCTGGGCAACATGGCAAGACCCCATCTCTACCAAAAAAATACGAAAATTAGCTGGGAGTGGTGGTGCACACCTGTAGCCCCAGCTACTCAGGAGGCTGAGGCAGGAGGATGGCTTGAACTCAGGAAGTCAAGTCTGTAGTGAGCTGTGATCATACCACTGCACACCAGACTGGGTGACAGAGCAAGAGCCTGTCTGTTTAAAAAAAAGAAGTTCTTTAGCCAGGCGTGGTGGCTTACGCCTGTAATCCCAGCACTTTGGAAGGCCAAGGCAGGCAGATCACCTGAGGTTGGGAGTTCAAGACCAGCCTGACCAACATGGAGAAACCTCGTCTCTACTAAAAATACAAAAAGAATTATCCAGGCATGGTGGCGCATGCCTGTAATCCTAGCTACTTGCGAGGGCGAGGCAGGGGAATCACTTGAACCCAGGAGGTGGAGGTTGCAGTGAGCCGAGATCGCGCCATTGCACTCCAGCCTGGGCAAGAAGAGCGAAACTCCATCTCAAAAAAAAAAAGTTTCTTTAGTAGCAGGGCATTATATACATGTACCTTGCCTTTTACAAATTTCATTTAATACAACTAGAAGTCACTGATCCATCTCAAATTTTTTTGTTGTTGTTTTTTTGAGACAGAGCCTTGCTCTGTCACCCATGCTGGAGTGCAGTGGCACAATCTCGGCTCACTACAACCTCCTCCTCCCAGGTTCAAGCAATTCTTGTGCCTCAGCCTCCCATGTAGCAGGGACTACAGGCGTGTGCCACCACGCCTGGCTAGTTTTTGTATTTCTAGTAGAGACGGGGTTTTACCATGTTGGCCAGGCTGGTCTTGAACTCCTGGCCTCAAGTGATCCACCACCCTTGGCCTCCCAAAGTGCTGGGATTACAGGCATGAGCCACCGCGCCCGGCCTGCTCATCTCAATTTTTTTTAACTTGAAAGGATGAATGATATATGTTCTAATAGCTGTCCACTGTTTTGGTTCAAAAGCAAGTGCATTTTGTTAAAAAAAAAAAAAATTTGTCAGCGGGGCGCAGTGGCTTATGCCTGTAATCCCAACGCTTTGGGAGGCTGAGGCAGGTGGATCACCTGAGGTCGGGAGTTTGAGACCAGCCTGACCAACATGGAGAAACCCTGTCTCTACTAAAAATACAGACATCAGCCAGACGTGGTGGTGCACGCCTGTAATCCCAGCTACTCGGGAGGCTGAGGCAGCAGAATCACTTGAACCCAGGAGGTGGAGGTTGCGGTGAGCCGAGATCAAGCCCCATTGCACTCCAGCCTAGGCAACAAGAGCGAAACTCTGTCCCAAAAAAAAAAAAAAAAAAAAAAAATTGTCTAGTGTTTTTGAATTATGTTCAAGGTATAAAATTTTAAAAGATAAAAAAGGTATTCCTTCCCACCCTGTCCTCCACAGAGGTGAAAGCTATCATTTGCTTCTAGTGTCTCCTTCCTGGGATATTCTGTATATGTGAAGTTATTTTCCTTTTTTTAATTCACAAGCACTGAGCACTTATTATTTGCCAGGGACTGTTCTACATATTTTACAACCACCCAAAGTTAGGTTCATGCCCATAATCCTAGTGCTTTGGGAGGCCAAGGCAGACGGATCACCTGAGGCCAGGAAGTTGAGACCAGCCAGGCCAACATAGCAAAACCCTATCTCTACTAAAAATACAAAAAATTAGCCGGGCATGGTGGCAGGCACCTGTAGTCCCAGCTACTTGGGAGGCTGACACAGGAGAATCGCTTGAACCCAGGAGGCGGAGGCTATAGTGAGCCGAGATCATGCCATTGCACTCCAGCCTGGGTAATGAGCAAAACTCCATTTCAAAAATTAAAAAAATAAAATTAGCCAGGCATAGTGGTGTGCACCTGTAGACCCAGCTACTTGGGAGACTGAGGTAGGAAGATCACTTGAGCCCAGGAGTTCAAGGCTACAGTGAGCTATGATCATGCCACCATTCTCCAGCATGGATGACAGAGAGGGAGACCCCCATCCCTAAAAAAAAAAAAAAATCGGAATTAAGTGCTGTTATCATTCCTATTGTGCATCTGGAAAAACTGAGGCACACAGGTACAGTGACTTGGCCAAGGTCACACAGCTTGTGACAGAGCCAGGATTTTGACACAGGTGGGCTGGTTCTAGGGTAGTTCCCTCAGGGTGAGCATCCTAAAGATTGGTGGTTATTGCCAAATGGGACAGAGGGATGAGGGGACAGGTTGGAGGGCCGTGTACCAGATCCAGGAGAGGTGTCCTGAATTCACTGGTATCCCCCTTTCTGTTTCTCTGTCCCCAGTTCCTCTGTAGGGGATTGGGGGTTACAAGATTATATCCCTACTCTCCCTTGCAGGTTCCTTTGCCCAAAGACTCAACAGGTGCAGCAGATCCCCCCCAGCCCCACATCATAGGTAAGTCCGAGAGCATGGGGGCGGCCACATCTCTAACCTGACCCAGGCCCTGCCAGGTTCTCGCTGGGCCTAGGCTGGGCTCCCTGGGCCGAGTCCCTTGCAGGGCACAGGGCATGTATGTCTCCACACCAGGAATCCAGAGTCCCGATCAGCAGGCCGCCCTGGCCCGCCACAATCCAGCCCGGCCTGTCTTTGTTGAGGGCCCCTTCTCCCTGTGGCTCCGCAACAAGTGTGTGTATTACCACATCCTCAGAGCTGACTTGCTGCCCCCGGAGGAGAGGGTGAGGGCTTAAAGCAAAGCATGTGTTGGGGTTGGGGAGTGGGCTGGCACTACCCTGAGGGTGCATGGGAGAGGCTGGAGGAGGGAGACCGAAAGAGCCCTGGCCTCTGACCCCGCCTGCACTCCCCACCTTGGAGTAGGAAGTGGAAGAGACGCCGGAGGAGTGGAACCTCTACTACCCGATGCAGCTGGACCTGGAGTATGTGAGGAGTGGCTGGGACGACTACGAGTTTGACATCAATGAAGGTAAAAACTGGGCCAGGTGCGGTGGCTCACATGTGTGCTCGTAATCCCAGCCCTCCTACAGGCTGAGGTGGGAGGATCACTTGAGCCCAGGAGTTGAGGTTGCAGTGAACTATTATAGAGCCACTGCACTCCAGCCTATGTGATAGACCCTGTGTCAAAAAAAAAAAAAAAAAAAGGCAAAAACCTGGACAGGCAGGACTTCCAAACATTCCAAACACCATCCAGGATGAGGGGCGGCCTCTGGGGTCAAGGGGTAGGCCCAGGCTGAGACGCAGTCCACTTACACCCTCGTCCTCCGGCCGCACACACTCATTTGCCCCAGGGGCTCCAGACCTGAGGTCACCCAGCCCTGTTGGCCCTTGTTCATTCCCTCCCTCCCACACCTCTGTGCTGGCTACTGGGTGTCACCAGGACAAACCTAGTCCCTCGAGTCAGCAAGGGAACAGGCAAATTACACTTTGGGGAGCTTAGGAGAGGAGCATGCCTTGAGTGGGGGGTCAGGAGGCCTTCCTGGCAGAATACAGAAAAACCAGGAGGCATCGCCTGGGTGAAGGGTGGAGTGGGCAGCCTAGGCAGCGGGGCTAGCTTGTGCAAAGGTTTGGAGGCACAAGAAAGTGGAAGGAAGCCGGGCGCAGTGGCTCACGCCTGTAATCCCAGCACTCTGGGAGGCTGAGGCGGGTAGATCATTTGAGGTCAGGAATTCGAGACCAGCCTGGCCAACATGGTGAAACCCCATCTCTACTAAAAATTTAAAAATTAGCCCGGCGTGGTGCTGTGCACCTGTAATCCCAGCTCCTCGGGAGGCCGAGGCAGAAGAATCACTTGAACCTGGGAGGCGGATGTTGCAGTGAGCCGAGATCTCGCCACTGCATTCCAGCCTGGGTGACACAGCGAGACTCCGTCTCAAAAAAAAAGGAAGTGGAAGGGAGTGTAAAATACCTCAAAAAGGTGTAGGCATGGGTTAGCCGCTGCAGCCCCCACTGTGCAAACCTTAAGGGTGCATGTCTTTCAACAGTGGAGGAAGGCCCTGTCTTCGCCATGTGCATGGCGGGTGCTCATGACCAGGCGACGATGGCTAAGTGGATCCAGGGCCTGCAGGAGACCAACCCAACCCTGGCCCAGATCCCCGTGGTCTTCCGCCTCGCCGGGTCCACCCGGGAGCTCCAGACATCCTCTGCAGGGCTGGAGGAGCCGCCCCTGCCCGAGGACCACCAGGAAGAAGACGACAACCTGCAGCGACAGCAGCAGGGCCAGAGCTAGTCTGAGCCGGCGCGAGGGCACGGGCTGTGGCCCGAGGAGGCGGTGGACTGAAGGCATGAGATGCCCTTTGAGTGTACAGCAAATCAATGTTTTCCTGCTTGGGGCTCTCTTCCCTCATCTCTAGCAGTATGGCATCCCCTCCCCAGGATCTCGGGCTGCCAGCGATGGGCAGGCGAGACCCCTCCAGAATCTGCAGGCGCCTCTGGTTCTCCGAGTTCAAATAAAAAGGGGCGGGAGCGCTGCTGGTTGTGCGCATGCGCAGTTTCCATTCTTGGTCTCCTTTTGGCGCCCTGGGGCAGCGAGAGACCGTGAGAAATTTCTCGGCGGCGCCGAAGATGCGCGCCACTTCCGGTCGGGCTCCTAACAACGGGGGAGGCTGGTAACCAAGGTGGGGGGGATGGCGGAGCGGGCGCTGGAGCCCGAGGCGGAGGCTGAGGCGGGCGCGGGCGCGGGCGGGGAGGCAGCAGCCGAGGAGGGCGCAGCGGGCCGAAAGGCGCGGGGCCGGCCGCGACTCACGGAGTCGGACCGGGCCCGGCGACGGCTCGAGTCCCGGAAGAAGTACGACGTGCGGCGCGTGTACCTGGGCGAGGCGCACGGGCCCTGGGTGGACCTGCGGCGCCGCAGCGGCTGGAGCGACGCCAAGCTCGCCGCCTACCTCATCTCTCTGGAGCGCGGCCAGCGGAGCGGCCGCCACGGGTGAGGGGGCCTGACCCCGAGGGAGGGAGGGAGGAGACGCCCCCAGACCCCGCCGGGCTTTACCCCGCCCCCTCCGCTTCGAGGGCCAGCCCCCGGCACCTGCGGACCCCGCCCAGGAGCCGGGCCGGCGGCCTGGGTCTCGTACTGCCCGGACGGGACGCGCCTGGCTCGTGGCCCCGCCTCCCATCGTTCCGACTGCCCAATCCTAGGGTGCACCCAGCCCCTCGACCCGCCTTCTGAGCGCTTGGCCCCGCCCGCTAGAATTCTGGCGGCCCAATCCTGGGACTGGCCCCACCTCCAGGCCTTGTAACTAACCAGGCCCTGGGGGGGGGGGGGCAGCCCCGCCCCCTCACCGGTCTCATCCTCCCCCGCTTAATTCCCCACCTGGCCTGGGACTCTGGACACCCTGGGGCACTCAGCCCTGCCCTTCTTGAAGTTCTGGTGCCCCATCTGGGACTCCGTATGGCCCCATTCCCACAACCCTAGATCCAACACATCCGGGGAACCCTTCACAACCTGGACTGCACTCCCCTAAACCTATTTCTGTGAAGCAACTCAGCCCAAGGAGACTCGGATGAAGAGGAAACCCCTAGTTAGCTGGGCAGGTGGAGGGCAGAGAGGCCTGTCTTTGTAAATTCTCAGTCTTGAGAAGGAGCAGTGTGGATGGAGTTTTTGCCTTCCTGCCTTATATGTTGATGTGATGATTGAGTTAAAATAGGCAAAGAGCTTAGAAGAGTGCCTGGCAGGTAGCGGGTTCCCTAAGTATTAACTTTTACGAGGATGATGTTTATTCCCTATCACAAGCAGTGCCGCAAGGAAATCCTTGTTCTGCCCTGGTTTTCAGGTACACATGTTCTCATGTTTCTCTGGGGGGAGATTCTGAGAATCAAGAATCAAACAGATCCTGCTAAGTTATACCCACCCCTTTCCCAGGACAGCAGGCTGGCTTATATGCTCAAGAGCAGGACTGGAAATGCTGGGAGCGCAAAGATACCTGCCTCATGGAGCGGACATTCTGGTGGGCAGAGGGGATGCCTTGTTCAAAGGTCTGGGGGGGTTTTTTGTTCGTTTTTCTTTTCTTTTCTTTTTTTTTGAGACGGAGTCTTGCTCTGTCGCCCAGGCTGGAGTGCAGTAGCACGATCTCCGTTCACTGCAAGCTCCGCCTCCCGGGTTCACGCCATTCTCCTGCCTCAGCCTCCCAAGTAGCTGGGACTGCAGCCGCCCGCCACCACGCCCGGCTAATTTTTTGTATTTTTAGTAGAGACAGGGTTTCACTCTGTTAGCCAGGATGGCCTCGATCTCCTGACCTTGTGATCCACCCGCCTCGGCCTCCCAAAGTGCTGGGATTACAGGCGTGAGCCACCGCGCCCGGCCCTCGTTTTTCTTTTTGAGACAGGGTCTCACTCTCTCGCCCAGAGTGGAATGCAGTGGCATGATCACGGCTTAC
Source organism: Pan troglodytes (assembly GCF_028858775.2). NCBI lineage: Eukaryota > Metazoa > Chordata > Mammalia > Primates > Hominidae > Pan > Pan troglodytes. Next base: position 14,222,777 of record NC_072418.2, on the reverse strand, counting down.
TGCAGCCTCAACCTCGTGGGTTCAAGTGATCCTCTTACCTCCGCCTCCTGAGTAGTTGGGACCACAGGTGCACGTCACTCCACCTGGCTAATTTTTGTATTTTTTGTAGAGACAGGTTTCCCTGTGTTGCCCAGGCTGATTTCAAACTCCTAGGCTCAAGTGATTCTCCGGCCTCAGCCTCTCAAAGTGCTGGGATTACAGGTGTAAGCCATTGTGCCCAGCCCTGTTTGTTTGTTCTTGAGACAGGGTCTCACTTTGTCACCCAGGCCAGAGTACAGTGGCATGTTCATAGCTCACAGCAGCCTCAACCTCCCAGGCTCAAGGGATCCTCCTGCCTCAGTCTCCCAAGTAGCTGGGACTATAGAGGAGCCACCTCACCTGGCTAATTTTTTTATTTTTTATGGAGATGGGGGTCTCGCCATGTTGCCCAGGCTGGTCACGAACTCCTCGGCTCAAGGGATCCTCCATCCTCAGCCTCCCGAAGTGCTGGGATTAAAGTCATGAGCCACCATACCTGGCAAAAGGCTTGTTTACTGCAGACCAGAAACATAAGTAAATTATATCGTCCATGAGAGAGAGACAGGGGCTATGGAAAAAACAAAAGTGAAATGAAGAGTGTGAGTTGGAAGTTTAAATAGGGAGTTAAGGTGGTCACATTCAGAAGATAGCATTTCAGTAAAGACATGAAGGAACCTAGGAGGAGCCATGCAGATCTCTGGGGAAGAGTTGAGGCAGAGGGAATAGCAAAGGCAAAGGTCCTGAGGCAGGACCCTGCCTATTGTGTGCCAGGAACACTGAAGAGGCTTGTGTGGCTGGACTGCAATGAGTGAGAGGGAGAAGGGAAGACAAGGACAGATTGGTGACAGGGAAGGTCATCCAGAGCCATGGAGAGGACTCCAGTTTTTCCTCCCAGTGAGGTGGGAGCCTTTTCTTAAGTGCAAGATTTTGTACAGAGAAAGAAGTGGTATGGTCTGCCTTTATTTCCCCCGCTGCCCCCCCCCCACCTTTTTTTTTTTGAGATGGAGTCTCGCTCTGTTACCCAGGCTGGAGTACATTGGCGCAGCCTCAGCTCACTGCAACCTCTGCCTCCCGTGTTCAAGCGATTCTCCTGCCTCAGCCTCCCGAGTAGCTGGGATTACAGGCGTGCACCCCCATGCCCGGCTAATTTTTGTATTTTTAGTAGAGACGGGGTTTCGCCATGTTGGCTAGGCTGGTCTCGAACTCCTGACCTCAAGAGGTCTGCCTGCCTCGGCCTCCCAAAGTGCTGGGATTACAGGTGTGAGCCACTGTGCCCGGCGGGGTTGCAGATTTAAATGTAAAGATGAAACCATACCCGGGCCTGGGCCCGGCCTTTTATTTCCTTATTTATTTATTTATTTATTTTTGAGATGCAGTCTTGCTATATTGCCCAGGCTGGTCTTGAACTCCTGGACTCAAGAGATCCTCCCACCTCAGCCTCCAGAGTATCTGGGACTACAAGTCACACACAGCCTGGTTTGTATTTTAGAAGAAACTGTCTCTAGGATGTGTGTGGCTTGAAGAATGGATGGGGTACACATTGTGATACAAGGTTGGCCAAGAGTTAACAATTGTTAAAGCTGATGATGAGTCCAAGGAGGTTCATGACTCTTGTCAACAATTAAGAAAAAAAAGGAAGACCAGGCATGGTAGCTCACGCCTATAATCCCAGCACTTTGGGAGGCCAAGGCAGGTGGATCTCTTGAGGTCAGGAATTTGAGACCAGCCTGACCAATAGGCCAAAACCCTGTCTCTACTAAAAATGCAAAAATTAGCCGGGCATGGTGGCGCACGCCTGTAGTCGCAGCTACTTGGGAGGCTGAGGCAGGAGAATCACTGGAACCCGGGAGGTGGAGGTTGCAGTGAGCCGAGATCACGCCACTGTACTCCAGCCTGGGCAATAGAGCAAGACTGTCTCAAAAAGTAAAATAAAAATAGGCCAGGCGCGATGGCTCACGCCTATAATCCCAGCACTTTGGGAGGCCAAGGTGAGCAAATCACGAAGTAAGGAGTTCGAGACCAGCCTGGCCAGCATATTGAAACCCCTTCTCTACTAAAAATACAAAAATTAGCTGGGCGTGGTGGCACACGCCTATAGTCCCAGCTACGCAGGAGGCTGAGGCAGGAGAATCACTTGAACCCAGGAGGCAGAGTTTGCAGTGAGCCAAGATCGTGCCACCGCACTCCAGCCTGGGCAACAGAGCGAGGCTCTATCTCAAAAGAAAAAAAAAAGTTACTAAAGGGATACTCTTAGACAGAAAACACAGGCCTGAGTGTGGCGGTTGCTCTCCTTGGTAAGGGAGGTGAGGGAGAAGCAGCAGCCCAGTGCCAGTGGAGCACTGGGCAATGGCAGCACCCAGGAGGCCAAAGGAAGTGTCTGCCATGTCCAGTGCTGTTGGGCTGAGTGAAGCCGTCACTGGTGACTGTGATGGGAGAGTGTGTGACGTGATGGAGCAAAGCTCTGACTGGAGGAGTTCCAGTGAGATGGAGGAGAGGACATGGAGACAGCGAGTGTAGACAACTGTGACAAAGCGGGGAAATGAAGAAGGAGGCTGGATGCAGTGGCTCACACCTGTAACCCCAGCACTTTGGGAGGCTGAAGCAGAAGGATCGCTTGAGCCCAGGAGTTTGAGACCAGCTTGGGCAACATGGCAAAACCCGATCTCTACAAAAAGTACAAAAGTTAGCCGGGTGTGGTGGTGCATGCCTGTGGTCCCAGCTACTCAGGAGGCTGAGGCAAGAGGATCGGTTGAGCCCTGGAGGTCGAAGCTTCAGTGAGCTGTGATGGCGCCACTGCACTCCAGCTGGGGCAACACCACGAGACCCTGTCTCAAAAAGAAAAAAAAAAAAAAAAGATATGGGGAAGGGGCTGGTGGGGAAGGTGGGTATCAAAATGATTTTAACCCAAGATGGGAGAAATCATGGCATATTTAGATGCTGGTGGGAATGACTGAAGACTGAAAGGAAATGGCGGGAAACAGCCAAGCCAGGGCCTGAGTAGCCCCGGAGCTGTGGTCCTTGATGCCAGTGGCCTCTGCTGGGAGTCACAGAGAAGTGGCAGAAGTTGGAGAAGTGGACAGGAGAGGGAAGGCAGTTTGAGGGAGAAAGCCCTGTGTGGGGGTTGGAAAGTGGCGCTCACCAGGTTACATATGACCTTGTTTGGTCCCCATGGTGACCCTGTGTCAGAAGCACTACTACTATTTCCACTTCACAGACGGAGACTGAGGCTCAGAGGGGACAAGACCTGCTTGAGGTCACACAGGCAGTTGAGAGCAGAGCTGAGTCTTGAACTTGGGTCTGGCTGATACCCAAGACTGTCCCCACTGCAATGTGACACTCCCAGCCTCCAGCGGTGAGTGGATGGAGGTGGCTGTGGACATCAGGACTTGGGTTTGGGGCAGGGCATGGTGGCTTACACTTGTAATCCCAGCACTTTGGGAGGCTGAGGCAGGCAGATCACTTGAGGTCAGGAGTTCGAGACCAGTCTGGCCAACATAGCGAAATCCTGTCTCTACTAAAAATAGAAAAATTAGCTGGGCTGATGGCGGGCATCTATAATCCCAGCTACTCAGGAGGCTGAGGCAGAAGAATCGCTTGAACCCAGGAGGCAGAGGTTGCAGTGAACTGAGATAGCGCTACTCCACTCCAACCTGGGTGACAGAGCCAGACTTGGGTCTTGGGTTGGGTGAAGGTCTCCACAGCCAGTGTGGTGCTTTGCAGGGGAGGGTGGAGCCATGGGAAGGGATAGAGTCACATGGAATGGGACCTGGAGTAGCAGAGCCAGAGGCAGGGGCAGAGCCTGGGGCAGGAAGGATGGAAGATCCCCAAGGTGCAGTCCTGGGAACCAGATGGGTGTGGGACTGAGAATTGTTACAGGGCTGGGCAGGAGTCAGACGGGGTGGACAGTTTTGCTGATAAGAGACACTAGACTGGCTGTCAGGATGTTTGTGGCAAGAGCAGGTCTGGGCCACAGCAGGGAGGCCAGGGGGCCCAGGCTCCACGATGATACTGATAATCATAACGATCATTGTACCATTTGCTTATTGATGATTAAGTGACAGGGCTGTACCATGATGAAGATCGTTTTTTGTTTGTTTTTGTTTGTTTCTTTGTTTTTGAGACAGGGTTTTACTCTGTTGCCCAGGTTGGAGTGCAGTGGTGTGATCATAGCTCACTGCAGCCTTGACCTCCCCAGGCTCAGGTGATCCTCCCACCTTAACCTCCTGAGTAGCTGGGACTACAGGTGCATGCCACCCCGCCTGGGTAATTTCTGTATTTTTTGTGGAGATGGGGTTTCACTGTGTTTCCCAGGCTGGTCTCCAACTTCTGGCCTCAAGCGATGCACCCGCCTTAACCTCCTAACGTGCTGAGATTACAGGAATGAGCCACCGAGCCTGGCCTTTTTTTTTTTTTTTTTAATTGTATAAATAGAGGTGGGATCTTGCTATGTTGCCCAGGCTGGTCTTGAACCCCTGGCTTCAAGCAGTCCTCCTGCCTCAGCCTCCCAAAGTGCTAGGATTACAGGTGTGAGACACCACACCCAGACAGTACCCACTGTCTTGCTGGCTGTGGGCCAAGACCACTCTCAGCCTCTCAAGTAGCTGGGACTACAGGCTTGAGCCACTGTGCCCTACAAGATATGTTCCCGTTTGATTAACTCACAGTCACCTAACCAAGACTTGACATCCAGTCCTACTCACAGGCCTGCCCCGCTCAGGGGAAGAGGATCACACAGGGCATGTGTCCCAGCAGAACTGTGGGGGCCATCTTGGAATTCTGCTTCCACACAAACTTTTCATACCCACTTTGTTACTTCTCTGCTCCCTGACTGTGGGACCCAGGGCAGATGGCCTCACCCCTCCAAGCCTGTTTTTCCTGCTCCTTGAGGTGGATGATGCTAGAGCCCCCTCCCAGGGCTGGTGGCAATTGGGGAGAGAGTCCAAGGGAGGGGCCTGGTGACACAGTTCTGGAGTTGGGGAAAGGTACATAGAAGTTCAGATTCTAGGCTGGGCACGGTGGCTCACGCCTGTAATCCCAGCACTTTGGGAGGCCGAGGTGGGTGGATCACCTGAGGTCAGAAGCTTGAGACCAGGATGGCCAACATGGTGAAACCCCGTCTCTACTAAAAATACAAAATTAGCCTGTAATCCCAGCTATTCAGGAGGCTGAGGCAGGAGAATCGCTTGAACCTGGGAGGCGGAGGTTGCAGTGAACCGAGATCGCACCACTGCACTCCAGCCTAGGCGACAGAGACAGACATTGTCTCAAAAAAAAAAAAAAGTTCAGGGCAGGCGTGGCGGCTCATGCCTGTAATACCAGCACTTTGGGAGGCTGAGGTGGGCGGATCACCTGAGGTCAGGAGTTCGAGACCAGCCTGGCCAACATGGTGAAACTCCGTCTCTACTAAACATACAAAAATTAGCCAGGTGTGGTGGTGTGCACCTGTAATCCCAGCTACTTGAGAGGCTGAGGCAGGAGAATCGCTGGAACCTGGGAGGCAAAGGCTGCAATGAGTCAAGATCTCACCACTGCACTCTAGCCTGGGCAACACAGTGAGACTCCATCTCAAAAAAAAAGGTTCAGATTTCGTTTCAGTGTACAATGAGCAGTGGCTCTAGCCACTGTTGTTACTCATGGGTCAGACAGGCCCAGCGCTGGCCCCCCGTTCACCCTCGCTGCCTCTTTCTGTTGCAGGAAGCCTTGGGAGCAGGTCCCCAAAAAGCCAAAGCGGAAGAAAAGTAAGTGGAGGCTCAGCCTGGGGGAGGTGGGGAGAGTTGGGAGCGGTGGGAATATGGAGATAGAGGCCCAGAGAGGCCAGGTCGCTGCCCTAGGCAGCACAGTTGGAACCGGCAGAGCCTGACCTCAAACCCAGGTCTGCGTGTCTTGTGTCTCAGGCACAGTGTCCTTGGCTCCCTCAGTCTCTTGCTCCCGGCATGGGAGTCAGCCAGGGGAGAGCTGAGCAGAGGGAACAGCTTTTGCAGAGCCCTAAGGGCAGGGGGAGCCAAGCACTGGTGGTTAGAGGGGAGGTCTGGAGCTTGGTCCTCCTGTCCTGCTGGCCACCAGTTGGTGAGAGCTTGAACTGCCAGGGTCTGCACAGCTCTGAGCCCTGGAGCTGGGGGTCCCAGGCCATGTCCAGCAGGGTGAAGGCCAGCTGGTGGCAGTGAGCCCCTCCCCTTCTTAGGTTTCTCCAGAGTCAGGGGTGAGCTATGACCTTGATCCTGAATCCTCAAGGGATGAGGAGCGCATTGAGGAGGGAAAGGGCTGGGCCGGAGAGGCGGCTGTGGGTAACGACTCTGTTGCCCTCACGATTGGAGACTGTGAGCGCATTCCCTAGGCCCAAACACCTCTTCTGGGCCCCTCTTCATCTCCCGGCCCACAGGGTAGGAGGGGGGGACATGCTGTCCTCGCACTTGGCTGAGGGACCAGGACCATCACAAGAGTCAGATACCATTTCCCAGCACTCACTGTGTGCCCAGCCTTGTTCTGTGTCCTGGCGATGTCTTCACTCCCTCCCTCCTGCCTGGCAGCCCTCGGGGATGGGAATCCCTTATTCTCCCCAGCCTAGTGGAGGCACCTGGGGCTCAGAGAAGCCGAGTCACTTGCCTGGAGCTACCCAGCTTGGAAGGGGCAGAGCCAGGATTCAAACCCAGGCGGTCCGGCTCCACCATGCCCGCCCCCTATGCAGCGTTGTCTCATCCAGCAAATGTTCCTGGAGCACCTGCTGTGAACCAGGCCCTTTGGGGGCACTGGGGGTACAGGAGGAGCAAAACAGCAGTGTTCCTGCTCTTGAGGAGCTGACATTCTGGTGGGAGAGACAGACAAGGCACATGTAAACAAATGGCCACAGATGGCATCTAGGTACTACCTGGAGAAAACAGACAGCAAGTTAAGGTCGGCTAGAGTGACTGGGCAGGGAGTGGCCTCTTGGAGGGGATACATTTGGGGGAGACCTGAGTGAAGTGGGGAGGGAGCAAGACAGTTATCTAGAGGAAGCAGGCACAGCCTGTGCAAAGGCCCTGAGGCAGGGCCACACCTAGCCCGCTCCAGGAACAGCGAGGAGGCTATGTGGCTGGAGTGGAGTGGAGTCACCAAGTGGGTGAGGGCAGGGAGGTGACAAGTCACAGTGGGCCTTGTGGGCCGAAGGGAGGACTTTGGCTTTTACCCTGAGGGAGGTGGTCTTGCTGTGTCATCCAGGCTGGAGTGCAGTGTTGCGACCTTGGCTCACTGCATCCTCCACCTCCCAGGCTCAAGCTATCCTCCTACCTCAGCCTCCCAAGTAGCTGGGACAAAAGGCATGCACCACCATGCCTGGCTAATTTTTGTATTTTTAGTAAAGATGGGTTTTCGCCATGTTAGCCAGGCTGGTTTCAAACTCCTGGCCTTAAGTGATCCGCCTGCCTCTGCCTCCCAAAGTGCTAGGATTGCAGGTGTGGGTCATTGCGCCTGGCCCAGTGGATTCTGAGCAGAGGAGGGAACAGACTTGACTCAGGCGTTCACAGGCGCCCCCTTGTGGCTGTAGGGGGTGGTTAGGGCGGGAGCCTGGGAGTCCTGGGCCTGAGGACTGCGCTGGTCTAGGCATTTGATGAAGATGAGAACAATTAACAAGCAGCTAACAATTATTATGCACCTACTGTGCACCAGGCTCCACTGTTTACATGACTTTGCCAATAGAACAGTCCCCGTTACCTCCAGGGGGTGCCTCTCCTCTCTGAGCCTCAGTTTCCCCCTTTAAACTGGGTACAGGCCTGGATGGCACTCAGGAGGGCCTCCAAACCCATGGGACCCATAAAGCCCCGGTGGTTCAGGCAGCCATGTCACCATGGGCTGAGCCCTGTCCCTTATACCCACTCCTCGGCCCTGTGTCCATAGGGCGGCGACGCAACGTGAACTGCCTGAAGAACGTGGTGATCTGGTACGAGGACCACAAGCACCGCTGCCCGTACGAGCCGCACCTGGCGGAGCTAGACCCTACTTTCGGCCTGTACACCACGGCCGTGTGGCAGTGCGAAGCTGGCCACCGCTACTTCCAGGACCTGCATTCGCCCCTGAAGCCCCTCAGCGACTCAGACCCTGACAGTGACAAAGGTAGGTCTGCGGGGCGAGGGCACATAGGGGGCCGCCCATTTCTGGGGGCTTCTTACGAGCCCTAGGCTAGCATCACAAACAGAATAGCAGCCACAGTGGCTCTGGCTCTGGCACTGGGACAGAGCAGGGACACGATGGGCCAGGCTGAGTCCTTCGTGGCCTTGCCCTCTTTGCGTCCTTACAGAGCCTGAGTGGGGAGGCAGTCCCTCTTTACGGAGCAGTTTGCCCATCTGTGCCCAAGGCCAGTCCCAGGCAGGGCTGGCTGAGGGCCCAGGAGCCCTGGCTTGGCAGCTGGGGCGGGGGCAGGCCTGCTGGGGCAGGGCTCGGCCCCCACAGCGAAACGGCCGCCTAAACCACCCAGGCCTTATGACTTCATAGGCTGTGATGCTCTCCTGAGCCCTGGCTAAGCTGGCCGCTACCTCCTTTTCGATTTTCTCCGGCTCCCAGTTGCATTCTCTTGCCTTCTGCCTTTCCAGGCTTCGCTTCTTGCCTTCCCCCTCCATTCTGTTTCCCTCCTGTTCCCCATTTCTCCTCCCTTGAGCTGCCTCTGTCTCCTTCCTTGATCTTTCATTTTCTGTCTCATCTCCCTCTCTCTCTTTCTCTTGTTTCCTTCCATTCCCCTTTCTCCTCCTCCCTCCCCGCCTTCGCGGTCCCTGCCTCTCTCCTTCCCATCCCACGGGGCAGGGACTCAGTGAGGGAGGCCCAGTTGGCCCCGGTGAGTGGTGAGGGGGCTGCCGGCAGCCTCAGGGGTTCGGCATTGGCTGGAGAAGGAGCGTAGGGCACACTGCCAGGCGTCCTGTCAGGGCTGAGGGTGGGGCGGTCACCGGGGCTGAGCCTGCGCTGGCTGGCATCTCGGAGCAGGTGGCATCCCAGCTGGCCGAGGGGAAGCCGGGGGCGAGAGGTGTTCCGGGTGGGTGCCCCCGCCAACGACCGTCCCACCAAGTGTCGGCCAGGCTCTCAGCGTGCAGTGGCCCTTCGGCTGCCCTGTCCCATGATCTGCATTCCACCCTCCTCTGCCTTTTACTGCCCCCTCACTGTGTGCCACTCCTGGCCCTGCCCAGAGCCACCATGAATCTTCCCCATGGCCTTGTCATCAGCCCCACTTGGCAGTCAAGGAATCCCAAGCCCCAGGAGTGATCTGACTGGTCCATTTGGTGATGGGTCAGGCTGGGGTGTGGGTGGTGCCCAGAGCAGCTTACTTACGCCCCAACTCAACTTTTTATTATTTATTTATTTATTTATTTATTTATTTATCTGAGACAGGGTCTTGCTCTTGTCGCCCAGGCTGGAGTGCAATGGCGTGATCTCGGCTCACTGCAAGCCAAGCCTCAGGTTCCAGCCATTCTCCTTCCTCAGCCTCCCTAGTAGCTGGGATTACAGGCATCTGCCACCACACCTGGCTAATTTTTGTATTTTTAGTAGACACGGAGTTTCACCATGTTGGCCGGCTGGTCTTGAACTCCTGACCTCAGTTGATCCACCCACCTCGGCCTTCCAAAGTTCTGGGATTACAGGCGTGAGCCACTGCACCCGGCCTTATGTTATGTTATGTTATGTTTTATGTTATGTTATGTTACGTTACGTTATGTTATGTTATGTTATGTTATCTTTTTGAGACAGATTCTGTCTCTGTCACCCAAGCTGGAGTGCAGTGGTGCGATCTTGGCTCACTGCAACCTCTGCCTCCCAGGTTCAAGCAATTTTCTCACCTCAGCCTCCCTAGTAGCTGGGATTACAGGCGTGAGCCACCATGCCCAGCTAATTTTTGTATTTTTAGTAGACGTGGGTTTTCACCACTTTGGCCAGGCTGGTCTCGAACTCCCAGCCTCAAGTGATCCTCCTGCCTCGGCCTCCCTAAGTGCTGGGATTACTGGTGTGAGCCACCATACCCGGCTTTTTATTTTTATTTATTTTTTTTAAGACAGAGTTTCACTGTTGCCCAGGCTGGAGTGCAGTGGTGCCATCATAGCTCACTTCAGCCTCCAATTCCTGGGCTCAAGTGATCCTCCCACCCCAGCCTCCTGAGTAGCTGGGAACACAGGCACACACCACCACAGCCAGCTGATTTTTAAATTTTTTGTAGAGATGGGATCTCACTGTGTTTCCCAGGCTGGTCTCAAACTCCTGGGATCTAGTAATCCTCCTACCTTGGCCTCCCAAAGTGCTGGGATTACAGGCATATGCCACCGGGCCTTGCCCATGGCTGTTTCTGTTGGTGCTGTCATTACCTGAGGAGAAGTCTGGGGTCAGCCAAACTTAGCAGGTGCTGCAGTCAGGTGGACCCAGACGCGTGCTCAGGCCCTTCCCTCCACTCATTAGGACACTGCGCCCTCCTTCTGGATGGTGCCAGAGTTTGCCCACCCTGCAGAATACAGGACAAGGGGAAATTATCCAGAAAGAGGGGCTGATCCTCCTTATCCCCAACCCTGCTGCCACCCCAGGTCCATCAACAGTGGGCATCTCACTGCCCTGAATGGCACTGAGATAATAATAGGAAACTTACAGAGTACATACTTTGAATCTCCTACTGTCCTAAACCCTTATACATATTTACTCATTAAAGACCCAAAACAAAGGCTGGGCACAGTGGCTCACACCTGTAATCCCAGCACTTTGGGAGGCCGAGGCAGGTGGATCACTTGAGACCAGGAGCTCAAGACCAGCCTGGCCAACATGGTGAAACCCCATCTCTACTAAAAATACAAAAATGAGCTGGGCATGGTGGCGCATGCCTGTAATCCTAGCTACTTGGGAGGCTGAGGCAGGAGAATCACTGAAACCCAGGAGGCGGAGGTTGCAATGAGCCAAGATCGCACCACTGCATTGCAGCCTGGGCAACAGAGCAAGACTCTGTCTAGAAAAAAAAAAAAAAACACTCCCGAGGGCCGGGTACAGTGGCTCACACCTGTAATGCCAGCCCAGCACTTTGGGAGGCCAAGGCAGGTGGATCACTTGAGGCTAGAAGTTCGAGACCAGCCTGGGCAACATGGCAAAACCCGGTCTCTACTAAAAATACAAAAAATTAGCCAGGTGTGGTGGTGCGTGCCTGTACTTCCAGCTACTTGGCAGGCAGAAGCATGAGAATCACTTGAACCCGGGAGGCAGAGGCTGCAGTAAGCCAAGATTAGGGAGCAGAGATTCCTTCATTTATTGGAACGAACCCTCACTGTGCACCACGCAGCCTTCTCGGCACTGGGGGCTCTGCACCGGGACCCCGCAACCTTACGGAGTTTACATTCTAGAGGGGAAGCGGATTGTAAGCAGGATAAACCAATAAAAATATAGAGTGCAGGCTGGGCACAGTGGCTCAAGCCTCTAATCCCAGTGCTTTGGGAAGCCAAGTTAGGATTGCTTGAGGCCAGGACTTAGAGAACAGCCTGGGCAACATAGTGAGACCCCATCTCTAGCAAAAAAATGAAAAAGTTAGCTGGGCATGGTGGTGCACCTCTCCCAGTGCTTTAGGAGGCTGAAGCAGGAGGATCGCTTGAACCTAGGAGCTCGAGGCTGCAGTGAGCTGTGACTGTGCCAGTGCATTCCAGCCTAGGTGACAGAGGGAGACACTGTCTCAAAAAAATAAATTAATTAAAATACAGGCCGGGCGTGGTGGCTCACGCCTGTAATCCCAGCACTTTGGGAGGCTAAGGTGAGTGGATCACTTGAGGTCAGGAGTTCGAGACCAGCCTGTCCAATATGGTGAAACATTGTCTCCACTAAAAATATAAAAATTGGCGGGGCATGGTGGGGTGTGCCTGTAATCCCAGCTACTCAGGAGACTGAGGCAGGAGAATCACTTGAACTTGGGAGGTGGAGGTTGCAGTGAGCCGAGACTGCACCATTGCACTCCAGCCTGGGTAACGAGCAAAACTCCGTCTCAAAAATAAAATAAAATATAGAGTGCACTGTAAGGTGGTATGTGCTTTGGGAAAAAATAAAGGAGGGAAAAAGGAACTATTTGAGACAGAATGGTCAGGAAATTCCCCCTGAAAAAATACTTTTAATGAAGGATCTGATGGAGGGGAGGGAGGAGCCCTCTCAGGTGTCAGACAGAAGAGGATTCAAGCCGGCCGGGTGCGGTGGCTCACGTCTGTAATCCCAGCACTTTGGGAGGCCGAGGTGGGCGGATCATGATGTCAGGAGATCGAGACCATCCTGGCTAACACGGTGAAACCCCGTCTCTACTAAAAATACAAAAAATTAGCCGGGCGTGGTGGCGGCACCTGTAGTCCCAGCTACTTGGGAGGCTGAGGCAGGGGAATGGTGTGAACCTGGGAGGCAGAGCTTGCAGTGAGCCGAGATCGTGCAACTGCACTCCAGCCTGGGCGACAGAGCGAGACTCCATCTCAAAAAAAAAAAAAAATAAAGAGGATTCAAGCCGAGGGAATGGCAGGTGCAAAGGCCTTGAGGCAGGAACCTATCTAGTGTCTCCAAGGACATTAGGAGAGGAGGCGGGGACAGGAGGTGATGGAACACCTCCTGAAACAGACACACTCCAGCTCTCGTGACCTGGCACAGCGGTTTGTTTCCCACACACAAAGCCTGGTGCTTCCATCCTGCAGACTGCCTTTCATCCCTGGACCCAGGTTCTTTCCTTCCTATGGCTCCAGCCTCCTTGTGGGTCCTGGCTTGCTGGTGGGGAGAAAAGTGGAGACTCAACCTTGGGAGCACCTGTCCACTTGCATTCCATTGGCTGGGACTCAGCCACATGGCCACACCTACCTGCAAGAGATGCTGGGAAATGTAGTTGGTGCTGGTGCCAGGAAGAGAGGGATTTAGTGAGTAGCTGGCCTGCCTCTTTCACAGGAGGTAAAGCGTAGGTTCTCAGGAGCCGGGGACCCAAAAGAAGGGACTGCACTGGCCCTGGCAGGGGGCCGGTGGGGCCGCAACTAGCATCTGCAGGGGAAGTGGGAGAAGCGTTCAGGCTGCGGGTGGATGTATTTTGGATGCAGCACCAACAGGTTTTGCTGACAGATTGGAAGTGGGTGTGAGAGAGAGAGAAGTCAACAAGAGCCCCAGGACTTTGGCCTGAGCCACTGGAGAGACTGAGCTGCCTTCCGCTGAGTCAGGGACACCCGTGAGCAGTGCAGGCTTTGTAGAAGGGAAGATACAGAGCCCAGTGTTGCAGATCTGAGTTTGAGATGCCTGTGAGACACTCTTACGGGGCCAGTGAGATGGAAGAATCTGGAGCTCGACATGGAGGTCTAGGCAGAAGCTGCAGATGGAATCACCAGGCCATGGATGGTTGTAGTAATAAGAATACATACTTGGCCAGTCGTGGTGGCTCACACCTGTAATCCCAGCACTTTGGGAGGCCAAGGCGGGCAGATCACCTGAGGTCAGGAGTTCCAGACCAGCCTGGCCAACATGATGAAACCCCATCTCTACTAAAAATACAAAAAAAAAAAAATTAGCCTGACATGGTGGCGTGTGCCTGTAGTCCCAGCTACTCGGGAGGCTGAGGCAGGAGAATTGCTTAAACCTGGGAGGCGGAGGTTGCAGTGAGCCGAGATTGTGCCACTTCACTACAGTTTACACAACAGAGCAAGGCTCTGTCTCAAAAAAACAAACAACAACAACAAAACAACAAAAACCCTCTTGAACAGTCCCAGATTGGTGAACAGTTCCAGATTGAGATGCTGGGACGGTGGTACCCCTGGAGAGGGCGTGGAAGCCCATACCATACCCCCGTATCTTGCCCTGTGCATCTCTTCCCTTTGGCTGTCGCTGAGTTGAATCCTTTATAATAAAGCTGTAATCGTAGGTAGAGCTATTTTCTGAGTTCTGTGAGTTGTTCTAACAAATTATCAAACCTGAGGATGGGGTCATGGAAACCCCCCATTTAGAGCCCATTGGTCAGACATACAGGGTAGCCCAGGACTTGCAGCTGACATCTGAAGTCCAGCGGTCTTGTGGGACTGAGCCTTTAACTTGGAGGATTTGACGCCCACTCCAGGAAGATAATGTCAGATTGGATTGAATTATTGGACATTCAGTTGGCATCGAGAATCGGAGGGTGGCCTTTAACCCCATTAGCCTGGGCAAGCCTGGGGGTAAGGTGAGCGCTGAGGAGAGGCCCCGGGCCAAGCCTTCCAGGCCTGCAAGAACCAAGTAAACTTGGAAGGAGCCACCAGGAAGGGCCCAGGATACCAGAGCGTGGGTCTGGGGGCTAAGAGAGGAGAGTGTCCCCTGGAGTAGGGGTGGTCAGCTGGGTCAGTCATCTTGGAACAGTTAGGGACAGTGGGGATTGAGAAGCGACTGCTGTTTTAGGCAGTGAGAGGGTCACAGTGTCTAGCCCCTGAAGAGCCCTCAACAAATACCAACTGCTGGCCGGGCACGGTGGCTCCCGCCTGTAATCCCAACACTTTGGGAGGCTGAGGTGGGAGGATCACTGGAGCCCAGGAGTTCAAGGCCACAGCCTGGGTAGCATAACAAGACCTGATCTCTACTTGGGAAAATCAGGGCCACACGAGGTGCCTCATGTCTGTAATTCCAGCACTTTGGGAGGCCCGGGTGGGCAGAAGTTCGAGATCAGCCTGGCCAAAATGGGGAATCCTGTCTCTACTAAAAATACAAAAATTAGCCAGGTGTGGTTGCATGCATCTGTAATCCCATTTACTCAGGAGGCTGAGGCACAAGAGTTGCTTGAATCTGGGAGGTAGAGGTTGCAGTGAGCCCGGATCGCACCACTGCACTCCAGCCTGGGCGACAGAGGGAGACTCCATCTCAAAACAAAAACAAAAACAAAATCGGGCCAGATGTGGTGGCTCATGACTATAATTCTAGCACTTTGGGGAGCCGAGGTGGATAGATCACCCAAGGTCAGGAGTTCGAGGCTAGCCTGGCCAACATGGCAAAACCTCATCTCTACTAAAAACACACAAATTAGCCAGGTGTGGTGGTGCACGCCTGTAATCCCAGCTACTCAGGAGGCTGAGGCAGGAGAATTGCTTGAACCCAGGAGGCAGAGGTTACAGTGAGCCAAGATTGCACCATTGCACTCCAGCCTGGGTGACAGAACGAAACTCTGTCTCAAAAAAAAAAAAAGAAAAATTCAGGCCGGACGTGGTGGCTCATGCCTGTAATCCCAGCACTTTCGGAGGCCGAGGCGGGCGGATCATAAGGTCAGGAGATCGAGACCATCCTGGCTAACACAGTGAAACTCCATCTCTACTAAAAATACAAAAATTAGCTGTGCGTGGTGGTGGTTGCCTGTAGTCCCAGCTACTCGGGAGGCTGAGGCAGGAGAATGGTATGAACCTGGGAAGCGGAGCTTGCAGTGAGCCAATATTGCGCCACTGCACTCCAGCCTGTGTGACACAGCGAGACTCCATCTCAAAAAAAAAAAAAGAAAAAAAAATTCAGCCAGGCGCGGTGGCTCATGACTGTCATTTTAACACTTTGGGAGGCTGAGGCGGGCGGATGACTTGAGGTCAGGAGTTTGAGACCAGCCTGGCCAACATGATGAAACCCCGTCTCTACTGAAAATACAAAAATTAGCCGGGTGTGGGCCGGGCGCGGTGGCTCACACCTGTAATCCCAGCACTTTGGGAGGCAGAGGCGGGTGGATCACAAGGTCAGGAGATCGAGACCATCCTGGTGAACCCCTATCTCTATTAAAAATACAAAACATTAGCCGGGCATGGCGGCACATGCCTGTAGTCCCAGCTACTCGGGAGGCTGAGGTGGGAGAATGGCATGAACCTGGGAGGCAGAGCTTGTAGTGAGCAGAGATTGCGCCACTGCACTCCAGCCTGGGTGACAAAAGTGAGACTCCATCTCAGGAAAAAAAAAAAAAAGCCGGGTGTGGTGGCGCACACCTGTAGTCCCAGCTACTTGGGAGCCTGAGGCAGGAGAATCACTGGAACCGGGGATGCCAAGGTTGCAGTGAGCTGAGATCGCACCACTGCACTCCAGCCTGGGTGACAGAGTGAGACTCTGTCTCAAAAAAATAAATAAGTAAAATAAAATAAAATAAAAACTAAATAAACAAATGCCAGTGGCTGCAGCTATCATAACCACTCCCTTTCTTCTGTCCCCACAGTGGGCAATGGGCTGGTGGCTGGCAGCTCTGACTCATCCAGCTCTGGCTCTGCCTCTGACTCTGAGGAGTCCCCTGAGGGCCAGCCGGTCAAGGCTGTGGCAGCGGCAGCGGCAGCGACGCCCACCAGCCCGGTGGGCAGCAGCGGGCTCATCACTCAGGAGGGCGTGCACATTCCCTTTGACGTCCACCACGTGGAAAGCCTGGCCGAGCAGGGTACCCCGCTGTGCTCCAACCCGGCAGGCAGTGGGCCTGAAGCCCTGGAGACAGTGGTGTGCGTGCCGGTGCCTGTGCAAGTGGGTGCGGGCCCCAGCGCCCTCTTTGAGAACGTGCCCCAGGAGGCCCTGGGTGAGGTGGTGGCCAGCTGCCCCATGCCAGGCATGGTGCCCGGCTCACAGGTGATCATCATTGCGGGCCCTGGCTACGACGCTCTCACGGCCGAGGGCATTCACCTCAACATGGCAGCGGGCAGCGGTGCCCCCGGCAGTGGACTGGGCGAGGAGGTGCCCTGTGCCATGATGGAGGGTGTGGCAGCCTACACCCAGACAGAGCCCGAGGGTAGCCAGCCTAGCACCACGGACGCCACCGCAGTAGCGGGCATCGAGACCAAGAAAGGTCTGGGGGACCTGTCATGGCCTCTGGCCAGGGGTGGTTGGGCCTGGGAGGGGCCGGGCGAGGAATGGCCCTCGAAGTGGGCACCTTGGCAGCCTTCGTCCCCTGCGGACACCACCCTGTGTCCACCCTGTAGAGAAGGAGGACCTGTGCTTGCTAAAGAAGGAGGAGAAGGAGGAGCCAGTAGCCCCGGAGCTGGCAACGTCGGTGCCTGAGAGCGCAGAGCCCGAGGCAGAGGCGGACGGGGAGGAGCTGGACGGCAGCGACATGTCAGCCATCATCTATGAAATCCCCAAGGAGCCTGAGAAGTGGGTGCCGGGGCGGGCAAGGGTGAGGGCGAGGGCTAGGAGCGGCCCGCAGGCCCCCAGCCTGCCTGGTGCGGGAGCCCCGATGTCATGGCCCCTTCCCCTCCAGGAGGCGGCGGAGCAAGCGGTCGCGGGTGATGGATGCTGACGGCCTGCTCGAGATGTTCCACTGCCCATACGAGGGCTGCAGCCAAGTCTACGTGGCCCTCAGCAGCTTCCAGGTGAGGCAGGCCATGGCACCACCAGGATGTCCTACCTCTAGTTTGCCCCTTGGAATTTGACGAGGTGTCCCTGAAGGCAAAGACAGGGACTTGTCACACCCCACACCTGGCATGGGAGGATGCAACAACAGGCCTTTGTGCCATGCCATGCATTGATTGAGCATGTATTAAGCACTTAGTGCAAGCCAGGCCTGCAAGCTGGAGCCAGGGTTGTTTTAGTAAGTTAAAGAGTGAAGGAACAAAGGAATGAATCAATTGGGGCTGCCTGTTCCAGGCCCACAGAGGCTGACAGCCCTCAAATCCAGTCCCAGTCCTGCCACTGGCCACCTGTGAGACCTTGGCCAAACCACGGAGCCTTGAACCTCAGTTTCCCCATCGATTAATTGGGCTAACAGCTGGGCCCTTCACAGAGTTGACAGATACCCCAGTCCAGAGCCTGGCATATAGTAGGTGTTCAATAAAGCTGCCCTTGGCCAGGCGCGGTGGCTCACACCTGTAATCCCAGCACTTTGGGAGGCCGAGGTGGGCGGATCACGAGGTCAGGAGATCGAGACCATCCTGGTTAACACGGTGAAACCCTGTCTGTACTAAAAAATACAGAAAAAAATAATAATAGCCGGGCGTGGTGGCGGGCGCCTGTACTCCCAGCTACTCAGGAGGCTGTGGCAGGAGAATGGTGTGAACCCGGGGGGTGGAGCTTGCAGTGAGCTGAGAGAACACCACTGCACTCCAGCCTGGGCGACAGAGCAAGATGCCATCTCAAAAAATAAAAAAAATAAAGCTACCCTTTGACCCCAGTTGTGCCCCTGGGAATCTCTGAGCTGGGCAAGGGTACCCCTCTTCCCTCCTCCTGGGGAGGCCAGCCCCAGCCTGCCTTCCAGCTGCCCTCGTCTCTCCCCACCTCCCAGAGCCCCTTCTGTGGGCCTATGGGACCCACTTCTGCCTGTCTCGTCTCCAGAACCACGTCAATCTTGTGCATCGGAAAGGAAAGACCAAAGTGTGCCCTCATCCTGGCTGTGGCAAGAAGTTCTATTTATCCAACCACCTGCGGCGGCACATGATCATCCATTCAGGTCAGGCCCTGGGCCAGCTGGCAGCATGAGCGGGGGACACAGGGACATGGGCCTGGGAGCCTGGGCCAGAGCTGGCGGGTCAAAGCCCAGTGCTGGGTCTCCGGGCACAGGACTACACCCCTAGGAGCCTCCTCCCTGTCCTCAGTAAGCTGTAGCTATGTGAGCCACAGCGACAGGAACTATTACCAATCAATCACAGGAATTGGGTGGGGCTGGCCATCTTCCCTCCTATCCCCGCGACCCCATGCCCCATGACCCCAAGAGCAGGTCTCATGCGAGATTTAGGGAGCAGCTGACACCGCCACTGCTCTTCCAGATTGGAACCTATAGCAGCACCTGGGGCCACAGGCTAGACCAGTGCCCACCCAAGCAGCAGCAGGAAGGAGAGCTGGGCAAAGAGGAGCAGCTGGCTTGGGACTGGGCTTCTGTTTCCACTTGTGGCAGAGATGCAGGTCTTCTGCATGGGCTGGGGACATAGTGGAGAGCCATGGTGCCTGTGTCCAGCGATAGGGCATGCCCTGAGGGCCAGAGCTTCTGATATCCCAGGAGGTCAGAAGTTTGGGGGGTTTTGTTTTTTTGTTTTTTTGGGTTTTTTAAATGTGTGTGTGGTTATTTTTTGCAACAGTCTCACTCTGTTGCCCGGGCTGGAATCCGATCTTGGCTCACTGCAGCCTCTGCCTCCCGGGTTCAAGCAATTCTTCTGCCCCAGCCTCCCGAGTATCTGGGATTACAGGCGCTCACCACCATGCCAGCTAATTTTTTTTTTTTTTTTTAGTAGGGACAGGGTTTCGCCATGTTAGCCAGGCTTGTCTCCAACTCCTGATCTCAGGCGATCTGCCCACCTTGGCCTCCCTAAGTGCTGGGATTATAGGTGTGAGCCACTGTGCTGGGCAGAAGTTTTTTTTGTTTTTGTTTTTGTTTTCGTTTTGCGAAATCACCCAAAGTTCAAATATCAGGGACAAGGCCGGGCGTGGTGGTAATCCCAGCCCTTTGGGAGGCTGAGGTGGGCAGATCACCTGAGGTCAGGAGTTCGAGACCAGCCTGACCAACATAGAGAAACCCCGTCTCTACTAAAAATACAAAATCAGCTGGGCATGGTTGGTGGCACATGCCTGTAATCCCAGCTACTCAAGAGGCTGAGGCAGAAGAATCGCTTGAACCCGGGAGACCGAGGTTGCGGTTGCGGTAAGCCGAGATCGGGCCATTGCACTCCAGCCTGGGCAACAAGAGCGAAACTCCGTTGCAAAATATATATATATACACACACAAGACAAATTCAGACCCATGTTGGCTTGGTAGTGTGCACCCTATGCCCCTCAGGGACCCAAGTTCGATCTCAGTTCTGCTTGATGGTGTTTGTGGGCAAATGCGCGGGAAGGACGTAGGGTTTGGTCAGCCTGCACCTGCAGTCCTGGGAGATCCAAGGAGACAGCCTGATGTTCCTTCTAGCATCAGAGTCTGCAGCACATCAGAGACACCCCATAGCCCACCGTCCTCAGCCTCGGTCCCCACCGCCCCCAGGTGTCCGTGAATTCACCTGCGAGACCTGCGGCAAGTCCTTCAAGAGGAAGAACCACCTGGAGGTACATCGGCGCACCCACACCGGCGAGACCCCCCTGCAGTGAGTGACAGGCCGCCCCGTGCCGCTAGAGGATTGGGTGGGAGGGGATCCCAGCAGGTCCCAGGGGCGGCTTCGCCCCAACGCAGTGCCTGGGCCCGGTTCCACCTGCGCTCGGCCTTGTAGGGCTCCGCCCAGCCCCGCCCACTCTGACCCTGCCCCGTCCCGCCACGGGCTCCCGGCAGGTGCGAGATCTGTGGCTACCAGTGCCGGCAGCGCGCGTCGCTCAACTGGCACATGAAGAAGCACACTGCGGAGGTGCAGTACAACTTCACGTGCGATCGCTGCGGGAAGCGCTTCGAGAAGCTGGACAGCGTC
Organism: Pan troglodytes; assembly: GCF_028858775.2. Taxonomy (NCBI): domain Eukaryota; kingdom Metazoa; phylum Chordata; class Mammalia; order Primates; family Hominidae; genus Pan; species Pan troglodytes. Next base: position 14,202,492 of record NC_072418.2, on the reverse strand, counting down.
AAGTTCCACACGCTCAAAAGCCACCCGGATCACAAGCCCACCTGACCCACCTGACCACTGACCGCCCCTATTTATTCGTCCGCTCGGACACCACGCCCGGGCTTGCCGGGGCCTGGACAGCTGCGAGGGCCGCCCGACCGCGGGCCGGAAGGAGGCGCCCCCGCCCCGCCCCAGAGCTGGGCCCCCTGGGCAGGTTCCCCACCCCGCCCCACCGCATCCTTCTCGGAGCTGGTGCCTGGGGCTGCATTGCTGGAACTGTGTCAAGAGAGCAGAGTGAGATTAAAGAGCGAGAAAGGAGATGCCCTTCCCCTAGGCCTGAATGATTTGGGGTGCCAGGTCCCTCTCTGTCTCCAGCCTACTTGATCCCTTCCTAAGCGAGGCGGGGAACGAGGGATGCCCCTGGGCCCAGCAGCCTCGCACAGCCCCTGCTCCCACAGGATGGGGTGAGGCTTGGGGGTCTGGGGTCTCTGGGCATCTCCCGGAACTCAGGACCCTAATTTCCACTTCCTCCTGTTTTATGGGGCACCCATCTCCCACCCTCAGTGAGCTCCGGGATGAGATGGGGAGGTGTTCAGTAAACCCCTAAAATGAGAAACATTTGCAGCTAGCGACAAGCGCCATGCAAAAGAGAGTGATGCGTTGTTTTCCGGGGATGCTGTTTAGGTCGGTGGTCAGGGAGGGCCTCTGAGGAGGTGGCATTTGCGCATAGACCAGAATGACAAAGATCTATCCCTGAAGAAAGCTGGGGGAGGAAATTCTCAGGCCAGAGGAACAACCAGTGCCAAAACCCCGAGGTAGAACTAGCTCGGCGTGTTCCTAAAACAGGAAGCCGCGGGGGGAAGGGGAGTTGGCGGCGGCTGCCCTGGCCCCATTTCCCGGAGGGGGATGCTGAGGCCGCCGCCTCCTGCGGGCCGCTAGAGAGAGGGGCGGGGAGCGAGGCGCGGCCGCTAGGTGGCGTGCGAGGCGCGTAGGCCCTGGTGGCCGCAGCCACGTGACCCTGGGGACCGCAGCCGCGAGCTCAGGCACGTGCCTGGGGGAGCCCTGTGGCGCCACGCGCAGATTGGCCCCGCCGGTTCCTCACCAGTTCGGGGGATGGGGCGGGGCCCCAGCTATGCCTCAGTTCCTGCTGCGGACCGGGGGGCTACCCCAGCCGGGGACAGAAGAATCGGCAAGGATGAGCGAGTCCGGCCGCTGGGGCCGCCCCCGCGAGCTCCCTCCCCCCGCGAGGCAGGTCCCCTCCACTCTCCCCGCACTGCCGGAGCCGGCAGGTTTCCATGGGAACCGCAGCGGGGTCCGCGCGCCCAGAAGCAGCCCCCCTCCTAGCTCAGTTTCCGATGACGGAAACCGGGAGGAACACGGGGTGGGGAACAGACCATCGCTTGGGGCCCCTAGCGCCTGCAGCCAGGTCGCCCCGGCGAGCCCAAGAGGGGCCACCCGGGGATCTGCACCGCCACCGCCCCTATTGCGCGGGCCACTGCGATTGGCCTGCCCTCTCCAGGCGTGGCAGCATCCCCTGGTGCGCGCACTCCCATTGGCTCGATCTCTAGGGCATCTTCCAGTAATTGGTTATCTCAAGGGCCGCCCCTGATTGGGCAAATTAGGCTCTCCTCGCTGGTGGCGCTCTCTGACAGTCTGGAGCCTAAAGGGCGTGCAGGAACGAGGATTGGGTGGGGACTGCCGCTCTCCAGTTAGGGGGTCTGGGCTACCTCGCCGGCAGCGCCCTCGACCGGACTGTCGGATTGCTGTCTGTGGTGCTGAAGCCTCACGCCCTGGCGACCCCGCCCCAGTGTGTGCTAGTTCCCGCGCCCCGACGTAAACATGCACCGGCGCCCGCGCACCAAAGGTGGCTGCGCCACCCCCAACGCCTTAGAGAGAGGCCAGGTTCCCCCTAGCAGAAAGCGAGCATGACTCCACAGTTAGGAGGACCAATCACGAGCCTAGAAAGCCAGGACATTTATGTGGCAGATCCACCCACCCCAGTTCTGTGGGGTCCAAGAAGGATCCGTGGTTTCCCAGAGCTGCATGGCTCCAGCGATGATTGTCCAGAACACTGAGCCCCAAACCTTTTCACCCCCTTCGGAGCAGTGCGGAGTTTCCTTGCACTGGGGAGTGCCAGTCCTTACCTTTTGAACCCTAGAAGGATCCAGCTCACTCAAAACCAACAGCGTCCCAGTCTCCTTCTGCAGAAGACTAGGGCCACAGTAGCCACCCTCCCCTGTGGTCTTGAGGTGGTCTACACTGGTGCCTCCAAATCTGGGGACCCAGGCCTCTGCCTACTAAAATATTGGTTCCTGATCCCCTGTCCAGTTCCCTCAGTGGACAACACCTCTGGAAGGTCGCATATTCAGGCCACTAATACCTCCTCGCTCTGTTGGCTCCTCCAGCTCTAGGAGCTGGACGGAGGAGGGGAGCCCGTCTCCTGGCCCTAAAGCCAGCCCAAGAAGGGGTGCCAGGGTAGGAAGCAAGGGCCTCGAGGGAAGGAGGGCCCAAATCTGGCAACCCGAGCACCTAGGATGCGCTTTTGGGGGATTCAGACTCCCGACCAGTGCGCGCTCACTTCCACCTGCCGCGCCGTCGGGAGCCGCGAGGAGGCGGAGCTCGGTCGCCGCAGCCAATGAGCGACGCCGGCGCTGGCAGCTGCTGCTATAAAGGGCTGGGGGCGGCGGCGGCGCGGTCCAGAGCGCGGAGCGCGCAGCGCGGGCCGGAGGGAGGGAGGGAGGGTGGGCGAAGGGAGAGGACTTGAACACACGGGACCGGACAGGACCGACCGAGGGGCGGCGGCGAAAGGCAGAGCGCCGCGATCTCTGTCGGGAAGCGCAACCTCCCCGGGCCCCGCGGGGCCGCGCAGGGGGCGTCCTCAACCCCGCGCCCGCTCCCTCTTTCCATCCCCTGCCGCCCGCAGGCCACCCCGGGGCCCGGCCATCCGCGCGCGCATCCCCGGGTTCGGGCCCGTCCCTGGTCCTCGAGGGAGCCGCCGCCTTCATCGCCACATCTGCAGCGGCCGCACCAGAGGCCGCCCGGGCGGGACCCCAGCGTGAGCATCGGGCGCCCCCCTAGGAGTGCACCACCCCCGGAGCCCCCCTCAACACGGACCGCGCCCGCCGGGCACACAAGAATGGTCACTGTAGGTATTCCCCTGTCGCCGAAAGGGAATCGGGACGGGGAGGAGTTGGGCCCAGGTCCCGCGGAGATTGGGCGGGTGCGGCGGGGGGGTGGGGTAGGACCAGGCCTAGCTAGGCCCGGGTTGGGGGGGTAGGACCAAGCCTCGGGGCCTGAGAGTGGGCAGGGCCGCGCCCAGAGTGCTGAGGGCGCTTAGAGCTTGGTCTGAGGGGGCCTTAGGGAGACTGACTGCGATTCGGGAGGCGTCCGACGCCGCCCTGGAGGCGGGATTGCTCCCTCTCCAGCAGGCCTGATGGGGGAGGGGCCGCGGCGGCTAAGGATGCTTCCTCCATCCAGGCCCAGACCCCGCAGGCCGCCCAGGCAAACGCAGGGCCCGATCACTGGTGCTGGGCCAAGCCAAAGCGACAAAGCGTCCCCGAGAGCCCTGGGAAAGCGGGTGGCGTCGGATCGCGCGCCCCGGGCCTCGGCCGCACCCGGGAGGCGGGCGTCTCGTCCTCGAGCCCGTCGACCTTGCGGCAAGCGGGGAGGGGAGAGGAGGGGGCGCGCCCGGAGGCCCCGCGGGCCCGCCGCCGCTGCTGCCGCGTCCCTTTGTTTCTCGGCGCTTCTTCGCGGGCCGCAGCCTCGCGCGGGCGCCTCGGGCTGCGGGGAGGGGGAGGGGAGAGGAGGGCCCGCGGGTTGGGGGGGCACCTCTCGGCTCCCGGGTCTCCGCCCCCCGGGAGATGGGGTGGGAGGCCGAGACAGCCCCCCTAGGCCAGGTCCAGGCTCCCCACCTCGCCAAGGCTCTGGGCCGCGAGGTGACCTTGAGCGCGGCCCGCCCGCCTGCTCGCCCGCACCGCTAGCCCCGCGCTCGGTGCTTTCAGCAGCCACGGAGCTGGTCAGCTCCCGAGAGCGCAGCCCCTCCCGCCCGGCCACGCCCTGCCTGGCCACGCCCGGGCACGCCCATCTAGGCCCCGCCCCCAGGGCCCCGGGGGCCCGGCCTCGCCCGAGCCCTCGGATTCCCACTCGGCAGCCCGGGCGTATCCCGGGGGCGGGGCTGGCCAGTTATAGCCCCACCCCGGCTCCACCCCCGCCCCTGCCGCGCGACTCCGCTCCCCGCGCCGCCGCGCGTCCTTTGTCTGGTCCCGGCGCCTGGGCCTCCCTCTTCCACTCTTCCTATCTCTCTGTCTCTGCGTGTGTGTCTCTGTGCATTGTGTCTCTTTCCGGGCCCCTTTTTCGAGTCGTGGCTAGCACTGGGGGTGGGGGCATGATTGGCGCTCCCTCCATGCCTAAGCCTCTCCCCTCCTGGACCCTGGGACCCGCCCACCTGGCTCTGAGAAATGAGGTCCCGGAAGCCTGGCTCACCTGCTGTGTGACCTCAGGCCGTTTCTTTCCCTCTCTGGGCCTCGTGCTGTTCATCCAGGTCTGGGAACTGGAGTGTGGCCTCCTGAGGACCTCAGAACTCCCGCAACAGTCCAGCATCTCCTAAGCGTCCTCTGATCGGTTCTCTCACTTGAAAAAGGAAACTAATGCACAAAGGGAAAGAGGGTGTGGTCAGAGGTCACACAAGGGCCTTGAGGACCTAGGTTCTCCAGTGAGCGAGCCCTTGGGCAGAGATGTATCATGGGGACAGGCTGGGAGGAAGAGAGGTGACAAATTAAGACCAGGAGGACCCTGCATTGAAGAAGGGCCCAGAAGTAGGAGGCTCAGTCAGCACCACGTGGTAGCCCAGCCTCACCATGCATAGCCACTCAATGCCCTATTGTCGCCGGTATCCAGGCATCTGTCACTGTGACTGGGGCCAGGGGGCGCAGCTGGGGGCTGTGGGGGTCAGACACAGGAGGTTCTAAGAAAAAAGTGGCCTCAGGTGTGTTCACTGCAAAACCCGTACGTCAGATGTATGTGCGATGGTGGAAAAGAGGAAGAGAGAGTGATGAGGCCAGGGACACAGAACGGTTCAGAGAGGGCAGGACAGTGGAGAAGAGAGGGAAACAGAAGAAGAAAGAGGGAGAGAGAAACCAAAAGTCGGGGGAGACTTAGAAGAAGCACTGGAGAGAATGGGAAGCTTCCCTAACCCTCCATCTTTTATCTGCCCTCCTCCTCCCTGACTTTGCCACCCCCCCATCTCTGTCTGGGGCCAGTCGCCGAAGTCCCTTTGATGCCCATGTAGCCACCATCCCAGGCTGTGCACTTACTGCAGGCTGGGGCAGGGCGGGTGTGGCTTCCATCAATCTGATCCCCATTATCAGCTCAGCCGGCTCAGCCACAGAGGAAACGCGACACTGGTCCCGCTAAGCTCTGGCACAGATGGGAGGGAGAACGGGTGGTGGCCAGATTAGCAGGCTAGGCCTCAAGAACCTGGGTCTGAACCACCCAGTCACCTCTTCACTCCGCTCAGGTTGGGGACACCATGGGAGGGGGGCAGCCGGTAACTCTTTCGGCTCTGGGGTCATCGGATCAGGAGTCAGATGTTGACACCATCCCCTCCACCTCCTCCTGTCACCCTGGACAAGTCATAGGTCCCTGTGACTAACCCTCAGTGTCCCCATCTGAGAAATGGAGGAGACCCTTCATACCGTTCACTGTGGTTGTGGGAGGTCAATGAAAACTTTGCACATGCTCAGTGGAGTTCAAAAATAGGATCTAGCGCGGTGGCTCATGCCTGTAATCTCAGCACTTTGGGAGCCCAAGGTGGGTGGATCACATGAGGTCAGGAGTTCGAGACCAGCCTGGCCAATATGGTGAAACACCGTCTCTACTACAAATATAAAAAGTTAGCGGGGCGCGATGGTGCACACCTGTGGTCCCAGCTACCTGGCTGAGGTGGAAGAATTGCTTGAACCCGGGAGGCAGAGGTTTCACTGAGCCAAGATCATGCCATTGCACTCCAGGCTGGGCAAGAGAGCAAGACTCCATCTCAAAAAAAAAAAAAAAATTAGGGATCTAGCATGTCCAGAAGCAGTGGCTTGTGTACTGCCAACTGCTCACTGGGCTCTTATAGCAAATATCAGCAACTCAACATAGAACTCTTACCTCAATGAGCTTAAATGCAAATTCAGAATCCATCTCCAGGGCCAGTCATGGTGGAGCTCACACCCGTAATCTCAGCACTTTGGGAGGCTAAGGCAGGAGGATCGCAGCCTGGGCAACATGGCAAAACCTCATCTCTACAGAAAAAGAGAAAAATTAGCCGGCTGGGTGGTGCAAGCCTATAGTCCCAGCTACTTGGGAGGTTGAGGCAGAAGGAGGTTAAGACTTCAGTGAGCCATGATCACACCACTACACTCTAGACTGGGCAACACAGCAAGACCCTGTCTCAAAAATAAACAAGGAAAAGAAAAACCCCACAAAACTCTTAATGAACCAGGATGCAAATTCAGAATCCAGCTCCATACATGTGAGACCTCTGTGCCATACCTTCCTTAAGGAAGAACAGAGAGGCATAGAGAGGTGACCTAACTGTCAGAGGACAGCATGAGGAGGGTGGAGTCTGACATGTGTAGCCCTCAGTAAATATTTGTTGAATTGTATTAATAGACTCAACCGATGGAGTGGGTTTAAATGTCATGATGCCCAGGGCATGGCAGAGAGCAGGTACTCGGCTTCGCTTTGCTGTTATTATTTTGTTATTATATTACTGGTCTTTTCGTTAGGGGAGTGGGCTCTAAAGTCCAAACCCTGGAACTGAATTCTTTTTTTTTTTATTTTTTATTTTATTTTTCTAATTTTTGAGACAGAGTCTTTCTCTGTCGCCCAGGCTAGAGTGCAGTGGTGAAATCGCGGCTCACTGCAAGCTCCGCCTCCCAGGTTCAAGTGATTCTCCTGCCTCAGCCTCTCGAGTAGTTGAGATTACAGGTACCCACCACCATGCCTGGCTAATTTTTGTATTTTTAGTAGAGATGAGAGTTCGCTGTGTTGGCCAGGCTGGTCTCGAACTCCTGACCTCAGGTGATCCTCCCGCCTAGGCCTCCCAAAGTGTTGGGATTGCAGGCCTGAACCACCATGCCCAGCCTGAATTCTTGTTTCACCATTTGCCGCCTGTGCAACCCTGTTCCTATTCCTTCATTTTTTTTTTTTCCTTAAGAGTCAGGGTCTCACCCTCTCACCTAGGCTGGAGTGTAGTGGCATGATCACGCTCCCTGCATCCTCAAACTTCTGGGCTCAAGTTGATCCTCTCACCTCAGCCTCCCAATTAGCTGGGACTACAGGCATGCACCACCACACTCAGCTAATTTTTTTGGAAATTTTTTGGTGGAAACAAGATCTCACTGTGTTGCCCAGGCTGCTCTCAAACTCCTAGGCTTAAATGATCTTCCTGTCTCAGCCTCCCCAGTCACCCTGTCCCTTCATTGAGACTCTCTTTCCTCGTGTATTAAATGGAGAAAGGAATCTCATCATGTTCAACGGCAGGAGAACCACCTGGAAGTTTCACATGAGGAATTTTTCCTGGCACACAACAGGCACCTCAATACATGGTTACGGGATCAGTTAAGTATTAATGTTAGGAGACGGGAATGCAGAGCTGTGCAGTGCATGTTACTGCATCACTGCGGGTGCCGTGCAGACATTGCTAATCAACCCAATGCATGTTCCTTTTGAGGCCGGATGTGTCTTCAGAGTAGTCCTCCAGGCAGCCCTCCCAGGAGCAACTCAGCCAGTTGGAGATGCAGGGGAGCTGACCTTCTGTGCCATCTGTTTTACAAGAGTAAATGGGCCAGGTGTGGTGGCTCATGCCTGTAATACCAGCACTTTGGGAGGCCAAGGCAGGCAGGTCACCTGAGGTCAGGAGTTGGAGATCAGCCTGGCTAACATGGCGAAACGGTGTCTCAACTAAAAATACAAAAAATTCGCTGTGCATGGTGGCGCGCGCCTGTGGTCCCAGCTACTTCGGAGGCTGAGGCAGGAGAATTGCTTGAACCTGGGAGGTGGAGGTTGCAGTGAGCCAAGATTGTGCCACTACACTCCAGCCTGGGTGACACAGCAAGACTCTGTCTCAAAAAAAAAAAAAAAAGTAGATGGTGACCAGGTGCAGTGACTCATGCCTGTACTCCCAACATTTTGGAAGGCAGAGGCAGGAGGATCCCTTGAGACCAGGAGTTTGAGAACAGCCTGGGCAACATAGCAAGATCCCATCTCTACAAAAAATAAAAAATTAGCTGGGCATGATGAATTGCACTTGTAGTCCTAGCTACTGGGGAGGCTGAGGTGAGAGAATCACTTGAGCCTGAGAGTTCAGGGTCAGCCTGGGCAACATAGCGAGACAAGGCATTGGCCATAATGATGAAAAACAGCTCTGCAAACAGATCCAGGACTGAAATGAAGTTCCCTATTCATACGTCTCTGAATTCACTTTTGTCACCTGTAAAATGGAGAATGTGTTCTCAGTCTCTTAAGATTGTTGGGAGAGTAACTGAAAATATGCCTCAAAGTATTTCCCACAGTGCCTGGCACACGGTAGATGCTCAGTGTAGTGGAATGCTCATTAAAATAGCAGTATTAGGCCGGGCGCGGTGGCTCATGCCTGTAATCCCAGCACTTTGGAAGGCCGAGGGAGCGGATCACGAGATCAGGAGATCGAGACCATCCTGGCTAATACAGTGAAACCCCATCTGTACTAAAAATACAAAAAATTAGCCAGGCATGGTGGTGGGCGCCTGTAGTCCCAGCTACTCCGGAGGCTGAGGCAGGAGAATGGTGTGAACCTGGGAGGCGGAGCTTGCAGTGAGCCGAGATCGCGCCACTACACTCCAGCCTGGGCGACAGAGCGAGACTCCGTCTCAAAAAAATAAAATAAAAAATAAAATAAAATAAAATAGCAGTATTGCCCCATGCAATGGCACATGCCTGTAGTCATAGCTACTTGAGAGGCTGAGATGAGAGGATTGCTTGAGTCCAGGAGTTGGAGGCTGCAGTGAACTACAATTGCACCTGTGAATAATAACTGCACTCCAAGCTGGGCAACATAGAGAGACCCCATCTTTAAATAAAAGAATATATAGGCCAGGCATGGTGGCTCACAACTGAATTCTTTTTTTTTTTTGAGACGGAGTCTCACTCTGTCACCCAGGCTGGTGTGCAATGCTGGAGTGCAATGGCACAGTCTCAACTCACTGCAACCTCTGCTTCCCAAGCAATTCTGCCTCAGCCTCCCTAGTAGCTGGAATTACAGGCACCCACCACTACGCCCGGCTAATTTTTTTGTATTTTTAGTAGAGACAGGGTTTCACCATGTTGGCAAGGCTGGTCTGGAACTCCTGACCTCGTGATCTGCCTGCCTCGGCCTCCCAAAGTGCTGGGATTACAGACGTGAGCAACCGTGCCTGGCTACAACTGAATCCTTAGCACTTTGGGAAACTAAGGTGGGAGGATCACTTGAGGCCAGGAGTTTGAGATCAGCCTGGTAACATAGCAAGACCCCATCTCTACAAAAAATTTAAAAAATTAGCCAGGCATGGTGGCACATGCCTGTAGTCCCAGCTTCTCAGGAGGCTGAGGTGTAAGAATCACTTCAGCCCCGGAGGTTTAGGCTGAAATGAGTCAAGATCATACCACTGCACCCCAGTCTGGGTGACAGAGCGAGACCCCGTCTCTAATAATAATAATAAATAATGTAGGTGTATTATGAGGTACGGATGATGGATGTGACAAGCCTGTTTTTAATTCCCATGATCATGCCCATGACAGACATAACTAACCAATTCCAGATGCTTTCCAGCATATGGCTTTAGCTCCTACCCCAGGCCAGTGTGACTATAATATGGAGTTTGCAGCAAAATGGAGCAGAGGCTCAGAAGCACTAAGTAGTCTATCTGAGGACACACAGCTGGGAAATGTTAGAGCTGGCACCGTTCTTGGTTGGCAGTGGAAGTTGGAAATGCACACTCTGGATCAGAAAAACTCATATGCAAATCCCTGTTCCACCATTTATATGCTGCATGATCTTTGGCAATTTTTAAAATATCTCAGTTTCCTCATGTATTAAGTGGGGGTGAAGTGGGGGAGGAAAAATTCTCTTTTTAGGATTGTTGTGAATAAGAACAGAAAACTTGCATGTAGAGTGCTTTGCATAGTGCCTGGCACACAGTAGTAGCCAATATTTGGGAACAATTAAGATATTGGAGCTTGAGTCAGGGATGGCTGAGATAATATGTACCTGCTGGCTATTTCTAGTTGTGTGGCCACAGCAGACATTGCTAATCAATCACAGTGATCTTTCCTACTGAAAACTGTATGTGATTTCTTTTTCTTTTTCTTTTCTTTTCTCTTTTCTTTTTTTGAGAGGGAGTCTCGCTCTGTCGCCCAGGCTGGAGTGCAGTGGTGCGATCTCGGCTCATTGCAAGCTCCGCCTCCCGGATTCACACCATTCCCCTGCCTCAGCCTCCGGAGTAGCTGGGACTACAGGCGCCCGCCACCATGCCCGGCTAATTTTTTGTATTTTTAGTAAAGACGGAGTTTCGCCGTGTTAGCCAGGATGGTCTCGATCTCCTGATCTCGTGATCCACCCGCCTCAGCCTCCCAAAGTGCTGGGATTACAGGTGTGAGCCACCGCGCCCTGCCTCTTTTCTTTTCTTTTTGAGACAGAGTCTCACTCTGTCACCCAGGCTGGAGTGCAATGGTGTGATCTCGGCTCACTGCAATCTCCACCTCCCGGATTCAAGCGATTCTCCTGCCTCAGCCTCCCAAATAGCTGGGATTACAGGTGCCCACCACCCCACCTGGCTAATTTTTGTATTTTTAGTAGAGACGGGGTTTCACCATGTTTGGTCAGGATGGTCTCAAACTCCTGACCTCTGGCGATCCACCCCCCCCTTGGTCTCCCAAAGTGCTGAGATTACAGGTGTGAGCCACCACGCCCGGCTTCTTCTTCTCCTTCTCCTTTTCCTTCTCCTTTTCCTTCTCCTTCTTCTCCTTCTCCCTCTCCCTCTCCTTCTTCTTCTTCTTCTTTTTCTTTTTTGTTATACAGTGTCTCACTATGTTGCCCAGGCTGGAGTACAGTGGTGCCATCATGGCTCACTGCAACCTCTACCTCCTGGGCTCAAGTGATCCTCCTGTCTCACCATCCTGAGTACCTGGGACCACAGGTGCAAGCCACCATGACTAGCTAATTTTTAAATTTCTTGTAGAGACAAGATCTCACTGTGTTGCCCAGGCTGGGCTTGAACTCCTGAGCTCAACCAGTCCTCCCACCTCGGCCTCCCAAAGTACTGGGATTATAGGCATGAGCCAGCACGCCTGGCCTAAATGTGGTTTCTGAATTCTTCTTAATTCATTCCTCTAGGAAGACACTACCAATCAGTATGTGTGTTTGTTTTTGAGACGGAGTCTTGCTCTCGCCCAGGCTGGAGTGCAGTGGTGCGATCTTGGCTCACTGCAACCTCCGCCTCCTGGGTTCAAGCAATTCTCCTGCCTCAGCTTCCTGAGTAGCTGGGATTACAGGTGTCCACTACCACACCTGGCTAATTTTGTAATTTTAGTACAGACAGTTTCGCTATGTTAGCCAGGCTGGTCTCAAACTCCTGACCTCAGATGATCCACCCGCCTCAGCCTCCCAAAGTGCTGGCTGGGATTACAGCCGTGACCCACCATGCCTGGCCCAGTTCAGGTTTTCAAGTGAGGGTAAACCTATGTGCCAACTGTGCCACTGAAGAAGATGTAAGGAAATGCTGGCTACTTGACCTTCTTATGTCCCTGACAGATAAGGTCAGTCAAATCCCAGCACTGTTTCCTGCTGATTTCTGAAGTGGCTTTAAAATTCTCCTCTACATAGCCCTTCATATAGCCCTTGCCAATTGTTCTGAATTTTCAGCAAAGTGAAACAGAGGCCCTAGCAGGCATATCCAAAGACACATAGTGAGTTGTCAGAGCCAGTACCAGCCTGGTTGACTGTTACAGTAAGAAAATTGGGCCAGGTTCAGTGGCTCATGCCTGTAATCCCAACACTTTGGGAGGCTGAGGCATGAGGATTGCTGGAGGCTGTGAGTTTGAGACCAGCCTGGGCAACATAGTGACACCCCATCTCTACAAAAAAAAAAAAATTTTTTTTTTTTTGAGACAGAGTCTCTCTCTGTCGTCCAGGCTGGAGTGCAATGGCGCGATCTCAGCTCACTGCAAACTCCGCCTCCCAGGTTCAAGGAATTCTCCTGCCTCAGCCTCCTGAGTAGCTGGGATTACAGGCGTGCGCCACCACGCCCCACTAATTTTTGTATTTTTAGTACAGATGGGGTTTCACCATGTGGGTCAGGCTGGTCTCGAACTCCTGAACTCATGATCCACCCACCTCGGCCTCCCAAAGTGCTGGGATTACAGGCATGAGCCACTGCGCCTGGCTCAAAAAAAAAAAAATTTTTTTTTTGAGATGGAGTCTCACTCTGTTGCTCAGGCTGGAATGCAATGATGTAATCTCAGCTCACTGCAACTTCCACCTCCCTGGTTCAAGTGTTTCTCCTGCCTCAGCCTCCTGAGTAGCTGAGATTACAGGCGCACACCACCATGCCCGGCTAATTTTTGTATTTTTAGTAGAGACGGGATTTGACCATATTGGCCAGGCTGGTCTCAAACTCTGACCTCGTGATCCGCCCACCTTGGCCTCCCAAAGTGCTGGGATTACAGGCATGAGCCACTGCGTGTAGCCCAAAAAAATTTTTAAAAATTAGCCAGGCATGGTGGCGCCCACCTGTAGTCCTAGCTACTTGGGAGACTGAGGCAGGAAGAATGCTTGAACCCAGGAGTTTGAGGCTGCAGTGAACTACAATCACAACACTGCACTCCAGCCTGGGTAACAGAGCAAGATCCTGTCTCTAAAAAAAGAAAAGAAAATTGTAGAGTGGTCTTCACATTCGGAGGGTCTGCATTTCATTTCCAGTGCCACAGCAGATAGCCTATGTGACTTCAGCACGTTCCTTAACATCTTTAAGCCTCAGATTCTCCATCTATCATAGCAAAATTAACTTATACCATTTAATAATTAATTATTTTATTTTATTTTATTTTGAGATGGAGTTTCGCTCTTGTTGCCCAGGCTGGAATGCAATGGTGGGATCTCAGCTACTGCAACCTCCGCCTCCCAGGTTCAAGCGATTCTCCTGCCTCAGCCTCTTGAGTAGCTGGGATTACAGACATGCGCCACCACGCCCCGCTAATTTTTTTTTTTTTTTTGTATTTCTAGTAGCGACGGGGTTTCTCCATGTTGGTTGGGCTGGTCTCAAACTCCCGACCTCAGGTGATCTGCCTGCCTTGGCCTCCCAAAGTGCTAGGATTATGGGCGTGAGCCATCATGCCCGGCCTTATTTATTTATTTTATTACTATTATTTTTAGATGGAGTCTCGCTCTGTCACCCAGCCTGGAGTGCAATGGCACGAGCTCAGCTCACTGCAGCCTCCACTTCCCGGGTTCAAGCAATTCTTGTGCCTCAGCCTCCCGAGTAGCTTGGATTACAGGCGTGTGCCACCATACCTGGCTAATTGTTGTATTTTTAGTAGAGACGGGGTTTCACCATATTGGCCAGGCTAGTCTTGAACTCCTGACCTCCAGTGATCCTCCCGCCTCAGCCTCCCAAACTGCTGGGATTACAGGCTTGAGCCACTGCCCCCAGCTTTATTTATTTATTTTTGAGACAGGGTCTCACTCTGTCGCCCAGGCAGGAGTGCAGTGGTGTGATTACGGTTTACTGCATCCTTGACCTCCCGACCTCAGGTGATCCTCCCACCTCAGCCTCCCAAGTATCTTTGCTACAGGCACACAACATCACATTCAGCTAGTTTTTAAATTTTTAGTAGAGACAGGGTTTCGCCATGTTGCCCAGGCTGGTCTCGAGCTCTTGAGCTCAAGCAATCTGTCCACCTTGGCCTCCCAAAGTGCCGGAATTACAGGCGTTAAGTCACTGTACCCAGCCAACTTCTACCATTTTAGAGTCTTTGTGTGAATTAAATAAACAGCATGTCCTCCTCAACATATATGTAAAAAAATGCTAAACCACCAAAAAATTCAGCAAATTAAATCAAGCAATGTATATAAACAAAACTGCAATATGCATGACCAAGTTTGGTTTATCCCATCAAGATTGGTTTAATATTAGAAAATCAATTAACGGCTGGGCACGGTGGCTCACGCCTGTAATCCCAGCACTTTGGGAGGCTGAGGCGGGTGGATCACCTGAGGTCAAGGGTTCGAGACCAGCGTGACCAACATGGAGAAACCCCGCCTCTACTAAAAATACAAAATTAGCTGGGCGTGGTGGCGCATGCCTATACTTCCAGCTACTCGGGAGGCTAAGGCAGGAGAATCGCTTGAACCTGAGAGGCGGAGTTTGGGGGGAGCCGAGATCGCGCCATTGCACTCCAGCCTGGGCAACAAGAGCGACACTCCGTCCCCCCTCCCCCGCAAAAAAAAGAAAATCAATTAACGTAATTCATGACATTAATGTATTAAAGCTAAAAAATGGGCTGTGTGCGGTGGCTCACGCCTGTAATCCCAACACTATGGGAGGCCAAAGCAGGAGGATTGCTTGAGCCCAGGAGTTCGAGACCAGCCTGGGCAATATGCCAAAACCCCATCTCTACTAAAAATACAAAGAAAAAAAAAGTAGCCAGGCTTGGAGGCGCATACCTATAGCCCCAAGTACTGGGGAGGCTGACGTGGGAGGATTGCTGCAGCCTGGAAGGCAGAGGTTGCAGTGAACCAAGATTGCCCTACTGCACTTCAGCCTGGGTGACAGAGTGAGACCTTGTCTCAAAAATTAATTAATTAAAGCTAAAAAATGGTTTCAATTGATGTAAAAAAAAGTCAATAAAATTCAACATCCTTTTTTAAAAAAGTCTTAGGATCTAGGAATAAAAGAAAATGTTCTTAACCCGATAAAGGCCATCTAGAAAAAAACCCATAGCAAAGATCATGTTTGGCTGCAAAATGTTTAAAGCACCTCCCTTAACAGCAGGAATAAAGGGCCGGGCGTGGTGGCTCATGCCTGTAATCCCAGCACTTTGGCAGGCTGAGGCGGGCAGATCACAAGGTCAGCATTTCAAGACCAGCCTGGCCAGCCTGGCCAACATAGTGAAACCCCGTCTCTACTAAAAACACAAAAAAAAATTTGCCGGGCGTGGTGGTGGAAATCTGTAGTCTCAGCTACTTGGAAGGCTGAGGCAGGAGAATTGCTTGAACCTGGGAGGCAGAGGTGGCAGTGAGCCAAGATCGTGCCATTGCACCCCAGCCTGGGTGACACAGGGAGACTCTGTCTTAAAAAAAAAAAAAAAAAAATCAGGAATAAAGAAGCCACTATCACACTGTAGCCCCTGAAATGACAAGAAAAATAGATAACAGGTATAGACTGAAGATGAAAAAATAAAATTGTCATTATTTGAAGGTGTTTTATGTTATACAATAAAAGCAAAAGAACAAAATAGCTCAGTGGGAAAACTGGGGGTGGCAAGGGGAGATGAAGGCAGGTAAATGACTAGTAAGAAACTTATGCATGAAGCAAAAGACATAATTAGCACATTTGGGATAGGAATTACCTTTGGTGGGAGGAGACAAATAAATATGTTTAGGGAAGGGCTTATGAGGCTTCAAAGCTACTAAAAGGGCCAGGCATAGTAGCTCACACCTGTAATCCCAGCACTTTGGGAGGCCAAAGTGGGAGGATCACCGGAGCCCAAGAGTTTGAGACCGGCCTGGGCCACATAGTGAGACCCCATCTCTACAAATAATTTTAAAATTAACCGGACATGGTGGCACGCGCCTATTGTTCCAGCTACTTGGGAGGCTGAGGTGGGAGGATTGCTTGAGCCTGGAAGGTCGAGGATGCAGTCAGACTTAATGGCACCACTGCACTCCAGCCTGGGTGACAGAGCGAGACCCTTTTTCTAAAATAAAAGCTACTAAAAATGGGGCCAGACGCGGTGGTTCACGCCTGTAATCCCAGCACATTGGGAGGCGGAGGTGGGTGGATCACCTGAGGTCAGGAGTACGAGACCAGCCTGGCCAACGTGCCGAAACCCCATCTCTACTAAAAATATAAAAATTAGCTGTGTATAGTGGCATGCACCTGTAATCCCAGCTACTCTGGAGGCTGAGGCAGGAGAATCGCTTGAACCCAAGAGGCGGAGGTTGCAGCAAGCCGAGATCGCACCACTGCACTCCAGTCTGGGTGACAGAGCAACCAACTAACAAACAACAACAACAAAAACAAAGAAAGCTACTAAGTGTTAGATTTACTTTTCTGAGAGCGAAAGCATTTATTTTATTTTATTTTTGAGATGGAATTTCACTCCTGTTGCCCAGGCTGGAGTGCAATGGCGCAATCTCGGCTCACCACAACCTCCGCTTCCCGGGTTCAAGCGATTCTCCTGCCTCAGCCTCCCGAGTAGCTGGGATTACAGGCATGTGCCACCACGCCCGGCTAATTTTGTATTTTTAGTAGAGATGGAGTTTCTCCATGTTGGTCTGGCTGGTCTCGAACTCCCGACCTCAGGTGATCCGCCCGCCTCAGCTTCCCAAAGTGCTGAGATTAGGGGCGTGAGCCACTGCGCCCGACGTGAAAGCGTTTCCGGTGTGAAAGCGTTTATTATTTTGTAAATGCACAGGTTGATTTTAGGCCTCTGTTTGCGTATATAGTAGTCATATAAGGGATTTCGTGCAGTAAAAACATCAGGTGCTTTGTTTCCCCCCAATGCTTATTCCAATATATGGAATCCCATCATTATTCCCATCATTAGAATAATAAAGTGACCCCTCCCCATGACGAAGCCCCTATAAGACATGGTTAATTCATCACCACCAAGGCACTCATTGCCCAGGCCCCTGGTGTGGGGACTGGGCGGTGAGCGGATGCGACCTGTTATCTCCAGCAGATACTGGGGGCCATGGAGTCTCAGGTGGGGGGGGGCCCGGCCGGCCCGGCCCTGCCCAACGGGCCACTCCTTGGTACAAATGGAGCCACTGACGACAGCAAGACCAACCTCATCGTCAACTACCTGCCCCAGAACATGACCCAGGATGAGTTCAAGAGTCTCTTTGGCAGCATTGGCGACATCGAGTCCTGCAAGTTGGTTCGGGACAAGATCACAGGTGTGGCTGCTGGAGTTGCGGGGGGGAACAGAGGTGGTAGCCTCAGAAATACAGAGGTGATGGGGGCAGGTGGGACCCTTGCTGAGGTGTCTCGGGGGTAATCGAGGCAGGAGGTGGTCTAGGGATGTGAGGTCTGATGGGGAGATGGGTGTACCCCCTAGGTGAAGGTCTCAGGAGCGATGGAGGCAGGTGGGACTCTAGCATCGAAGGTGTCATCTGGAAACAGGAAGGTGGGAACTTGGTGGGGAGGGGACAGTCTCTCAGGCCTGAGGTGGGACACTGGCAGGTGTCAAGGCTGGGTGGGAAGGTCATCATTCTGGTTCTGCCCACAGGGCAGAGCCTTGGCTACGGGTTTGTGAACTATTCTGACCCCAATGATGCAGACAAAGCCATCAACACCCTCAACGGCCTCAAATTACAGACGAAGACCATCAAGGTTGGTGCCTCCTTCTCCAATCCCCCCATGACCGCCCACCCCAACTGACTGTCCCCAACCCCCTACTGCCACCTACCCGCCCCCACGCATCCATGTCCACTGCCTTTCAGGACTCATCCCCAGAGGGGCTCAAATCTCCCCTCCAAGACTTCCTAGCTGGGGTGGGGGCAATGGCTTTCCCTCTCTAAACCTCAGTTTCCTCACCTGTCAATGGGGACAGTACTGGCTCCACGATCTCTGGAGGCTCAGGGAGTCAGCCAGGCCCTGTAAGGCAGAGTGACCAGGGTCCTGTGAGCAGTCCCCTCCCTGCTTTTGTCATGGAAATGGGGGTGGGGGCCCATCTGCCATCTGGAGCCTAATTAGGGTCTGGGAGGGCGGGATTGGGGCGGCCCCTCCCCCATCTTTGTGAACGCCCCTCCCCCAGGACCTCCCTTCTCAGCAGCTGCAGCTGGGACCCTACAAGCCCAGGTTCCCTGGGGGGGAGTCGTCATGGAAACCCCCCTCTCTGGGTTCGCCGGGGGGTGTTTGGGCTCCGCCCTGCAAATCTGCTCCCGGACCCTGGAGGAAGCCAGGGTCGGGGGGTGGCCCATCTGGCCCCCAGTTCAACATGAGAACAGAGGTGCAGGAATCTCTTCCCTTTCCTGATGTGGGGGGTTGGGGATTGGGGTGGGGGAGTGAAGTTGTGACCCAATGGGTCCCTTCATGGCCAACGAGACCCAGAAGCCCCAGGGCATGAGGACCCCAGACCCCAGTGACATTGAGATGCAGCGTGTATGTGTGTGTGTATGTGTGTATGTATATGTGTATGCATGTGTGTGTATGCATGTGTGTGCGGTGTGTGTGCATGTATGTGTGTGGTGTGTGTGTGGTGTGTGTGTATGTGTGTGTGGTGTGTGTGTGTGTATGTGTGTGGTGTATGTGTGCGGTGTGTATGTGTGTGGTGTGCGGTGTGTATGTGTGTGGTGTGTGTGTATGTGTGTGGCGTGTAGGTGTATTACGTGTATGTGTGTGTGGTATGTGTATGTGTGTGGTGTGTATGTGTGTGGTGTATGTGTATGTGTGTGTGTGGTGTGTGTCTGTGTGGGGTGTGTGGGATGTGTGTATGTGTGTGTGTGGTGTGTATGTGGTGTTTGTGTGGTGTATGTGTATGTGTGTACGTGTGTGTGGTGTATGGTGTGTGTGTATGTGTGTCTGGTGTGTGTGTGTGTGGTGTGTGTATATGTGTGGTGTGTGTGGTGTGTGTATGTGTGTATGTGTGTGTGGTGTGTGTGTTGTGTATGTGTGTGTCTGGTGTGTGTGTGGTGTGTGTGGTGTATGTGTGTGTGGTGTGTGTGTGATGTGTGTGTGGTGTATGTGTGTGTGGTGTGTGATGTGTGTGTGTGGTGTGTGTGTGGTGTGTATGTGTGTGGTGTGTGTGGTGTGTGTGTGGTGTGTGTGTGATGTGTGTGTGGTGTATGTGTGTGTGGGGTGTGTGATGTGTGTATGTGTGTGTGGTGTGTGTGTCATGTATGTGTATGTGTGGTGTGTGTGGTGTGTGTTTGGTGTGTGTGGTGTATGTGTGTGTGTATGTGTGTGTGGTGTGTGTGTGTGTCATCTTGAGTTGTGAGATACAGTGTTAATGATCCAGGTGTCCCGTGACTCACTGTGGCTCTGGCTGTGACACAATGGTTGTGGGACACAGTGTCTGTGCGAGTGGCTGTGGCCAGGCACAGTGGCCCACGCCTATAATCCCAGCACTTTGGGAGGCCGAGGCAGGAGGATCACTGGAGCCCAAGAGTTTGAGACCAACCTGGGCAACATGACAAAACCCTGTTCCTAAAAAAAAAAAAATTTAAATTAGCTGGGCGTGGCATCTTGCACCTGTAGTCCCAACTACTTGGGAGGCTGAGTGGGGAGGATCACTTAAGCTGAGGCGGCCGAGGCTACAGTGAGTCATGTTTCACCACTGCACTCCAGCCTCGGCAACAGAGCAAGACCCTGTCTAAAAAAAAAATAGAGAGAGAGAGAGAGAGAGAGGGAGGGAGAGAGAGGCTGCTGTCAAGTGGATCTGTGTATTTAAGACTTCGGGTATATCCCTATGTGTCTGTAGGATAAGGTTTTTTTTTTTTTTTTTTGGTTTTTTGGTTTTTTGGGGTTTTTTTTGAGACAGAGTCTCCCTCTCTTGCCCAGGCTGGATTGCAATGGCGCGATCTCGGCCCACTGCAACCTCCGCCTCCCAGGCTCAAGCGATTCTCCTGCCTCAGCCTCCCGAGTAGCTGGGATTACAGGCACCCGCCACCACACCTGGCTAATTTTGTATTTTTAGTAAAGATGGGGTTTCCCCATGTTGGTCAGGATGGTCTTGAACTCCTGACCTCGTGATCCATCCACCTCAGCCTCCCAAAGTGCTGGGATTACAAGTGTGAGCCACCGCACCCGGCCCAGGATGAGGTGCTTATTATTTGACAGGTGCATATGACACTGTGACTCCGGCTGTGACCTGGTGGGGCCTCAGGGATGCGTCTGGCTCTGGCAGGATGTTTGTGTGTCACCGCGATGTTGTGTGGGTGTGTCTACCTGTGCCCTGCTCTGAGGGATTGAGTGTGATATCGTGTGTTTGTGCTGCACTGTGATGGGTATGTGGTTCTACGACCTTCACTGTAATTCTCTGAGACTCCCTCCTGAACGTTGCTGAGAATGTGACAGTGGCCTGTGTCACCCTCTGGCTGGTTTCATCTCTGAGGCTGTGCAGCGGGGCGGCACTGCATGGCCTTCTGTCTGTCCCTGGGTGTTTTTGCCTGTGTGACGGTGTTGCGCGGTCAGTCAGGACTGGGCGCTATGGCAGCTGCCCAAAATATCTCCAGCTGCCTGCCGCGGGCCAGGCCCCATCCCAGGGTGGGGTGTGGGTGGAGTTTGGTCCATCCTTGCCCTTGGGAAACCCATGTCATGGAGGGATGGAAAAGGCCTGTGAAAACCTCCTCTGTGTCTCAGACGGTGTTGGACCTCCAATATCCACCCAGGATCTTACCCCCAAATCTAATCCCTCAACCCAAATCTGATTCATCAGCAAGTACCCTCACAGCTCCTAGCCCCATGGGAGAGAAAAAAAGAAGAGAAAACTGTCAAATACATTGACATGATTTCTTTCTTTCTTTTTTTTTTTTTTTTGAGACGGAGTCTCACTCTGTCACCCAGGCTGGAATGCAGTAGCGCGATCTCGGCTCACTGCAACCTCTGCCTCCCAGGTTCAAGCAATTCTCCTGCCTCAGCCTCCCGTGTAGCTGGGACTACAGGCGCCAGCCACCATGCACGGCTAATCTTTGTATTTTTTTTTAGTAGAGACGGGGTTTCAGCATGTTGGTCAGGCTGGTCTCGAACTCCCAACCTCAGATCATCCACCCCTCTCAAGCCTCCCAAAGTGCTGGGATTACAGGCGTGAGCCACCGCGCCCAGCATGGACATGATTTATTTCTTAATTTATTTATTTATTTTTCTGAGATGGAATCTTGCTCTTACCCAGGCCGGATTACAGTGGAGCGCTCTCGGCTCACTGCAATTCCGCCTCTCAGGTTCAAGTGATTCTCCTGCCTCAGCCTCCTGAGTAGCTGGGATTACAGGCGCCCGCCACCACGCCCGGCTAATTTTTGCATTTTTAGTAGAGATGGGGTTTCACCGTGTTGGCCAGGGTGGTCTCCAACTCCTGACCTCAAGTGATCTGCCCGCCTCGGCCTCCCAAAGTGCTGGGATTACAGGCGTGAGCCACCGTGCCTGGCCTGGCTGTGATTTTAAAAATCATTATTATGGACATGACAATGGCTGATGTGATTTTTTTTTCTGGAGAACCCCAGGTGCACAAAATTATATTAATCAGACCCTGCCCCCCATTCACTCTCAAACTGCTTTATCTATTTTGTTCATTTTTAAACTAGTTATTTCTTTTTTTTTTTTTTTTTTTTTGAGACGGAGTCTTGCTCTGTTGCCCAGGCTGGAATGCAGTGGCGCGATCTCAGCTCACTGCAAGCTCCGCCTCCTGGGTTTACGCCATTCTCCTGCCTCAGTCTCCCGAGTAGCTGGGACTACAGGCACCCGCCACCACGCCTGGCTTATTTTTTATATTTTTAGTAGAGATGGGGTTTCACCATGTTAGCTAGGATGGTCTTGATCTCCTGACCTTGTGATCCGCCTGCCTCAGCCTCGCAAAATGCTGGGATTACAGGCGTGAGCCACCGCGCCCAGCTTTAATTAGTTATTTCTAATGGAGGCATACACTCTCACAACTCACTGTCTCAACTCACTGTCCCAAACAAAAGCCAGAAGACAATGACCCCTATCTATCAAGAGGTTAATTATAAGAAACAGAAAATAGAGGCTGGGCACAAAGGCTCACACCTGTAGTCCCAGCACTTTGGGAGGCCGAGGGTGGGAGGATTGCTGGAGCCCGGGGGGTCAAGGCTGTGGTGAACCATGATTGCATCACTGTACTCCAGCCTGGGCAACACAGCAAGACCCCATCTCAAAACAAACCCACAAACAAAAACCTCACTTAACAAGAAAAAGAAAGAGGAAAGGAAGGAAGGGAAGGAGGGAGGGAGGAAAGAGGGAGGGAGGGAGAGTGGAAGGAAAGAAGGAAGGAATGAAGGAAGGAAGGGAGGGAGGGAGGGAGGAAAAATAGATACGGCAGACATAAGGGGGAGAATTGCTGATGACCACGCCCCAGCCTCTTCCCCAGTCCCTGGTGACAGGTCACCCACTGAGCATTTGAGAGGTGGACTTCCCTACCATGCTTCCAGGACATTGATAAAGACACAATGAAACAAGGTCACACAATATTCCCTGCTTTGTAAATAGACTTTTCTGTCCCCCATTTTACAATACTCACCAGTCACCACCGTTTCTGGGAAATAAATATATATGTCCATCTTTTTCTCTTTTTTTTTTTAGAGACAGGGTCTTGCTCTGTAGCCCAGGCTGGAGTGCAGTGGTGTGATCATAGCTCACTGCAGCCTTTAACTCCTGGGTTCAAGTGATCCTCCAGCCTCAGTCTCCCGAGTAGCTGGGACCACAGGTGTGCGCCACCACACCCAGCTAATTTTTTTTTTTTTTTTTTTTTTTTGTAGAGGTTGTGGCGGTGGAGGATGGGGGCGAGTCTTGCTATATTGTCCAGGCTGGTCTCAAACTCCTGGGCTCCCTTGATCCTCCTGCCTTGAACTTCCAGAGCACTGGGATTACAGCCATGAGCCACTGCACCTGACCCACCATTTTTTTAAACCCCTGCAGAGAGTTTGGTTGTTGGGTTGGACTATAATTAATAATGTGATTCAGATAACAGTGTAAAATGTGTCTAATTCCTAGTTAGGAGAAGTGCTTTGAGAAAGAGTAATAGGGGTGGTGGGGGGAGGACAAATTTAGATGAGAGAGGACAGGGAGGATGTTTCAACTGATACCCAAAGAAAGAAGAGGAGGAAGAGCATTCCAGGCAGAGAGAACAGGCAATGCCAGGGCCCTGAGGCTGAGACATGCCTGGTGTGTTTGGGGAAAATGGGGGAAGTTCAAGTTGCTGGAACACAGTAATTGGGGCAGAAAGTAGGGGGAGATGAGGGCAAGGATGTCATGGGGAAGAATGTGCAGGGTTTTGCGGTCCAAGGAAAGGACTTTGGCTTTTCTGCTGAGGAAGGTGGGAGCCATAGAGGGTTCTGAGCAGAGGGGGGATGCGACCTGGCTCAGGTGTTCACAGGCGCCCTCTGGCTGCTGTAGGGGGGACAGACAGTGGGGGATGGGAGCAGGGGGGCCAGGGTGGAGGCTGCTACACTGGTCCAGGTGATCAGTAGTGAAGGCTGGGCCAGGGTGGGACAGTGGCAGTGGGGTGAAGTGTGTGGATTCTGGATAAGGAGGAAGGTAGAGCCTACAGGATTTACAGTGGGTTGGATGTGCATGTGAAGAACAGGTGTCGAGAACAACCTGAACCTGGGGACATGAGCACTTAGGAGGACAGAGTTGCCATTAGTGAGTTGGGGCAGATTGGAGGCGGGCGGGAGCAGGAGGCACCTGTGCTGTGTATGAAGTGCCCTTGACACCCCCATGTGGGGCACCTGGATGCAGTTGCCACCAGGGGTGCAGATTGGGGACATTTGGGAGCTGATGACTAAAGACCTGAGTGTCCCTGGGGGGCCCAGTGTAGCTGGGAAGAGAAGGGGCCAGTGTCTTAGGTCCACTCTCTATAGGAGTGGGAAGAGTGGCTGGGTGTGGTGGTGCATGCCTGTAGTCCCAGCTACTTGGGAGGCTGAGGTGGGAGGATGGCTTGAGTCCAGGAGTTGGAGGCTGCAGTGCAGTATGATTGCACCTGTGAATAATAACTGCATTTAGCCTGGGCAACACAGCAAGACTCCGTCTTTCAATAAAATAAAAATAGGCCAGGCATGGTGGCTCACACCTATAATCCCAGCATTTTGGGAGGCCGAGATGGGAGAATTGCTTGAGGCCAGAAGTTCAATACCAGCCTAGGTAACACAGTGAGATCCTGTTTCTACAAAAAAAAAAAAAATTTAAAGATTAGCTGAGGCCAGGGGAGGTGGGTCACACCTGTAATCCCAGCACTTTGGGAGGCGGAGGCGGGCGGATCATGAGATCAGGAGCTCAAGACCAGCCTGACCAACATGATGAAACCCTGTCTCTGCTAAAATTATAAAAATTAGGCAAGGCGCGGTGGCTCGCGCCTGTAATCCCAGCACTTTGGGAGGCCGAGATGAGCGGATCACAAGGTCAAGAGGTCAAGACCATCCTGGCCAACATGGTGAAACCCCGTCTCTACTAAAAATACAAAAAAATAAAAAAAAATTAGCTAGGCGTGGTGGTGGCATGCCTGTAATCCCAGCTAGTCAGGAGGCTGAGGCAGGAGAATTGCTTGAACCCGGTAAGCAGAGGTTGCAATGAGCCGAGATGTCGCCATTGCACTCCAGCCTGGCGACAGAGCAACACTCCATCTCAAAAAAAAAAAAAGGAAAAAAAATGCTGGCCAGGCATGGTGGTGGGCACCTGTAGTCTCAGCTACTTGCGGGGCTTAGGCGGTAGGATTGCTTGAGCCCAAGAGGTCGAGGCTGTAGTGAGCTGAGATCACACCATTGCATTCCAGCCTGGGTAAAAAAGTGAGATCCTGTCTTTAAAAAAAAAAAAAAAGGTCAATGTTTGTTGATGGACTGTCAAGCATGTGATAGTGATGTGAGCCGGCTATTCAAGGATCCCTTTGGGGTCACATGTCACCCCAGGGAGACATGTCCTCCCTAGGTGGCAGGTCCCCATCACTCTATATAGGCAGTCCAAGTTGTTACAGCCACTGCCATGTCCCCTCTCCCATATCTGACTCAGCCCCACCCCACAGTGACAACTCTAGAGATACTTATTGAGTGACGGATGGGTCACTTCTGCTAACTCTGTGATGGTTTAGACATGGCCTCACTCTCTCCATCTGTGAAATGGGTCTCCGCCTCACCCCTGTCCATCTGACCCCCTCACCCAGGTGTCCTATGCCAGACCCAGTTCAGCGTCCATCCGGGATGCTAACCTGTACGTCAGCGGGCTCCCCAAGACCATGAGCCAGAAAGAGATGGAGCAGCTCTTCTCCCAGTACGGCCGCATCATCACGTCCCGCATCCTGGTGGACCAGGTCACAGGTCAGGCAGTCAGGGAGGGTGCACCTGGCGGGGGCGCTGGGCAAAGGCAGTCAGGTGGGACCAACGTGGGGAAACCGACCAAGATGCCAGGGCATGAAGCAGGGAAGGGAGAAGTGGGGTTACACAGGAGGGGACAGGGTCGTCGTGATGGACATCCCCGCCCCCTGGCAGGTGTCTCTCGGGGTGTGGGATTCATCCGCTTTGACAAGAGGATTGAGGCCGAAGAGGCTATCAAAGGACTGAATGGGCAGAAGCCGCTGGGCGCAGCTGAGCCCATCACAGTCAAGTTCGCGAACAACCCAAGTCAGAAGACGGGGCAGGCGCTGCTCACCCACCTCTACCAGTCATCCGCCCGGCGCTACGCAGGCCCCCTACACCATCAGACACAGCGTTTCCGGTGAGCCCCCTGCCACCCAGATGGCCCCAGGCCGGGTGCCCCCAAGCTTGCAACCCTCCCTGAACCCCATTCCTGCCGAAGGGAGGGATGCCGGGAGGGTGCGCACACATGGGAGCCAAGGAGCCTATCTGTCAGGTGCCAAGGCCAGCCACTCATATACAGCAGGCCCTCAATGTGTGCTGGCCACGACGATTGGCATTCTTGGTGTTAAAAGATTTTGGCGTCATCTGGGTTCCAGCTCTGGTGGCCCCTTTCTCTTTTGGGCACGTGGCTGTAGCTCTGTGCCTCAGTTTCCCATCTGTAATAACACCAAGTATTTCATGAGTCTTTGCTGTGTGCTAGACACCCTTATTCTTCTGCAACCCGATGAGAACAGAGCTTGTGTTGTCCCTGTTTTATGGACGGGGACCCTGAGGCACAGAGAGGTGTTGGGGTTTGCCTGGCCCAAACAGAGCAGAGACTCAAACCCAGGACCTGGAGTCCAAGCTCATAGCCACTCCAAGGGGAGACAATGGAAGCCCCTTGTGGGCCCCCGGGTGGCCGGGGCAAGTTACCCACCCCCTCAAGTGCTGCGAGAATGTTGGCTGTGGTAGTTACTGTTGCCTTTGTTAGGAGTTATCTTTCCCCAGGGATCCCAGCGCCTGGGCCCAGAGGGGACCCGCCAGCCAGGAGGGGGAGGATGGATGAGGAGGCCAGTGCAGGCTGGACAGCGGTGGGGCAGGCGAGAGGCGGTGCCTGAGTGACCACGGTTCCGTGCCAGGCAGTGTCTAGCTGGGCGGGCGGGGAGCAGGCAGGCGGGGGCAGGGCTCTGCTGCAGGCCTGTTGGGTGGGGGTGGGGAGGGCAGGCCGACGGTGTCACAGCAGGGGGGCGTGACTGGAAGCCACCTCTGACCACCACCTCTGCCTCCACAGGCTGGACAATTTGCTCAACATGGCCTACGGCGTCAAGAGGTAACAGTGACCCCGCCCCACTGTCCCCACCCCTCACCATCCATGCCCCTGATGCACCCCTCCCCAGCTCACCCCCAGGGCTGCAGGCTTAGCCTTGTTTGCCTGGGTCTTGGAGTAGCATGGCCATTGAGAGATGTGACATCAAAGCCAGACGTGATGGTTCTCGCCTGTGCTCCCAGTGTTTCGGGAGGCTGAGGGGCAAGGAGCACTTGAGGCCAGGAGTTTCAAGATCAGCCTGGGCAACACAGTGAGATCCTTCTCTACAATTTTTTTTTAAGGATTAGCCTGATACGGTGGTGCATGCCTGTAGTTCAGGCTACTCAGGAGGCTGAGGCGGGAGGATCGCTTGAGCCCAGGAGTGGGAGGCTGCAGTGAACTATGATGGTGCCACTGCACCCCAGCCTGGGTGACAGAGCGAGACCTTATCTCCAAAAATTAAAAAATGTGGCTGGGCGCGGTGTCTCATGCCTGTAATCCCAGCTACTCAGGAGGCTGAAGCAGGAGAATCGCTTGAACATGGAAGGAGGAGGTTGCAGTGAGCTGAAATCGTGCCACTGCACTCCAGCCTGGGCAACAAGAGCGAAACTCCATCTCAAAAAAATAATAATAATTAAAAAATGTAAAAGAAGATCTCAGTCTGAGTCTAGTGGGGGAGGAGACAGAGAAATGAATGGTGATGAAGGCTGTGAAGTAGAAGGGGTAACAGAGGCCGGGCGTGGTGGCTCACGCCTGTAATCCCAGCACTTTGGGAAGCCGAGGCAGGCGGATCACGAGGTCAGGAGTTCAAGACCAGCCTGGCCAAGATGGTGAAACCCCATCTCTACTAAAAATACAAAAATTTAGCTGGGCATGGTGGCAGGCGCCTGTAATCCCAGCTACTCGGGAGGCTGAGGCAGAGAACTGCTTGAACCCAGGAGGCGGAGGTTGCAGTGAGCTGAGATCGTGCCACTGCACTCCAGCCTGGGCGACAGAGTGAGATTCCGTCTCAAAAAGAAAAAAAAAAAAAGAAGGGGTGAAGGAGACCCAGCAGCAGAGACCCCCCAGTCCCATCTGAGGCAACATCCACACAAAGGCAGAGTGGAAAGGGAGTTCCTAGCAGTGGGAAAAGCCTGTGCAAAGAGGGCCAGAAGGAGCGAGTCGTTTGTTCCTCGTGGTCAGGATTGAATGGTTCAGGCCCTTGGGTCCTCCCTTCCCAGCTGAGGGGTTTAATCCAAGGGCGGGATTGCCAGTGAGGAATGTGAGTGGAGCCAATTCTGTCCTTTCATTAATTCATTCAACAGACACCTCCCAAGTGCTTACTAGGTGTTGTTCAGGGGCTGGAACAAACTCTTGCAGGGAAGATGAAGTTGATGATAATAAATATATGATTTGAAAAGGAAAGCCGGGTGCAGTGGCTCACACCTGTAATCTCAGCACTTTGGAACTCCAAGGCGGTAGGATTGCTTGAGCCCAGGAGTTCGAGACCAGCCTGGCTAACGCAGCGAGACCCCACCTCTACAAAAAATTTTAAAAATTAGCGGGGCATGGCTGGGTGCGGTGGCTCATGCCTGTAATCCCAGCACTTTGGGAGGTCGAAGCGGGCGGATCACCTGAGGTCGGGAGTTCGAGACCAGTCTGATCAACATGGAGAAACCCCATCTCTATTAAAAATACAAAATTAGCTGGGCGTGGTGGCAGGTGCTACTCGGGAGGCTGAGGCAGGACAATCGCTTGAACCTAGGAGGCAGAGGTTGCAGTGAGCTGGGATCATCCCACTGCACTCCAGCCTGGGCAACAGAGCAAGACTCCGTCTCAGAAAAAAAAAAAAAATTAGTGGGGCATAGTGGTGCACCTGTAGTCCCAGCTACTTGGGAAGCCAAGGCAGGAGGATTGCTTGAGCCTGAGAGTTCGAGACCAGCCTAAGCAACATAGTGAGACTGTGTCACCACAAATCATAAAAAAAATTAGCTGGGTGTGAGGGTGCCTGCCTACAGTCCCAGCTGCTCAGGAGGCTGAGGCGGGAGGCTTGCTTGAGCCCAGGAGGTCAAAGCTGCAGTGAGCCATGATTGCACCACTGCACTCCAGCCTGGGTGACAGAGCGACACCGTGTCTCTAAAAAAAAAAATTGCATTGCAGGGGTCACACCATTCCAAGGTCATGGCACAGTCAGGGGTCATAAAGGTGTGAAGGGTCACAACGGGGTCAGAAGCATGCGGGGGGTCAGGGCAGAGCCCGCGTGACCCCCAAAGTAGTCCCCTGTCGCTCATCGCCAGGTTCTCGCCGATCGCCATCGATGGTATGAGCGGCCTGGCGGGCGTGGGCCTGTCGGGGGGCGCGGCGGGCGCCGGCTGGTGCATCTTCGTGTACAACCTGTCACCGGAGGCAGACGAGAGCGTGCTGTGGCAGCTGTTCGGGCCTTTTGGGGCAGTCACCAACGTCAAGGTCATCCGTGATTTCACCACCAACAAGTGCAAGGGTTTCGGCTTCGTGACCATGACCAACTATGACGAGGCGGCCATGGCCATCGCCAGCCTGAACGGCTATCGCCTGGGCGAGCGCGTGCTGCAGGTCTCCTTCAAGACCAGCAAACAGCACAAGGCGTGAGCCCACCCCGCCTGCCCTCCCACCCCCTCCCCGGGCAGCAGAGAGAGAGAGAGAGAGAAAGAGAGAGAGAGAGAGAGAGAGAAGGGGCCCAAGAGAGACAGCACAGGCAGCCCCACGGACGACGCGAGGGCCCCACGTCCCTGCGGAAGCCACAGGGTGAGCACTCTGGGGTGGGAGGGTCTGCAGGGAATTGGGGGGGTGCCCGGGGATCCCCCGCCCCATCCTCCTGCCCCCACCCCAGGCTGGGCTGTTCACTCTCTCGTCTTGGTTTGGTTCATGGTGAAGGTTTTTGTTTCTTTTTTCGGCTAAAAAGAATGCAGAGATGTGCCCCCACCCCCACCCTCGACCACCCCCGATGGGATGGCTTGGGGGGCTCCAGGGGGTGCCCTCCCAGACCCCCTTGCCCAGGCCTCCCCAGCACCTAGGTGGGGCCTGGGGTAGGAGGAACAGGTTTAAAAATCCCCAAAAAAGCGAACCGTGAGGAGGGGTGTGGGCACCCCCGGCCCAGTGCCCCCTGGTGGAATGCGGGGGAGCAGGCAGTGGGGCTGGAAGCAGAAACAAAATGAAAAAAAAAGGGGGGGTGGGAGGGGAAGAAAAACTCTATTTTTGTAAAAAGGGAAAAAGACCTCGTGGAGAATTTTTACTGGGGATTCTTGAACTTGAAAAAAAAAAACACAAAAAAAGACAAAAAAAAAAAAAGAAAATATTTTGGCAGGTTATGTTTACCAACTGGGGCGGGGGTGGGGGGGGCCCAGGGAGCAGGGCTTAGGGGCTGGCAGCCCACGGGGCCACACAGAGAAACAACCACGCAGACAGTCACACCACGGGGACACACGGACAGACGCAGACGGACACAGCGACATGCCCCAGACACGTTAAGGGACTGGTTGGCCAAACTCAGACACGTGGACAGGGATAGACAGAAAGAGACAGAAGCTGGGGCTACGTCCATGTGGACACAGACCACAGATGTGGGCACACGAATCCATCCACCTGTCCACGTGCACACGTGAATGTAGCAATAGATATTTGGACATCAAATTTGGACACCAGGTCACGGAGAAACACAAACACCACCCAGGAACACGCAGACATATGCCCATAGCATCCCACAGGCCCAGGCAGGAGGTCCCACCCCAGACCCCGCCCCAGACGCTCCCTCACCCTCTCGGCCCCCTCGCCCTGGCCCCCAGGTTCTCTGCAGAGATCTCTCCTGGACCCCCAGCGGTCTCCTTGGCGCCCACGAACACAGGCGTGCACACGCAGCGCACATGCATTGAGACACACGATACCTCGTTCCACCTTGGCGTCACGGTGGGCTGGAGGCAGCCCCCCCCCACACAACACTTGAGGCCAAAGGACACCCCTGTCCCCGGGGCTCAACCTCCCCCTGGGCCGAGGCCTTGGCCCACGCAGCTGAGGGAGAGGCCCAGCCCTGAGCCTCCCCCACCAGGACTGGGCCTCCCCGGCAGCAAGACCCCGGCACTCCCCGCCAGGCCCAGGGTGGGGTGGATGGGCCCAAAGGCCCAGCCCCACACTCCTTTCCCGTCCACTTGTCACCTACCTATCCCCTTTCGGTTTGTTGGGTTTTTCGTCTTTCCAGATTGCAGTGGACACAGCCCCCGATCTCGAGCCCCGGCCCCCGGCTTCTGTTTGGACATTGCATCGCCCTAGTTTTCTTTCTTTAAAAAAAAAAAAATTCCAACAGAAGCCACAGGCCGGAGCCCCTGGGAGCCCTCGCACCGCTCCCCACCCCACTCAGCGGCCCCATCGGAACTGAGAATTGCAAAACCCCGACTTTAGCTATAGTTAAGTTGCCTTCCCCCCCCCTCCCCCGGTGTCCCCACGTTTGGTGTCTGGCTATGGCGCCCCCATCTGACTGTCCAGCTCTCTCTCCCCCACCCCTCCCGGTGTTGTTATTAAACGTCTGTGGAGCTTCTGCTGCAAGGAACAAAAAAGAAAAAAAATCAAAAAAGCGACAAAAAAACACAAACAGAAGAGGAAAAAAAGCAACAAAAAAAGAAAACACACAGAAGAGATTTAAAAAAAAAAAAAAGGAAAAAAAAAAAGACATAAACTGGCACCAGTTAACTTTCTTGTACTTTTTTGCTGAATTTAGCTTCTTGTAGTTTTAACTTATTGCTATGTTAACTATTTATTCTCCTCGTTGCCCTGTAAGGACATCCGTGTATATTTCTGTTACTTCATCCGGTTTGCAAGTTAAAGGAACGACAATGTTCTCTTTGTTTCTTTAAGTTTTGCCGAGACATGGTTATGCCTAATTTATTTATAAAAGGGGAAGTGGAATCATTAAAGTAATAATAATTATTAATAACAGTAATGGTAGCCGAGTGGCACGCGGGGGCATGTGCTCTGCGGGGCAGTCCCCACGGCCAGCGACGTCCAGGTCATCAATGGGATTCTTTTTGCTCTTGTCTTGAGAATTTTTTCAGTCCTATTTAGCTGGTGAAATCCCTAGCTTGTTCTTGATACACGAACCTATTTATTCTCGTGGTTTTAAGTCCTCCCTGCCCTCTCTCCTCTCCCCTGCAGCAGGGCAGGGACCCCTCTCCCCTGCTGTCTCTTGGGGCTCTCTCCCCTCCGCCCTCTGCATTCGGGAACACGCACGTCCGCGTGGGAAGCTTGCAGCAGGGCGTCCGAGCAATAAGGGCTGGGTTTGTCCCCCACCCTGGGGGGGGCCAGGCTCCAGAGAGGGGGCACCTCCCCACACCCCCCCCCCCCACCGAGGCCTAGGCCCCTGCCACCCCCAAGACTGGGAGGGGACTTCTTTTTCTAAAACACAAAACTCAGCCCAGCCAGGCCCCCTCCCTGGAGGCCAGCCCCTCCCCGCAGGGGGCCAGGCCGGGGCTCCCAGGCGAGGGGGACTTGGGGCTTCCACGTCCCTGGGGGGCAGGGGCCAGGCCAGGGGGGAGGGGGCTCAGCCCCTCCACCCCTCCCTTCATCCTGTTATTTATTCGGAAGGTTTCAAATCACGACAGAGTCCATGTTGGAGGTGATAAAAAACTGTAAAAAAAAAAAAAAAAAAAAAAAGACAAAACAAAAGACAAAAAAAAAAAAAAAAAAACCCAACAAGAACACTTCGCGTTGCGTTTAGACTATTTATTACCGGGATCACAGGCCTGGCCGCGGTAACAGACTTTTACATGGAATTGTTTAATTATTTGTACTTTTCATGCCAGAAAATAAAAGTTCAGAATCTTAAGGCCTTGGGTGATCTCTGCACCGTTGCGCGGGGAGCACGCAGGAGCAGCCTGTGTAGTGGCGCCCAGGCCCCCGTCCTTCTCTGGGCCTGGGTCTGTCTGCAGCAGGGGCTTCGGCCCGGGAGGGAACCCTTGGCCTCCACAGAGCACAAATGAGACCCAGGGAAGGTGGGACACAGGCCCGGATGGATGCTCAAGACAGAAATGGTCCAGGGTCCATCCATCTGGTATCTTCAGGAGTGATCCCCAGATGGTGGGGGAGGCCTGGGTGGGATCTGCAGAAAGCTGCGTCCCCTGCGCTCAACCCCTGCCCACACCCCGGTCCACACCCCAGCAAAGCGAGGCAGACACAGACAAGTTTGGGTGGGGGATCACATTTATTGTACTGAGGTCACAGGTCAAGTTATTCACTAGTCCCCACTAGGAGGGGTGGCAGGGACAGGGCTGGGGGTGGTGGGGCGAGTCACCAAGGTGGGGGGCCCAGGGAGGGCAAGCTCCTTTACCCATCTTTGGAGGCTGTTGGGGCCTGGGAATGTGGACCAGCCCCGCCTGGGCCCCAGAGCAGGGCACGAAGCCCCACAAAGGTCCTGCCGCCACAGAGGAGGGCAACAGAGCCACAGGCAGGCCCAGACAGAGGGGCGGGTGGACGGCACTGCAGGGGCTGGCTTCATGCCTTCTTGAGGTTCTGGGGCAAGAGAAAGACCAGATTAGAAAGCTGGGGACAGCTGGACATGGTGATGTTTGCCTGTAGTCCCAGCTGCTTGGGAGGCTGAGGTGGGAGGATCATTTGAGGCCAGGAGTTGACCAGCCTGGAGACCTTGTCTATTTTCTCTTTTTTTTTTTTTGAGAGTCTCACTCTGTAGCCCAGGCTGGAGAGTGCAGTAGCATGATCTTGGCTCACTCCAACCTCTACCTCCTGGGTTCAAGTGATTCTTGTGCTTCAGCCTCTTGAGCAGCTGGAACTACAGGCACCTACCACCACACCCAGCTAATTTTTTTGTATTTTTAGTAGAGATGGGGTTTTACCATGTTGGTCAGGCTGGTCTCAACCTCCTGACCTCAAGTGATCCGCCCACCTCAGCCTCCCAAAGTGCTGGGATTACAGATGTGAGCCACGACGCCTGGCCTATTTATTTTCAAAAGTAAAAAAATCTTTTTTTAAAAAGCAGGGGATGGCCAGACATGGTAGCTCACGCCTGTAATCCCAGCACTTTGGGAGGCTGAGGAGGGTGGATCACGAGGTCAGGAGATGGAGACCAACCTGGTTAACACAGTGAAACCCCATCTCTACTAAAAATACAAAAAAATTAGCCAGGCATGGTGGCGGCGCCTGTAGTCCCAATTACTCAGGAGGCTGAGACAGGAGAATTGCTTGCACCCAGGAGGTGGAGGTTGCAGTGAGCCGAGATCGCGCCATTGCATTCCACATTCCAGCCTCGGCAACAAGAGTGAAACTCCATCCAAAAAAAAAAAAAGGCAGGAGATGGCCGGGTGTGGTGGCTCATGCCTGTAATCCCAGCACTTTGGGAGGCCAAGGCAGGTGGATCATCTGAGGTCAGGAGTTCGAGACCATCCAGGCCAACATGGTGAAACCCCATCTCTACTAAAAATTAGCCAGGCGTGGTGGTGCACACCTGTAATCCCAGCTACTTGGGAGGCTGAGACAAGAGAATTGTTTGAACCCGGGAGGTAGAGGTTGCAGTCAGCTGAGGTCGCATCACTGCACTCCAGCCTGGGCCAAAGAGTGAGACTCCACCTCAAAAAAACAAAACAAAAAAGCAGGGAACATGGGGACACAGGTTGATAGAGTGGCCATGTGGGTCCATCTTCCTCAGGGCCCGCCGCCTCCCCTTGCTGGGGCAGGCCGACGAGACTCCACCTCCCCGCCCACCTCTGCGCCCATCCAGCTAGAGCTCGTCATGGTCGTCTTCGGTGGGTGCTTCAGGCGGTGGCTCCGGGCAGGCGGCTGGCGTCATCAGCTCCATGAGGTACTCGCAGCGACTGGGCTCTGTGGTGCTGGTCACCATGGTCTCTTTCCCGCACAGGAGGCGCACCTGGGGATGGGGAGACGGGTGCTCGAGAGGGTTCGGCTGGGCCAGGCCTGGGTCTCCCCGCCCCAGCTCCCCTGCCTTGCAGGCACTCACGGTGGTGGAGCGGTTGGGGCCCTGCCAGCAGCCCGTGCCTTGCTCATACTTCATGGCACTGAACTTGTCGTGGTCGGGGCCAACCCATGAACCCCAGGTGCTGTGAGAGACACAGGGTGCTGAGGGCTGGGCCGGTGTCGGGGCACCAGGAGGAGGCAGAGGGAAGGGGCCAGCCCAAGCCACTCACCCGAGGCTGGTGGGAGAGCCCCCGAGTTTGGGTTTCTGCGAGACAAGCTTGAAGGGGCAGAGGCGGTAGACGTATCTGTGGAGGACCGGGACATGTGGGTTGGGGGACGTGGGGATTCCAGCCTCCTCCCACAGCCACCCCCCACCGCCTCCTCCAGTCCCCACACACAGGGCACCTCCAACTCCAATGGCCAACCCTAAGCCTGGCCCCTGGCTTCTGCTCCCCCTCAATATGG
This sequence comes from Pan troglodytes, assembly GCF_028858775.2. Taxonomy (NCBI): domain Eukaryota; kingdom Metazoa; phylum Chordata; class Mammalia; order Primates; family Hominidae; genus Pan; species Pan troglodytes. Next base: position 14,167,534 of record NC_072418.2, on the reverse strand, counting down.
AAGGCAGCACTCTCGGGCCCCACCCGCAGATGGTTCCCCAACCATCAAGAAACTGCCGGTGCCACTTCCGGGGCCACCCGCCTCCCACCCTGCCAGTGGGGGCCCCTGCACTCCTGGGACGCACTCGTTGGTGGTGAGCTCGTAGCACTGGCTGTACAGGTAAGCAAACTCCCCGTTGGGGCCAAAGTCAAAAGAAATCTCTTGCTCCAGGTTCCTGGAAGGGGAGGCGGAGCGGTTAAGGGGCAGCTGGGGACGCCAGTGCCTGACCCAGGACGACAGACACAGGAGGGTCTGGCTGAGCAATGGTGCCCAGGCTGTCCTCCCTGCCACCTCCCAGGGACCCTCCCTGCAGGGACCAGGCCCAGCCTGTGGTTGCCTCAGTGATTCCCCATCACCAGCTCCCCTGGGAGCCAAGGAGCAGGCGCTGTGGGACAGGTGTCCCCGCTCCTCAGCCCCCGCTACCTGATGGACTCCTCCATGTCCTTCAGCGACCGCTCAGCCTCCTCGAACTTGTTGCGGGCCTCCTGGGCAGCTGGGAGAGGGGTTGGAGGTCAGAGATGTCCTCAACCCCATCCAGGAGGATGGGGAACGGGGTTCCATGGATGTGGCTGTGTGCTCCCATACCCTCATTTTGCTCTGGCCAAGGACTTCACCCCGACAGCCTTGAGGGCCTCACCAGCTATAGAGCAGCCACGACTTGCTGCCCAGGCTCCCAGCTCCTGAGCGAGTGGGGCCAGGAGTGACACAAACAAGCTGCGGCCCTTGGGGAGGCAGAAGGGCCCCTTGGGGCTGGCGAGGGTGGGACTGGCTTACCCTAGGCCCCCTTCCTGGACTCCCCAAGATACTGGGGCTTGTGCTGGCCGAGTCAGAGCAGGGTCTAAGTTCAGGATCTTTCCTCGACCTGTGCCACCACGGCAGGAAACGCTGGGCCCACCCGAGGAGCCTGGCCCCCGCCCACCCTCACCATCGATGAAGGCCTGTGTCTGCTCGTCGTAGGGCGGCATTTTGTCTTCCTCAGCAGGGCTGGCCGGCTGCGGGGGTGACAGTGGCGGTGGGGCCTCCTGGGGAAGGGGCAGGGTCAGTGAGTAGCCCTTCCCCCACCCTCTCTGTCTCCACTTCTCCCCCAAACACGGACCTTGGGCTGCTCCCCCTGCACCTCGGAATCCTCCTCCTCCTCCTCTTCTTCAGCCTCCTCTTCTTCCTCCTCCTCCTCCTCCTCCTCCTCTGTGGGCGACGAGGGCACTGGCGGCTGCTCCTCCTTGGGCTCCGTCAAGTCAGGGGCAGAAGGTGCTGGAAGGTCGGTGGGCAGTGCCTGGTGGGCGAGCGGTGCGGTCGGTGCTGTGGACTCAGGGTCCACCCACACCCTCAGGCTCACACCACAGCCCAAGGGGCAGCCTCGGTGTCTCTGCCCCTCCTGCGGGGCCTGCAGGGAGGACCGACAGCTGGGGTGGGGGGGTCTCGGTGGGGCGTGCTGGGGCCACCCAGCTGGCCAGGGTGGCCAGGTGCCAGAACCGGAGGCAGCTCCCTTGTGAGGCGGGGTGGGGGCAGTGTGGGGGGAGGACCAAGTCCCCTCCCTTCTCCTCCACTGACCTCGGACCGGTACTTGTCCCTGATGGCGGCCCAGACGCGGTCGTAGAAAGAGGTGGCGTCTGTCTGTGTGTCCCCACTGAGGAGGGCCTGTGTGTGTTGGGGGTGGTGTCAAGATCTAGGCCACCACGTGTCCCCCATCTCGGCCACCCCAGGCACCCGGGCTGCGGTGCCAGGCACGGGAGGGCTGGGCCCCGGGCCCTGATGACCAGGCCAGGGCCACGCCAGTGAGGCACTGCGGCCAGGAGGGGGCAGCACAGGCCTGTGGGAGGGGAGGAAGAGGCCGGGGGCTGGAATGGTTGGGGGCACTGAGACAGAAAGAGAGAAGCAGATGGACAAACGGACGTACAGATGGAGGAAGAGAGAGCCCAGGACCAGAGAGGGCCAGGCCCTCCAAGGGAGAGGCCAAGGCCCAGGCTGCAGATGGAGTGGGAGAAACCCAGGGGTGGGCAGAGAAGGGAGGCCAGAAGCCGGGGGCCACAGGGAAGGAGGAGGATAGGAAAGGAGACAGACAGGGGACGAGGGTGTGGGGGAGGAGGGGAATAGGGCAGGACAGGGGTGGGGGAGGAAGGGGATTGGGTGCTCAACAGCGGGTAGAGTGGGGGCAGGTGCAGGGAAACGGGCTCCAGCCCGACCTGGCTCCATCCCGGGTCCTGCCAGGCGGGAAGCGGCCCTGAGTGGCTGCCATCCCAGCTCACCCAGAGGAGGCATCCCAGGCCAGCAAGGAGCTTTCCTTGGTCCCCCTCCTGTGCCCTGAGGTCACCCTGGGGCAATGCTCCCTAGAAGTCCCCAGCCAAGGGGCAGCCGGGGGTACCTGAGCTTCTGCTTCTGACAACGCCCCATCCCCATCTGTGTCCAGCTCCGGGTGAGTCTGCAGCTCAGTCACCGAGACCCTGCGGGGGCGTGGCAGAAGCAGACTGGAGGAGTGAGGCCCCAGTGGCTCTCAGCTGGGGGCACCATGTGGCCCACCTGTTCTTCCCTGCAGGGCCCCACCCTGGAACTTGCTTCAGGACCTCAAGGTGTAGGGGCCTCCCCACCCTCCTGCCCCCTCCTCAGGACTCCATGACCCCAAAGGAGCTCAAAGTAAGGGGTGGGACTGGGAGATACCTGGACCCCCAAATGTCCGATGACCTCTCTACCAACTCACCCAGGTGGCACCTCCTTCCACCCCAGGACCCGGCACATTGAAGCTGCCATCTGCCTTGGTCCCCCACCCAGCAAAGCCCACCCCCACCCTTGCCCATTCTGCCCATTTGGTCCCTCTGAAGCCCCCTGCTCCTTGGCATCCGACATCTCCTAGGCTCCCCGTGTGCCTCTCAGCCCCCAAAAGTCCACCCTCCACCAGGTAACCCAGCAAGCTCAGAGGCACAGCCAGGATTCGAACCCAGGTCTGGCTTTCCCCAGAGCGTAGTGGGGCTGGGAAAAGCCATCCGATCACTAGATGCCTAGACACACTCCCTGAGGCTGAGGGTCTGTGCCCAGCTCCTGGGGAGAGGGTGGTCCCCCTATCTCCTCGCCCAGGGCATCCTGGACCTGGCCATCCATGAGTAAGAGGGGGGGTCACACGGGGCTTGGGATCAGCCTGGACCCCACGCCGGGGGAACCCAAGGAGGATCTGGCTGGTTTCTAGAGGCGAGGGTGGCGGGGAGGGAAACCCAGGCCCACGGAAGGGTGGGCAGCTCCAACTAGGGGACACTCACGTCCCGTCCATGTCATCATCCAGCTCCTTGAAGGCATCAGCCGCCAGCTCCTGCTCCTGTTGGGCCTTGGCGGCAGCCAGCTGCTCTGTAAAGAAGCTACCTCTGTCACCCCCTGCCCACCCACCGGCTCCCACCAGCCCCCGCACCCCACAGGGTCATTTGCCACCAAGCGCCTACTATATGCCTGGCCCCATGCTGGACCCTGAGGACACGACTGTGGAGGAGACAAAGGTCCCTGCCCTTACCAGGGGAGGACAGACGAAGAGCAAGGTGAATGGTTGAAGCCTGGTTGTGTTGGGGGAGACCGGGACAGGGTGGGGAGTGCAGAGGCAGGAGGGCCACTGGTGGGGCTGGAGCAGGGAGGTGGGAACCCAGGTGGCAGAGGGCAGCCCTGTCAGGCCACTGTTGGGACAGAGGTGGGGGCGAGGGCAGAAGCCAGGTGATAACAAGGGCTGGCCCAGGCTGGGGGCTGAGGAAGAAGCACGGAGCAGAGGCAGATTCTGGGGAGACGCAGATGGAGTGCGCAGACGGTCAGAGGTGGGAGGTGGGGTTGGGGAGAGGAGAGCGACCACTGAGACTTTAGGTTTAGGACCTGGCAGAGGCATGTCAGGGCAGGGCTGGCAGGAATGAACCTTCATGGCCAAGGATGCTGGGAGATGGGGAGGATACAGGGAGGGAGACCGGTCCTGGGGGCATCTTGGGGGTCCCCAGGGCTGCTCCCAGGAAGAGGGGCCAGCCGGACAGAAGGGGACCGAGCCTCTGTCCCAAAAGTCCCTCCTTTGTCTGTCGCTACTCTAACCTAAGCAGAGCGGAAAGCAGCCACAACAGCGGCTCCAATGATTAACTTCCTACTGTATACCAGGATTCAGTTCCCACTGTATACCAAGCTCCAGCTTGGTCCTCTACAAACAGAATAAAGACAGCTGGTATTTCCTCTAGAGAGTCTTAGGTCACCCCAGGACATCCCGCATGTCCCAGGAGACCCGGCTGACACTGTTCTGAGTCTCACAGATGAGGGCCTGAGGGGTCCCTGACCTTTCTGTGGGTGAAGGGACCTGCCCATAATCACCTAGCCAGTGAGAGGTGTAGCCTGGGGCCCAATCCAGGCCATCTACCCTCGGAGCCCTGGCTCAGCCCCGCCACCCTTTGGGAATCTGGGTCAAAACATGGCGCTTCCCTCTGATTCCACACCTCCACACTGAGAACACGTCCTGAGGAAAATTAGGCCTGAGCTTGCCCAGACCCAAGTGAAAGGAAGCTTGCAACACGACAAAGATTCAGGGCAGACAGAGCCAGAGAGTGAATTCCCTTTCTACATGCAATGTGGCCTTGCCAAAAAACACCAGGCTCTAGCACCAAAAACAAATGAAGAAGGGAAATAATATCTTCAGTTGCAGACAGAGCTGGGCGCCGTGGCTCATGCCTGTAATCCCAACACTTTGGGAGGCCAAAGCAGGCCACCTGAGGTCAGGAGTTCAAGACCAGCCTGGCCAACACGGTGAAACCCCGTCTCTACTAAAACTACAAAAATTAGCCGGCTGTGGTGGCAGGTGCCTGTAATCCCAGCTACTCAGGAAGCCTAGGCAGGAGAATCACTTGAACCCAGGAGGTAGAGGTTGCAGTGAGCAGAGATCGGGCCATTGGCACTTCAGCCTAGGCGACAGAGCGAGACTCCATCTCAAAAATAAATAAATTAAAAAAAAATCTTCAGTTGCAGACAAAGGGCCAAACCCCAGATAGAAAAAGCTCTTTATTATTTTTTTTAGATGAAGTCTTGCTTTGTCACCCAGGCTGGAGTGCAGTGGCGAGATCTCAGCTCACTGCAACCTCTGTCTCCCGGGTTCCAGCGATTCTCCTGCCTCAACCTCCCAAGTAGCTGGGACCACAGGCAGATGCCACCATGCCAGGCTAATTTTTTTTTTTTTTTTTTTGAGACAGAGTCTCACTCTGTTGCCAGGCTGGAATATAGGGGCGCAATCTCAGCTCACTGAAAACCTCCAACATCCTGGTTCAAGCAATTCTCCTGCCTTAGCCTCCCAAGTAGCTGGGATTACAGGCACACACCACCATGTCCAGCTGATTTTTGTATTTTTAGTAGAGATGGGTTTCACCATGTTGGCTAAGATGGTCTCAATCTCCTGACCTCGTGATCTGCCTGCCTCAGCCTCCCAAAGTGCTGGGATTACAGGCATGAGCCACTGTGCCCGGCCATAATTTTTTCTTTTAGTAGAGATGGCGTTTCACCATGTTGGCCAGGGTGGTCTCAAACTCCTGACCTCAGGTGATCTGCCCGTCTCGGCCTCCCAAACTGCTGGGATTACAGGCGTGAGCCACCATGCCCAGCCACAAAAAAGCTCTTACAATTAGTGAAGACAAATACCAAACACCTGATAGGAAAAATGGTCACTGGATTAACTAAGTCCTGCTAAAGTCATATAACAAAATCTACATTGATGTTAAAAGGAAATAGGCGGCCGGGCGAGGTGGCTCATGCCTGTAATCCCAGCACTCTGGGGGGCCAAGGCAGGTGGATCACTTGAGGTCAGGAGTTCAGGACCAGCCTGGCCAACATTGTGAAACCCCGTCTCTACTAAAAATACAAAACAATTAGTTAAATGTGGTGGCAGGTGCCTGTAATCTCAGCTACTCAGGAGGCTGAGGCACAAGAATTGCTTGAACCTGGGAGGCAGAGGTTGCAGTGAGCTGAGATCACGCCACTGTACTCCAGCCCGGGTGGCAGAGGGAGACACTGTTTCAAAAAACAAATTATTTAAACAATTTTTAAAAAGGAGGCTCCTGACATATGCCACAATCCAAGCGAACCTCAAAGCACACAAGGCGATGGGCAGCATGATCAAAAACCTGCTGAAACTGACAACAGATAATGAGCGGGAGACTCCTAGGCCCAGACCTGCTCCCACCCAGGACTGAAGGTGAGTCCTTGGCCATTTCTGCCGTACCTTCCCACAGCTTCTGGTGCTGCTCTTTGGCCTCTCTCTCTGGCTTCTCAGCTTCCTCCTTCACTGTCCGCAGCATCTCCACCTGGTCTTCCAGAGACTTCTTCCCAGCCTGTAGCTCAATGAGCTTTTTCTGGGTGGGCAGAAGGCAAGAGACCAGCTCTCCTCTGTTCTGCCTCCTCCTCATTGACTACTACCTCCCTGCCTCTACTCTACAGGGCAGCAGGGAGATGTTCCAAAACACACACCAAGCTGGGTCTCTCTCCCGAGCTGGGGTTCCCTGTAGCCCTCTGGAGAGAAGCCCAAACGCCTCAATGTAGCCCGCAAGGGCCCCTGCCTGATTCTCCAGCCCCATTTGCCTCATCCCTATCTCACTAGGATCCAGTCGCCCTGACAACATTCAGACCCCCAAACGCTCTTCTGCCTCCGGTTCTTCAAACATGCTGTTCCTTCAGCCTGGAACACTCTACCTGGCTAACTCCAAATTACCCAACAGATTTCATGTGAGATAGAGGCCTCCTCCTCCTCCAAGAAGCCTTCCTTGCCTCCTGCCCCCAAGGCAGAGAGGGAGAGGAACTGGGCAAGAAGTCTCTACCCCGAATTTCCCTTTGTCCAGCAGCTCTGGCTGGCTGTCCCTCCCACTAGCAATGAATGCCTTGAGGCAAATCCAGGTCAGTTTCCAGCCTCCTGCCCAGTACACAGGCAAGGCAGGGAGAGACACACACCTAGGGACCCCAAAGCACCCACCCTATGGAATTAATCCAGCTGCTACTGGCTGACGTTATCTTTCTAACATCAGAACTGGGGAGTCATCTGGTCATCAGCCCATCTTACAGGCAATGGCACCACAGATCCGGGGTACAGAGAAGCAACCCTCCCATCCCCAGGAGGCAAAGAGGCCCTTCCAGCCTGCTTTAGTCTGATGCCCGAGGCCCTGATAAACACCTAAGCCGACAGCCTCCCCCTCGGGAACTATTATACTTAGGCAATGACTAAACGCCTAGCACACAACTGAGAAAGCAAAGCTCTGAAAGGCAGTCACTTGCCCCAGAACAGCAGTGAGGGGCAAACCCCTCCCCAGCCTTGCAAGCCCACGCTATGAGGCCTCAAGGCCCAGATCACCCTGGGGCAGCCCCCGCGGGTTCCTTACCTGCTTCTCCTCCCGTGCCTTCTTCCAGTCTTCAATAAGGATCTTCTTCAGACGGAACCCTTCGCGGGTGACCTCGGCCATCTGCTGCAGGGACTCTCTCTCCTTACGGCCCTTCTCTCTGCGGTGGGGAGACACACAGGCACCACCAGTGGGGCACTTAGGGTCCACCAGGTCTGCCTCTTCCAAAATAGCTCAATCCAGCTGTGGCCCCCCACCAAGCCATGCTGGGAAAGATGAGAGCAAGCCTTCCTCCCAGGTTCTCTCAACATCAGCATCCTTCATTCCTGTCCTTGAAAGAGGAACAGTGGGTTCTGTAAGCCCCTGGGGTCACGGAAGGGACTAGGGAGTGCCAGGAGGTGGAGCTAGATATCAACTCTCAAGAGACAGGAGACCGGCTGGGTGCAGTGGTTCATGCCTGTAATCCCAGCAGTTTGAAAGGCCAAGGCAGGAGGATCACTTGAGCCCAGGAGTTCGCAACCAGCCTGGGCAACATATAAAGACCCTGTCTTTACACATAATTAAAACAAATAAAAAAACCACAGAAGACAGAGAGAACAGAAATCATGACTCCCAGACAAAAAGACAATCTGGTTACTAAGTGTGTTGGTTGGCTGGGCGTGGTGGCTCATGCCTGTAATCCCAGCACTTTGGGAGGCCAAGGAGGGCAGATCACCTGAGGTCAGGAGTTCGAGACCAGCCTGGCCAAGATGGTGAAACCCTGTCTCTACTGAAAATGCAAAAATTAGCTGGGCGTGGTGGCGCCCAGCTACACGGTGTAATCCCAGCTACACGGGAGGCTGAGGCAAGAGAATCACTTGAACCCGGAGGTGGAGGTTGGGGTAAGCAAAGATCATGCCACTGCACTCCAGCCTGGGCAACAGAGCGAGACTCTAACTCAAAAAAAAGTGTGGGCCAGGCGCGGTGGCTCACACCTGTAATCCCAGCACTTTGGGAGACCGAGGCGGGCGGATCACAAGGTCAGGAGATCGAGACCATCCGGGCTAACACGGTGAAACCCCATCTCTACTAAAAATACAAAAAAAAAAATTAGCCAGGTGTAGCGGCGGGCGCCTGTAGTACCAGCTACTCGGAGGCTGAGGCAGGAGAATGGCATGAACCCGGGAAGCGGAGCTTGCAGTGAGCGGAGATCACACCACTGCACTCCAGCCTGGGCGACAGAGCGAGACTTCGTCTCAAAAAAAAAAGAAGTGTGTTGGTTGTGTTCAATCCACCTTCTATTTAAAAGATGTGGAATCCAGAGAGTTTTACACCATCTGCCAACAACTGATAGGACTTTGTTTTTTTGTTGTTTTTTTTTTACTTTTTAGCTCACTGCAACCTCTGCTTCCCAGGCCCAAGCAATCTTCCTGCCTCAGCCTCCTGAGTACCTGCGACTACAGACACGCACCAACACACCCGGCTAATTTTTTAACAAATTTTCAGCCAGGCATGGTGGCTCACATCTGTAATCCCCGCACTTTGGGAGGCCAAGGCAGGTGGATCATGAGGTCAGGCGTTCAAGACCAGCCTGGCCAATATTGTGAAACACCGTCTCTACTAAAAATACAAATTTTAGCCGGGTGTGGTGGTGGATGCCTGTAGTCCCAGCTACTCGGGAGGCTAAGGCAGAAGAATCGCTTGAACCCGGGAGGCAGAGGTTAGAGTGAGCCGAGATCGCGCCACTGCACTCCATCCAGCCTGGGCAACAGAGTGAGACTCTGTCTCACAAAAAAAAAAAAAAAAAAAAAGAAAGAAAAAAAAATTTTTCTGAGACGGGTCTCACTGTGTTGCCCAGGCTGGTCTCAAACTCCTGGGTTAAGGTGATCCTCTCGCCTTAGCCTCCCAAAGTGCTGGGATTACAGGTGTGAGCCACATGCCCAACCAGTAATTTTTTAAATTATAATTTCCAATTTTTATTTTTACTTTTTAATTTTTTTTTTTTTACTTTTTATAGAGATAGGGTATCGCTATTTTGCCCAGGCTGGTCTCAAACTCCTGGGCTCAAGCCATCTTCCTGCCTCAGCCTCCCAAAATGCTGGGATTACAGGCAGGAGCCACCATGAGCCGGGTCTCGTTTTTTCATATCAGACAGGTAATGCGGCAAGGTCGCAACAAGGTTTAAGGGAGGCGCATCTCTCACACGTGCATAAAAACCTAATCATCGGGGCCAAGCGCGGCGGCTTAGCACTTTGGGAGGCTGAGGCGAGCAGATCACCTGAGGTCAGGCGTTTGAGGCCAGCCTGGCCAACATAGTGAAACCATCTCTACCAAAAATACAAAAGTTAGCCGGGCGTGGTGGGGGTACGCCTGTATTCCCAGCTACTTGGGAGGCTGAGGTGTGAGAATTGCTTGAACCCGAAGGGCAGAGGTTGCAGTGAGCCAAGATCACGCCACTGCACTCCAGCCTGGGCGACAGAGTGATACCCTGTCTCAAAAAATATAAATAAATAAAAATAAATCATCATGCCTATGAACTACAAAAGGATCAGCTGGCAGGAATTGAGAACAGCTGTTCCTCTAGATGCCACAATCCCCACCCCTCCGTATTGCCTCATACTCGGCCTCCTTCTGTTGTATGCTTTTTTTTTTTTTTGCTTTTTTTTGAGACGGAGTCTCACTCTGTTGCCCAGGCTGGATTGCAGTGGTGTGATCTCGGCTCACTGCAACCTCTGCCTCCCGTGTTCACGCCACTCACCTGCCTCAGCCCACCGAGTAGCTGGGACTACAGGTGCCCGCCACCACACCCAGCTAATTTTTTGTATTTTTAGTGAGACGGAGTTTCACCATGTCAGCCAGGATGGTCTCGATCTCCTGACCTCGTGATCTGCCTGCCTCAGCCTCCCAAAGCGCTGCGATTACAGGTGTGAGCCACCGCGCCTGGCCTCCTTCCGTTGCATACTTTACCTGCCTGTGGGTGTTTCGGTTTTCAGGACCTGCTGCAGAGCGTGACAATGGAAAGTTTAGAGTCCAAGTGCCGGCTCTGCTATCTCCTATGTGACCCTGGGGAAGTCATTTCCCTTTCTAAACTTGAGTTCCCCCATCTGTTGAATCGGGAAACAATCCTACCTGCTTCCAGACTAGAGGGAAAGGTGGGGATTAGGATTCACAAGGCACCTGGCACAGACAGAGAACCCGATACAGAAAAGCAGAAGAGAGAGTGGGCCCGATTCACTGGGTGGAGCCAGGCAAAGTCTTGGGGTGGGGTGATGGGAGGGGTACTGTCACCCACGTACTTGCAGGTGTTCTCACAGATGACGCCGCTGTTGTACTCGTCTGTTCCATCGCAGCAGTCTGTGGCAGAGGCAGAAGCCGAGATCAGACCTGGCAGTGCCTCCTCCCTCCCTCCCTCTACCACCTTTCCAGAATCCTGGTGCATCTTCACTTACCACAAACACCATCGTTGACCCGGTTGGAGGGGATATACAGGGGCTTATAGCCAGTGTTGGTGCAGTGGAAGCTGCCGTTAGGACAGGCAGCCGTGCCTGTGAGGAAGAAGGGAGGGAAGGTTTTCGGAGTCAGCTCAGGGACAGACATGTCCCATCCATCCACAGATAAGAGCCCCTGACCCACACTGCACACAGCACAAGAAAGGAAAGGAAACCAAAGGAAGGAAAGAGTTGTACACTGCACACCCAGGGCTCGAAATAAAGCTCTCCAGTGCCGCCTCCTGCCTCTTCTCACTGAGGCCCTTCAAAACAGGGTCTCCACCTGGCACGGGGGCTCACACCTGTAATCCCAGCACTTTGGGAGGCCGAGGCGGGTGGGTCACCTGAGGTGATGAGTTTGAGACCAGCCTGGCCAACACGATGAAACTCCATCTCTACTAAAAATACGAAAAATTAGCCGGATGTGGTGGCATGTGCCTGTAATCCCAGCTACTCAGGAGGCTGAGGCAGGAGAATCGCTTGAACCCGGGAGGTGGAGATTGCAGTGAGCCAAGATCATGCCACTGCACTCCAGCCTGGGCGATAAGAGTGAAACTCCATCTTAAAAAAAAAAATTAAAAACAAAACAAAACAAGGCCAGGTACGGTGGCTCACGCCTGTAATCCCAACACTTTGGGAGGCCGAGGCGGGTGGATCACAAGGTGACGAGATCGAGACCATCCTGGCTAACACAGTGAAACCCTGTATCTACTAAAAATACAAAAAAAAACTAGCTGGGCGTGGTGGCGGGTGCCTGTAGTCCCAGCTACTCAGGAGGCTGAGGCAGGAGAACGGTGTGAACCCGGGAGGCGGAGCTTGCAGTGAGCCGAGATGGCGCCACTGCACTCCAGCCTGGGAAACAGAGCGAGACTCCGTCTCAAAACAAAAACAAAACAAAAGACAGGGTCTCATCCAGGCACGGTGGCTCACACCTGTAACCCCAGCACTTTGGGAGGCCAAGGCAGGAGGATGACTTGAGCCCAAGAGTTCCAGGCTGCAGTGAGCTATGATCATGCCACTGTACTCCAGCCTCAGCAACAAAGCAAGACCCTGTCTCTTCAAAAAACACAAAAACAAAAAGCCAGGGTCTCCCTTCACCTCTGTCTCCTGCTGGATTGCTCTTGGCCCCACCCTGACTCCCACTTCTAGGGGTTTGCCCGTGTTGACCCCTCCATCTGCAGCACCTTCGGGATTCAACTGAAACCTCACCTCCTTGGAGGAGCCTTCTCTGACCCCGAGGCTTGGGAGGAGGAGGACTCTGGGCTCCTCCAGCTGCCCGGGGCCATAACACTGACCACTGACTTCTGAGCTTGTTTCTTCCCACTCAAAGGGGAGCCAGCAGAGGTAATATCTTGGTCACACAGACAGGGCCTGGCACTGAGCAGTGTTCAATAAACATCTGATGGATGAACAGAGAAAAGGCTCACCTGGCTCGTCAGAGCCATCTTTGCAGTCGCAATAGTCATCGTTGACCTGATCAAATGGGATGGTGGCCGAACCGTCTAGGCAGGTGAAAGGCTTGGACTCATCGTAGAAGTGATGATCTGCGGGGTACAGGAAGCTCAGCCCAGGGCAGGTAAGCGCCTTCTCCACCAAATACCACCTCTGTCCTCCCACCCCCACCAGCGGAGCACTACCGGGAAACTGAGTCAAAAGGCTGTAAATGCCTATCCCCAAGGCCCAATGTTGGCCCCTCCCACCTCCAGCCTGGCGGGAGGGTGAACAGGAGGACTCACTGGTGAGGGAGACGCCCCGGGGCCTCTTGACCTCCACGGCCCAGCACATGGGTAGCAGCAGAAGCAGCGGCAGCAGCATCTCACCAGACGCTCTGAGGCCCGAAACGGGTTCTGTGGGAGGAAACCTACAGCGGGGAGATGCGCTGTGTCTTCACGCTGTAGGAAGAAAGCGGATCCCGGTCAGTGGGAGAGGGCTACTTCCAGCCAATTGGATTCCTCCATCGCTTCCAGGCAATGAGGCCTCACTTTGTTTCCGATATGGGGGCAAGGGGCAGCGATCTCCCCAATCCTGGCCAGTCTCACTTTGCTCAAATCAATGGCGAGGATCTCAAGATCTCAAAACCTCCGCTCCCTGTGCCCAACTGTGACCCAATTCCCGCCAATAGACCAAAGGGATTAACAGCCTTCGCCGTCCACACCCACACATGTACCCTCCGGTTGCCCCCTGTAAGAAACTGAGGTGCCCTCCCACCCGCTCGTTCACACCTACACGAGGCTGGAGCAAAGGTCAGTATCCACCGCACCCCTCTTGTCCAGCAGCCGCGGTTCCTGCTGCAGAAAGAAAGCGGAAATTTCTGGGCCCCGTCACTTCCGGTCGTACGTTCCGCACCGGGAACGGAGACTCAGGGTCGCCATGTTGGGAGAGGCAGGAGTGGGGGCGGTGCCAGAGCCGAGACGGCCATCTTGGGCAGGACTGTGAAACCTTAGGATAGTTCTGAGAGCTAGCTCTTAATGGCGGCGCAGCGTACCTCCATCTTGGGAGTGGCGGCTTCTCAAGCCGGAAAAAAAGTTCCTGAAAAATGCCCGCGAACCCCCAGGGGCGGGATAAGGTTGGGGGAGGTAGGGAAACGGAATGAACACGTGACCCCAAAGTGTCCAGACCCTCCGTCCTGCGGCGCGGCTCTACCCCGCCCACTGTTGGGACCGCCCCTCTATGCAGCCTCAGCCAATGAGAACGCAGTGTCAGCCACGGAACGCGGGTGGTCTCCATGGAAACAGTGGAGCGAGACGGGGAGGCGGTTACCTGGCAACCGAGAGATGCGGAGCGCAACCACCTAGCGGTCGGAAAGTGCATTTTTCAGAGCCCTAGGAATCCGAGCTGACGGATCCCTGACAGGGGCGATTGACTCCTAGTTATCCCCCTAACCCCTAGGGGCCTTCAGCCCCAACCCCATCATGACATCTCCTCTGTGCAGGGCGGCCTCCGCCAACGCCCTGCCTCCTCAGGACCAGGCTTCGACGCCCTCTTCCAAGGTCAAGGGCAGGGAGGCTTCGGGCAAACCCAGCCACCTCCGAGGCAAGGGCACAGCCCAGGCCTGGCCCCCAGGCCGTTCCAAGGGAGGATCCTTCCACAGAGGTGCAGGGAAGCCCTCTGTGCACTCTCAGGTGGCTGAGTTACATAAAAAGATACAACTGTTAGGTAAGATGGCTCCAGAGGGTACAGAGGGTCAGGGGTCAACAGTGCCCATCCAATCTTCAGACCAGGCATGGTGTGACAAAGGTATTTCTCCAGCATGAGTCTAGGTAAACCGTTTCTGGGCAAAAACTCATACTTGGTTCATGTTTTTCCTTCTCTGTCTCTTAAAACTTCTCATGGGTTCAGAACCGACTGAACTGTACTTCATACTTTCTTGTAATTTCTTTTCTCTTTTTTTTTTTTTTTTTTTTGGCAGAATCTCACTCTGTTGCCAGGTGGGAGTGCAGTGGAACGATCTCGGCTCACTGCAACCTCCGCCTCCCGGGTTCAAGCGATTCTCCTGCCTCAGCCTCTTGAGTAGCTGGGACTACAGGCACACGCCACCACGCCTAACTAATTTTTGTATTTTTAGTACAGAGGGATTTCACCATATTGGCCAGGGTGGTCTCAATCTCTTGACCTCCCAAACTGCTGGGATTACAGGCGTGAGCCCGCCTCGGCCTCCCAAACTGCTGGGATTACAGGCGTGAGCCACTGCACCCGCTCTTTTTTTTTTTTTTTGAGACAGGGTCTCGCTCTGTTGCCTAGGCTGGAGAGCAGTGGCATGATCTCGGCTCACTGCAACCTCTGCCTCCAAGGTTCAAGCAATTCTCGAGCCTCAGCCTCCTGACTAGCTGGGACTATAGGTGCGTGCCACCACACCTAATTTTTATATTTTTAGTAGAGACTGGGTTTCACCATGTTGGCCCGGCTGGTCTCGAACTCCTGATCTCAAGTGATCCACGGCCTTGGCTCCCAAAGTGCTGGGATTACATGTGTGAGCCACCGCGCCCAGCCTTCTTTCTTTCTGACAGGGTCTTGCTCTGCTGTTCAGGCTGGAGTGTAGTGGTTGGATAATAGCTCACTGCAGCCTTGACCTCCTAGGCTCAAGCGATCCTTCCACCTCAGCCTCCTGAGTAGCTGGGACTACAGGCATACACCACTGTGCTTGGCTAATTTTCTTACTTTTTGTAGAGATGGGGTCTCACTATGCTGCCCAGGCTGGTCTCGAACTCCTGGGCTCAAGCAATCCTTCCTCCTCAGCCTCCCAAAGTGCTGGGGTTACAGGCATGGGCCGCTGCACCTGGCCTGAGCATAGATTTTAGAGCCAGATTTTCTGGGTTGGAATCCTGGCTCTGCATAATAGTTGTCCAACCTTGGGGGACTAAGAGTAACCTAATTGTTCTCAGTTTCTCGATGTGTGAAATGGGGATAGTAACGGTACAACATAGGTACCTGAAATGTGTAAAGTGCTTAGAACAGTGCCTGGCACATAGCAAAGTACCATAAGGTGTAAACCAGTGGTTCTTGTTGGAAAAGGGTTGGTTTGCCCCACAGGGGCCATTTGGCAATGTCCTAAGACATTGAGACCAGCATGGCCAACACGGTGAAACACTGTCTCTACTAAAAATACAAAAAATTAGCCGGGCATGGTGGCATGCATGTCTGTTGTGGGTGTGTGTCTGCCACTGGCATCTAGTGGGCAGAGTTGAAGATGCTGCCCAATATTCTGCAAAACACAGGAGAGCACCCCACAGCAAATAATTATTCGGCCCAGTTGTTGGTCATCCTGAGGTTGCAGAATCCTTGTGTGTAAGCTATTATTATTGCTTTTGTTGATATTATTAAGAGGTAATCATGGCTGGGCGAGGTGGCTCACACCTGTAATCCCAGCACTTTCGGAGGCTGAGGTGGGCGGATCATTTGAGGTCAGGAGTTTGAGACCAGCCTAGCCAACATAGTGAAACCCCATTTGTACTAAAAGTACAAAAATTAGCCGGGCATGGTGGCGCACGCCTGTAATCCCAGCTACTTGGAAGGCTGAGGCAGGAGAGGGGCTTGAACCCAGGAGGTGGAGGTTGCGGTGAGCCAGGATTGCGCCACTGCACTCCAGCCTGGGTGACAGAGTGAGATTCCGTCTTAAAAAAAAAAAAGGGTAATCTTGCATGGTTGCTTGTGACCTTAAGCAGTTTAATCAGCCCAAGCCTCTGTCTTGTCATCTGTGCAAGGGGTATGATATGCGTATGCCATGGATACCTATTGGCACGTGATATATGGCATTCGGAAACCTCTTAGTCCAGCATCCAACACATCATAAATGCTCACAGTGAAGTAGAGTTGACCCTTGAACACCATGTGTTCACATATATCATTCATCCTTTCAAGTTAAAAAAAATTGAGATGGGCAGGCCGGGCACAATGGTTCACACCTGTAATCCCAGCACTTTGGGAGGCTGAGGCAGGAGGATTGCTAGAGGCCAGGAGTTCGAGACCAGCCTGGGCAACATAGTGAGACCCTCGACTCTACAAAAAATAAAGTAGCCAGATGTGGTGGCACATGCCTCTAGTCCTAGCTACTTGGGAGGCTGAGGCAGGAGGACTGCTTGAGCTCAGGAGGTTGAGGCTTCAGTGAGCAATGATAGCACCACTGCACTTCATTCTGGGTGACAGAGCAAGACCCAGTCCCAAAAAAGAAAAGAAAATACAACAGTCCTGGAATGCAAAACCTGAGTATACAGAGGGACAACTGTTTGTATCTGCAGGTTCCACAGGGCTGACTGTGGTACTTGAGTATGGAAGGATTTTGGGTTTTTTTGTTTTTGTTTTTTTTTTTTTTTGAGACAGAGTCTTGCTCTGTTGCCCAGGCTGGAGTGCAGTGGCAGGATCTCAGCTCAATGCAACCTCCACCTCCAGAGGTCAAGTAATTCTTGTGCCTCAGCCTCCTGTAGCTGGGATTACAGGCACCCACCATCATGTCTGGCTAATTTTTTTTTTTTTTTTTTTGAGGCAGAGTCTCACTCTGTCACCCAGGCTGGAGTGCAGTGGTGCGATCTCGGCTCACTGCAAGCTCTGCCTCCCAGGTTCACACCATTCTCCTGCCTCAGCCCCCTGAGTAGCTGGGACTACAGGTGCCTGCCACCATGCACAGCTAATTTTTTTTTTTTTTTTTTTTTTTTTTTGTATTTTTAGTAGAGGCGGGATTTCACTATGTTAGCCAGGATGGTCTCGATCTCCTGACCTCGTGATCCACTCACTTTGGCCTCCCAAAGTGCTGGGATTATGGACGTGAGCCACCGTGCCTGGCCATGCCCAGCTAATTTTTGTATTTTTGTAGAGATGGGGTTTCACCATGTTGGCCAGGCTGATCTGGAACTCTTGACCTCAGGTGATCCGCCCGCCTCTACCTCCCAAAGTGCTAGGATTACAGGAATGAGCCATCATGCTCAGCCTCACACCTGGCTAATTTTTGTATTTTTAGTAGAGATGCGGTTTTACCATGTTGGCCAGGCTGGTCAACGACTGCATTCTTATAATATTAAGTTGATGAGCCTGGCACAGTGGCTCACACCTATAATCCTAGGACTTTGGGAGGCCTAGGACTTTGGGAACACCTGAGGTCAGGAGTTCGAGACCAGCCTGACCAACATGGAGAAACCCCATGTCTACTAAAAATACAAAATTAGCCAGGTGTGGTGGTACATGCCTGTAATCCCAGCTACTTGGGAGGCTGAAGCAGGAGAATCTCTTGAACCCGGGAGGCGGAGGCTGTGGTGAGCCGAGATTGCGCCATTGCACTCCAGCCTGGGCAACAAGAGTGAAACTCCATCTCAAAAAAAAAAAAAAAAAATAGTTGATGATTGCAAAAAAGGTCTTTCCTCTGGGATGTTGCACCCATGCACCCACCCAGTAACTGTGTGTCTGTCCACCTCACCTGCCTGCCAGAGGGTGACCGGAAGGCTTTTTTTGAGAGCTCTCAGTGGAACATCAAGAAGAACCAGGAGACCATCAGTCAGCTCCGCAAGGAGACTAAGGCACTGGAACTAAAGCTGCTGGACCTGCTCAAGGTAAGGGGCAAAGGGGTGGGTGTAGGGTTCCTGCGGTGGTGGATGGTGGGGGACAAGGAGGCAGCACCTGGCCTTAGCTGGAGGTGGCATGCTGAAAGGTGACTGGACTTCCCTCCTTGCAGGGAGATGAGAAAGTGGTCCAGGCAGTGATTCACGAATGGAAGTGGGAGAAGCCATACCTGAAGAACAGGACAGGACAGGTTTGCCCACCCTCGCCCCACCTCCTCCTTCATTTCCAGCCTGGGTCCCCTCACCACTGGACTCCAGGCTCACCCTCTCCAATCCTTCCTGCACACTAGCTGCCATTCATGTGCTCATTCAATTAAATCTTTATTACTCACTATCCTTGTATCTGGCATCCTGGCATGGTAGTAAATGCAGTGAAAAAGCAGACCAAGTCTCCACTTCTAAAAACAGCTCATATCCTAATAGGGAAAACAAGTTAAAAAAAAAACATCACAGCCAGGCGCGGTGGCCCACGTCTGTAATCACAGCACTTTGGGAGGCCAAGGCGGGCAGATGACCTGAAGTCGGGAGTTCAAGACCAACCTGACCAACATGGAGAAACTCTGTCTCTACTAAAAATACAAAACTTAGCTGGGCATGATGGCACGTGCCTGTAATCCCAGCTACTCAGGAGGCTGAGGCAGGAGAATCGCTTGAACCCGGGAGGCAGAGGTTGCAGTGAGCCGAGATCGTGCCATTACACTCCAGCCTGGGCAACAAGAGCGAAACTCCATCTCAAAAAATAAATAAATAAATAAAAATAATAAAAAAATAATAAAACATTTTAAAAAGTCATTGAACCCAAGAGGCAGAGGTTGTAGTAAGCTGAGGTTGTGCCACTGTGCTCCAGCCTGGGAGACAGAGTGAGACTCAGTCTCAAAACAAACAAACGAAAACAATGACCAGTGGCACATGCCTGTAATCCCAGCTATTCAGGAGGCTGAGGCTGGAGGATTGCATGAGCCTAGAAGTTTGAGACTATAATGAGCCACAATTGCACCACTGCACTCCAGCCTGAGTGACAGTACAACCTGTTTCTTTAAAAAAAAAAAAAAAAAGGCTGGGCGCGGTGGCTCACGCCTGTAATCCCAGCACTTTGGGAAACCGAGGCGGGTGGATCACGAGGTCAGGAGATCGAGCCCATCCTGGCTAACACGGTGAAACCCCGTCTCTACTAAAAATACAAAAGGCCGGGCGCGGTGGCTCATGCCTGTAATCCCAGCACTTTGGGAGGCCGAGGTGGGTGGATCACAAGATCAGGAGTTGTAGACCAGCCTGGCCAAGATGGTGAAACCCTGTCTTTACTAAAAATACAAAAATTAGCCAGGTGTGGTGGCAGGCACCTGTAATCCCAGCTACTCAGGAAGCTGAGGCAGAGAATTGCTTGAACCCAAGAGGCAGAAGTTGCAGTGAGCTGAGATCGCACCACTGCACTCCAGTCTGGGCGACAGAGTGAGACTCTGTCTCAAAAATAAATACATAAATAAAAAATAAAATAAAAATAAAAATACAAAAAATTAGCCAGGCATGGTGGTGGGCGCCTGTAGTCCCAGCTACTCAGGAGTCTGAGGCAGGAGAACAGTTTGAACCCGGGAGGCGGAGCTTGCAGTGAGCTGAGACTGGTGCCACTGCACTCCAGCCTGGGTGACAGAGCGAGACTCTGTCTCAAAAAAACAAAAACAAACAAACAAACAAAAACAAAAGATAAAAAATTAAAGGCCGGGCGCGGTGGCTCACGCCTGTAATCCCAGCACTTTGGGAGGCTGAGGCGGGCGGATCACCTGAGGTCGGGCATTTGAGACCAGCCTGGCCGACATGGCGAAACCCCGTCTCTACTAAAAATACAAAAAATTAGCCGGGCATGGTGGTGCATGCTTGTAATCCCAGCTACTCAGGAGGCTGATGCAGGAGAATCCCTTGAACCCGGGAGGTGGAGGTTGCTGTGAGCCGAGATCATGCCATTGCACTCCAGCCTGGGCAACTCTGTCTCAAAATAAGTAAATAAATAAATAAATAAATAAAGCACAGTCTAGGCATGGTGGCTCATGCCTTGTAATACCAGCGCTTTGGGAGGCCAAGGCTGGAGGATCACTTGAGCCCAAGAGTTTGAGACCAGCCTGCCAACATAGTGAAACTTTGACTCTACAACAAATACAGAAGATTTGCCAAATGTGGTGGCACAGGATTGTAGTCCCAGCTACTTGCCAGGCTGAGGTGGGAGGATCACCTGAACTGGGGAGGTCGAGGCTGCAGTGAGTCATGTTTGTGCCACTGCACTCCCGTCCGGGTGACAAAGCAAGGCCTTGTCTGAAAAAATAATTTTAAAAATTAAAAGGCTGGGCGTCATGGCTCACGTCTGTAATCCTAGTACTTTGGGAGGCCAAGGCAGGTGGATCACTTGAGCTCAGAAGTTCATGACCAGCCTGGGCAACGTGATGAAACCCTGTCTCTACCAAAAATACAAAAATGTACCCAGGCGTCATGGCATGCATCTGTGGTCCCAGCAACTGAGGACGCTGAGGAGGAAGGATCACTTGAGCTCAAGGGGCGGAGGTTGCAGTGAGCCAAGATCGAGCCACTGCACTCCAGCCTGAGTGACAGGGTGAGACCCCATCTCAAAAAACAAAACAAAACAAAATTGGGCTGGGTGCAGTGGCTCTTGCCTGTAATCTCAGCACTTTGGGAGGCCGAGGAAGGAGGATGGCTTGGGCCCAGGAATTCGCGACCAGCCTGAGCCACATAGCGAGACCCTGCCTCTGTAATTTTTTTTTTTTTTTTGAGACAGAGTCTCGCACTGTCGCCCAGTATGGAGTGCAGTGGCACCATCTTGGCTCACTGCAAGCTCCGCCTCCCGGGTTCACGCCATTCTTCTGCCTCAGCCTCCTGAGTAGCTGGGACTACAGGCGCCTGCCACCATGCCTGGCTAATTTTTTGTATTTTTAGTAGAGACGGGGTTTTACCGTGTTAGCCAGGATGGTCTCGGTGTCCTGACCTCGTGATCCACCCGCCTTGGCCTCCCAAAGTGCTGGGATTACAGGCGGGAGCCACCGCGCCCAGCCTAAAACATTTTTTAAAAGAAAAAAATGGCCAGAAGATGGCTGGGTGAGGTGGCTCACGTCTGTAATCCCAGCACTTTCGGAGGCCGAGGCAGGTGGATCACCTGAAGTCAGGCGTTTGAGACCAGCCTGGTCAACGTGGTGAAACCCTGTCTCTACCCAAAATACAAAAATTAGCCGGGTGTAGTGGCACATGCCTGTAATCCCAGCTACTTGGGAGGCTGAGGCAGGAGAATTGCTTGAACCTAGGAGATGGAAGTTGCAGTGAGCCGAGATCGTGCCACTACACTTCAGCCTGGGCGACAGAGCGAGACTCCGTTTCAAAAAAAAAAAAAAAGAAAAGAAAACAAAAACAAAAATTAGCCAGGCATGGTGGTGGGCACCTGTAATCCCAGCTACTCGGGAGGCTGAGGCAGGAGAATGGCGTGAACCCAGGAGGAGGAGGTTGCAGTGAGCCGAGATTGCACCACAGCACTCCAGCCTGGGTGTGAGAGCAAGACTCCGTCTAAAAATAAAAAACAAAAGAAAGAAAGAAAAATTAAAAAATATTTTTTTAGAACCCTGAGCCGGTGTAAGATCACCAAGGTGGTCGATATAGACAGAGAGAAGACTCCAGTGCTGTCTCTCCAAAAACAGCACAGAAGGGGTGGCCAGGGAGGTGGGTAGAAAACGGGAGAGGGGAGTCCTGGAAGCCACAATATGGGAAAAGGAAGGGAGGAAGGGCTAGGTGTGTGTCGGGGTAGGGTGTTCAGGCTCCTGCTTTCGGTCCCCTCCTTGCAGCAGGCCCTGGAGCACCTAGACCACCGGCTGAGGGAGAAGGTGAAGCAGCAGAACGCCCTGCGGCACCAGGTGGTGTTGCGGCAGAGGCGGCTGGAGGAGCTCCAGCTGCAGCACAGCCTGCGCCTTCTGGAGATGGCGGAGGCGCAAAACAGACACACGGAGGTGGCCAAGGTAGGGGCGGGTGAGGCCTGCAGGGCAGAGGGTCGTGTGGGAGGGATTGAGTGCGGAGGGCCCTCAGCCCAGCCCTGCTGCTCTCCAGACCATGCGGAACCTGGAGAACCGCCTGGAGAAGGCCCGGATGAAGGCGCAGGAGGCGGAGCACATTACCAGCGTGTACCTGCAGCTCAAGGCCTATCTAATGGTAGGGGCTAGGAGGGCTCGGGTGAGATGACAAACAGGGAGGGCGGGCTTGGCTAGGGACAGCAGTCACAGACCTGCACCACCTCCCCTACCCCTCCCCACCACGCCCCAGGACGAGAGCCTCAACTTGGAGAACCGGCTGGACTCCATGGAGGCTGAGGTGGTGAGGACCAAACATGAGCTGGAGGCACTGCACGTGGTGAACCAAGAGGCCCTCAATGCCCGGGACATTGCCAAGGTGCCACCCCTCTTGCTCTCGGCCATCCTGCCCAGCTGCCGCGGTCTCCCAGCTTGAGAATCTGACCTCAGCTGTCCCTGAGCTTCCCCTACGCCCCCGCCCCCATCTATCTCCCAGCACCCTGCGGCGGGCAGTGGTAGGTGCCAGCTGGTCTCCCTGCTCCCCTGCCCGCCCTCCAGAACCAGCTGCAGTACCTGGAGGAGACCTTGGTTCGAGAGCGCAAGAAGCGGGAACGCTACATAAGTGAGTGCAAGAAGCGCGCCGAGGAGAAGAAACTGGAGAACGAGCGCATGGAGCGCAAGGTGGGCGCACCCAGGGGTGCGCGCCTGTGACTCCAGCCCAGCCCAGCACAAACCAGCCATGCCCTGGCTCTCCCTCATCCTAGGCCTTCTCCCATTTCCTAAGTTTCTCCTAACCCCGCCCCCTCTCTGACTCCACCCCCACTTGGTGCGAAGACCCCTCCCACATCCCTGACCCCGCCTCTCCTCCCCTCCCCTCCTAAGCGACTGCACCATTTTGGCTCTGACATGGCCTCCAGCCTTCCCCTTACTCAGTGACCCCCCTACCCATCCTTTCCCACCTGACTAGACTGCCTGTCCTGAATCTGACCGTGCCTCTAAGCCAACCGTTGCCTACGGCCCCGCCCCCTCACTCTTGGCCCCGCCCCTGCACCTGCCCTGAGGCTGCCTCCCGTCCAGCCCTCACCAAAGCCCTGTCCTGCCTTTTTGTTTTTTGGGTTGTTGTTGTTGTTGTTTGATAGGTTTTTTTTTTTTTTTTGCATATATATATATATATATATATATATATATATGGTTTTTTTTTTTGAGACACGGTCTTTGTCGCTCAGACTAATTATAGCTCACTGCAGTCTCGACCTCCTGGGCTCAAGTGATCCTCTCACCTCAGCCTCCCAAGTAGCTGGGACTACAGGCGCCCCACCACGCCCTGCTAATTTTGGTGTTTTTTGTAGAGACGGGGTCTCGCCGTGTTGTCCAAGCTGGTCCCGAACCCCTGGGCTCAAACAATCCTCCCGCCTCAGCCTCCTAAAGTACTGGAATTAAAGGCGTGAGCCACAGCCACCGCCACCGCGCCCGACCTTGTCCCACTTTCTTGACACCTGCCCGGGTGCCTTTATCTGGCCCCAAGCTTTTGCCCTCTCCCTTCCCTCCAGTTTGAGCCCTGTTCCCTCGCGGGCCCCTGTCTGGATCCCCCTCCCCGGCCTCCTTCCTAAGCGCTGTCCACCAGCTGACCCTGGCTCTGACCTCAACCCACGAGCAGACCCACCGCGAGCACCTGCTGCTACAGTCCGACGACACCATCCAGGACAGCCTGCATGCCAAGGAGGAGGAGCTGCGGCAGCGCTGGAGCATGTACCAGATGGAGGTGATCTTTGGCAAGGTCAAGGACGCCACTGGCACTGACGAGACGCACGTGAGTTCTGCCCGCAGCCCTCTCCGCCGCGCCCCACCCCCACCCCAGACGGGCCCCAGGGGTGCCTAAGCCGGTGAAACCGACACACCCTGTCTCCCCTCTCTGCCAGGTCAGTTATTCAGCTCACAAACCTGCTCCTTTCTTGAAAAACATCCCTTCCCCCTCCAGCTACCGTTCAGTTTTTTGCTGCCCTTCGCAGCAAAACCCCTAGGAGCTGTCTACACTCGCCGTCATTTCTACACTCGCCTTCCGTTCTCTCTTGCACCATGCTAACTCCTTTGCCATGCCAGCTCTAGGAGAACTGGGAGTTTCGTCTCTTGTTCTGTCTCCAGTGTCTGTAACATGGTCTGGGACCCAGTGGACCGCCCAGTACCATCCTCAGATCCTGGCAAGTGGGGTCCCTGCGCCGGGTCCCTCACTGTAAAGTCTTCCTTGCATTATTCTAAGACCGCTGTGTCCCCCTTGGGTCCTGGTTCCCGCCGGTGAACACTGGACCCCAACCCTGTTTCTCCCCTCTGGGTGTCCGCCAACCTGCTGCTCCTCCGATGGGGCCGACCCCTGAGGACTTCCGGGACTCCCACCTATAGGAGTACACCTATGGGGTCATCTGGGGCACTGAGGCGCAGCCCCTTTCCAGATGTGGGCCTTGTGAGCGGATGGCTCCGAAGACGGGCGGTATTTCCTGCGGAATCGGGCGAGATTCACGGCCAGAAATTGATGGCACTTTGATTTTGGAAAGAAGCTATGCTCGCCTCTCCAGTTGCCCCCGAATTTGGGCTGACTCAAATTCCTTATATAGGCCAGAAAGGGCCCCGCAAAAATGATATATCCAGAGCTGCTCACCCTTGAAGCAACCCTGAGTCCAACCCACAGTGTCCCCATACATTGCTGTGCAAAAGACGCCAGCTCAGGCCACCTGTCCTGCGTGCGAGGGTTCGCAGGGTGGGGGAGAGGAGGTGGAGCGCCCCTACGCTCCCTAGGCCCTGGCTCTGACTGGGGCTGGGTGGCCCGCAGTCGTTGGTGCGGCGGTTCCTGGCCCAGGGCGACACCTTCGCGCAGTTGGAGACGCTCAAGAGCGAGAACGAGCAGACGTTGGTGAGGCTGAAGCAGGAGAAGCAACAACTGCAGCGGGAGCTGGAAGACCTCAAGTACTCGGGGGAGGCCACGCTGGTGAGGTGAGGCACCGGGGCTCTGGGGAGGGCGGCGGGGCGGGCTGAGCCCCCGGGGTGACCTCCCGGCTCCCTGCAGCCAGCAGAAACTGCAAGCCGAGGCGCAGGAGCGTCTCAAGAAGGAGGAGCGGCGGCACGCCGAGGCCCAGGACCAGCTGGAGCGCGCCTTGCGGGCGATGCAAGTGGCCAAGGACAGCCTGGAGCACCTGGCCAGCAAGCTGATCCACATCACTGTGGTAAGCCCCGCCCGGGGGAAGCCCCGCCAGGCCCTCCTGGGACCACAGAGGCGCAGCCACGAAGCGGGGGTTCCTGCCACACCAGCCTGCCCGAGGGAACGTGGCCTGCCACATCCTCTGTCCCGGACGTCAGAGGCCCCGCCCACAGGGGAAGCCCCACCCCATTCCTCAGAGTCTCCGCCCCACCTCCCTGGGGAAGCTCTCACTCCCCAAGGAAGCCCAAGACTTCAGAGACCCTGTCCCGTCTCAAGGTCCGCCTCCAAGGGAAAGAAGTCCCACCCTGTCCCCGAAAAGCTCGGAGACCTATCTGCAATTCTGGAGCAGCCCGAGACAGAAGACCTATCCTGCCCGCAGCAGAGGGCCATTTCTTCAGGAGGCCATCCCACAATGGCCTCCCTCGAATCCTTACTGTTCCCAAGAGGCCTCCCCGAAACCTTTTCATATAGAGTTAGAGTTCAGAGGCTCCCCCATCACAGACGTGGCCTTGACCTAAGTCCCCGCCCCCAATGGCTAGGATCGACCCTGCAGGTGGGCCCTTACCTCCTAGGCCCCGCCCCCGAGAGAAAAGCCCCGCCCCTGGGTGGAGCCTTCCAAGAGGCCCCTCCCCTCTCGGCTGACCCGGCTCTACCCTGGCCGCAGGAGGACGGCCGCTTCGCGGGAAAGGAGCTGGATCCCCAGGCAGATAACTATGTGCCAAACCTGCTGGGCCTCGTGGAGGAAAAGCTGCTGAAACTGCAGGCGCAGCTCCAGGGCCACGACGTGCAGGAGATGCTGTGCCACATCGCTAACCGCGAGGTGCCCTGCAGCCATGGGGCAGAGCTCCAGAGATCTAGGAGTAGGGCTGGGTCGGAAAACCAGGGAACCGGGGGCAACTTCGGGAGACCACATTGCAGGCTGATCAGCCAGGAAGGGGTCTCGGGGACAACGGGCGGGGTTTGACGAGCCAGGGGTGAGCCCGAGCCACGAGGGAAGAAACCAGAAGAGGTGCGGGCGGGTCCTGTGAGGCTAGAGGACGCGGCTGGGGGATCCGGATGGGGAGAGGCCTAGTGGCAGGGCCCCAGAGACCAGGGGCGGACCTGAGTGATGAGGGGGTGAAGCTGGGTATCAAGGTGCCTGCTGAAGGAGGGATGGGAGTGGGCAGTGGTCTCCAGTTGGAACTAGGGCATATCTCGGAATGGGGTAGGGAGGAGGGGGAACGTGACTTCTCGGTGGCCCCTGGCCCCGCCCACCTTCCTCTCTCGCTTCCCATCCCCGCTTAGTTCCTCGCCAGCTTAGAGGGAAGGCTGCCCGAATACAACACCCGCATCGCCCTGCCCCTTGCCACTTCCAAGGACAAGTTTTTTGGTCAGTATGGGTGGGGGGATGAAGGGGTGCGGTTGGGGCCCCAAGCTGGGTAGCAGGAGGTTGTCAGATACCCTGTTCAGGGCCAAGGTGGGGGTGGAGTGGGGTGGTAAAGGGAAGGGGAGCCAGGGATGGGGACCTGGATCCCACATCGCTCCCTGCTCATCCCCCCACCCCCCGTAGACGAAGAGAGTGAGGAGGAGGACAACGAGGTAGTGACCCGCGCATCACTCAAGATCCGTTCCCAGAAATTAATCGAAAGTCACAAGAAGCACCGTCGCTCTCGGAGGTCCTAGACTCGTCCTGACACCCACCTGGCGGCCCCCTTCGGAGCCCCCGATCCCTCTGGGTCTAGCGCAGGCCCCACGGGGCCCCTTCAGGGGCTGAACGCGGCCCGGACCGGGAACGGAGGCGGCCAGCGGCGCCGGAGGGGAGGAAGGGGCCGGGCCAGACGTTCCCACAGTAAATCTCCCCAGCTGGGTCCGCCCCGGCCTCAGAGTTGCGCAATAAAGGTTACCGACCATGCCCCTGGGTATTCATCTGTTTTTGACCCTGCACCACCCAAGAGACGGCTGTCCCTGAAAACCCAGGGCCACAGACTGCCTCCTCCAACCTGGGTCATGATGACTCCCATCAGCTAGTGACGCAGATGGAGCTTAAAAATGGGAGATGGCCCGATGTAGTGGTTTTATGCCTGTAATCCCAGTATTTTGGGAGGCTGAGTTGGGAGGATCACTTGAGTCCAGGAGCTCCAGGCTGCAGTGAGCTATGATCGTGCTACTGCACTCCAGCCTGGGCCACAGAGCCAGACCCTGTCTCAATAAATAAAATAAGGGCGGGGTGCAGTGGCTCATTCATACCTATATTCCCAGCACTTTGGGAGGCTGAGCTGGGTGTGTCGCTTGAGCCCGGGGTTCCAGACTAGCCTGGGCAACATGGTGAAAACCAGTTTTTACCAAAAAAAAAAAAAAAAAGCTGAGCATGGTGGCATATGCCTGTAGTCCCAGCTACTTGGGAGACTGAGGCAGGAGAATGGATTGAACCCAGGAGGCGGAGATTGCAGTGAGCCAAGATCAAGCCACTGCACTGCAGCCTTGGCAACAGGAGTGAGACCCTGTCTCTAAAAAATAATAAGGCTGGGCGCCGTGGTTCATGCCTGTAATCCCAGCATTTTGGGAGGCTGAGGTGGGCGAATCTCTTGAGGCCAGGAGTTTGAGACCAGCCTGGCAAGCATGGCAAAACCCCGCCTCTACAAAAAATACAAAAATTAGCTGAGCATGGTGGCGGCACCTGTAATCCTAGCTACTTGGGAGGCTGAGGCACAAGAATCCTTTGAATCTGGGAGGCGGAGGTTGCAGTGAGTTAAGATCAAGCCACTGTACTCCAGCATGGGTGACAGAACGAGACTCCATCTCAAAATAATAGCAATAATAATAAAAAGTGGAAGATGCCCCCACACTTGATCAAGCTAGACCCTTCCACTGGAGGACAGAGGACTCTGGTCTGGGGACACACACATGCCCCCACACAGGAGCTCCCCCACATCTGGGGATACAAAAAAGACCCCTTGGGGACAGATATGTCCTTTCTTCTGGGGACAGATTGATAGGCACCCAGCGGAAGAGCCAGGACCTCTCCTGGGCTGGCGCTGGGTCCGGCTGGAGGCACCCAGAGGCTGGGTCCGGCCTGCCCTGCCCCGCCCCGCCCCAGCAGCTCGGCCGCTCCGCCCCTCTGGCCTCAGCGCCCGGCCACTGCCCGCCGCCCGCCACCCGCCACCCGCCGGCCCTTCCGCCTCACTCAGCGGCGCCACTGAGAGGGACGGGCGCCGGCCATGGAGCGCACAGCAGGCAAAGAGCTGGCCCTGGTAAGGGGACAAGGGATCCCCGGACCCCGCATCCCTGGTGACCCGCAGGTCCAGAAACTCCAAGCGCCCGCCCGTCGGACGCTATCTGCTCCCAATCTGAACTTGCCCTGGAGTCCCCTCCTGGGGACTCGCG
This sequence comes from Pan troglodytes, assembly GCF_028858775.2. Taxonomy (NCBI): domain Eukaryota; kingdom Metazoa; phylum Chordata; class Mammalia; order Primates; family Hominidae; genus Pan; species Pan troglodytes. The sequence goes on along the minus strand of NC_072418.2, from coordinate 14,139,064 downwards.
GCCCTTGACCCAGTGAAGCGACTGGTTCCTCTTAGGGATGGGGGCGCGAGTCTCTGAGCGCAGTCGGCAGAAAGAGCTAGAGACAGGTTCTATTAGACTGGGCCCTGGGACATCCCCAAATGCCACCCCATGTCCTCAGGACCTGGGAGGAGGGGACCCGCAGCGAGGAGGGGACTAGCCTGGGACCCCAGCCCTAGTGTCGCAGCTTCTGGCCGGGAAGGGGCGTGGGGATGCAGCAGGAGGACTCGGCCCGAGTCCGAGCAGCCAAGGAGGCTGAGGCCCCAGGACCTGTGCCCCTTTGGTGCCCTGAGTCCGCCTGTGCATCCAGGCACCGCTGCAGGACTGGGGTGAAGAGACCGAGGACGGCGCGGTGTACAGTGTCTCCCTGCGGCGGCAGCGCAGTCAGCGCAGGATCCCGGCGGAGGGCCCCGGGGGCAGCCAGGTGAGGAGGGGGTTTGGTGGGTGGCGCGGGGCCGGAAGCGACCAGTTGAGGGCGGAGCTGGAGAGCCGAGCACAGGCCGCCAGGTGCAGTGGGCGGAAGGAAGGGAGGGGCTCGGACGCGACCAGATGAGGCGACCAGGTAGAAAGGGGACTGGAGGCGGCCAGGTAAGTGGGGGGAGATCCAGGGAATGGGGTGGGGCCAGGCGATGGCCGCGCAGTTCCCCAGAGGAGCCTAGGGACAACTTGGTAAGGACAGAACTGGACGGCAGAGTTGGGAAAGGCAGGTTTAGAGGGCCGGGGCTGGAAGGTGGAATGGGGTTGGTTTAGAAGTGGCTAGGTGAGGGCGGGTGGGGCAGCCAGTGAAGCGCGACAGGAGGGCTGAGGGAAGCCCTGGGTGGAAAAGAGTGTGTGTGGGGGGCGGGGGGGTGGGGGGAGGGGACGGGAGGGGGAGGGGACTGGAGGGGGAGGGGACGGGAGAGGGAGTAGGGGACAGGGCATGGGAGAGGGAGGGTTTCCAGGGCAAGTTGCAGGAGCTATTTGTGGATGGGGAGGAATAATAACTTCAAGCGGGCAGGGAGTGGGGCACACACCTATAATCCCTGCGCTTTGAGAGACCAAGGCAGAAGGCCAGGAATTGGAGACCAGCCTGGACAACACAGCAAGATTCTCTCTAATAAAAATAAAAATTAAAAAACTAGCTGTGCGTGGTGATGCCCAGCAGTAGTCCCAGCTACTCAGGAGGCTGGGGCAGGGGGACCGCTTGAGTCTAGGACTTGGAGGCTGCAGTGAGCTATGATTGTGCCACTGCACCCCAGCCTGGGCAACAAAACAAGACCTGTTTCTAAAAAAAACAAACCAAAACAATAACTCCAAGAAGCCGGGAGTCAGAGGAATCACATGAAAGAATGGTGCTACAGGCGGGGCGAGGTGGCTCACACCTGTAATCCCAGCACTTTGGGAGGCCGAGGCAAGTCGATCATCAGGTCAGGAGTTCAAGACCAACCTGGCCAAGACAGTGAAACACCGTCTCTACTAAAAATATGAAAAAACTAGCTGGGCATGGTGGCAGGTGCCTGTAATCCCAGATACTTGGGAGGCTGAGGCAGAGAATTGCTTGAACCCAGGAGGCGGAGGTTGCAGTGAGCCAAGATCACGCCACTGAACTCCAGCCTAGGTGACAGAGTGAGATTCTGTCTCAAAAAAAAAAAAAAAAATAGTGGTGCTACGGGCTGGGCACGGTGGCTCACGCCTGTAATCCTAGCCCTTTGGGAGATTTTGGGAGGCCAAGGTGGGCGGATCACTTGAGGTCAGGAGTTCAAGACCAGTCTGACCAACATGGTGAAACCCTATCTCTACAAAAATACAAAAATTAGCTGGGCTTGGTGGTGTGCGCCTGTAGTTTCAGCTACTTGGAGGCTGAGGAAGGAGGATTGCTTGAACCCAGGAGGCAGAAGTTGAAGTGACCCAAGATCGTGCCACTGCACTCCAGTCTGGGCAACAGAGTGAGACTCTGTCTCAAAAAAAAAAAAAAGAAAAGAAAAAAGAAAAAAAAAAGAGTGGTGCTAGTGATGAATGTGACTAGAGAAGTGGTGCTGCGAGGACCACTCCTGCTCTCTCATGGCCACCTCTCCCCTCCTGCAGGCCCCCAGCCCCATTGCCAATACCTTCCTCCACTATCGAACCAGCAAGGTGAGGGTGCTGAGGGCGGCACGCCTGGAGCGGCTGGTGGGAGAGTTGGTGTCTGGAGACCGTGAGCAGGACCCCAGCTTCGTGCCCGCCTTCCTGGCCACCTACCGGACCTTTGTACCCACTGCCCGCCTGCTGGGCTTTCTGCTGCCACCAGTGCCGCCGCCCCCACCTCCCGGGTCAGTAGCAAACCAGAACCTCCATGTTCCCCACCCTAGAACCCCAATTGGGCACCCCCCTCCACCTCCTCAGGTGTGGAACCTGGAAACACCTCCCAGACCCAGAGCCCTGTTCCTAAGCCCCCTCTAGGATCCCCCTTCTTCACCTGCTGGGGGGCCTCTTCCCAGGGTAGAGATCAAGAAGACAGCAGTACAAGATCTGAGCTTCAACAAGAACCTGAGGTGGGTCCTTCATCCAGATAGGGGAGTGCGGGGAGGGAAATCCCAGAGGTCAAAGATTAGCAGTCGGCCTGGGGTTTTGAAAATTGCAGGTTGGGTAATAAGAGACTGGGAGTCAGGTGGGGCCTGGTGGCTCATGTCTGTAATCCCAACACTTTGGGAGGCAGAGGCAGGTGGATCACTGGAGGTCAGGAGTTAGAGACCATCCTGGCCAACATGGTGAAACCCTGTCTCTACTAAAAATACAATAACAATAAAAAAGGTAGCTGGGTGTGGTGGTGCATGCCTGTAGTCCCAGCTACTCGGGAGGCTGAGGTTGCAGTGAGTCAAGATCAGGCCATTGCACTGCAGCCTTGGTGACACAGTAAGACTCTATCTCAAAAAAAAAAAAAAAGGTACCAGGAGTCATATTCTATGTCCCCCACTCTGGACCCAGCTCTGAGACCCTGCCTCTCTGGCCAGGGCTGTGGTGTCAGTGCTGGGCTCCTGGCTGCAGGACCACCCTCAGGATTTCCGAGACCCCCCTGCCCACTCGGACCTGGGCAGTGTCCGAACCTTTCTGGGCTGGGCGGCCCCAGGGAGTGCTGAGGCTCAAAAAGCAGAGAAGCTTCTGGAAGATTTTTTGGAGGAGGCTGAGCGAGAGCAGGAAGAGGAGCCGCCTCAGGTGTGGACAGGTGAGGGGTTTTCAGATCCAGTCGTGTTCTGAGAAGGCCTTTCCTGTCTGCTTCTTCCCACACAGGCTTTCTCTCCCCTCTCAGAGCTACAAAACTTAAGCAAGATTTTTAACTCTAAGTCTCAATTTCTTCATCTTTACAATGGGGATAATAATTCTTTGTCAGCCGGGCGTGGTGGCTCACGCCTGTATCCCAGCAGTTTGGGAGGCCAAGGATGGTGTATCACCTGAGGTCAGGAGTTTGAGACCAGTCTGACAAACATGGAGAAACCCCATCCCTACTAAAAATACAAAATTAGCCGGGCGTGGTGGCGCATGTCTATAATCCCAGCTATTCGGGAGGCTGAGGCAGGAGAATCATTTGAACCCGGGAGGCGGAGGTTGCGGTGAGTCGAGATCGTGCCATTGCACTCTCGCCTAGACAACCAGAGCGAAACTCCGTCTAAAAAAAAAACAAATTATTTGTCTGAAGTATTAGCATGTGTCTAATACTTTTCCCTCCTTGGTGCCGTTGGGTCAGGATGCTCTGTGCTTCTAGCTACAAACCATTGCCTTGATACTTGTCTTTATTTTCTTTTTTTTTGAGTCAGGGTCTTGCTCTGTTGCTCAGGCTGAAGTGCAGTGTCTCCATCATGGCTCACTGCACGCTCAACATCCTGGGCTCAGGTGATCCTCCCGCCTGGGTCTCCAAAAGTGCTGGCATTACAGGCGCGAGCCACTAAACCTAGCCTGTAAAATTTTTCTTATTTTTGAATTTCTTTTTTAATTTAATTTAATTTTATTTTATTTTTAATCTATTTTTTGTTTAGACAGAGTCTCGCACTGTTACCCAGGCTGGAGTGCAGTGGCATGATCTTGGCTCACTGCAACCTCCACCTCCTGGGCTCAAGCCATTCTCCTGTCTCAGCCTCCTGAGTAGCTGGGACCACAGGCACATGTCACCACGCCCGGCTAATTTTTTTGTAAAGGTGAGGTTGTGCCATGTTGCCCAGGCTGGTCTCAAACTCCTGAACTCAAGTGATCTGCCTGCCTTGGCCTCCCAAAATGCTGGGATTACAGCCATAAGCCATTGTACATGTGCAGCCTCCTTACTTGATTATTGGCTTTTGCTCATCTCATAGGCTGTGAGTGCATGAGAGGAGGACCTGTTGTTCTTGCTCCCAGCTCTGTCCCCAGGGGCAGGAACAACACAGATTAGTTTGCTGAATAATTGCATCCTGCTTAGGAAGTATCATCTTTCACCCATCTGTATTTGATCTGATCCACATCACAAAAGCATCTCTATCCCTAATCCCCATCGCTTAATCTCCAGATTATAGTGGCCACCTTCCTGTCCAATTTACAAAGTAGCAGCCACTTCTCTATCCATGGTGACAAAGTCTCAGTTATTTATATATATATAAAGCTATATATATATATATAAAGGTATATATATATAAAAAGGTATATATATATATATAAAGGTATATATATATATATATATATATGATTTCTCCAGCTGATTCCAAGTCATTAGAGCTCCATAGTCCACTGTGGTAGCCACTAGCCCCTGTCGCTATTTAAATTAATTAAAATTGGCTGGGCGCGGCGGCTCACGCCTATAATCCCAGCACTTTGGGAGGCCGAGGGGGGCGGATCCCAAGGTTAGGAGATCGAGACCATCCTGGCTAACATGGTGAAACCCCGTCTCTACTAAAAATACAAAAAAAAATTAGCCGGGCCTGGTGGCGAGCGCCTGTAGTCCCAGCTACTCGGGAGGCTGAGGCAGGAGAATGGCACGAACCTGGGAGGCGGAGCTTGCAGTGAGCTGAGATCAAGCCACTGAACTCCAGCCTGGGTGACAGAGCGAGACTCTGCCTAAAAAAAAACCAAAAAACAAAATAATAATAATAATTAATTAATTAATTAAAATTAAATAAAATTCAGGTCTTTTCTTTTTAGAGATGGGGTCTTGCCATGTTGCCCAGGCTGGTCTCGAACTCCTGGGCTTAAGCAATCCTCCAGCATCAACCTCTCAGAGTGCTGGGATTGTAAGTGTGAGCCACTGTGCCTGACCCTGCCTTTTTTTTTTTTTTTTTTGAGACGGAGCCTCGCTCTGTCACCCAGGCTGGAGTGCAGTGGCACCATCTCAGCACACTGCAACCTCCTCCTCCCAGGTTCAAAAGATTCTCCTGCCTCAGCCTCCCAAGTAGCTGGGATTATAGGCACCTGCCACCACACCCAGCTAATTTTGTATTTTTATTAGAGACAGCGTTTCACTATGTTGGTCGGTCTGGTCTCGAACTCCTGACCTCAGGTGATCCACCCACCTCGGTCTCCCAAAGTGCTGGGATTACAGGCGTGAGCTACCATGCCTGGCCCGCTTTTTTTTTTTTTTTTTTCTTTTTCAAAATCCAGTCAAGCAAAGGCAAAAATTCAGGTCTTCAATCCCACTACCCACATTTTGAGTGCTCAGCCACCACACTGGACATAGCAGATAGATAATTTTTCCACCATTGCAGAGAATTCTATGGAAAGTGCTGCCCTAGTTTCTTTGAGGTCAGAGGAGAAAATTAACATTTGTTTAAGACCTTCTATGTGCTAGGCCTTGGGACACACTTTATTTCATTTTATTTTTATTTTATTTATTTTTATTTTTATTTTATTTTGAGACAGAGTCTCACTCTGTCACCTAGGCTGGAGTGCAATGGCGCGATCTTGGCTTACTGCAACCTCCACCTCCTGGGTTCAAGTGATTCTCCTGCCTCAGCCTCCTAAGTAGCTGGTACTACAGGCGCCCGCCACCATGCCCGGCTAATTTTTTGTAGTTTTAGTAGAGACCGGGTTTCACTGTGCTAGCCAGGATGGTCTCGATCTCCTGACCTCGTGATCCGCTTGCCTCGGTCTCCCAAAGTGCTGGGATTACAGGCGTGAGCCACCGCACCTGACTATGAATTTTATTTTTAGATACAGGGTCTTGCTCTGTTGCCCAGGCTGGACTCGAACTCCTGGGCACAAGTGAGCCTCCTAACTCAGCCTCCTGAGTAGCTAAGACTACACTTGCACCATGTAGTTTAGAAGAAAGTAGATGACCACCATGCTCATCTATTTTATTTTAACAACTTTATTTTGGATTCACCTTTTGCTATGGAAAATTTCAGACATATACAAAAGTAGAGAGAATAGTATGAAGAACATTCAGACATCCATCACCTATCATCAACGATGATCAATTTCACAAAAAAATATTTTCAGGATGATTTTTTAAAAAATCCCGGGCTTATGTCAGTTCATACATAAATGTTTTGGGTACACATGTCTGACAACAGGCTTACTTTTTTTTTTTTTTTTTTTTGAGTCGGAGTTTCGCTCTTGTTGCCCAGGCTGGAGTGCAATGGCAGGATCTCAGCTCACCTCAACCTCTGCCTCCTGGGTTCAAGTGATTCTCCTGCCTCAGCCTCCCGAGTAGCTGGGATTACAGGCGTGCACCACCACACCCGGCTAATTTTCTATTTTTAGTAGAGAGGGGGGTTTCTCCATGTTTGTCAGGCTGGTCTCGAACTCCTGACCTCAGGTGATCCGCCCACCTTGGCCTCCCAAAGTGTTGGTATTACAGGCGTGAGCCGTGGCGCCCGGCCCTTTTATTTTTATTTTTTAATAACCTTCATGTTCATACTTAAAAAAAACCAGAAATATTTGATATAAAAAAAATCCAATCCAGGCCAGATGCAGAGGCTCCTGCTGGCAATCCCAGCATTTTGGGAGGCCAAGGCAGGTGGATGGCTTGAGCCCAGGAGATTGAGACTAACCTGAGCAACATGTTGAAACTTCGTGTCTACAAATAATTAGCTGGGCATGGTGGTGACTGCCTATAGTCCCAGCTGCTTGGGAGGCTGAGGCAAGAGGATCATTTTAGCCTGGGATGGTCAAGGCTGCAGTGAGCCGTGATTATGCCACTGTACTCCAGCCTAGGTGACAGAGCGAGACCCTGCCTCAAAAACAGAAAAAATACCCAGTCTATATTCAAATATTCAAATCCCCTGTTTGTGCCTGAACCTTTTTTTGGACACTGGGTTTTCCTATTTTGCCTGGGCTGGGCTTGAACTCCTGACCCTCCCACCTCAGCCTCCTGAGTAGCTGGGACCACAGGTGCCCACCATGGCACCCAGCCCTAAATTTTCTTTTGACAGTTGTTTCTGGCCAGGTGTTGTGGCACATGCCTATAGTCCCAGCTACTTAGGATGCTGAGGTGGGAGGATCTCTTGACTCCGGGAAATCAAGGCTGCCGTGAGCTGTGAGCATGCCCCTGCACTCCAGGCGATAGAGCTGGGGGAAGGAGGAATAGTTGTTTCTTCAAATTGAAATCCAAAGATCTACTCAAGGTATTTGGTTGTTTGCTTCTCTTTTTTTTTTTTGAGACGGAGTCTCACTCTGTTGTCCAGGCTGGAGGGTAGTGGCGTGATCTTGGCTCACTGCAACCTCCGCCTCCTGGGTTCAAGCGATTCTCCTGGCTCAGCCTCCTGAGTAGCTGAGTTTACAGGTGCCCACCACCACGCCCAGCTAATTTTTGTATTTTTAGTAGTGAGGGGGTTTCACCATGTTGGCCAGGCTGGTCTTGAACTCCTAACCTCTAGTGATCTGCCCACATCGGCCTCCCAAAGTGTCGGGATTACAGACATGAGTCACCACGCCCTACCGGTCGTTTGTTCCTAAGTCTCTTTTATTCTGTAACAGATCCCCCTTGCCTCTTGTTTGAAGCCATTAGAGGGCAAAAAAAATGGGTCATTTTTCCTGAGGTATGTCTCACATTCTTTTGGACTTACCTCATGGTTTCATGCAGCATGTTTCTCTATCCCCATAATTGCTGTAAGATTTAAAGGTTTGATTAGATGTAGGGCATTTTTTTTTCCAGTGCCCACTTTTTTTGGGGGTGGGGGGAGGAGAGACAGTTTCTTGCTCTGTCACCCAGGCTGGAGTGCTATGGCATGATCACAGCTCACTGCAGCCTTGACCTCCTGGGCTCAAGAGATCCTCCCTCCTAAGCCTCTTAAGTAGGTGGGACAGCAGGTGTGCTTCAGGATGCGCAACTTTAAAAACATTTTTTTGGAAACATGGGGTCTCACTACGCCGCCCAGGCTGGTCTCAAACTCCTGGTCTCAAGCAATCCTCCTACCTCAACCTCCAAAAGTGCTGGGACTATAGGTGTGCCCAGCCCAGTACCCACTTCTAAAAACTAATATTTTGCAATGCCACCTGTCCTAATTTAAGATGAAAGAGGTAATTACACAGATTTACAAAGATTATTTTAAAATAATAGTATTGGGGCAGGGTGCTATGGCTCATGCCTGTAATCCCAGCACGTTGGGAAGCCGAGGCAGGAGGATCACCTGAGGTCAGGAGTTCGAGACCAGTCCGGCCAACATGGTGAAACCCCGTCTCTACTAAAAAAAATAAAAAATAAAATAAAATAAAATAAAAAATAAATAAAAAATAAAAAAATATATATATATGTAAATTAGCTGGCTGGGCATAGTGGCACCTCCTGTAGTCCCAGTTGCTCAGGAGGCTGAGGCAGGAGAATTGCTTGAACCCTGGAGGCAGAGGTTGCAGTGAGCCGAGATCGAGCCACTGCACTCCAGCCTGGGCGACAGAGCAAGACTCCGTCACAAAATAAATAAATAAAATAAAATAATAGTATGATGCCATAACTAGTACTAAGGAGAAGGAAAGTGAGAGTAACTTGCACAGCAATAAACCATGTTTTCAATGGGTAATGCTTGGGTATGCCCCACTAGGACACATGATGAGGTTGTCCCGTGTCTTTGCCTGTCCTAGCGTCACAGTAGAGTGTCACGGTGCTGTTGTACTGACAGCAACAAGCACCAACGAATGCACGGGAGGGCACTGGTGAGGCAAAGACAGCAACATAGGTTCTGGGGACATCATTTTCCAAACTTGTGAACAACATTTGCAATTTGCAAACAAAACAAAGCCCAGACTTTCGTGGTCCTTGCATTCTTGGAGCCAAAAAAATTTGTGTTTATGAACAAAATAGTCAGGTTCTAGGTGCATATTATTGCAAACATGTTTTTCTTTTCTTTTTGTTTTTGTTTGTTTGTTTGTTTTGTTTTGTTTTTTGAGATGGAGTCTCGCTCTGTCGCCCAGGCTGGAGTGCAGTGGCATGATCTCGGCTTACTGCAAGCTCTGCCTCGCCGGTTCACGCCATTCTCCTGCCTCAGCCTCCTGGGTAGCTGGGACTACAGGCGCCCACCACCACACCTGGCTAATTTTTTCTATTTTTTAGTAGAGACGGGGTTTCACCATGTTAGCCAGGATGGTCTCGATCTCCGGACCTCGTGATCCACCCGCCTTGGCCTCCCAAAGTGCTGGGATTACAGGCGTGAGCCACTGCCCCCAGCCTTCTTTTCTTTTCTTTTCTTTTCTTTTTTTTTTGAGACAAAGTCTCTGTCACCCAGGCTGGAGTGCGGTGGCGTGGTCCTGGCTCACTGCAACCTCCACCTTCTAGGTTGAGGTGATTCTCTAGCCTTAGCCTCCCGAGCTGGGATTACAGGCACTTGCCACCATGCTCAGCTGATTTTTGTGTTTTTAGTAGAGACAGGGTTTCGCCATGTTGGCCCGACTGGTCTCGAACTCTTGACCTCAAGTGATTCGCCTGCCTTGGCCTCCCAAAGTGCTGGGATTACATGTGTGAGCCACTGTGCCAGGCCCCTTCTTCCTTTCTTAAAGACAAGTCAAGTGCAGTAGTGAGAAGGGGGGAAAGAGTAGAACAAGGAGTTCGATCTGTAACTGTGAACAATCAATTGAGATAAGTCACTACCTTGGGACCAGCCACAAACAGGTTTTTCAAAGACACAAATGTCTGGAGATACATTTGGAGGCTGGAGGGCACAATTCAGGATCCCAGCTTCCAAAGTTTCCCCTCCGGGGTGCCACCATCAAAATCCACTAAAGTAAAATTATTCATATTTGTTCAGCACTTTATAGCAGTCTGGTAGCATGATCTTTTTTTTTTTTTTTTGAGATGGAGTCTTGCTCTGTCGCCAGGCTGGAGTGCAGTGACACGATGTCGGCTCACTGCAACCTCCGTCTCCAGGGTTCAAGCGATTCTCCTGCCTCAGCCCCCCGAGTAGCTGGGATTACAGGCGCGCGCCACCACGCCCGGCTAATTTTTGTATTTTTTTTTTAGTAGAGACGGGGTTTCACCATGTTGGCCACGCTGGTCTCAAACTCCTGACCTCAGGTGATCCACCCGCCTCGGCCTCCCAAAGTTCTGGGATTACAGAAGTGAGCCACAGCGCCCAGCAGCATGATCTTAAACAAAAACAAAAACGAAATCCACAGCCAGGCGCACTGGCTCACACCTGCAATCCCAAAACTTTGGGAAGCCAAGAGGGAGGATCGCTTGAGCCCAGGTGTTTGAGACCAGCCTGGCAACATAATGAGACCCTGTCTCTACAAAAAATAAAAAATTAGCTGGGCATGGTGGTGTGTGCCTATAGTCCCAGCAACTCAGGAGGCTGAGGCAGGAGGATCACTGGAGCCCAAAAGGTTGAGGCTGCAGTGAACTGTGATCACACCACTGTACTCCAGCCTGGGTGACCAAGGGAGAGCCTGTTTCAAAAAGAAGGCACAGCTTACCCCTGCAATCCCAGCACTTTGGGAAGTCGAGGCAGGCAGATCACTTGAGGTCAGGAGTTCAAGACCAGCCTGGCCAACATGGTGAAACCCTGTCTCTACAAAAATACAAAAGTTAGCTAGGCATGGTGGCTCGTGCCTGTAATCCCAGCTACTTGGGAGACTGAGGCAGGAGAATTGGTTGAAACCTGGAGGCGGAGGTTGCAGTGAGCCAAGATCACGCCATTGCATTCCAGCCTGGGCGACAGAGTCAGACTCCGTCTTAAAAAAAAAAAAAAAAAAGGCACAGAGAGGTTAAAATACATGCTCTACACAGCAAGCTAGTGGACGAGTTTGCATCTGAGTTTGAGACTTTCTGACAATAGCCTTCCCTGAACCAGGAAGTCGTATCACCTCTTTCCAAAAAAAAGAGGTCAGATTAATCTTATCCTAATACATGTTAAAAATCATAAAGCTCTATTTTCTTCTCTGGCCTTTGAGTACCCGGCTTCAAACCCCTGCCCTGCCATTTACCAAAGGTGTGACAAATTGTTCTTTGCCTCCCTTTCCTTAACTGTAAAAGGTGGATAAATAATAGTACCTCCCTCACTGGACTGGTGTGGTGAGTTACTGAGTAAATCCACACTAGCTGCTTAGTGAACATTACTGTTGCTGTTACATCCTTAAAAACACTCAGGGCCAGGCGCGGTGGCTCACACCTGTAATCCCAGCACTTTGAGAGGCCAAGGAGGGCAGATCACTTGAGGTCAGGAGTTTGAGACCAGCCTGGCCAACATGGTGAAAGCCCGTCTCTATTAAAAATACAAAAATTAGCCGGGCATGGTGGCATATGCCTGTAATCCCAGCTACTCAGAAGGCTGAGGCAGGAGAATCACTTGAACCCAGGAGGCGGAGGTTGTGGTCAGCTGAGATTGCGCCATTGTACTCCAGCTTGGGCAACAGAGTAAGACTGTCTCAAAAAAAAAAATTTTTTTAAGAGAGCTCTCCGTTTTACAAATGAGGAAAGTGAGCCTCAGAGAGGGACAGGGACTCACCCAAGGTCACACAGCCAGTCTTGGATTCAAAGTTGAGAGTTTGTAACCCTTTCTAATGATCAGGACCTCCCAGAGTTGCCCAAACTTCTGACCCAGACTCTTCAGAGGCCTGCGCGGAGGAAGAGGAAGGGCTCATGCCTCAAGGTCCCCAGCTCCTGGACTTCAGCGTGGACGAGGTGGCCGAGCAGCTGACCCTCATGGACTTGGTGAGGATCCCGGACAGGGTCGGGATGAGCCACAGTGAGGGGACAGGTTCTGCTAAGCACCAATCCCACACCCCTCCCCTGGCCCAGGAGCTCTTCTCCAAGGTGAGGCCCTACGAGTGCTTGGGCTCCGTGTGGTCGCAGAGGGACCGGCCGGGGGCTGCAGGCGCCTCCCCCACTGTGCGCGCCACCGTGGCCCAGTTCAACACCGTGACCAGCTGTGTGCTGGGTTCCGTGCTCGGAGCACCGGGCTTGGCCGCCCCGCAGAGGGCGCAGCGGCTGGAGAAGTGGATCCGCATCGCCCAGGTGTGTTGCGGGCGCGGAGAGGGGATGCGGGGGCGGGCCCCGGGGCAAGGGGAAAAAAATGAGGGCTCCGGAGAGAGATAGGGGCGAGTCTAGGCGAGGGAGGGAACGGGGTGGAAAGTTGATACCTAGGGTGAGACTTGGGTTCAGGGAGGAGGGTCTGGGTCCTGCAGAGAGGCTGCGGGCACGACTAGGTCCCAAGGGAGCTGGGAGAAGTAGGGAGCCCGGACCGGAGAAGTCAAGGTCGGAGGCAGGGGCTGGAGGGGCAGCTGGGGAGGGGCTGGAGCCCGAGGGAGGAGGGAGGAAGGGAATCCTAGGGAATAAGTGGGAGTCTTGGTAGCTTGTTGGATGTGAGACAACACCCAGGGGTCCGACCTGGCGTCACAAGTCACGGGATCAGGCCCGGCGCAGTGACTCACGCCTGTAATCCCAGCACTTTGGGGAGAGGGAGGATCGCTTGAGCCCTTGAGTTTGAGACCAGCCTAGGCAACATAGTGAGACCAATGTTTCTAAAAATAAAAAATAAAAAATAAAAAAACTAAAAATTAGACTTACAAAAAAAATTAGCCAGGTGTGGTGGTGTGCCCCTGTAATCCCAGCTACTTGGGAGGCTGAGGCAGGATAATCTCTTGAACCCGGGAGGCGGAGGTTGCAGTGACTCGAGATCGGGCCACTGCATTCCAGCCTGGGGGATAAAGCGAGACTCTGTCTAAATAATTAATAATAATAATAATAATAATAAGCCATGCATGATGGCGCGCGCCTGTAGTCCCAGCTACTGAGGCAGGAGGCTGAGGCATGTGGATCGCTTAAGCCCAGGAATTCCAGGCAGCAAGTGAGCTATGATCGAGCCACTGCACTCCAGCCTGGGCCACAGACCCTATCTCTCTAAAAAAAAAAAAAAAAAAAAAAAAAAAAAGATGAAGAAGTTTCAAGATGAAAGGTGGATAATGCCTGGGTCTGACCTGCGTCCCCACCGCCTGGCAGCGCTGCCGAGAACTGCGGAACTTCTCCTCCTTGCGCGCCATTCTGTCCGCCCTGCAATCTAACCCCATCTACCGGCTCAAGCGCAGCTGGGGGGCCGTGAGCCGGTGAGCTGGGGCGGGACCTCTTCCCCACCCCATCCCAGGTCTGACCCTCCCAAGCCACTGACCCCTGACCACCCTTCTCCTGTCCTTCCAGGGAACCGCTATCTACTTTCAGGAAACTTTCGCAGATTTTCTCCGATGAGAACAACCACCTCAGCAGCAGAGAGATTCTTTTCCAGGTAGAGATGGATGCAGACTCCAGGGATTTTAGGCCCGGGAAGTCGGGGGAGGGACTTGGGGCCAGGCAGGGGTAATCTCCCTGCTGTAGTCAGGACACTCTGTCCTTCCCTACCGCTCAGCAATGACCTTATCCTTGTCCCTGGCGGGTTGCACGTTTTTCTTTCCTCTACTTCCTGCGTTATAGTTGACTGTCAGTGACTGCCCTATTTATTCACTCAGCAAAACACAAGAAGTCACAAAGAAAAGGTTACTTAAGGCCAGAGTCATAGCACAGGGTGGGAACAAAGAAAAAATGTTCTGAGGACTTTACCTTGATAAGCAAAACTAAAAAATGTGTGTCAAAAGTCTGGCTTATTTATAGGCAAGATTTAGATTCTCATTGCAATGAGGCGCTGGTTTTTAGAGTGAATCTAGAATAGATCCCTGGGCCTGGAACATTCTCCACGCCTCCAGGTTTGCATGCAACTTGCTCACTCACCTCCTTCTGGTCTCTGATCAAATGTCCCTGCCTCTGAGAGGCCTTCCCAGCCTCCATCATCCCCAAAACCACACATCTGGTTTTTTGTTGTTGTTGTTGTCGTCATCATTTGTTTTTTTGTTTCTTTGTTTGTTTGTATTGAGACACAGTCTCGCTCTGTCACCCAGACTGGAGTGCAGTGGCACGATCTTGGCTCACTGCAACCTCCACCTCCCAGGATCAAGCAATTCTCTCTGCCTCAGCCTCCCATGTAGCTGGGATTACAGGCACCCACTACGACGCTTGGCTAATTTTTGTATTTGGTAGAGACGGGGTTTTGCCTTCTTGGCCAGGCTGGTCTCGAATCCCTGACCTGAGGTGATCCACCTGCCTTGGCTTCCCAAAGTGCTGGGATTACAGGCGTGAGCCATCACTCCCAGCCAAATTTCACCTGGCTAACAGAGTGAAACCCTGTTTTCCTGCCCAGCACCTAGAACAGCACGTGAGCTGGGCTCAGTGGCTCACGCCTATAATCCCAACACTTTGGGAGGCCAAGGTGAGAGGATCACTTGAGCCCAGGAGTTCAAGACCAACCTGGGCAACATGGCAAAACCCCATCTCTGCAAAAAATACAACAATTAGCTGGGCGTTTGTGGTGCACGTCTGTAGTCCCAGCTATTCAGGAGGCTGAGGAGGGAGGATCGCTTGAACTTGGGTGGTCAAGCCTTCAGTGAGCCAAGATCAGGCCACTGCACTCCAGCCTGAGTGACAAAGTGAGACTCCATCTCAAAATAAAATGACATAAAAAGTAAATAAACAACAGCAAATTCAGGATACCTAGGAGATCCCTGGCAGGCCTGTGCCATCCAGCTGCGGACAAGGATTCTCTCCTTGTTAAGGCCAGCCCTGGGGGCCACCACCCCCACAAGCCCCACCTCTCATGGGGCCTGCTCCCTGCTGTTTATCTCCTCCCTACCCTCATCCAAGGTTAAGGGCCTTAACCCCTGGCTTCTTTTTTTTTTTTTTTTTTTTTTTTTGAGATGGAGTTTTGGTCTCCATCTGGAGACTCCAAGCTGGAGTGCAATGGTGCGATCTTGGCTCACTGCAACCTCCGCCTCCCGGGTTCAAGCAATTCTTCTGCCTCAGCCTCCCGAGTAGCTGGGATTACAGAAATATGCTACCATGCCCAGCTAGTTTTTTATATTTTTAGTAGAAACAGGGTTTCACTCTGTTAGCCAGGCTGGTCTCAAACTCCTTACCTCATGTGATCCACCAGCCTCGGCCTCCCAAAGTGCTGGGATTACAGGCGTGAGCCACCATGTCCAGCCCTTTTTTAAAAAAAATTTTTTTGGCCGGGCACGGTGGCTCACGCCTGTAATCCCAGCACTTTGGGAGGCCCAGGCAGGCGGATCACGAGGTCAGGAGATCGAGACCATCCTGGCTAACACAGTGAAACCCTGTCTCTACTAAAAATACAAAAAATTAGCTGGGCGAGGTGGCGGGCGCCTGTAGTCCCAGCTACTTGAGAGGCTGAGGCAGGAGAATGGCGTGAACCCTGGGGGGCGGAGCCTGCAGTGAGCCGAGATCGCGCCACTGCACTCCAGCCTGGGTGACAGAGCGACACTCCCTCTAGAGTGCAGCCTCTGCTTCTCAGGTTCAAGCTATCCTTCTGCCTCAGCCTCCCAAGTAGCTGGGACTACAGGTGTGAGCCACCATACCTGGCTAATTTTTGTATTTTTAGTAGAGACAGGGTTTCACCATATTGGCCAGGGTGTTCTGGAACTCCTGACCTCACATGATCTGCTCGCCTTGGCCTCCCAAAGTGCTGGGATTACAGGTGTGAGCCATCGCGCCTGACCTACCACTGACTTTTGATTACTCAAAGCATGAAGGGTATATACGATGGGTCTGCAGGCATCGTCCCTGAGGAATGGAGACCCCAGACCTGGCTCAGTTTTTCTCTTCCCTCAGGAGGAGGCCACTGAGGGATCCCAAGAAGAGGACAACACCCCAGGCAGCCTGCCCTCAGTGAGTGATTACAGTTTGGGATGGGGACAAGTGGGACCTTCAGGGAGGGGTGTGGATGGTGATGGGGTCAGTAATGGCCCCAAGTGACTGGAGCTTTGGGGGCTGCAGAAACCACCCCCAGGCCCTGTCCCCTACCTTGGCACCTTCCTTACGGACCTGGTTATGCTGGACACAGCCCTGCCGGATATGTTGGAGGTCTGACCCCTGACCCTTGACCCCTGACCCCAGCTCCACTTGCCCCCAGCACAATGGGCCTCCCGATATCCACCCTTGATCCTACCTGTACTCCTGACACCACCCCACACTCCCTTACTACAGTGGGGCTCCTGACATCCCAGCCCCTGACCTTGACCCTTGACCCTGGGTGCTGCAATTCAGACACACTTTGCCCCCAGGGGGATCTCATTAACTTTGAGAAGAGGAGGAAGGTGAGTGGAGGCTACAGTGGGTGTGGGGGTGGTGCCTGAGGGTGGGGGTGGGGCAGGGGTAGGGTCTCAGAGGCTCGTCCTCCAGGAGTGGGAGATCCTGGCCCGCATCCAGCAGCTGCAGAGGCGCTGTCAGAGCTACACCCTGAGCCCCCACCCGCCCATCCTGGCTGCCCTGCATGCCCAGCACCAGCTCACCGAGGAGCAGAGGTGACCACCCTGTAGCCTGTCCCAGCCCCACCCCAGCTGAGCCTGGGTCACAAACTGGATTCCACCCATTCCATACACACCTCCAGCTCCTCCCAAGACCCCCTCTTGAGCCCTGATCCCCCACTACAACCTGTGACCTTGCAGTATCTCCAGTCGAATCAAATAGACTGGGCCTGGTGGTTTACTCGTGTAATCCCAGCACTTGGGAGGCCAAGGTGGGTGGATCACTTGAGCCCAGGATTTTGAGACCAGCCTGGGCAACATGGCGAAACCCCATCTCTACAAAAAAATACAAAAATTAGCTGAATGTGGCTGGGCACGGTGGCTCACGCCTGTAATCCCAGCACTTTGGGAGGCCGAGGCAGGTGGATCACATGAGGTAAGGAGTTTGAGACCAGCCTGGCTAACAGAGTGAAACCCCGTCTCTACTGAAAATACAAAAAAAAAATTAGCCAGGTGTGGTGGCGGGCGCCTGTAGTCCCAGCTACTTGGGAGGCTGAGGCAGGAGAATGGCGTGAACCCGGGAGGCAGAGCTTGCAGTGAGCCGAGATGGTGCCACTGCACTCCAGCCTGGGCAACAGAGCGAGACTCCGTCTCAAAAAAAAAAAAAAAAAATTAGCTGAATGTGGTGTTGAGTGCCGTTGGTCCCAACTACTTGGGAGGCTGAGGTGGGAGGATCGCTGGAGCCTGGGAGGCTGAGGTGGGAGGATCGCTGGAGCCTGGGAGGCAGAGGTTGGAGTGAGCCAAAATCACGCCACTGCAGTTCCAGTCTAGGTGACAGAGTGAGACCCTGTCTCAAAAAAAAAAAAAAAAAAAAAAGTCACAATTGACCTCTGACCTCAGTTTCGACCCCATCTGATTTTCTGACCTCAACTTTAGCATTCAGCTGGCCATTCAACTCAACTGTCCCATCTGTTGACTTCCCCATCTTTGGTCCTATCTGACCTATGACCTTATTCATGACCCCTCATCTGACTCTCTGACCACAACCCTTGACCCTCAGTTCTGAGTAACTGACTCCAACTTTTATGTTTATTTGACTGTCCAGCTTGACTATGACAACTGTGTCCTTTCTTTCTATATAACTGTGACCCTAACCATTGACCCCAGTGGTGACCTGACCCCAGTCTGACCCTGACTTTATTTAATTAATTAATTAATTAATTTATTTATTTATTTATTTATTTATTTATTTTTGAGACAGAGTCTGGCTCTGTTTCCCAGGCTGGAGTGCAGTGGAGTGATCTCGGCTCACTGTAGCCCCCGCCTCCCAGGTTCAAGCAATTCTCCTGCCTCAGCCTCCTGGGTAGCCGCGATTACAGGCGCGAGCTACCACACCTGGCTAATTTTTTTTGTATTTTTAGTAGAGACGGGGTTTCACTATATTGGCCAGGCTGGTTTCGAACTCTTGACCCGAAGCAATCCTCTTGCCTCGGCCTCCCAAAGTGCTAGGATTACAGGCGTGAGCCACTGCACCCAGTCCTGACCCTGACTTTAATCCTGACCCAATTTGATTCCTTAGTGCCACCCTGTGAATCTCTTTGTGACCTCCTGACCAGCCATCCTGTCCCATCTCTGATAAGACCTTGATGCTCAATGACCCTCATTTACCACCCTGACCCTGGCATGTGGGGTGCCACCTCTGGCTGCTCCCCCTTACACCCCAAACCCACCTCCCAACTGATTCCAACTCTTATCTCTCCATCCCCTGTATTTCCTGCCCCCATCACCTCATCCACATATTGACCCCTCAGCTACCGGCTCTCCCGGGTCATTGAGCCACCAGCTGCCTCCTGCCCCAGCTCCCCACGCATCCGACGGCGGATCAGCCTCACCAAGCGTCTCAGTGCGTGAGTCTCGGGGTGTGTGTAGGGGCGGTGATGTGGGCAGATATCAGCAAGGGCTGCTCCTGCCTTAGCCTCATCCCCTGTCCCCATCCTTAGGAAGCTTTCCCGAGAGAAAAGCTCATCACCTAGTGGGAGTCCCGGGGACCCCTCATCCCCCACCTCCAGGTGAGCATTCTGCTTGGTGATGGGACTGGGGATCATGGGATCAGGAGTCAGCACAGCCACCCCACCTCAACCTCTGCATCTCCCCCAGTGTGTCCCCAGGGTCACCCCCCTCAAGTCCTAGAAGCAGAGATGCTCCTGCTGGCAGTCCCCCGGCCTCTCCAGGGCCCCAGGGCCCCAGCACCAAGGTACCAAGACGGCTTGTGTGTGCATGCGGGCCTGCGGGCACCCAGGCTCTGTGTGCACGTGTGTGTGCATGCACATGTGTACACACAGGATTGTGGGGCCAGGAGTGTATACAGGAGGCACACTGAGCGCCCGGGGTATCCATCCAGGGGATTGCGTGCATCTGCACGGCCCTGTTTGGGTGATCACTCATAAATCCGACTCGTGCTCAGATCTGGACCTGTGTAACTGCTTGCCCATGGGTCATCTAGGATGCAATCACATCACACTCCTTTTTATTTGAAACAGGGTCTTCTTGCTCTGTCATCCAGGCTGAAGTGCAGTGGTGCAATCTCAGCTCACCGCAACTTCCACCCCTCCCCCAGGCTCAAGCAATCCTTCCACCTCAGCCTCCCAAGTAGCTAGGACCACAGGTGTGCACCACCATGCCCTGCTATTTTTTTTATTTAGTAGAGATGAGGTCTCGCCATGTTGCCCAGGTGGGTTTCAAACTCCTGAGCTCAAACAATGCACTCACCTCGGCCTCCCAAAGTGCTGGGATTACAGGTGTGAGCCACCGCACCCAGCCTACACT
The DNA here is from genome assembly GCF_028858775.2 of Pan troglodytes. NCBI lineage: Eukaryota > Metazoa > Chordata > Mammalia > Primates > Hominidae > Pan > Pan troglodytes. The sequence goes on along the minus strand of NC_072418.2, from coordinate 14,119,534 downwards.
TTTTTGAGGACATGTATGTCCCTAAGAATCTGCATACCATGGCAGACACGGTGGCTATTGCCTGTGATCCCGGCACTTTGGGATGCCAAAGTGGGAGGATTGCTTGAGGCCGGGAGTTCAAGACCAGCCTGGGCAACATAGTGAGACCCTATTTCTATTAAAAGTCAAAAAAATTAGCTGGGTGTAGTCCCAGCTACTCAGCAGGCTGAGGTGGAAGGATCGCTTGAGTTTGAGGCTGCAGTGAGCTACGATCATGCCACGGCACTCTAGCCTGCATGATAGAGCGAGATCCTATTTATGAAAAAAAAGAGACTGGGCACAGTGGCTCACGCCTGTAATCCCAGCACTTTGGGAGGCCGAGGTGGGCGGATCACGAGGTCAAGAGATCGAGACCATCCTGGCCAACGTGGTGAAACCCTGTCTCTACTGAAAATACAAAAATTAGCTGGGTATGGTCGCACACACCTGTAGTCCCAGCTACTTGGGAGGCTGAGGCAGGAGAATCACTTGAACCCAGGAGACGGAGGTTGCAGTGAGCTGAGATGGTGCCACTGCACTCCATCCAGCCTGGTGACAGAGTGAGGCTCCCTCTAAAAGAAAAAAAAAAAAGAAAAGGAAATGACGGAAATGAAGACTGGGCATGGTAGCTCATGCCTGTAATCCCAGCACTTTGGGAGGCCGAGGCCGGTGGATCACTTGAGGCCAGGAATTTGAGACCAGCCTAGCCAACATGGTGAAACCCCGTCTCTACTAAAAATAAAAACATTAGCTGGGCATAGTGGCACAGGCCTGTAATCCCAGCTACTTGGGAGGGTGAGGCATGAGAATTGCTTGAACCCGGGAGGCAGAGGTTGCAGTGAGCTGAGATGGCACCACTGCATTCCAGCCTGGGTGACAGAGCAAGACTCTGTCTCAAAAAAAAAAGAAAAGAAAAAGAAAAGAATCTGTGTACCAGAAGAGGAAATGTGGGCCTGAGTATTCATGAGATCATGTGTGGGGTTGCTCATTGGCATGGGCTGTGGGTGTATAACCGCTGTCAGCATATGTATGTACACAGGATTTCTTGTGTATGAGCATGGGTTGTGTTCATGTCTGTTTCTATAACAGGCAACCAAAGTCTGTATATGGTAGGGTGGTGTATATGCAGGCTTGTGAATGTACTCCAGTTGCATGTCCCAGGCTCTGCATGTGTAGGGGGTAGTAGTATGTTTTCTTGAGATTTTATTTTATTTTATTATTTATTTTTATTTATTTATTTATTTTTGAGATGGAGTCTTGCTCTGTCACGCAGGCTGGAGTGCAGTGGCATGATCTTGGCTCACTGCAACATCTGCCTCTCGAGTTCAAGTGATTCTCCTGCCTCGGCCTCCCAAGTAGCTGGGATTACAGGCATGCGCCACCAGGCCCTGCTAATTTTTGTATTTTTAGTAGAGACGGAGTTTCACCATGTTGGCCAGGCTGGTCTTGAACTCCCGACCTCAAGTGATCCGCCCACCTCGGCCTCCCAAAATGCTGAGATTACAGGCATGAGCCACTGCGCCCAGCCAATGTTTTCTTGAGATTTTAAATGTGGGGCTATTGAATACACCAGTGGTGGCTGGTGTGTTCATGCTTTTCTAGCCCTCAGCATCTGCAGATGGGCCAAGCTGTAGCCTCCACCCCTTACTGCCTGCAGCTGCCCCTGAGCCTGGACCTGCCCAGCCCCCGGCCCTTCGCTTTGCCTCTGGGCAGCCCTCGAATCCCCCTCCCGGCGCAGCAGAGCTCGGAGGCCCGTGTCATCCGCGTCAGCATCGACAATGACCACGGGAACCTGTATCGAAGCATCTTGGTGAGGGGCTGGGCTGGGGGTCTGCTGGAGGCTGCCCTGCCCTTGGGGCCAGGGCCCTCACCTCACCTCCCGCCCCTCTGTTCCAGCTGACCAGTCAGGACAAAGCCCCCAGCGTGGTCCGGCGAGCCTTGCAGAAGCACAATGTGCCCCAGCCCTGGGCCTGTGACTATCAGCTCTTTCAAGTCCTTCCTGGGGACCGGGGTGAGCAGGGATGGGTTGGAGCTCAGGATAGGGGGCAGCGGGGAGGCGAGCAGACTGACCACGCTCAAGGATGGAGCCCAAGGTTACCTGGGTTCACAGGGCTGTGAGGTGGTTCAGGCAGAGAGTAGGGGTAAGATAATCAGAGTGGGGGTAAGAGGACACAAAATATCTGTAACCCAACGATGTAGGGTCATGAGATTGTCTCGGCTCAGTGTGAGAGAGAGGCACCAAAGGTCATCTTCCTAGAATTTAAAAGACAATAAGATTGTCCAGGGTCCGGCCAGGCGCAGTGGCTCATGTCTGTAATCCCAGCACTTTGGGAGGTCAAGCTGGGCGGATCACTTGAGGTCAGGAGTTTGAGACCAGGCTGATCAACGTGGTGAAACCCTGTCTCTACGAAACATACAAAAATTAGTCGGGTGTGGTGGCACACTCCTGTAGTCCCAGCTACTCAGGAGGCTGAGGCAGGAGAATAATTGCTTGAATCTGGGAGGCGGAGGTTGCAGTGAGCCGAGATCATACCACTGCACTTCAGCCTGGGCAGCAGAGCGAGACTCTGTTTAAAAAAAAAAAAAAAAAAAAAAAAGACTGTCCACGGACAAGTGGCAGAAGGGAGTGTAGAAGGTGGTCTGACCTTCAATTTGTAGGATGGGCTGGGCATGGTGGCTCACAACTGTAATCCCAGCACTTTGGGAGGTCAAGGTGGGTGGATTATCTGAGCTCAGGAGTTTGAGACCAGCCTGGGCAACATGAGGAGACCCCATCTATACAAAAAATAGAGAAATTGGCTGGGTGTGGTGGCTCAACGCCTGTAATCCCGGCACTTTGGGAGGCCAAAGCGGGTGGATCACTTGAGGTCAGGAGTTCAAGACCAGCCTGGCCAACATGGTGAAGCCCTGTCTCTACTAAAAATACAAAAAAATTAGCTGGGCATGGTGGCACATGCCTGTAGTCTCAGCTACTCGGGAGGCTGAGGCAGAAGAATCGCTTGAACCCAGGAGGCGGAGGTTGCAGTGAGCCGAGATCGCACCACTGCACTCCAGCCTGGCGACTGAGCAAGACTCTGTCTCAAAAAAAAAAAAAAGAAAAAAAAAATATATATATATAGAGAGAGAGAGAAATTAGCTGAGCATGGTGGCATGTGCCTGTATTCTCAACTCCAACTACTGGGGAGGCTGAGGTGGGAGGATCACTTGAGCCTAGGAGGTGGAGGCTGCAGCGAGCTGAGATCACGCCACTGCACTCCAGCCTGGGTGACAGAGCAAGACCCTGTCTCAATTAAAAAAAAAAAAAAAGGGGCCGGGCATGGTGGCTCACGCCTGTAATCCCAGCACTTTGGGAGGCTGAGGCGGGTGGATCACGAGGTCAAGAGATCGAGACTATCCTGGCCAACATGGTGAAACCTCGTCTCTACTAAAAATACAAAAAATTAGCCAGGCATGGTGGCAGGCGCCTATAGTCCCAGCTACTCAGGAGGCTGAGGCAGAAGAATCACTTGAACCCAGGAGGCGAAGGTTGCAGTGAGCCAAGATTGCGCCACTGCACTCCAGCCTGGCGACAGAGTGAGACTCCGTCTCAAAAAAAAAGAAAAAATAGATTGTCTAGGGTCGAGTGAGAGAAGGGAGTGTAGAAGTTTGTCTGATCTTAAGTTTGTAGCATCATGAGATTGTTCAGGCTCAACCTGATGGGATGGGAGACTAAAGGGCATCTGGGTTTAGATTTGTGAGGAACTAAGTTTGTTCACCACTGGGACCCTGAAGTTATCTGAACTTGGGACGGGAGAGAGGCAAATGGATAGCAGGGAAGCATGAGATTGTCCTGTCTGACAGGGAGAAGCAAGGGATTGAGCGTATTCACGCTGAAGTACATGGCATGAGGTTGGCTGGATATTAGGAAAGGATGCTTGTGGTTGTTCAGGTGTTGAGTGTGAGGCCACAGGCTCGTGCAGGCTGGAAGTGGGAAGTTGTTCAAGTTCACGGTGACAGCAGCATGGGATTGGCTGGGAGTGGTTGTGGGGGAGGGGTGGGGTGATCAGGAAGTTGTTTGGCGGGGGGTGGTCTAGGGTGGTCTAAGTTTGCCCAAACTTTTACTGCAGGTTGTCGGTTTTGTTTTTTTGTTTTTTTTTTTTTGAGATGGAGTCTCGCGCTGTTGCCCAGGCTGGAGTGCAATGGCAGGATCTCGGCTCACCGCAACATCCACCTCCTGGGTTCAAGAGATTCTCCTGCCTCAGCCTTCCGAGTAGCTGGGATTACAGGCATGTGCCACCATGCCTAGCTCATTTTTTTGGTATTTTTAGTAGAGACGGGGTTTCACCATGTTGGCCAGACTGGTCTCGAATTCCTGACCTCAAGTGATCCACCCACTTCGGCCTCCCAAAGCGCTGGGATTACAGGCATGAGGCATCGCGCCCGGCCAATTTGCTCAAACTTTTACTGCAGGTTGCCTTGTCTCTATGGTGAGGGGGAGAATATTAGGAGGTTGCCCAGGCTTATGATAAGGGAAGGCATGAGGTGGTGCAAGTTTTCAAGTGAGAAGTCGTCCAGGTTCCCAGTGACAGCAGAATGAGCTTGGCTTGGCAGTAGCTGCAGAGGGACCCATGGCTGTTCAGGTTCGCGGGTGAGTGGCAGGAGGCTCCCGGGTCCTCTGTGGGGGTGACACAAGGTTGTGAGGGCCTATTACCACCATCTCCACTCCTGACCAGTGCTCCTGATTCCTGACAATGCCAACGTCTTCTATGCCATGAGTCCAGTCGCCCCCGGAGACTTCATGCTGCGGCGGAAAGAGGGGACCCGGAACACTCTGTCTGTCTCCCCAAGCTGAGGCAGCTCTGTCCTCTCCACAAGACACAAGTCCCACAGGCAAGCTTACGACTCCTCTCCTGGAAAGCTGCCATCCCCCAGTAGAGGCCACTGTGCTGTGTATCCCAGGACCACCACCCAACTGTAGCCCATTGGACCCCATCTCTTTTTCTGACTCTGTTGGTACTAGATCCATATTCCAAAGACATCAGCCCATGGGTGGCTGGTGGAGAGCTCAATCCCATAAATGTAGAAAGAGGTGGGGCATGGATACGTCAGATCCCCATGGATACGTCAGATCCCTCCCCAGAGAAATCTTATAAATGTTAGAGACGCATCAGAAGTGACAGATGCGGATGAAAATAGTGAACAGAGTTATGAAACAGGTGTCAGTCTTGTTTATTTTGCGCCTGTGTGCCATGTTCACCCTTTATCAAGATAAAGGAAAACAGCTACCACACACACACCCACACACACACACACAAACACACAGAGAGAGAGAAACCTAAGAGCCAAGACCAGCCTGGGCAACATAACGAGATCCTGTCTCTACAAAAAATACAAAAATTTGGCTGGGCGTGGTGACTCACGCCTGTAATCCCAGCGTTTTGGGAGGCCAAGGCAGGCAGATCGCCTGAGGTCAGGAGTTCGAGACCAGCCTGGCCAACATGGCAAAACCCCATCTTCTAAAAGTACAAAAAATTAGCCGGGTGTGGTGTCATGCACCTGTAATCCCAGCTACTGGGGAGGCTGAGGCAGGAGAATTGCTTGAACCCGGAAGGTGGAGGTTGCAGTGAGTGGAGATCACACCACTGCACTCCAGCCTGGGTGACAGAGCAAGACCCTATCTCAAAAACAAACAAACAAATGAACAAACAAAAAATTTTCTGAGCGTGGTGATACGAGACTGTAATCCTACCTACTTGGGAGGCTGAACTGGGAGAATCACCAGAGCCCTGGGAGGTTGAAGCTGCAGTGAGCAGTGACTGGGCCCCTGCACTCCAACCTGGAGGACAGAGGGAGATCCTGTCTCAAAAACAAAAAAACTAAGAGCCCTAAGAAAGGTGTTGAGTCGGGTATGACACTCAACCCAGATGCCAGAGAGGATCCTGTCTGGCCGGACACAGTGGCTCAGGAGGGTAATCCCAGTACTTTGGGAGGCTGAGGTAAGAGGATTGCTTAAGTTCAGGAGTCCGAGAGCAGCCTGGGCAATACAGTGAGATCACGTCTCACTAAATAAATAAATAAAGGATCCTATCACACAAAGAGGGTTTAGGACTTCCTTCCCCAACATTTTTGGGGTGATATGCCTCTTTTCTACTGTATATATGGGAGAGTGACTAACTGAAATTCCATCAGAATTAGAAACAAATAGCATCATTACCCATGAGTCAATAAGGGCTGTGAGGATGGGCCCTTTCACTTGCCCCCACCTTCTTCCTCTTCCTGTCACAGATAACCCATCTGTGCAAAGAAGAGAAAAAGAGGTTGGGTGTGGTGGCTCACATCTGTAATCCCAGCACTTTGGGAGGCTAAGGTGGAAGGATTTTGAGCTCAGGAGTTTGAGACCAGCCTGGGCAACATAGTGAGACCCCATTTCTACAAAAAAATACAAAGATTGGCCAGGCGTGGTGGCTCACGCCTGTAATCCCAGCACTTTGGGAGGCTGAGGCAGGCGGATCACGAGGTCAGGAGATCGAGACCATCCTGGCTAGGTGAAACCCCGTCTCTACTAAAAATACAAAAACAAAATTAGCCGGGCGTGGTGGCGGGCGCCTGTAGTCCCAGCTACTCGGGAGGCTGAGGCAGGAGAATGGCGTGAACCCAGGAGGCGGAGCTTGCAGCGAGCCGAGATCGCACCACTGCACTCCAGTCTGGGCGACAGAGGGAGACTCCATCTCAAAAAAAAAAAAAAATTTAGCCAGGTTCGGTGTCCTGCACCTGTAGTCTCAGCTACTCTGGAGGCTGAAGCACGAGGATCACTTGAGCCCAAGAGGTGGAGGTTGCAGTGAGCCGAGATTACTGCACTCCAGCCTGGGTGACAGAGCGAGATCCTGTTTCAAAAAGCAAAAAAAGGGCCAGGCGCAGTGCTCACACCTGTAATCCCATCATTTTGGGAGGCTGAGGTGGGCGGATCACTTGAGGTCGGGAGTTCAAGGTCAGCCTGGCCAACATGGTAAAACCCTGTCCCTACTAAAAAATATAAAAATTAGCTGGGCGTGGTGGTGGGTGCCTGTAATCCCAGTTACTCAGGAGGCTGAGGCAGGAGAATTGCTTGAATCCAGAAGCAGTGAACCGAGATCATGCCATTGCACTCCAGCCTGCGTGACAAAGTGACTGTATCTCAAAAAAAAAAAAATGCTGGGCACAGTGGCTCTAGCACTTTGGGAGGGCAAGACGGGTGGATTGCTTGAGGCCAGGATTCCAAAACCAGCCTGGCCAACATGGTGAAACCCCATCTCTACTAAATATACAAAAAATTAGCCGGGCATGGTGGCAGGCTCTTGTAATCCCAGCTACTCGGTAGGCTGAGGCAGGATAATCACCTGAACCAGGCAGGCGGAGGTTGCAGTGAGTCGAGATCGCTCCACTGCACTCCAGCCTGGGCAACAAGGGCAAAATTCTGTCTGGAAAAAAAAAAGAAAGAAAGAAAAAGAAAAAGAAAAGGATTGTGAGGATGAAAAGAGAGGCGTGAGCTCTCTGTCAGCGTTGGAGTACAATAGAGAGGATGAAATGAGCTGTAGGGCGAACTGCTACATAGTCACAGCAACAAGAATATGCCCACTTATGAGCTCCTACTCAGCAGAGAACATCAGCTACGGTCTTTACATCTCATTGCACTAATCGAGTTCTTTCTGTTGCAAGCGACCAAAAATCCAATTCAAACAGGCATGTGCAAAAAAGGAAATTTGTGGCTCATGCAATTGAAATGTCCAATGAGTAGGGCTTCAGGCACAGTTGCATCCAGGCACTCATAAGATGTCATCAGGGTTTTCTTTCTGTCTCTTTGCTCTGATTTGCTCTGAGAATGAGATAGTCCATTGTCCCCTCAAATTTAATCACCTTCTTCTATGGTAATGGAACCACTGATTTTTAGCTGGCCTCCCAAAGTAAAAGCCATATTTCCCACCTCCTCTGCAGCAAGGTGTGGTCATATCTGGCCACTGGCTAAGTCTTGGCCAATAAGATATAAAGGGAAAGGATGTGAACAAATTTCAGAGCCTGCCCTTAAAGGGAAGCGGTGTGTCCTTCTTTTCCCCCTTTCCTCCCTCCTGCTGGTGGGAATGAAGACGTGGAGTGGATCATTTTGGATTAGGTGGTTCACACTGTCTGAATAGCTGAGCAACAAGCTAGAAGGAGCCTGGGCCTGTGAGACCAGGGAGCTACCATATTGGACTGTTGATACTTGGAGTGTTACATAAAAGAGAAATAAATTTTTATCTTACTTAAGCCACTATTATTTGAGTTGCTGTTACAGTAGCCCAAATACTATTTTATTTAATATAGCTCTACTCATAGCTGGGTGTGGTGGCACGCACCTGTAATCCCAGCTACTTGGGAGGCTGAGGCAAGAGAATTGCTTGAACCTGGAAGGCGGAGGTTGCAGTGAGCCGAGATCACTCCACTGCACTCCAGCCTGGGAGACAGAGCAAGACTCCGTCTCTACGAAAAAAAAAAAAACATATATATATAGCTCTACTCCAAGGCAGGCTCATACCTTGTGGAGGCATAGGCTTATACCCCAACAGCTCCCCCATCCCATGCAAGCAGAGCCCCTCCTTCCCATCAGCTCCAGCAAAAAGTCCCAGAGCAGGCGACCATTGGGCCAATTTGTGTCATGTGTCCACCCCTAAACCAAACACTGTGTTCAGGGGAATGAGATGTGCTGATTAGCCAGGCCTGGGTCCTGCGCCCACCCTTTGAGCTGGCACAGAAACTTTGAATCACAGGGGTGGAGCCTGGGAGAGTCCGTAAGTGGACATTAAATGTGGGGGCTGTTATGAGGAGAAGGGGGAGTTCTGGTGAATGGGCAAAAAATAATCACTAGGTTTTCAAACATTATCCCTGGAGCAATAATGAGGAGTGCCCAGGAATTATGTGGGTTGGGAGTAGAGATACAGAAATTTAAGTATCATATAAGGTCTGATGAAAGACCAATTACTAGCACACAACATGCATTTTTTTTTTTTTTTTTTTTGAGACAGTCTTGCTTTGTTGCCCAGGCTGGAGTGCAATGGCGAGACCTTGGCTTACTGCAACCTCCACCTCCCCAGTTCAAGCGATTCTCCTGTCTCAGCCTCTTGAGTAGGTAGGATAACAGGCGCGTGCCACCACGCCTGGCTAATTTTTGTATTTTTAGTAGAGACAGGGTTTCACCATTTTGGTCAGGCTGGTCTCGAACTCCTGGCCTCATGATCCACCTGCCTTGGCCTCCCAAAATGCTGGGATTACAGGCGTGAGCCACCGTGCCTGGCCGCTCCTTTACAGGCTTTTTTAAAATTTTGGTCTTCTGTGAGTATTAAGACCTTAAGACCAGCCAGGTACAGTGGCTTATGCCTGTAATCCCAGCACTTTGGGAGGCCGAGTCAGGTGGATCATGAGGTCAGGAGTTCGAGACCAGCCTGACCAACATGGTGAAACGCCATCCGTACTAAAAATACAAAAATTAGCCAGGCGTGGTGGCGCACGCCTGTAATCCCAGCTACTCAGGAGACTGAGGCAGGACAGAATCGCTTGAACCCGGGAGTCGGAGGTTGCAGTGAGCCGAGATTGCACCACTGTACTCCAGTCTGGGTGACAAAGAAAGACTTTGTCACAAAAAAAAAAAAAAAAGAAAAAAGAAAAGAGAAAAGAAATGAAAGCCCTTAAGACAATTTGGATATTTTTTGCCCAGATGGGTATTTTTTTCCTCTGTCTCCCAAATCCCAAAGTGTTGGGATTACAGGCATGAGCCACCGCACCCAGCCTCTTAAGATCATTTGGATGTTAGTTCAGCATCCTTCTTGAACTAGTTTAAGCAAATTGCTATACTTACTGAATGCTTATTGTATGTCAAGATACTGTTTTAAGAACTTGACACAGGGGCCAGGCGCGGTGGCTCACGCCTGTAATCCCAACACTTTGGGAGGCCGAGGCGGGCGGATCACCTGAGGTCAGGAGTTCGAGACCAGCCTCAACATGGAGAAACCCGTCTCTACTAAAAATACAAAATTAGCTGAGTGTGGTGGTACATGCCTGTAATCCCAGCTACTCGGGAGGCTGAGGCAGGAGAATCGCTTGAACCTGGGAGGCGGAGGTTGCAGTGAGCCGAGATTGTGCCATTGCACTCCAGCCTGGGCGACAAGAGCGAAACTCCGTCTCAAAAAAAAGAAAAAAAAAAAAAGAACTTGACAGAATCTAATTTAATCTTTACCATAGCTCTGTGGAGTAGACATTATTTTCACTTTATACATTTTATTTATTTATTTATTTATTTATTTACTTATTTATTTATTTTTAGAGACAGTGTCTTGCTCTGTAACCAGACTGGAGTGCAGTGGTGCGATCATAGCTCATGGCAGCCTTGAACTCCTGGACTCAGATGATCCTACTCAACCTCCTGAGTAGCTGGGACTACCGGCACATACCACCACACCAGGCTAATTTTTCTTCTTTTTTGTAGAGTCAGGGTCTTGTTATGTTGCCCAGGCTGGTCTCAGACTACTATCTTCAATTGATTCCCCTGCCTCGGCCTTCCAAAGTGCTGGAATTACAGGCAAGAGCCACCATGTCTGGGCCGGAAGAGACACTTATCGTCCACTAGTTTTTTGTTTTTTTTTTTGAGATGGGGTCTCACTCTGTCACCCAGGCTGGAGTGCTGTGGTGTGAACATGGTTCACTGTAGCCTCCACCTCCTGGGCTCAATTAATCGTCCCACTTCAGCCCCCTGAGTAGCTGAGACCACAGACGCATGCCACCTCGCCTGGCTAACTTAAAAACAAAGTTGGCTGGGTGCGATGGCTCACGCCTGTAATCCTGGCACTTTGGGAGGCTGAGGCGGGTGGATCACCTGAGGTTAGAAGTTCAAGACCAGCCTGGCCAACATGGTGAAACCCTATCTCTACTAAAATACAAAAATTAGCCATGGCGGGTGCCTATAATCCCAGCTACTCAGGATGCTGAGATGGGAGAATCACTTGAACCTGGGAGACGGTGGTTCCAGTGAGCTGAGGTCATACCACTGCACTCCAGCCTGGGCAGCTGAGCAAGACTCCGTCTAAAAAAAAAAAAAAAAAAAAAAGTTGGCTGGGCGTGGTGGCTCACACCTGTAATCCCAACACTCCAACACTTTGGGAGGCCAAGGCAGGTGCATCACCTGAGGTCAGGAGTTCGAGACCAGCCTGGCCAACATATAGCGAAACCCCGTCTCTACTAAAAACAATACAAAAATTAGCTGGGCATGGTGGCACACATCTGTAGTCCCAGCTACTCGGGAAGCTGAGGCAGAAGAATCGCTTGAACCCGGGAAACAGAGGTTGCAGTGAGCCGAGATGGCGCCATTGCACTCCAGCTTAGGCGACAGAAAAAGACTCCGTCTCTCAAACAAACAAACAAACAAACAATGTTTTGTAGAGACGGGATCTCACTCTGTCACCGAGGCTGGACTGCAGCGGCATGAACATGGTTCACTGCAGCCTCCACCTTCTGGGCTTAAGTGATCCTCCCACCTCAGCCTCCCGAGTAACTAGGACCACAGACGGGTGCCGCCTCATCTGGCTTACTTAAAAAAACAAAAACAAACAACAACAACAACACAAAAACGTGTTTTATAGAGACAAGGTCTCACCATGTCAGCCAGGCTTCAGGCAAGGGAGGGTTAAGTAACTTACTCAAGGTCCCATGGTAAGTGGGTGCTGTTCAAATATTGATCCAACTCCAGAAAACATGCATTTAACTCTGGGGCCGGTTTGCCATTCATAACAATTTATTGTGACCAAATTTTGAAACAGGTGTCCGCCTTGTTTGTTCCACCTCCCTCTCACATACATGCACAGTCTAAATATCAATTTCCTGAGGAAGAGATTTGCGTTGACTTCCGTTTTTTAAAAGCGCAGGGTTACGCAGGCACAGTTGTACCCAGTGGCTAACACGAGATCAGCTGTTTCTCTACCTCTCTCAGCTTGATTTTCTCTACATCTCTAATCTTTTACTCCACAAAATATTTCTTGAGCTTCTACTGTGCGCCAGGCCCTGTTCTATATGCTAGGGATACAGCAAAGAACAAAAGGGTAAAAAAAAATCCCTGCCTGAGGCTGGGCTTGGTGGCTCATGCCTGTAATCCCAGCACTTTGGGAGGCCAAGGCGGGCGGGTCACAAAGTCAGGAGTTCGAGACCAGCCTGGCCAACATGGCGAAACCCCGTCTCTACTAAAAATACAAAAAAATAGCCGGGCGTGGTGGCGGGTGCCTGTAATCCCAGCTACCCGGGAGGCAGAGGCAGGAGAATCACTTGAACCCAGGAGGCGGAGGTTGCAGTAAACCAAGATCATGCCATTGTACTGCAGCCTGGGCAACAAGAGCGAGACTCCACAAAAAAATAAATAAATAAATAAAATAAATAAATCCCTGGCTGGGCTCAGTGACTCATGCCAGTAATCCCAGCACTTTGGGAGGCTGAGGCGGTGGGATCACTTGAGGTCAGGAGCTCAAGACAAGCCTGGCCAACACAGCAAAACCCCGTTTCAACTAAAACTACAAAAATTAGCTGGGTGTGGTGGCACACACCTGTAGTCCCAACTACTCTGGAGGCTGAGGAAGGAGAATCGCTTGAATCCAGGAGGCGAAGGCTGCAGTGAGCCAAGATTGTGCCATTGCACTCCAACCTGGGCGACAGAGCAAGACACCATCTAAAAAAACAACAACAAAAAAAACCCTGCTTTCATGGAATAGTAAGGGCAGCGAATCAATAACAAAACATCAAATACATGTCAGGTGACAATAAGCACATTGGCTACAGACAAAAACAAAAAACCCACCTGCTTAATAGCAACAGGGTAGGAGTATTGCTATTTTATTTTATTTATATTTATTTATTTATATTTATTTATTTATTTTTTTGAGACGGAGTCTCGCTCTGTTGCCCAGGCTGGAGTGCAGTGGCGCAATCTTGGCTCACTGCAAGCTCCACCCCCTGGGTTCACACCATTCTCCTGCCTCAGCCTCCCGAGTAGCTGGGACTACAGGCACCCGCCACCACGCCTGGCTATGTTTTTCTATTTTTAGTAAAGACAGGGTTTCACTGTGTTAGCCAGGATGGTCTCGATCTCCTGACCTTGTGATCCACCCACCTCAGCCTCCCAAAGTGCTGAGATTACAGGCATGAGCCACAGTGCACGAACTATTTATTTATTTTTTTGAGACAGAGTTTCAATCTTGTTGCACAGCCTGGAGCGCAATGGTGCGATCTCAGCTCACTGCAACCTCTGCCTTCTGGTTTCAAGCAATTCTCCTGCCTCAGCCTCCTGAGTAGCTGGGATTACAGGCACCCACCACCACGCTCGAATATATATATATATTTTTTGAGACGGAGTCCGCTCTGTCACCAGGCTGGAGTGCAGTGGCACAATATCGGCTCACTGAAACCTCCGGCTCCCGGGTTCAAGCGATTCTCCTGCAGCCTCCCAAGTAGCTGGGATTACAGGCATGCAGCACCATGCCCAGCTAATTTTTGTATTTTTGGTAGAGATGGGGTTTTACCATGTTGGCCAGGATGGTCTTGATCTCTTGACCTCGTGATCTGCCCACCTCGGCCTCCCAAAGTGCTGGGATTACAGGCGTGAGCCACCGCGCCCGGCCTACGCCTGGCTAATTTTTGTATTTTTAGTAGAGACGTGGTTTCGCCATGTTGCCCAGGCTGGTCTCGAACTCCTGACCTCATGATCCGCCTGTCTCGGCCTCCCAAAGTGTTGGGATTACAGGTATGAGGCACTGCGCCCAGCCAATTATTATTATTTTTTGAGATGGAGTCTCACTCTGTTGCCCAGGCTGGAGTTGCAATGGCATGATCTTGGCTCACTGAAATCTTCATCTCCCAGATTGAAGCAGTTCTCATGCCTCAGCCTCCTGAGTAGCTGGGATTACAGGCACACGCCACCACACCTGGCTAATTTTTGTATTTTTAGTAGAGATGGGATTTCACCATGTTGGCCAGGCTGGTCTCAAACTCCTGACCTCAAGTGATTTGCCCACGTCGGCCTCCCAAAGTGCTGGGATTATAGGCGTGAGCCACCGGGCCCAGCCCAAGAGAATAAAAATGTGGGTGGTAAAAATTTTTTTCCCAAAAATTCATAAATGAAAATCTCACATATTATTCATACTGCCCAGGAGCATGGCCTAGCACTGTGTAAACACTCAACTGCTGGTCATTGCAAGGATTATTATTGGCCGGCTTCAGTGGCTCGTGCTGGTATTCCCAGCACATTGGGAGATGGAGCCTGGAGGATTGCTTAAGTCCAGGATTTCAAGACCAGCCTGGACAACATAGTGGGATCCCATCTCTACAAAGAATTTTAAAAATTAGCCAGGTGCGGTGGGAAGATTGCTTCAGTCCAGAGGCTTCAGTGAGCTATGATTGTGCCACTGCACTCCAGCCTGGGTGACAGAGCAACACCCTGACTGAGACAGAGAGAGAGAGAGGGAAGGAGGGAAGGAAGGAAGGAAGGAAGGAAGGAAGGAAGGAAGGAAGGAAGGAAGGAAGGAAGAAAGGAAGGAAGGAAAGAAGGAGAGAGAGAGAGAGAGAGAAAATAATTTTTATTTATTTCCAGGCTGGGAAGAGATGCTGATTTCTGTGATAAAATCAGTAGATACATTTTTTGGAATGTTCGCTATGTGCCAGGCTAGATTTTACAGATGAGAAGTCTGAAGCTCAGGTAAGGTAAGTCACCTGTCCAGGGCCACAAAGGAAAAAAAAACGTGTGTCTGAAGCCAGAACGGGAGCTGTTGCGGCCCAACTCCCTCCCCTGCCCCCAAGCGGCCTCTGGGCTCGGGAAGGGCCCCTGCCTCCTCCCGCCAGGCACTTATCTCTACCCAGGCTGAGTGCTGGCCCCGCCCCCTCGGGGATCTGCCACTTAGAGGCGCCTGGTCGGGAAGGGCCTGGTCAGCTGCGTCCGGCGGAGGCAGCTGCTGACCCAGCTGCGGACTGTGCCAGGGGCGGGGGACGGAGGGGCAGGAGCCCTGGGCTCCCCGTGGCGGGGGCTGTATCATGGACCACCTCGGGGCGTCCCTCTGGCCCCAGGTCGGCTCCCTTTGTCTCCTGCTCGCTGGGGCCGCCTGGGCGCCCCCGCCTAACCTCCCGGACCCCAAGTTCGAGAGCAAAGGTAAGGATGAGCTGCGTGTGGACCCCTACGCTGGAGCCTGCAGGACCATGCTGGGGCCTGAACTCCCAGCCTAGGTCCTGGGGGCCATGCCTGTTTCTGGACTTCCTGACCGGGTCCTGGGGGACCAAGCTGGCATCTGAACCCTTAGACTGGGTCCTGGATGGGTGGTGGGCGGGGTGGGGTATGTTAGGATCCAAGACTCCTGATCGCGTCCCGGGCAAGAGCTAGAGTGGGCTTAAGATTCCCGTTTTACCTTTTCAGGGAGTCTGGGACATGCTAAATCCTAAGGGGGCTGACTTGGTGCTAAGGTCCCTGGGGGGTGGGGACCAAGCCGACCCTCCCTAGGGGAGGGAGGGTAAAGCCCGGGTCCGAGTTAGAGGGGCCAAGCCACAGGCTACTGTAAACACGGTTTGTGTGAGGGCGCCAGATCACTTGCCCGGCCCGGTGGAGGGAGGGAGGCGGGGGGCACGGTTGGCGCTATCGGTTGGCGGGGAGCCTGCCGGGGCCGATAGGGGGCCCGCCTCTCCGCACACACCCCCAGCCGCGCGCGTGTCCTAGGCTGGGGCGGGGCTGGCAGTCCCGAGCTCGAGGTCTTGAACGCCGCGCCCAGCTCAGCTGGCCGCTGGGTGGGCAGGTGTGCGCCAGTGGTGACGGCGGGGGACAGTAAGGCGAGCAACTTGCCTCTGGGAATTAGGGGGGCACCACCTCTGCGGACCCCTCCAAGGGCCCCGCTTGGGAAGATGGCAGGGCGGGGCTTTTTTCTTATCGGGTCCGCCCAGGCTGCGGGAGGGAAGAGGAGGGGGCTGTCTCCCGAGGATAGAGCTCAGATCCCCATGCCCTTCCTTTGTCGCCCCTCCCCAGCGGCCTTGCTGGCGGCCCGGGGGCCCGAACAGCTTCTGTGCTTCACCGAGAGGTTGGAGGACTTGGTGTGTTTCTGGGAGGAAGCGGCGAGCGCTGGGGTGGGCCCGGGCAACTACAGCTTCTCCTACCAGCTCGAGTGAGTCCGATCCGGCGGGTGCCTCCACGGGCGGAGGGAGGGGGTGGGGCAGAGCTCCCTGGAGGTCGTAGCCTCGTATGTCCCCTGCTGTTTGAGGCCCGACGGCGCCTCCAGTCGTGGTCACTGGAGGGAAACCTGCGGGTCCAGGGCTGGCACGCCCTCTATGGGCCGGGGCGCGAACACTCCGGCGATCACCGCTGGAACGCGACCCCAAACATCAGGCTGGGATAACAACGCCTCCAAATCGAGGGTAAGGCGTTACTACGTCGGGGCTGGGACGCCTTCTCGAGGTAGTATCCAAAAGGAGGCCAGCAGTGGCTCATGCCTGTAATCCCAACTCTTTGGAAGGTCGAGGCGGAAGAACCGCTTGAGCCCAGGAGTTCAAGACCAGCCTGGGCAACACAGCGAGATCCCCGTCTCTTAAAAAAAAAATTAGACTGGGCGCGGTGGCTCACGCCTGTAATCCCAGCACTTTGGGAGGCTGAGGCGGGCGGATCACCTGAGGTCGGGAGTTTGAGACCAGCCTGGCCAACATGGAGAAACTCTATCTCTACTAAAAATACAAAATTAGCCGGGCGTGGTGGCGCATGCCTGTGATCCCAGCTACTCGGGAGGCTGAGGCAGGAGAATCGCTTGAACCCGGGAGGCGAAGGTTGCGGTGAGCCGAGGTAGCGCCATTGCACTCCAGCCTGGGCAACAAGAGCGAAACTCCGTCTCAAAAAAAAAAAAAAAAAAAAAAAAAAGCCAGGCGTGGCGCGTGCCTGTGGTCTCAACTACTTGGGAAGCTGAGGTGGGAGGATCCCTTAAGCCCCAGAATTTGAGGCTGCAGTGAGCCATGATCGCGCCACTGCACTCCAGCCTGGGCGACGAAGGAAGACCTTGTCACACACACACACAAGGATAGACCTTGTGTCACACATACACACTGCCCCCCACAGGCCGGGCAATGCCAACTCCCCGGTCCCCCCTCCCAACCTGCTCCCTTCCCTGGGCGCATAGGGATGAGCCATGGAAGCTGTGTCGCCTGCACCAGGCTCCCACGGCTCGTGGTGCGGTGCGCTTCTGGTGTTCGCTGCCTACAGCCGACACGTCGAGCTTCGTGCCCCTAGAGTTGCGCGTCACAGCAGCCTCCGGCGCTCCGCGATATCACCGTGTCATCCACATCAATGAAGTAGGTAAGTGCTCTGGGAATGGAGGAGTGGTCGGAGGAGAGGGTCTCAGTCCTCGCCCACCTGACCAACCCCCATGCCTGCAGTGCTCCTAGACGCCCCCGTGGGGCTGGTGGCGCGGTTGGCTGACGAGAGCGGCCACGTAGTGTTGCGCTGGCTCCCGCCGCCTGAGACACCCATGACGTCCCACATCCGCTACGAGGTGGACGTCTCGGCCGGCAACGGCGCAGGGAGCGTACAGAGGGTGAGGCCAGCCCCTACGGCCCAGCCCCCAAAGCTCCACTGACTACGGCCCAGCCACGCCTCTCGAGGTCGCGCCCGGTGCCGCTTTCAGGGCCGGTCCGTAACATCCCACATCCCATTACCCTGGTGCTGAAGACCGTTCCACGCCCACAGACACACCCCCTTTCCTAATGTCCTCGCAAGCCTGCTGAACCCCAACTTCTTCTCCCTCCGGCCCGTAACCCTAGACCCCTTTAGCGCCCGCGTCCCTCTACGAGTGCTAGCCCAGATATTAAATTGCCCGGGTCCCGCCCTTTCGTACCAGAGACTCTCTCTCTGATTGGCCCTGAGCTTTCTTGGGCTCCTCCCCCTATTCTTATTGGTCCCATTGCAATTCTAGGGCACCGTTTTCCTTTCCCCTGATTGGCTCAGTTCCACCAGGGCCCGCCCCCACGTGATCTATTTTTGTCTGCTACGCGTCCCTCGCCCTGATTCCGCCCCCAGGTGGAGATCCTGGAGGGCCGCACCGAGTGTGTGCTGAGCAACCTGCGGGGCCGGACGCGCTACACCTTCGCCGTCCGCGCGCGTATGGCTGAGCCGAGCTTCGGCGGCTTCTGGAGCGCCTGGTCGGAGCCTGTGTCGCTGCTGACGCCTAGCGGTGAGGCCCCAGGCGGGGGTGTAGGAGGAGCCAGGGCGAATCACGGGGCAAGCCCCCCGCCCTGACCTCCTCCCCGCCTCTTAGACCTGGACCCCCTCATCCTGACGCTCTCCCTCATCCTCGTGCTCATCCTGGTGCTGCTGACCGTGCTCGCGCTGCTCTCCCACCGCCGGTGAGCTCCCCATTTGGGCGCTGGGCCCAGACTCCTCTCCGCCAACGGTCCTCTTTCACTATGGAAACCTAGGCTCAGAGAGAGACACGCACTTGCCCAAGGTCACGCAGTAAGGATTCACATCAGTGGCAGGGCTGGGATGCATGCCAGACTAGACCCAGACTCTTCGTTAACATTTTCTGCTCTTGGGGACTTTCACCTGATTTTCCTTCTACATCAGGGGCTGCCATTTCTTGGGTCCCTTTGTTAGTTCCTTTCCCCAGTGTCATCACCTTTGTAAAATCAACTAGATGGATTTAGTGAAAGAATTTAAGACCCTGAATGCCTCCGCACCCCTGCGGTCAAGCTTCTCAGACACTATGATCAGACTAGCCGTTCTGAGGTATTTGTAATTCCAAGCACACACTAGGTGGTTTCACACCCCCAAGCTTTTGCCCATGCTGTTCCCTCTGCCTGGAATGCCCTTCCTGCCTTGTCTGCTAAGCAATCTGCTAGTCGTCTTTCATGGCCCTGTTCATTTACTTGGTTGGAAAATACAAACAGAGTGCCAAACATGTGCCAAGCACTGGAGAGAGAATGGAGAACAAGCTAGACCCTGACCACAAGTCCCTGACCTTGTGGATCTCAAGTCAACAAACAAGGGACCCAAGAAATATTTGATGACAAATTGTAATGAGTGATATCACAGAAACAAACAGAATGTGGTGACATGACAGGATGGTCAGGGAAGGCCTCCAGGAGGAGGTGACATCAGAGTGGAAACCTGAAGATTGGAAGGAAGCAGCCGCTTGAAAAGTGGGGAGAAGAAACAGCAAGTGCAAAGGCCCTGAGGTGGGAATGAGATTGGAACATTCAGCCAGCTTCAAGAATTGCCACATGGCATGGCCTGGCATGGTGGCTCACGCCTGTAATCCCAGCACTTTGGGATGCCGAGGCAGGCAGATCACCTGAGGTTGGGAGTTCGCGACCAGCCTGACCAACATGGAGAAACCCCACCTCTACTAAAAATACAAAATTAGCCAAGCGTGGTGGCACATGCCTGTAATCCCCGCTACTCGGGAGGCTGAGGCAGGAGAATCACTTGAACCTGGGAGGTGGAGGTTGCGGGTGAGCCGAGATCGTGCCATCGCATTCCAGCCTGGGCAATAAGAGTGAAACTCCGTCTCAAAAAAAAAAAAAAAAAATTGCCACATGGCTAGAGTGGTATGTAAGGGGGTGTGGCAGATATTGAGATGAGGGAGGTGACAGGGGTCATATAATGCAGGGCCTTCTGCAGGGTGGTGGGGAGGAGTTTGGAATTTTTTTTTTTTTTTTTTTTGAGACAGAGTCACTCTTGTTGCCCAAGCTGTAGTGCAGTGCAGCAGTCTTGGCTCACTGCAATCTCTGCCTCCCAGGTTCAAGCGATTCTCCTGCCTCAACCGCCTGAGTAGCTGAGTAGCCAGGCGTGCATGCCTGGCTAATTTTGTAGTTTTAGTAGAGACGGGGTTCCACCATGTTGGCCAGGCTGGTCTCAAACTCCTGACCTCAGGTGATCTGCTCACATCAGCCTCTCAAAGTGCTGGGATTATAGGCATGAGCCACCGTGCCCGGCTTGGATTTTATCCTAAATGCCTTCTCTCATTACCCCAGAAGGTAACATAATATTTATCTATGAAGTAACATCATGGGCCTCCTGGAAAAATCTGGGCCAGGGTTTTGGGTTTTTAAATTTATTTTATTTTATTTTTTTTAGAGATGGGGTCTCACTACGTTTCCCAGGCTGGTCTTGAACTCCTGGGTTCAAATGATCCTCCCACCTCAGCCTCCCAAAGTACTGGGATTATAGTGCTGGTGTAAACCACTGCACCTGGCCATGGCCAAGATTAAAGGGAGAATGACCAAGGTATATTGAACTCCTATGCACCCTTCAATACCCTGTTCCATTTACCCTTTTGTAGGGCCTTGCTGATGCTTCAGCCAAAACCCCTGTCTCCCCCGACCCTGATGTACTCCTCTGCCTCCATTGTGATCACAGGGACCAAGTGTATCTGTGCCCCTATGACTGGGAGTGGAGGGGGTATTGGTGAGTATTCAATGAGTCATATCTATGTAACTATTTCTATTGGCTTCAACAGGGCTCTGAAGCAGAAGATCTGGCCTGGCATCCCGAGCCCAGAGAGCGAGTTTGAAGGCCTCTTCACCACCCACAAGGGTAACTTCCAGGTAGGTGGCCTGGTTGTCCCCTCAGTGCCTGGGCTTCCCTGCTTCTTGCAGCCAAACTGCAGGCCTCTCTGAGCAGGTTGGTGCTATTTCTTCAGCTGTGGCTGTACCAGAATGATGGCTGCCTGTGGTGGAGCCCCTGCACCCCCTTCACGGAGGACCCACCTGCTTCCCTGGAAGTCCTCTCAGAGCGCTGCTGGGGGACGATGCAGGCAGTGGAGCCGGGGACAGATGATGAGGGCCCCCTGCTGGAGCCAGTGGGCAGTGAGCATGCCCAGGATACCTATCTGGTGCTGGACAAATGGTTGCTGCCCCAGAACCCGCCCAGTGAGGACCTCCCAGGGCCTGGTGGCAGTGTGGACATAGTGGCCATGGATGAAGGCTCAGAAGCATCCTCCTGCTCATCTGCTTTGGCCTCGAAGCCCAGCCCAGAGGGAGCCTCTGCTGCCAGCTTTGAGTACACTATCCTGGACCCCAGCTCCCAGCTCTTGCGTCCATGGACACTGTGCCCTGAGCTGCCCGCTACCCCACCCCACCTAAAGTACCTGTACCTTGTGGTATCTGACTCTGGCATCTCAACTGACTACAGCTCAGGGGACTCCCAGGGAGCCCAAGGGGGCTTATCCGATGGCCCCTACTCCAACCCTTATGAGAACAGCCTTATCCCAGCCGCTGAGCCTCTGCCCCCCAGCTATGTGGCTTGCTCTTAGGACACCAGGCTGCAGATGATCAGGGATCCAATATGACTCAGAGAACCAGTGCAGACTCAAGACTTACTGAACAGGGATGGCGAGGCCTCTCTCAGGAGCAGGGGCATTGCTGATTTTGTCTGCCCAATCCATCCTGCTCAGGAAACCACAACCTTGCAGTATTTTTAAATATGTATAGTTTTTTTTGTATCTATATATATATATACACATATGTATGTAAGTTTTTCTACCATGATTTCTACAAACACCCTTTAAGTCACATCTTCCCCTGGGCATAGGCCATAGGGATAGAAGTTAAAGTTCTTGAGCTTATTCAGAAGCTGGATCTGCAATCTGAATGCTACTCATAACATAACAAAATAGTATGTTAAACAGCTCTTAAATCTTACTGGCTTACCACATTAAATGATTTCTCTCTCCTAACTCAGCTCAAATGGGCAGCCATCCATGGGATGAGTCAGAGGTTCAGACTCTTCCAGTCTGTAGCTCTACCTTCTCTTAGGGTACTTAGATGGATCCCCTGTTCTACAAACTGCCAGTCAGCAAGGGAAGAAAAAGGGCAGCAATGACCCTCAATGGGCCACTTGAGGGATCTGGCCTGGAAATGGGCTTCCTCTCTTCTTCTCACACCTCATTGGCTGGAAACAGTCACATGACCCCAGTCACATGAAAGGCCAGGAAACTTAGTTTAGCTGTACACCCAGGAAGAGCAAAGCTGTTTAAGGGCCACTAGCTAGTCTCTGCCACTAATAATAATAACAGTAATTCTGAATCAGGCCATGTTCTAAGAAAGTACTCTGATGACACTTGGTGTCAACAAGTAACTCAATGGGAGTTTTGCTTTAACTACTTCTTTTTTTTTCTGAGACAGGGTCTCACTCTGTTGCACAGGCTGGAGCCCAGTAGCTCAAACATGGTTCGCTGCAGCCTCGACCTCCTGGGCTCAGGCGATCCTCCTGCCTCAGCTTTTCGAGTAGCTGGGACTACTGGTGTGCACCACCAAGCCTGACTGATTTTTTTTTTTTTTTTGAGACGGAGTCTCGTCTTCATCACCCAGGCTGGAGTGCAGTGGCTCGATCTCAGCTCACTGCAACCTCTGCCTCCCGGGTTCAAGCAATTCTCCTGTCTCAGCCTCCCAAGTAGCTGGGAGTACAGGTGCATGCCACCATGCCTGGCTAAATTTTGTATTTTTAGTAGAGACGGGGTTTCACCATGTAGGCCGGGCTGACCTCGAACTCCTGACCTCAGGTGATCCACCTGTCTCGGCCCCTAAAAACACACACACGTACCAGGGCATGTGTGCAAGAATGTTCGCAGCAGTAAACAAGGCAATCTGATGAAGAAATCAGGGTATAGTCACCCATGGAATTATATGCAATATGGAAAAAGGAATGAACTAAAAAAATGTAGATGAATCTTAGCAACAACGTTGAGTGCAAAAAGAAGGAAGTCTCAAACTTTTTTTTTTTTTTTTGAGATGGAGTCTCACTTTGTCACCCAGGCTGGAGTGTAGTGGCACAATCTCGGCTCACTGCAACCTCCGCTTCCTGGGTTCAAGCAATTCTCCTGCCTAAGCCTCCTGAGTAGCTGAGACTACAGGCACCTGCCACCACACCCAGCTAATTTTTTTTGTACTTTTAGTTGATACAGGGTTTCATCATGTTGGGCAGGCTGGTCTCCAACTCCTGACCTCTGGTGATGTGACCGCCTCAGCCTCCCAAAGTGCTGGGATTACAGGCGTGAGCCACCACGCCTGGCCTGAAGCTCTTTTTATAAAGTTTAAAGCAATGAAACTATAAACAACATATTGATTGGGTAAAATATATACAAGATAATGCTATACTTTTAAAAGAGAAAAAGCACTTTACATTGTTTAGGTCTTTGGATCTGCATATGTCCCTGAGGTAAGTATTCCAGCCATGGGAAACTGAAGCACAGAGAGGTAGTCACCCACCAAAGCTCAGGGCTGGCCTCCAGAGCTTGAACCCTTGCCTGAGCTGGGGTCACCAGCCTGGGTGGGCCACGGAGCGATCATCATTTCTCCATCTGATCGGAAAGTCACCCACCACTCTGTTCTGGGGCCCAGCCCGCCTGGCTCCAGGCAGGCTCGGAGGCCGTGCTCTCCTGGACCTGGTGCATCTGGCTGCAGCCAGCACTGGGCAGGAAAATACCGCTGGAGCAGTGCCAGGTGCAGGACGTCCCCACTATCTGCCTCCTCCTGGGTCTGGAGGGCCACCATGAGCCCACAATCCCGGCCAGGCCCAAGCCGGTGGCTGAAGTGGGCAGCTGTGTCTAGAAGTAAGGCAATGAGGTAGGCGGCTTCCTGGGGCTCTGGGTCTTCCGCTAGGTACTCTTCTAGGCCGTCGAGCAGCAGAAGGGAGGGGGCTGGCCCCGGGGCCTCATGGGCAGAGCACAGGAGCCGGAAAAGCTCTCGGGTTGAGGGTGGGTACTGGAAGCGGATCTTCTAGAAGGAGAAACAGAAGGAAAGGGCCGGATTCAGCACAGGAAGCCAGACTCCTTAAAAGTAACCCTGCCTCCTTGCATACTTTCCTTGGTTCCAGGATGAACCAGCTCAGAGCTGTTAAATATTCTTATATTCGCCCGTTTTTCCAGCACTCATCACTGCCGAGTATTAGTTGAGGGCAAGCCATTTTTGCTTGTTTGTTTTTGGCCAAATCTCTAGCGCAATTTTTCCACGGAAAACCCTCCCCCAGCATTCTCGGTCTGACCCCATCCTTGACACTAACAGGAACCAACTCAGGTCCAGAATGGACCCAAGCTTAGCCCCGCCCCTTGATGGGCCGGACTTCAATCTCTGGGCACCGCCTCTTGCTAACACCGCCCATCATTGGATGGGCTCTCACTTCAATCTTAACTAAGCTCCGCGTGGTGCCACGCCTCACTCCGCCGGTCTGACTCCGCCCCATCGTGGCTGCCCTGGCTCGCCCTTCCACCGTCCTCTCCATTGGCTTGTCTACCTGTTACTCAATATCCCGGATCTACTCAACCATTGGCTAGAACGCCTCTGCTCCCACCCCCACGGTTACCTGGAGTCGCATTGGGTCTAGAGTCGTTCCGGTCCCGCGGGGCATGCTTTGAAGAGGCCTTCGTGTCAGGAAGAGGACTGGGCCTTGGCCCTCCCCCGCCGCCTCTAGGGCCGCAGCAAATAGCAGTGCTGTTTTTCCAGATCCTGGTGTACCGAGCAGCAGCAAAGGCGGTCCGGCGGCAGGCGTGTTCTCCTCCCCGGACCAGGCCGCACCGCCCTTGGTTAGCACCCGCCTCAGCGTCTCCGCCATTCGCCGCGTAGCTCTGACCAATCGGTGGCTCGTTCCCAGCCTTAGTCCCGCCCAAGCCGTGGCCGCGTCGGTACAGTTCACTTAGTTTCTCTATTGGTCTAGGAATCTGTCCATCAAAACTCGATTCCTCTGGTGAATGGGCAAATGGTTAGAACCTATGCGGAGGAATGGGTGCATTCGAGGGAAATAAGACCCTTCCCTGAGGGAGGCTGCTGGGGGAACCAGCACGATTACTATTATTGTTAGCTAATCAGACAAATATAAGGGTTGAGAGTTGGAGGAGTAGACCAGAATGAGTGACATATTATTTAAAGTCTCCTAGCCTCAGTTTGCCCTGCTGTAAAATGGGGCTTATGATATCTCAGAGGAGTATTGTGATCGGCATGTATTTGTGTGTGGTTTTGCTGATGTCATCCAATGACAACTGAGAGTTTTGGAGAGGGGGATGAGCTGTGTGCTTGTCTTTCTGTGCACCTGAGTATGGGCCGGAGTGTGTGTCTGGGGACACAGGCTCGTGGACAAAACATCAACGGCCATCCCCGAAAGTCTGTGAGATGAAGCCTCTCAACTTACTTCCTCACTGGCTAAGGGGTTCTGTGGGGCCGCCTTTGTGGTACGGGGGGAAGGCAGGACCGCAGGACAAATAAGGGAGCAGGAGAAATAAAGAGACAGGAGCTGGAAGACTGAAGGAGAGATACAGCAGGGACATTGTCTTGTTCACTTCTGTTCTCCAGTACCCAGAATAGCACCTAGCACATTTGTAGGTTCTCAAATACGTGCTCGTTAAGACAATGAAGGAAGGGAGGTGGGATTGATGAGAAGCAGGGAGAAAGGGAGGAACAAAGTGAATGATCGTGATCCCTGGCTGGATCTTCTCACCCAGACTTCGCCCCAGAGCTGCCACTCACGCCTGTGTTGCCCTGGCAACCTTGTCTCCTGGTAACTCCAAAGTGGTGCGGTTGCCTGGAGACCCAGGGGCAGGGAGAAAGTGAGATTTCCTGGGCTTTCTCTCTCCCTCTGGGACCAGAAAACAGCTCCACGACATCCCCCAACACACCCACTCACACAGCTGGGCTCACTCACACCCCTCTACACACACACACATACACACACACACACACACACCATGGCATCTCTGAATATATTCTACTTTCAGAATCCCCATCATCCACATGCTCCAACCTTGCCCTATCCTGACACAAAGCATCCCATACAAACTCTGTCCCACATTCATCCCCCACACCCTTTCTCTTGCAAAACACGCAACTATGACATTGCCACTACACACACAGTGAAGCACACCGATACACTGCGCTGTCAAACACACCACCTCAGCCCCCATCCCCCAGCAGATATACAACCCATGATTCACCTCACATTTCAACACTCCAAATGCACAAACAGGCCAGGGTAGTGGCTTATGTCTGTAGTCCCAGTGCTTTGGGAGGCCAAGGCAGGAGGATTGCCTGAGGCCAAGAGTTCAAGACCAGCCTGGGCAATGTAGGGAGACCCCCATCTCTACAAAATACTTCAAAATTAGCCAGGTGTTGGCCGGGCGCGGTGGCTAACGCCTGTAATCCCAGCACTTTGGGAGGCCGAGGCGGGCAGATCACAAGGTCAGGAGATCAAGACCATCCTGGCTAACACGGTGAAACCCAGCCTCTACTAAAAATAGAAAAAAAAATTAGCCAGGCATGGTGGCAGGTGCCTGTAGTCTCAGCTGCTTGGGAGGCTGAGGCAGAAGAATGGCGTGAACCCGGGAGATGGAGCTTGCAGTGAGCCGAGATCGCGCCACTGCACTCCAGCCTGGGCGACAGAGTGAGACTCTGTCTCCAAAAAAAAAAAAAAAAAAAAAAAATTTAGCCAGGTGTGGTGGCGTGCACCTGTAGTCCCAGCTACTTGGGAGTCTGAGGCGGGAGGATTGCTTGAGCCCAAGGAAGTCAAAGCTGCAGTAAGCAGTGATTGTGCCACTGCACTCCAGCCTGGGCAACAGAGCGAGACCCTATCTCAACAAAAACAAACAAAAATGCACAAATACTCAGTAGTGACACCCACATCACAGAGTCCAGCACAGTTACATACATGGGAGCATGCTGCATACAGCCTCACCACAAGTCTTTGCACTTGATGTTCTCGTGTGTGTAGCAGTCAGCTTCCAGATATACTTCTGGCTTTTTTTTTTTTTTTTTTGAGACGGAGTTTTGCTCTTGTTGCCCAGGCTGGAGTGCAATGGTGCAATCTTGGCTCATCGCAACCTCCGTCTCCCAAGTTCAAGTGATTTTCCTGCCTCAGCCTCCCAAGTAGCTGGGATTACAGGCATGTACCACCACGGCCGGCTGATTTTGTATTTTTGGTACAGACGGGGTTTCTCCGTGTTGGTCAGACTGGTCTCAAACTTCTGACCTCAGGTGATCTGCCCGCCTTGGCCTCCTAAAGTGCTGGGATTACAGGTGTGAGCCACCGTGCCCAGCCGACTTTTTTTTCCCTCCACTCTTTTTAGGTCTTTGGTCAAAATATCATCTACTCAGAGAGGCTTCCCCTGACTGCCTGCCCAAAATTGCACACATTTCACTCTTTAACTGATTATCTGTTTTTGTTGTTATTGTTGTTGTGTTGTTTTTTTTTTTCGAGACGGAGTCTCGCTCTGTCACCCAGGTTGGAGTGCAGTGGCGCGATCTCGGCTCACTGCAGCCTCTACCTCCCGGGTTCCGGCAATTCTCCTGCCTCAGCCTTCCGGGTAGCTTGGATTACAGGTACACACCACTATGCCCAGCTTATTTTTTTTTCTTTTGTATTTCTTTCAGTAGAGACAGGGTTTCACCATGTTGGCCAGGCTGGTCTCAAACTCCTGACCTCAGATGATCCGCCTGTCTTGGCCTCCCAGAGTGCCAGGATTATAGGCATGAGCCACTGTGTCTGGCCTGTCTTCACATCTTGACAGAAGAAGATTTACCATAGAGGAGAATCATGGAGGAATGTACCTGCCTGCAGGTAGGGTTGGACCTGGGGCTACAGGGTAGGAACTAGGTGGCTTGGGGTCACTCTGTGCCTATCCTTAGTTTACTGGCATCCTCAAGCAATAAATTCATGCATTTAACAAACATTTATTGAGTATCTACTATGTATCAGGGCCCATTCTAGTAACTGTAGACCCCACAGTGAACAGACAACAGATCAAATCTCTGTCCTGGTGGAGCGACATCCGAGTGAGGGAGACCTATAAAGACCCACTGAGCATCACGAGGAATTGAAACACTGTGTGAGCACATGACAAGCATAGGCAAAAAGACATTTGCATAAGGGACCGGGCACGGCGACTCACCCCTGTAATCCCAGCACTTTGGGAGGCTGAGGCGGGCGGATCACCTGATGTCGGGAGTTTGAGGCCAGCCTGACCAACATGGTGAAACCCCATCTCTACTAAAAATACAAAAATTAGCTGGGCGGGGTGGGGCGCCTGTAATCACAGCTACTCAGGAGGCTGAGGCAGGAGAATCACTTGAACCCGGGAGGTGGAGGTTGCAGTGAGCTGAGATCGCACCATTGCATTCCAGCCTGGGTGACAGAGCAAGACTCCATCTCAAAAGAAAAAAAAAAGAAAAGAAATTTGCACAAGGAAGGGAAGTTAGAAGGAAGGGCCAGTTGTTTTTTCAATTTTGAATAGGGTGGTTGGGTCAGGCTGGGAAGGCGACATTTGAGAAAAGGCCTGAGAGAGGTCAGGGCGTGAACTGTGCAAATATGCAGGGGAAGAACATTCTAGGTGGAGAATTCATTCAGTGCATTCATTCAGTGCAAGGGCCCTGAGGCATTGGGAGAAAGTTGGCTTTTACTCGAGTCATGAGGAGACAGGAGAGAGCTCTGTGCCTGGGATAGTTGTGTTGTGACATTCTAAATCAGAGCTCTGTTTTAGTCAACTTGAGATTGAGATGCTGTGAGACCCACAGGTGCATGTTGAGAAGGCTTTTGATTTTTGTTGTCGTTGTTGTCTTTTTTTATTTTTTGAGACCGAGTCTCGCACTGTCACCCAGGCTGGAGTGCAATGGTGCGATCTGGACTCACTGCAACCTCCGCCTCCCGGGTTCAAGTGATTTTCCTGCCTCAGCCTCCTGAGTAGCTGGGATTACAGGCGCATGCTGCCACTCCTGGCTAATTTTTGTAATTGTAGTAGAGATGGGGTTTCACTATGTTGGCCAATCTGGTCTTGAACTCCTGACCTCAGGTGATCTGCCACCTCAGCCTCTCTGAGTGCTGGGATTACAGGCGTGAGCCACTGCTCCAGGCCTAAACGCTTTACTTTTTAGAGAGCGGGGTCTTGCTACATTGCCTAGGCTGATCTCAAACTCCTGGGTTCAAGCAATCCTCCTACCTAGACCATAGTGTTGGGATTACAGGAGTGAGCCACTTGTGCCCAGCTGAGAAGGCTTTCATTTTTTTTTTTTTTTTTTTTTGAGCTGGAGTTTCGCTTTTGTTGCCCAAGCTGGAGCGCAATGGCATGATGTCTGCTCACTGCAACCTCCGCCTCCTGGGTTCAAGCGATTCTCCTGCCTCAGCCTCCTGAGTAGCTGGGATTACAGGCACATACCACCACGCTCGGCTAATTTTTTGTATTTTTAGTAGTAATGGTGTTTCACCATGTTAGCCAGGCTGGTCTCAAACCCCTGACCTCAAGTGATCCGCCTGGCTCCGCCTCCCAAAGTGCTGGGATTACAGGCGTGAGCCACCACGCCCAGCCAATCCCAAACAGGTACAAGCCAGCCTGTGTTCTCTAAGATCATCTATCCCAGTATGGGAGTTGGTGCAAGGCCAGGGCTGCTGTCACCACCCTCCTGAATGGGACCTGATTCTTCCCCCACTATTCCCATTGTTGGCCAGCGCTCTGCGTCAGCATCACAGACAGGGCCTGCTGGTTTGGGTGGTGGCGCTGTCCATTGTGCTGAAGCTTTGCTTTCTTCCTGGCCCCAGTGGAGACAGCTGTGTGTCAGGAGAGACCACGGGTCTCAGGTGTATAAGCTCTGGAAACAGGAGCCTTGGTCAGTCAATCAGGGGGCCTCATGATGCTGTCTTTCCTCTGCCATCAGCTATCTGATGCTCTCATCTCATCCCCCCAGTGTCCCATGATCAGCTCCACCATCTCCTCAACTTCCCCACCGTCTCCCCAACCTCCTTTTCTTCTGTCTCCTCCTTGCTCACCCTGTGCCAACTACTACACAGGCCACTTTGCTGTTCCCTGAACACAGAAGGCACGTTCCCACCTCAAGGCTTTCACACTTGCTCTTCCCTTTGCCTAGAGGTCTCCCCACCACATATTTGCATGGCTCCCTCCCTCCCAGTGTCATCTCAGAGAAAACTTCCTTGATCACTTTTTTAAAAATTGCAAACCATAGCCCAGGCATGGCAGCTCACCCCTTTAATCCCAGCATTTTGGGAGGCCGAAGTGGGAAGATCGCTTGAGCCCTGAAGTTGAAGACCAGCCTGGGGAATATAGTAAGACATTGTCTTTACTAAAAATTTAAAAAATTAGCAGGCATGGTGGTGTGTGCCTGTAGTCCCAGCTACTTGGGAGGATCACTGGATCGCTGGATCCCAGAAGTTTAAGGCTGTAGTGAGCTATGATCATGCCACTGCATTCCACCCATCGCTCAGCCTGAGCAA
Source organism: Pan troglodytes (assembly GCF_028858775.2). NCBI lineage: Eukaryota > Metazoa > Chordata > Mammalia > Primates > Hominidae > Pan > Pan troglodytes. The sequence goes on along the minus strand of NC_072418.2, from coordinate 14,089,278 downwards.
AAAACAGAGCGAGACCCTCCCTCTCTCTTAAAAAAATTGCAAACCATGTCCCTATCCCACACTTGTCACATCGGCTTCCTTAGCTTGAGTGTTCTCCTTATCACATATCGATATCTAACATATCAGAGATCCCTTAGCTAAATCCATGATCCTGGAGTTGGAAATTCAGGATTTTTCAGATTTTAAAAAAGTAATAGGGTATAAATACTATGTATTTCATACCCCTGGTGGGACCAGGAGTAACATCCTCAAATCACTTTATCTTCAGCAAAACACAAGAATATTCACATCAAGTGAAATAAATAAAAGCTATATATAATCTCAGGTCAGTTCAGGTTAGCTTTTGCCATAAATGAGTTATGAAAGGATTTTGGTCTTCAGACTTCTTTTTCTTTTTTGAGACAGAATCTCACTCTGTCACCTAGGCTGGAGTGCGGTGGTGCGATCTCAGCTCACTGCAACCTCTAACTCCCGGGTTCAAGCGATTCTCTTGCCTCAGCCTCCCTAGTAGCTGGGATTACAGATGTGTGTCACCACACCTAGCTAATTTTTGTATTTTTAGTAGAGACAGGGTTTCACCATGTTGGCCAGGCTGGTCTTGAATTCCCGACCTCAGGTGATCCGCCCACTTCAGCATCCCAAAATCCTGGGATTACAGGTGTGAGCAACTGCGCCTGGCCTAGTTTTCAGACTTCTATAAAAATTTGGAATTGTGAATCTGTATATAGCTCATTTATTTTTATATTTATTAATTTGTGTATTTATTTATCCAGAGACATGGTCTTGCTCTGTCACCCAGGCTACAGTGCAGTGGCATCATCACAGCTCACGACAGTCTCGACTTCCTGGGCTCAAGGGACTCCCATCTCAGCCTCCTGCATAGCCAGGACTACATGTGCGCACCAACATGCCCAGCTAATTTTAATATATATATATATATATATATATATATATATATATATATATATATATATTTGTACAGACGGGGGTCTCACTATGTTGCCCAGGTCATTCTCCAACTCCTAAGCTCAAGCAATCCTCTGGCCTTGGCCTCCCAAAGTGTTGCGATTACAGGTGTGGAGACCAGGCCCCATTTACCTTGTTTATTGTCTTACATATTAGAACGCTCACATCCGTGACAGCAGAGGTTTGTGTCTGTTGTTTACTGCTGTAACCTCCCCCCGCCACAACCCCCACCCTGTGCCTAACTAAACAGCACCTGTGCTTTGGTCTGAATGTTTGTGCCCCTTCCCCCGGTTCATATGTTGAAATCCTAACCCACAGTGATAGGAGGTGGGGGCCTTTTAAAGGTGATTAGGTCATAAGGGTGGAGTCCTCATGAATGGGATTAGTGCTCTTATAAAAGAGGCCCCAGAGAGCTTCTCCACCTTCTGCCATGTGAGACTAGAGTGAGTCTATGAGGAAGCAGGCCCTCACTGGCCACCGAATCTGCTGGGGCCTTGATCTTGGACTTCCCAGCCTTCAAAACTGTGAGCAATAAACTTCTGTTAGGCCAGGGGTGGTAGCTCATGTCTGTAATCCCAGCACTTTGGGAGGCTGGGGTGGGTGAACCACTTGAGCCCAGGAGTTCAAGACCAGCCCGAGGAACATGGCACAACCCTGTCTCTATTAAAAAAATAGGCCAGGTATAGCGGCTCATGCCTATAATCCCAGCACTTTGGGAGGCTGAGGCAGGCAGATCACAAGATCAGGAGTTCGAGACCACCCTGGCCAATATGGTGAAACCCCATCTCTACTGAAAATACAAAAATTAGCCGGGCGTAGCGGTGGGTACCTGTAATCCCAGCTACTTGGGAGGCTGAGGCAGGAGAATCGCTTGAACCCAGGAGGCAGAGGTTGCAGTGAGCCGAGATCGTGCCATTGCACTCCAGCCTGGCAACAGAGCAAAACTCCATCTTAACAAAAAAAGAAACACACACACACACAATAAAAATAAGGCAGGTGCAGTGGCTCATGCCTGTAATCCCAGCACTTTGGGAGGCTGAGGCAGGCAGATCACAAGGTCAGGAGATCGAGACCATCCTGGCTAACACGGTGAAACCTGATCTCTACTAAAAATACAAAAAATTAGCTGGGCGTGGTGGTGCGCACCTGTAGTCCCAGCTACTCAGGAGGCTGAGTGAGGCAGGAGAATCGCTTGAACCTGGAAGGTGGAGGTTGCGGTGAGCCGAGGTCCCACCACTGCACTCCAGCCCAGGTAACAGAGCGAGACTCCGTCTCAAAATAAATAAATAAATCAGAAATTTATTATTATTATTTTTTTTTTTTTTGAGACGGAGTCGCGCTATGTCCCCCAGGCTGGAGTGCAATGGCACAATCTCGGCTCACTGCAAGCTCCACCTCCTGGGTTCACGCCATTCCCCTGCCTCAGCCTCCTGAGTAGCTGGGACTACAGGCGCCCGCCACCACACCCAGCTGATTTTTTGTATTTTTAGTAGAGACGAGGTTTCACCCTGTGAGCCAGGATGGTCTCAATCTCCTGACCTCGTGATCCACCCTTGTCGGCCTCCCAAAGTGCTGGGATTACAGGCCTGAGCCACGGTGCCCAGCCAAGAAATTTATTTTTTAATAACTAGTAGAGGAATTTAATAGTAGTAGAGAAATTTATTTTTTAATAATTTAATAAATAAGCCCTCCTGTCCATGGTATTTTGTCACGGCAGCTGGAACAGACTAAGACCATCTAGCACACAGTAGGGGTTCTACAGTGTTTGCTTAATGAATGAGTGAATTAATTAAGGAGAGAAGGGAAACAGACTCCCTTTTCCTGGTTCCTGAGTGACTCTGGGTCCCAAATGCCCTGTCTGAAAGCCCTCAGAGCCACAATTGCGGGAGGGGTCCTGTGGCTCCCTCTCCCTCACCCTTTGAACATCCCCAGTATCTGCTGAGTTCTCAGGGGGGTTGGGTCTTGGTGTAATCTCATACTCAGCACCCCTGTTCTCATCTACACAGCCAGGTGTTCCGCTTGGAGGTTCTTAGTGCCCCTCAGCATCCCCCATCCCTCTCAGGACCCCCAGGTATCCTCACCCCATTCCTTGTGCCCTCTGTGCCCTGGCCTGAGACACACAGGGCATGTACGGCTCCTGATGTGGGTTTGTGTGCCTTGGTGGCTTGAGTGACTGTTTGCCTTTGATAGATGAAGAAACAAGGGCACAGAGAGGTGAATGAACTTTTCTGAGGCCACAGAGCCCAGAATGCTGAGCCAGGATTTCAGCCCAAGTCTGAAGCTCCATGAAACCGGGCTGCCTTTCCACAATCGTCCTTAGATACACTGCGGCAACACACCCACACCCAGCTCCACAGACATCTAGACCCACGATGAAAGTCCTCCGCACCCCCACCCCCCACCACCCGGGGGAGGAAGGCAGGTGGCCAAACTTCTGTTACAAACAGGTCTTTATTAAAGATGAGAAGCCAGGTCTTTATTAAAGATGAGGAGGGGGCAGGAAAGGGGGGCAGTGCCTCCTCTACCCACTGCCTTTGCCTGCCCGGGGTGAGGGAGCCCCTCTGCTCCACCCATGCCCCCCATGATGGCACATCTGTATGAGGCTGAGGCATGGGGGGCAGTGTGAAGAACAGGGGCAGGTTCCAAGAAAAAGAAGAAAAACCCTTCCCACAGCCCTAATAAATAACAGAAGCGTTTGGGATGACCTGGGCACAGGCAAGGGGAGACACAGCACCCTGAACCCCAAAACCTCTGAAGTGGGGCAAGCCCTACTTAAGTAGGGGATTAGGAGAGAGTGGGTGAGAGGTGGAGAGGCCGCACACAGGGAGGGGCTAAGAGGAAAAGGGGTACCCCAAGGACCCTGCCATGGGGGAGCCTGCCCCCCACCCTACAGCTGGGCTCGCTGATTCTGAGAGAAGACTCAATGACAAACAATGACCTCATCTCCCTCCTCTCCTTTGCACATGCTTAGACACGGGCGGTCCCCCATTGACTGGAATCATGCCCACCCACTCTAGAAATTCTGGAAACCAAGGGCTCCTATTGGCTGTTCAGTCGCTGAACACTGGCTGGCGTTGCCCTCTTGCAGGAGGATTCTAAGAAGTGAGGGGAAGGCTCCCATTGGCTGGAGCCAACTCCTTTTGGTTAAAATTCTGAGAACCAGGAGTTCTCATTAGCCAGGCAATGGCCAATGGGGTCAAGCTTTGGCCCTTAAAAGGGCAATAGTAGGGGCAAGTGCGCACCTTCCAATTGTGCCCATCGGGATATCTCAGAGGGCCAGAGAGGCAGATGTCTCCTAAATGTCCTTCTAGCCATCTTCTAATGTCTGGGTCTGGCTGGCTTGGGGGGCAGGGGACTTTGGCACTCACGTGGCACACGCACACACACGCGTGGCAGGGAAGAAGTGGGGACTGGGCAGATTCTGGGTGGGTGGTTGGGCCTCACAGCAGGTGGTCACGGCTGGCAAACAGGTAAGGGCTGAAGTTGTCCCGGTGGAAGGGGGAGGGATACAGTCCACTCAGGGTGTACAGGTCCCGCAGCAGGGGCGTGGGCAGCAGCAGCTTCCGGCCACGTCCACCACCCCCGCCTGGCCCCCCAGGTCCAGGGGAGGAAGGCGAGGGGCCCTGGCTGGGGGTGGGCGCTGGCAGGGGTAGGGGCAGGGGCAAGGGCGTCGGCTCAGACCTCAATCGAGGACGGGGCACACGGGGCGACGAACACATGGCTGGGGCCCTGGAGGAGACACAGCTGGGGATCAGGTGGCCACGGCGGGCGCAGTTCTGCGACTCTGGTGGTCAGAAGCCAGATATCAGGGGATCAGAAAACTCGGGAGGCAGCATAAAGGCCTAGGTGAGACCTCTGGGGCAGTGGCTGCCCACCTGGAAGTCCCCCTGTTTAGCCCCCCACTCCCCCAACACTCACTGGATGGGGTGAGCCGTGCCGGTGTCGAATGCGGCCTGCAGACCTCGGGTTCCTGAGACAAAGAGACAGATGGAAGGGGCTAGTGGCCCCCTGGGCCCTACCGGCCACAGCCACAAGGAGCTCATCAGGTGAAGAGCCCCATGGAAAAGACAACCACAGTTCTCATGATTAACCGTGTCCCCTTGGGAAGAAGACGGGGGTGCTCCCTTTCATTCTTTGGGGCTGTCCCCCCAGGACCTATATCCACAGAGATGGGTGATCCCTCCACTTCCCCATGGTTCTGAGACCCCCACCTCTTGCCTGACTTCCTTCCTGTCTCCTTGGCCCCCTCCACCCACCACCCTCTCCAGCCGGGAGCAGCCCCCGGCCCCCCTTACCTGCGCCACACTTAACTTTTCGAGGGGGCTGTCCATGGTGGGGGCTTGGCCCAGGTCCTCCCAGGGAGAGAGCCTTCGGCCAGAGGGTGGCCGGCTCTGAAAGTTATGCACAACGCAGGTGACCTGGAATAGAGGGAGAGGAGAGTGTTGAGGCCTGGGGCAAGTCACATAGGAGCTATGTAAATACCATCCCCATTTTTCAGATAAGGAAAGTGAGGCTCAGGTTTTCAAAAACAGCTAATGCATAGTATGTGCCAGGCACTGTTGGTTCCATTTTACTACGAGGTAGGTGCAATTATTATTTATCCCACAGACCCCAGATTAGGGTAAAGTAAGTAAGACCAAGTTGTACAGTGGCAGGATTTAATTTTTTAATTTTTTATTTTTTTGAGACAGTCTCACTCTGTCACCCAGGCTGGAGTGCAGTGGTGCAATCTCAGCTCACTGCAAACTCCACCTCCTGGATTCAAGCAACTCTCTTGCCTCAGCCTCCTGAGTAGCTGGGACCACAGGTGTGCACCACCATTCCCAGCTAATTTTTTTTTTTTTTTGAGACAGACTTTCGCTCTTTCACCCAGGCTGGAGTGAGGTGGCACGATCTCGGTTCACTGCAACCTCCGTCCCCCGGGTTCAAGCGATTCTTCTGCCTCAGCCTCCCAAGTAGCTGGGACTACTATGCCTGGCTAATTTTTGTATTTTTAGCAGGGACAGGGTTTGGCCATGTTGACCAGGCTGGTCTCGAACTCTTGGCCTCAAGTGATCCGCCTGCCTCAGCTTCCCAAAGTGCTGGGATTACAGGCGTGAGCCACCGCACCCAGCCTTGATTCATCTTTATTTAGAATTTTTATATTCTGTACATTATGATAGTTTTGTATTAACTTTGATTTTTAAAAATGTTTTGTTAAAATATTAATCTTGATTACTGAGTGTTGGGCACCCTCTTAAAATTTGCATTCAAGGCCTTGCCTCACCCTGATCCTGGTATCTCATTTCACAGATGAGAATATCCAGGAAGGGTAATGTTAAGGGATTGGCCCAAGGTCACACAGAGTCCACACCCTTCTCCATCATGTGGTCCTGCCTCTTGGGTCAGAGAGCTGGTGAGGGTCTTCCATGCTGGGAAGGTTGAGGAGGCAACTCACCAAAAAGGTGGCGATGGCCGCCCCTGTCAGGAAGCCAGCCAGCACGTCCGACCAGTGGTTTCGGTACTCGGCCACGCGGACCACGCCCACCAGGAAGGCTGGGCACAGCAGGGCCAGGCAGAGCGAGGGTTTGACCAGGCGGGAGCCCTTCACGCGGAACACGAGAGTCACGTACATCTGCGGGGAGCCGGACTGGTCAGGGGGATAGTGGAGGCAAGTCGCCGAACCCAAGTGGTCGCTCCTTTCTGGGCTAGAGCGCATGGCCAGAGCGTTGGGGCTGGAGGGAGTGGCCAGGGGCTCCAGGGTTGGAGTCATGGGCTCCCAGTGGGCTTTTCCAGGGAGCGTGACCAAAAAGGCAAAGGGGGGGGGTCAGGGATTGAGGTCTTGGAGTCTCGTGGGCACCACCTGCAGGGCTAGGTGTGGCCAGAGCTCCCAAGAGCAGAGGACAAGGTCTGGGGCCCAGGTGTCCCTGGTCCGGAGTCGCAGATGGGGACAGACACTTACTGGATTAGGGCGTGGCCACAGAACCAGAGGGTGGAGTCAGGGCGAAGGGAGCTGTAGGAGCTGTAGGAGGTGGAGCCCCTGACCCCCAGGGGACCACTGACAGGGTGGGAGCATAAACCCGGATGCCAGAAAAAAGAGTTGAAGCAACAGGGGGTGTGACCAGGAAAAAGCAGGGGACAGAGTTAGAAATCCCAGAGCAGTTAAGAGCAAGGGGCGTGGCCAGGGCTACAACAGGAGGGAACAAGGCCCCCAGGAGAGGGGCAAGGGCTCCAGAAGAGGGGCAAGGACTCCAGGGGGCCGTCCCATCTGCCCAGTCTCCCAGCTAATATCTAGCGCCTGTAGCATCCTGGGGGCCTGGCTAGGCTATAGGTGTTCCGAGTCTTGCACATCAGGGACTGTCCTGATGCCATAGGGTAGAGCCAACAGTTTCCCTCGCATTACTGGCTCAGGAGGCGTGGCCAGAGGGCAAGGGGCGGAGTCAATGGACAGCGATAGCCTCTGGCTGGGGGCGTGGCTAGGATCTGGGAGGAGGAGGGAGAGCTTCCAACAGGTCGGGGCGTGGAGCGAGAGCTTCCAACAGCACCCGGGGCGTGGAAGAGCAAAGGCTCCAACCCTGGCGGCTTCCTGGCTGCTGGTCGCTGTCCAGCCCGCACACCCATTTCCGACCCCGAAGCTCCCGAAGCTCACCGCTGTGTAGGTGACCGCGTAGGCGCAGAGGGCCGCATCCTTGCAGGGGAAGGCGCGGCGCGCGGCGGCCACGAGGCTGGGGCTGCCAGCGCAGGCACCCTGGTCAGTGACAAAGCGGTCGGGACCTGGCCGATCCGGAGAAGGTGGCCCGCAGCCCAGGGCCGTGTAGTTGGGGCGGCACACGGACAGGAAGTGTGGCGTGGGATTGCCGGTCACCACCTGCCCCGCGTTGGCGAAGATGGTCGTGGTGAAGAGGCCGAAGGAGTAGACCCCTAGGGGTGGGATAGTGGAAGGGGTTCATGCGCCAGGCCCTGATGCTCCCACTGATTCCATTGGGCCTCTTAGCTCCCTTTTCCTGTGACTGTCATTAAAGCACACTTGGGACCCTGTAGTTGTGCCAACATCCCCCTTCCTTTAGGACCACCATGAAGGTATTCTGAGGCCTCCTGCCCCCGGGGACCCTCATTATCTGGCCCCTGTCTTTCTAGGATTACCACTATGTCAGGGGCGGATCCTCCCTTGGAGCCCCATTATAGCTGGGCTTGGACCCCCGCCCCAACACCATTACATCAGGATCCACCCCATGCCTAGGACGGCTAGGGAAAACCCTAATGGCATACCTGGGGCTCTTCCTGCCTGCCCCTAAACTGGCTACTACTGAGTTCAACACTCTCCTCCTGGGGCCACTAATAAGTTAGAGCTGGGTCTCCCGCCCTCTGCCCTGGGACCATCATTATAGGTAAGGTCTGCCCCTCCCCCTTTCCCACAGCCACTACTTGAGGCTGGGACCCCATTTAAAGCACAGCCAGAGTCTCATCTCCCTACCCAGGGGCCCCAGGGTGTTTGTCCTGTGCCTGTGTCTCTCTTTTGTGCCTGAGACTCTCCTTATGGCATTCTGGGACCCTCTTCCGACAGTTGCCATCATGGTTGGGTTAGGCCCCACCCATGTCCCTAGAACCTCCATTACATCTGGTCTGAGCCTAAGTCCCTTGTTGCTTCCTAACATCCCCATCATGGCAATTCCAGGTCCTCTTCCTTCCCCCCTGGAATTCCCTTTTTTTTAAAGAGGTGGGATCTTGCTCAGTCTCCCAAGTAGCTGGTACTCCCAAGTAGCTGAGTCTCTGCCTCAGCCTCCCAAGTAGCTGGGGCTACAGGCATGTACCACCATGCCCAGCTTTTCCCTGGAATTCTTCTTTTTTTTTTTTTTTTTTTGAGACGGAGTTTTGCTCTTGTTGCCCAGGCTGGCACAATCTTGGCTCACTGCAACCTCTGCCTCCCAGGTTCAAGGATTACAGGCACCTGCCACACACCCAGCTAATTTTTTGTTTTTAGTACAGACAGGGTTTCGCCATGTTGGCCAGGCTGGTCCTGAACTCCTGACCTCAGGTGATCGCCCACTTGGCCTCCCACAGTGCTGAGATTACAGGCGTGAGCCACCACACCCAGCCTGGAATTATTATGACTGTCAGACCCATGACTCTTTTCTTCTATACCCACCTCCCCACCATTACCATGGGGCTGACCCCAGGCCATGTCTCTCACCCAGGAAGCGGACCAGCCTCCGCACTGGGGGGCTGAAGCGGCAGCAGGCCCCAGACACGATGGTGCTCTCCCCGATGACTGGGACGGCTGAAGGTGGTGCAGGGAAAAAGGCACGCGCCAGCTCTCCCAGCAGGATCTGTGGGCAAGACCAAGATGGAGTCTTCTGGCCTTCCAGCCCATCCCCTCACCCACCCTTACCGGCCCACCTGCCTCCTAGGAGGTCTTCATTGTCTCACCGTGAGGGTGGGCCCGGCAGTGACCAGTGCATAGACAAGAGCAGGAGGCACTCGGCTGGCAGCCTCAGGCCCTGGGTAGGGCTTGGCGTAGGTACTGTCATAGCAGAAGAATCCCTGGGTGTGCACAGGGAAGGTGTCCGTGAACTCCAGGCGGTAAGCAAGCAGGATCACAATGCCCAGCAGCACCGACTGCCACCAAGCCAGGGCGGGGAGAGGTGGCGGAGAGAGAAGAGAGAGGTCAGGACTCCAGCTGAGGCCACAGAGGCAGAGATACAGAGATGGAGAAACATGGGTTAGAGACAGAAACTAGAAGATGGAGAGAGACAGAGACAAGGGGGAGAGAGACTGAGAGAAATGGGGAAAGGAGGTGAGAGAAGGGTCAGGGCTTAGGAGAAACAGAAGGAGAAGGAGACAGAAACAGAGGGGCCGTGTGCAGCGGCTCGTGCCTGTAATTCCAGCACTTTGGGAGGCCGAGGCAGGAGGATCACTTGAGCTCAGGAGTTTGAGATCGCATGACCTTATCTCTGTACAACTATAGTCCCAGCTACTTGGGAGGCTGAGGAAGGAAGATTGCTTCACCCAGAGGATTAAGGCTGCAGTGAGCCATGATGGCACCACTGCACTCCAGCCTGGGTGACAGAGGGAGACCCTGTCTCAGAAAAAAAGAAAGGAAAAGGAATGGCTGAAAGACAAAAAGAAAGAAAAAAAATAAAAACGTGGCTCATGCTTGTAATCCCAGCACTTTGGGAGGCTGAGGCAGGTGGATTACCTGAGATCAGGAGTTTGAGACCAGCCTGGACAACATGACAAAACCCTGTCTCTACTAAAAATACAAAAATTAGCTGGGTATGGTGGCAGACTCCTGTACTCCCAACTACTCGGGAGGCTGAGGCAGGAGAATCACTTGAACCCGGGAGGCGGAGTTTGCAGTGAGCCAAGATCGTGCCACTGCACTCCAGCCTGGGCAGCGGAGCAAGACTCCATCACAAAAGAAAGAGAGAGAGAGAGAGAGGGAGGGAGGGAAAGAAAGAAAAGGAAGAAGTGAAAAAAAAAAAACAGAGAGAGAGGGAAGCCAGGAAAGGAGGGGAGAAGAGGAGAAAGCAAGAGGAAAGAGAAGGGAAAGGAAAAGGGAAGGGAGTTGTAGAGAGAGGGAGAGAAGAGATGGGCATGGGGAGAGTGAGATTAGGGCCAAGGCTCAAATGAGAGACAGACAGACAGGGGGAGGTGGAGAGACTCTCCCACAAGGAAAGAAATCAGAGAAGTAGGGGTGCTAGCAGCTACCACAGGTGTAACCCTCACTGTGGGCAGGGGGTCGTACCAAGCTTTGTCCATGAATTAATATATTTTACCTTTAGAACAGCCCTAGGAGGCCGGGCGTGGTGGCTCACGCCTGTAATCCCAGCACTTTGGGAGGCTGAGGCAGGAGGACTGCTTGAGGTCAGGAGTTCTAGACCATCCTGGCCAACATGTTGAAATCCCATCTCTACCAAAAAGTACAAAAATTAGCTGGGCATGATGGCACACGCCTGTAGTCTCAGCTACTCGGGACGCTGAGGTAGGAGAATTGCTTGAGCCCAGGAGGTGGAGGTGGCAGTGAGCCGAGATTATGCCACTGCACTCCAGCCTGGGTGACACAGTGAGACCCTATCTCAAACACACACGTACACACACACACACACACACACACAGAGAGAACAGCCCTATGAGTTGGGACTCTGGTGATGTCCATTTTATGAATGAGGAAACTGCGGCTCAGGAGGGTACCTGTGGTGTCCAGCACCCTGCGGTGTGGATGGGGCAGAGAGGGATTGGACCCCAGGGAGTGGCACTTCTGAATCTAAGCTCATAACCATTTCTCAAGAGAAAGGGGACAGCAAGGGAGATCCCAGAGATGGAAAAGTGGGTACAGATAAGGAGACTGAGGTTGGACAGAGACAGAGATAGGCACGCCGTCTCTGGGAGAGGTACGGGGGTCCTCACCTCCACGAAGACAAAGCAGGGGATGATGGAGAAACTCCTCTTCAGATGCGGTCTCCCTCCCGCCATGGTGAAGGCCAGGCCTGCAGAGGTGGGGAGGGAGTGGGAGTCCCAGGGGGTGTGCCTAGGGGAAGGCTCAGGTCACCGGGACCCTGGCTTCATCCCCTGAGTCCTTTGGCCACACCCCTGGCCCTGAAGACCCGGGGAGGCCCTGACTCTGTCCCTTGAACCTTCTGGCCATGCCTCTGCAATCCAGGTCCTGCCCTGTTGGTCCTGACCCTACTGGGGACACCTGCCTCCCCTGACACCACTCCCCAAGAGTCTACGGGGGTCCCTTCCTTTACAGCCTACATGGGAGGCTCTGACCCAAGGCCCTTTAGGAAGTGGGCCTTTAGAAGAGACTCCCCAGCCTCATGGGAACCCCTCCCCCATGGCACTTAGAAGGGTCCCCACTAGTTTTTAGGGGACACCATCCTCTTTCCCGAGGGGCCCCCATCCCTACGAGACCCTTCCCCTGAGTCGCTTCCTCCATGGCCTCTGCAGGGGCCCCTCTCTCTGTCCCCATGGGCTGTGGTGTTGGTGTCTGGTTGGGCTGATAGCCAAGCCCTCCTTCTCTGCCAACTGCCTCTCCCTCCTTCCCCCTCTTCCCAGCCGGTCTGCCTCCCAGTTCTCCTCTTCCCTCCCCCAAGGCTACCCCCAGTCCCCAGCGCTTTAGGGCTCAACACAGTCACACCTGCTTGCATCCATTCTCCGAGCCCCATCTCACCTGTGAAAGCGCCCTATGGCTTCCCCCAGGCTGCATCCACGCCTGAAGACTCACAGCCGCTCCTGGCAGCCAGCAGGGCAGGGATGGTCACCCCCATTGTGCAGATGTGGAAACTGAGGCCCAGGCAGGCGAGGGTAGGCACTCTGGGTCCAGCGCCCCAACCACGACACTCATTCTGCAGTGTGATATGGGGTGATGGTTGCCAGAGGTCCTAGATACCCAGAGTCACCCATGCTGTCACCTTTAGGAAGCACAACCCAGCCGCAGCCTCCATCCTGGCACCACACACACACACACACACACACACACACACACAACCATGGCATAGCGTTCACCCATTCCACAGTGAAGACCGAGCACCTGCCGACTTCCAGGCGCTGTGCTGGGCGCCACTTTGCAGTAAACAAGAGGGGCCCCCTTGTTCAGACAGGTGTCCAACACACACAACACATGTCACTGCATACTCACACACAGTGGGCTCATAGCCTGTCGGAGACACCAAACAGATCAAACAAGTCCCCACCCCCACCCCAGGCCAAACAGAGAGAGACATGTCAGGAGACCCTACACACATCACAGTCCCACACAAGCCCCCACGCCGCTACAGTCAGGGACACACAGTCAGGCCTGCAACACACTTAAGAGTCACAGAAAAGAGTCACCGCACACAATGGGGGTCACAGAACCCATCACAGCGTCACACCCCCAATTACAAGGCACTCAGTGACAGCCACACACACACTAACAGTCTCTTATTCACACCGACAGTCACAGGGGAGAGACACGGTGCCATCTACAACCACATGGCCACATCCATGGACCATGACACAGACTCACAATGCCACACAAGAAAGGTGCACAGTGCACGACCACAGCCACACACACATACACACCATCAGAATGAACACACAACAGCAGCCACACAATGACAGTCCTATGCACACAACCACACGAACACCAAGACAGTCACACACAGAGACAGCAGCCACACGGGGGGCCAATGGCAGTCACAGCATAGCCAGACACACACACACACAAACCATCAGAGTGACACCCACGACAGCCGCACAATGACAGTGACACACACACACACACACACCCGCGGACCTCCCGAAGCCACACAATCCCAGTCATGCAGCCACACGATGACAGTTACACAACCACACACAGACACACAATGACAACCACACAATCACAGTTACCCACAGCCGCCCTCACCACCGGTGCTGGCTCCTCGGCCCGGGGTCCCCTCCCCCAGCCCTGTCCCCTCCCCCAGCTCGCCGCCTCCCCTCCCCCGCCCCTCCCCGCGCTGGACCCAGAGGGACCCGACCCTCAGGAACAGGGGACCGACACCGAGGGTGGGAAGCCCACGGGAGGGGATGAGGGGCGCCCCCAGCCCCTCCTCTCACCGTGTCGAGGCCGCCGCCGCCTAAGCCCCCGCTCCGCCTAGACTGCCCCGGCGCGGCGGGATGGACAGACGGACTGCCAGCCAGGCTGGCAGACGCGGAGACCGAGACGCGGTCGGCCGGGCCTGGCCGCGCCGCGCAGACTCCGCGGTGGAGGGAGGGGCGGGGCCTCCGGGCGTCTCATTTGCATAGCCCCCGTGGGGCGGGGCCTCATTAGCGGGGCGGGGCGGGGCCTCCGTGATCTTAGAGGCGGGGCGTGTTAGCATCGATTGTAGGAAGGCACCAAGAATGGAGGTAGAGAGGGAGGACCCTGGGGTGGGCGGGGCTCCGAAGGTAATAGGAGGGAGGGGCTTCAGAGTATGTCCCTGGGCCGCGCCTCTTCCTCTCTGGGCCTCAGTTTCCCCATTCGCCAGGGCCCCCCAGAAAGGAAGGCTCTGTGGCCAGTGTGGAAGTCTGTCTGGCTGCTCGTGTCTGGACAGAATGACTCCTTGCCTTGTCATATATTAAATCTGGCTTCAGATGTCCCCTGATTCCAAGCCCACACATCCCGAATGACCCCTGGGGTCTCTACACCCCTCCCCCCCAACAATGAGGAGTAAACTGGGAGGGCAGGGGGATTCCTAGGCACAGGAAGCAGCAGGACTAACAGTCGGGGCTAGAGGAGGGTCTGCGCTAGTTTATTTTCTCTCTGGAGGGGTCTTCAGGGAGAGCAGTCCCGGCTGCTCAAGCTGTGGAGAGAGAGGGTGGGTCAGGGCCTGGCCAGGTCCAGGGGACTCCGGGGCTGCAGGTCAGGGACCGCATGCCCAGATCGGGATCTGGGCCTGTTCTGAGGGTCTAGACTGTGGGAGTCAAGGGCAGGTCAGGAGGGAAATGGGTGGAGGGGGGGACCGGGGAGGATCTGCACCGGGTGGGAAGGAGCGGCCGCTCTTGCTGAAAGGTGGCTGGGAGAGGTCCTGGTCAGAGTCGGAGTCAGAGTCCCAGGAGGGGAGTGGAGGGCTCAGGCACTGGTGCCCCTTGTGGCCTGCAGGAGGGACAGGTTCCCTGAATGTGACCCTTAAGTAACCCCCAAATATAGGCCCTGTGTCCCTTCATAGTATACCTCATTGATACTTAAACCATGACCCCCAATTCCCTTGAATGTGATCCAATGTGACACCAAATTATGACTTCAATGACCCTTGCATTTTACCCAATTGACACTTTTTTTTTTAGACATGGGGTCTCGCTCTGTTGCCCAGACTGGAGTGCAGTGGCACGATTATGGCTCACTGCAGCCTCAACCTCCCAGGCTCAAGCGATCCTCCTGTCTCAGCCTCCTGAGTAGCTGAGACTACAGGTGTGCTCAGCCACAGGTGCACCATCACCCAGCTAGTTTTTAAATTTTTTGGAGAGATGGGGTCTCACTGTGTTGCCCAGGCTGGTCTCAAACTCCTAGACTCAAGTAATCCTCCCACCTCAGCTTCCCAAAATATTAGGATTACAGGCATGAGCCACTGTGTGGAGTCCCCATGGACTCATATAAGATCCAAATGACTCTGAATGTGACCATGAATGACTCCTGGATGAAACCTCCAGTGACTCCTTAATGTGACCCCAGAACACTACTTAATGTGACCATAGAATAACAGCCATCAGATGTGACTCCCAAATAGGCTCTCTGAACATAGCCTCCCTGTGAAGCTAGACAATGACCTCCCACCCCTGAGCAATTCTCAGCCTCCCTCACCTCTTAGGCTCGAGGCCTTGGGACGGGCCCCCAAGCACAAAGTGAGGCTGTCTATGGAGTTCTGCAGCACGTGCACAGCAGACCTGCAGGAAGACAAGGAGCTGGGGGTGCTGGGAGACTCCACACTGCTCAGGGTGTAGACAGCAGTACAGCTAAGGTTGGGGGCCGTGGTGGGTGAGTCCTAGGGGGTGAGGGAAGTCTGGACTCAGGTGGGCTCCAGGTTCTGGTGGTCACTGCCAGATCCCGTTGGGGGAACGGGTTCAGAGGAGGGTCAGGGGTCAGACTGCGGGCTGGGCATCACCATATATCACTCAGTTCCTTCTGGAGGTCATCCTTCCAGCAGCCACTGGTTCCCTGCGGTATCTCTTCAGTCTCCGGACAGGCGGCTGTCTCATGACCCTGCTGCTTCATCTTGGTCAGGATCTGGGGTGGGGAGGGATGAGAGAACAGTAGTCATAATAATAATGACAATAGTGCCAGGCGTGGTGGCTCACACCTGTAATCCCAGCACTTTGGGAGGCCGAGGCGGGCAGATCACGAGGTCAGGAGATTGAGACCATCCTGGCTAACACAGTGAAACCGCATCTCTACTAAAAATACAAAAAGTTAGCCGGGCGTGGTGGCGGGCGCCTGTTGTCCCAGCTACTCGAGAGGCTGAGGCAGGAGAATTGCTTGAACCCAGGAGGCAGAGGTTGCAGTGAGTTGAGATCGCGCCATTGCACTCCAGCCTGGGCAACAAGAGGGAAACTCCGTCTCAAAAAAGAAAACAAAATAAATAATAATAATGATAATAGTAAAAGGTGACTGTTATATAGCACTTGTTATATGCCAGACTGCATTCAAGTGCCCAATACTCAGCTAATACAGACACCTGATCAGGTAGGGAGGAGTGTTTTTTTTGTTTTGTTTTTTGTTTTTGTTTTTGGTGTTTGTTTCTTTTTTGAGACAGGGTCTCAGTCTGTCGCCCAGGCTAGAGTGCAATGGTACTATCAGGGCTCAACGCACCCTGAACCTCCAAGGCTCAAGTGATCCCCCCACCTCAGCCTTCTGAGTAGCTAAGTCTACAGGCATGTGCCACCACACCCTCTTGTTTTTTTTGTTTTTTGTAGAGACAGGGTTTTGCCATGTTGCCTAGGCTGGTCTTGAACTTCTGGGCTCAAGCAATCCAACCACCTCAGCCTCCCAAAGTGCTGAGATAACAGGCATGCCACAGCACCCAACAGGATGAGTTTTCTTTTTCTTTTTCTTTTTTCTTTTTTTTTTTTAAGATGGAGTTTTGCTCTTGTCGCCCAGGGTGGAGTGCAATGGCACGATTTTGGCTCGCTGTAACCTCTGCCTCCTAGGTTCAAGCGATTCTCCATCCTCAGTCTCCTGAGTAGCTGGGATTACAGGTGCCTGCCACCACACCCAGCTAATTTTTGTATTTTTAGTACAGACGGGGTTTCATCATGTTGGCCAGGCTGGTCTCGAACTTCTGATCCACCCACCTCAGCCTCCCAAAGTGCTGGGATTACAGGCGTGAGCCACCGCGCCCAGCCAAGATGAGTTATTATTACATCCATTATACAGATGAGGAAACTGAGGCTCAGAGAGGTCAAGTGACTTGCCCACAGTCACACAGCAGTGAGTGGCAGAGCTGAGATTTGAACCCAGGCTCCAATCTCATGGTGGAGACTGGCCAAAATCCCCATCCCTCCCTCTCCCACTCCTCCCCAGGGTCCCCATCTCCTCCACTCACTTTGCGGCATTTCACCTGCGTTTTCTGCATTTTCTGAATGTTCACCAGGTTCTCTGAGATCTCATCCTCCTGCGCTTCTGTGGAGGGAGGGGGCTCAGGGGGACAAAGGCTGAAGAAGGACCCCCTCCCCACACACCGGCTGTGGGCTCCAGGAACTTACGGAGCTTCTGATAGATGAAGGTCACCTCCTCCCGCACCAGTTCCAGCTCCTCCCACAGGAACTTCTTGCTGAGGGGACAGTGCAGCCTAGACCTGCACTCCCTGCCTGGCCCCTGACCTCCCATGCCCCTATCTGTCCCTCCACCCATCCCCGCAAGCTCTGTCCCCTCCCCACACCTCCCTGCCCTTTTCCCCTCCCCTTCTACAATCCCCCTACCCTCATCCCCCTCCTCTCCTTCTGATCCCCAGCCTCCCATTCTCTCAGTCTCTCCCACCCCACTCAGCCTCCTATCACCTGGCCTCCACCTCCCCACCTCCTGTCCCCCGACTTTCTATACCCCTAGTCTCCTGTCCTCTCAGTTTTCCCTGCCATCCCCCTTTCTGATCCCCTGGCCTCCTTTTCCATCCCACCTCCAGCTTTCTGTCTTCCCTGCCTTCTGGCCTCTCAGTTTCCCACTCCCCCGCCCCCACCAGCCACCTGTCTCCCCTGAGCCTCTCATCCCCTCCTCATTTTTTTTTTTTTTTAGACAGAGTCTCGCTCTGCCGCCCAGGCGCCCAGGCTGGAGTGCAGTGGCGCGATCTCAGCTCACTGCAACCTCTGCCTCCTGGGTTCCAGTGATTCTCCTGCTTCAGCTTCCCTAGTAGCTGGGATTACAGGCACCCGCCGCCATGCCTGACTAATTCTTGTATTTTTAGTAGAGATGGGGTTTCACCATGTTGGCCAGGCTGGTCTCGAACTCCTGACCTCAGGTGATCCGCCCATCTCGGCTTCCCAAAGTGCTGGGATTACAGGAATGAGCCACCACACCCGGCCTCATTCCCTCTTCTTGTCCCTCAGGCTTTCCACCATCCCTCAGTCCCCCTCCCCCAGGCATCTGCCATTTCCCCCATCCTGCCTCCATTCCCCAGTTCTGGGTCTCCCTTCCCTCCTGTGGACTCCAAGCTGCCCTCCCGCCATCCCCGACCTGTCCCGGATCTCCTGGGCCAGCAGCTGCAGGCAGCGAGTGGTGCGGGCCCGCTGCATCTCCTCACTGTCACGCAGGGTCTTCTCCAGCCCCTGAAGGCCTTGGGTCAGGGCCCCATACAGCTCCTGCCGACCCTGCTCCATGCCCCACCTGTGCTCCTCCTTCTCTCCCTGGCGGCCTGTGGGGCTCAGCACCTCTGCAGAGAGTGTGGGACCTTGACTGAGCCCTGATCCCACCCTGAACCCAGCTTGTCCTAATCTTGACCCAGAACCCAGACTCTCCCAATTTCCCTCACCCTGGCCTGGCCCAGCTGATCCCAACAGGACCAGCTTCCAGCCTGACTTTTTTTTTTTTTGAGACGAAGTCTTGCTTTGTTGCCCAGGCTGGAGTGCAGTGGCGTGATCTCGGCTCACTGCAACCTCTGCCTCCCAGAAAGCAATTCTCCTTTCTCAGCCTCCTGAGTGGCTGGGACTACAGGTGCATACCACCACGCCTGGCTAATTTTTGTATTGTTAGTAGAGATGGGGTTTCACCATATTGGCCAGGCTGGTCTTGAACTCCTGACCTCAGGTGATCCACCTGCCTCGGCCTCCCAAAGTGCTGGGATTACAGCCATGAGTGACAGCACCTGGCCTTTTTTTTTTTTTTTTTAAGTAGAGATGGGGTTTCACCATGTTGTCCAGGCTGGTCTCAAACTCCTGACCTCAAGTGATCCACCCTCTTTGGCCTCCCCAAATGCTGGGATTACAGGCGTGAGCCACCACGCCTGGCCTAGCCTGACCTTGATCTCTGGTCAGTCCTCACCTTCAAGCTGCTGAATCTTGATTTGCTGCAAGCAGCTCTCCTTCTCCAACATGGTCACTGAGTGGTTCAGGAACTCGAAAGCCTGGAGGAAAGAGGTCAGCCTTGGGGTGGGAGGAAGGAGGGGAGGGCAAGGAGAAACAGAGGTTGCTGGGGGCAGGGCCAAGGTGGTTCACCTTGGTCTGGGCCTGTAACTGGCTCTTGAGCGACTCAAGTTCACATCGCAGGAGCTTCTGGGAGTCGGGAATCATCACAATGGTCTTGGCTGTGGGCAGAGAAGAGGGTGAGCCAGGGCTGTAAGGGGTGGGGTCTGGGGCAAGGGCAGGGCAGAGGTCAGCAAAGGCTCAGAGTAGCAGTAGGGACAGGGGGTAAGATATAGAACAGGGGCCCACTCAGCCTTGGGCAGGAGTGAATGGGTGACCATGGCAGGGGGTCAGCTGATGCTGGGGCAGAGGGTAGAGGTAGAAACCAGCAGGTCTTCCCCACACAGTTTTGTTGGAAAGGAGATTTCTCACCTTTGACTTTGGAAGAGCTGGTCTCCAAGGGCTTCTAAGGAAGAGAGATGAGATGGGAGTAGAAGTTTGTCCCTGAGCTGCCTCCTTGCTCATCTCAACCCAGTTTTGAGGGCTGGACAAGAGTTGGATCTCCTCAGTTCTAGGTGTCCCAAACCATAAGTGCAGGCAAAGCTGCACTCCAGGCATATTCATGCACCTCCCCCTTGGGCTACATATGCTCAGAAGTGCACTTATGTGGCTGAGAGACGATCACAGCCAAATCCTCATGGAAGACACACAACCACACTCTTTTCTTCCATTCATTCCTTCATCCATTCATTTAAGACTTGCTTAGCCAGGGCCTGCTGAGTGCCAGGCGCTGTTCTAGGTGCTGAAGAAACACAGTGGGTGCATTCACGGGAGTCTCTCTGCCTTACAGCCCCTTCCCTAAGCCCCACAGCAGTAGATTGCAGTGGTTTTCTGCATTGAAGGGGTTTCCCGGGTGGGGGTGACCTTAGCTACATTGTGATGCCTCTTCAAAACCTCCTGGTCATTACAGCACTCCTTCTGCAGGTCTGGACTGGGGGAGGGGGCAGCCTCATGTGGCGAAGGCCCTGAGCCCCACCCTGGCCTGCAGTCTGCAGTCCTCACTGTGTCCCCAGAAGCAGGGCGTCCCAAGGTCTCTGGCTCTGGGGTCCTGGACCAGTGAGCTGTACACTGCAGAGACTTGTCCGAGGAAGAGCCTAGGGGTGAGGGCTTCCTTGAGGGACAGTGCAGGGCACTCCTCACATTCCCAGCCCCTCCCAGTGTCCCCAGCCCTATGGGAGCCCCCTAACTAACCCCAGTACTTGTCACACTTCATGTTAGCAGGCAAACACACGCTGGAGGGTGAGGGAGGTGAGTAGAGGCAGGACACAGAGTAGTCAGGGTCCCGGGGCAGGCTGGCCAAAAGAGGGTCGCTGTGAGTAGGGAAGCAGGGGCTGCTTTGAGATAAGTCCCCATGTCCCCAGTGCCCCCAGACCCTCCCTGACATGCCAGAGAGGCCTCAGCCCTAAACTCAAGGCTTCTCAGTTATGGTAGGAGCCAAAGCTGGATAAAAGATGATCCCAAGGCCAGGCTCGGCCAGCAATGGTGGCTCACGCCTGTAATCCTAGCACTTTGGGAGGCCAAGGCGGGAGGATCACTTGAGGTCAGGAGTTCGAGACCAGCATGGCCAATATGGTGAAACCCCGTCTCTACTAAAAATACAAAAACTAGCTGGGCATGGTGGTGGGCGCCTGTAATCCCAGCTACTCGGGAGGCTGAGGCAGGAGAATCACTTGAACCCGGGAGGCGGAGGTTGCAGTGAGCCGAGATTGCACCACTGCACTCCAGCCTCAGCAACAGAGTGAGACCCAGTCTCCAAAAATAAAAAACAACAACAAAAAAGATTATCCCAGCCCCAAGGTTTGGGCTGGGCAGTGAGAAGGACCCAGAAGGCCCCAAAGAAAAAAAATCAGGCCTCAGATGAGTCCAAAGAAAAAAGGGACCTTGACATTGGCTTAAAGGAAGGCCTTTCCTGGCAGGCAACAGCATGTGCAAAAGCTTGGAGGTGTGGAATCACATGCTCTATGCTGGTAAATTCATGATGGCTGAATCGAGGTCCAAAAGGAAGCAGCAGGAGGTTAGCAGAGCAGCTCCAGTAAGGCATTGACGGCCAAGCCAGGAGTTTCGACCTGGCCCCACAGGTGAATGCCAGCCATAGAGTGTGAGCAGGAGAGGCAGGGCATATCTGTTCAATAAATGTTAGCTGAATTGGGGCCCAGGCCTGTGCTAGAAGAGGCTGGGAACAGGAAACAGCTGAGCTCTGGGTCTCACATTCAACTCCCCTCCCCCTCCAGTATAGCCACATATGGCACAGATGGAGATATCTGGGGCAGGTCTGCCTGGAGAAACTTCTAGGTGAAAGGCACCTTGCCCTGAGTCACACTCAGCCTCTTCCCCCAAATCCTCTAGACCTTTCTCTTCTGTCACCCTTGCCAGGCCCTCTGCCAGATTCAGTCGACCTGGAAGACTCCTACACGCTCTTCAGAACTACTCAGGCTGGGCACGGTGGCTAACACCTGTAATCCTAGCACTTTGGGAGGCCAAGGCAGGTGGATCACCTGAGGTCAGGAGTTCGAGACCAGCCTGACCAACATGGTGAAACCCCATCTCTACTAAAAGTACAAAATTAGCCAGGCGTGGTGGTGCATGCCTGTAATCTCAGCTACTTGGAAGGGTGAGGCAGGAGAGTCGCTTGAACTTCAGAGGCGGAGGTTGCAGTGAGCCGATATCATGCCACTGTGCTCCAGCCTGGGCAATGAGAGCGAAACTCCGTCTCAAACACAAACAGACAAACAAAAACTATTCAGCATATCTTCAGTAAAATCTTCCTTAATCCTTTTTTAGGCTCCTATTTTCTGAGCACCTAATTGAGTGCCGGGCATCCCCTAAGCATTCACTGGATCTTCACACCCACCCTGTGATGTACACGTTTTTCTTCTGCCTGAAATGTCCTAAGCTGCCCCTCCGAGAGTCACTGCCTCAGGGAGGTCCTCACTTCCAGGGACAGCAGAGTATGATGGTTAAGCAGGGAAACTCTCCAGCTAGATGGCCTGGGTTCAAATCCTAGCTCTGTCCCTTCCAGCTGTGTAATACTGGTCGCGTTACTGAACCTCTCCATGCCTCAGTGTCCCCAACTATAAAAACGAGATGTCATAATATTCACCTTACTGGGATGTTGTGATTAAATAAATTAATCCATGCCAGTACCTGGTATAGAGTAATGGGGAGCTGTGTTTGCTCGTCACGCTGAGAACCTGGGACTTAGGGACCATAGGAAGCCTGGGAGGCTTGGAGGGGAAAAGGAGAGGCATTTGAGAACCAGCTTAGGTCCCCAGTAGTGCCTCCTCTCTCCCCGTCCCATCCCGGTTGCTGCTTCCGTGTCCCTCCCGGGAGAATTATTTAGGGAGGGGGCGGGGTCATCATCCTGGCCCCGCCCCCTGGGTTGTGAAATCTACACCCGCCAGGCTCCAGAACCCCACCTACCACATACCACCTGTTCATGCTCTCCCATCAGGGACCACGAAGCCAGTCTTCAGCTGTGACGCTGAAGTTTGATCCCGCGGGGACACCATCGCATTAAAACGCTCAGAGACTGAGTCACAGAGAGGGGTGTGGCCGGCATTTTAGTCCCGCCCCTGCCGGAGTAGCCGAAGGCCTCATTGGCGCCTTCACGCTTCAGCTGCGCTTAGTAGCCGCGGTGTAATTGGATAAAAGCCCGTGGAGGGGGCGGGATCCCAGGGGGGTTTCTACGATTAGTCAATACCCAGGAGGGCGGGATAGAAAGGTGCAGGTCTACGACCCGATTGGCTTCGGGCTCAGCTGGGAGGCGGGACGAATTCTTGGTTGGGGGAAACCCACGAGGGGACGCGGCCGAGGAGGGCCGCTGTCCACCCGGGGGCGTGGGAGTGAGGTACCAGATTCAGCTCATTTGGCCCCGACGCCTCTGTTCTCGGAATCCGGGTGCTGCGGATTGAGGTCCCGGTTCCTAACGGTGGGATCGGTGTCCTCGGGATGAGATTTGGGGTTTCCTCGGGGCTTTGGTGGGATCGGTGTCCTCAGGATGAGATTTAGGGTTTCCTCGGGGCTTTCGGGATCTTCACCTAATATCCGGGATTATTTTATGAGAGGAGTGGTCTTGGCTGTCAGAACTGGATCCCTGGGGTGATATTTGGGAATTAGTGGAGTGATCTCTGAAGACCTAGGGCTATGATCTGGAGCTGCTGTGGCTGAAATTTGGGGCCTCTGAAGTGGCATGGAGATTGAGGTCCAGAGAGCCTGAGATCTTGAGGGCTGACATTTGGAGAGATGGGGTCGAGGGTTGTCTTTGGGCCTTGACTGCTTTGGGCCTTTCTCACTCTCATTCCCGGGATGCTTTGCCAGAATCTCTGTTGGATTGGCCGTAACCCTGTCCCCAAGCGGGCTCACAGGGTCTGAAGGCCACGCATGAGGCAAAGGTAAAGTTCTGAGCCACCCGGTGCCTCCTTCCCAGGACTGCAAGATGGAGGAAGGCGGGAACCTAGGAGGCCTGATTAAGATGGTCCATCTACTGGTCTTGTCAGGTGCCTGGGGCATGCAAATGTGGGTGACCTTCGTCTCAGGTAGGGACCCTCAGCTTGGATGTCATGGGTACCTGGGGAGGGGATGGAAATAAGAGGGGAACCGGGAAGTGCCCTAACACCCCTGTGGTCCCCATACCCTGCAGGCTTCCTGCTTTTCCGAAGCCTTCCCCGACATACCTTCGGACTAGTGCAGAGCAAACTCTTCCCCTTCTACTTCCACATCTCCATGGGCTGTGCCTTCATCAACCTCTGCATCTTGGCTTCACAGCATGCTTGGGCTCAGCTCACATTCTGGGAGGCCAGCCAGGTACGTGGGTTTGAGTGCCACTGCCCTCTGGAGACTTGTTCCCAGGACCTCAGTGAGCGCCTATGGCTACACCTTTTCCGGGGGGGGGGAAATAAAAGGCCAGGCATGGTGGCTCACGCCTGTAATCCCAACACTTTGGGAGGCCGAGGTGGGCGGATCACGAGGTCAGGAGTTCAAGACCAGCCTGACCAACATGGTGAAACCCCGTCTCTACTAAAAATACAAAAGAATTAGCCAGGCGTGGTGGTGTGCACCTGTAATCCCAGCTACTCAGGAGGCTGAGGCAGGAGAATTGCTTGAACCCAGGAGGCAGAGGTTGCAGTGAGCCGAGATCACGCCATTGCACTCCAGCCAGGGCGACAAAGCAAGACTCCATCTCAAAAAAAAAAAAAAAAAAAAAGGAAAGGAAAGGAGAGGGGAGGGAAGAGGAGGGGAGGGGAGGGGAGCCCCTTCTTCCTGGTAGATACAAAGCTGGGCTCTGGATACCCTTGAGCAGTGCACAGCCTGTACAACAGTCCCCAGCAGCCCTGTCTATCCCCCAGCATCTCCCTGCTAGCTGCTGTTCCCTCTCCTCCCGCTGGCTGGGACTGCTGCCAAGCTGTGGTGACTCAGCTGAGCTGGGACATTGACCCCAGCTTATTGTTTAAAAACCAGCCCGACTGGGAATTTATGGTTTCCTATCCCCTTCCACACATTTTTCTGGCCACAAGGCAAGAAACTATCTCTGCATCTCAGATTTCACTATTTACTCTGGCCTTCCCTTGCCTGCATTATGTTTCATAGATGTGGGTAAGTGAGACCTGACAGGTGTTTCAAGAATAATCTCACAGACAGGAGGGGATTATGGGTAACTAGAACTTCACAGACTGTTTTTTTTTCTTTCTTTTATTTATTTATTTTAATGAAACAGGCTCAGAAGGTATTCAAATACTTAAAACAGATAGAGATGGTGTTATAGCAATGTGAGAATGGCAAAAACATTTTTCCTAATTAAAAAAAATAGGCTGGGCGCAGTGGCTCATGCCTGTAATCCCAGCACTTTGGGAGGCCGAGGTGGGTGGATCACGAGGTCAGGAGCGCGAGACCATCCTGGCTAACATGGTGAAACTCCGTCTCTACTAAAAATACAAAAATTAGCTGGGTGTGGTGGTGTGCCCCTGTAATCCCAGCTATTTGGGAGGCTGAGGCAGGAGAATTGCTTGAACCCAGGAGGCAGAGATTGCAGTGGGCCGAGGTCACGCCGTTGCACTCCAGCCTGGGCAACAAGAGTGAAACTCAGTCTCAAAAAAAAAAAAAAAAGATGAGGGTCTTTGCTGTGTTGTTGTTCAGGCTGGTCTTGAACTCCTGGCTTCAAGTGATGCTCCCACCCCCATCTCTGAAAGCACCGGGATTACAGATTACAGGCATGAGCCACCATGCCTGCCTTCAAAGACTTTTTGTTTTGTTTTGTTTGTTTTTGAGACAGGGTCTTGCTCTGTCGCCCAGGCTGCAGTGCAGTGGTGCAATCTTGGCTCACTGCAACCTCTCCTTCCCGGGTTCAAGCAATCCTCATGCCTCAGCCTCCTGAGTAGCTGGGATTATAGGGGGACAGCCCCCACACCTGGCTAATTTTTGTATTTTTAGTAGAGACGGGGTTTTGCCCATGTTGCCCAGGCTGGCCTTGAACTCCTGGCCTCAAGTGATCCACCCACCTCAGCCTCCCAAAGTGCTGGGACTATAGGCATGAGCCACTGCGCCCAGCCACTCAAAGACTTTTTATTCACCCTCTGTGGGTCCAATGTCAGCTTCAGGGGTCTGGGCTGTGGCCACTGAGGAAAGAGATCCTGCTCTGGGGACTTCCAGTCTGAGTATCAGAGAAGAGGCTCGGGAGGTTTTGGCGGGGGATAGAGGAGGTGGGGATGGAGATTTTCCTTCAGAGCTGCCAGTTTCAGAGTAGAAGAGCTGGAGTTCTGCTTTGGGTCCCTCAGTCTGGGTTCAAGGAAAGAGGGGGAGGCAGGTTTTTTGATCCAGTGCTGTCCCCACCCCCACCCCTGTGCTGTTGAGGGTGCAGAAAGACCCTCCCTAGGGCCCCTCTGGCCTCCCAGGCATGGCTCACCTTCTCCTCTGCTGTCCCTGCCAGCTTTACCTGCTGTTCCTGAGCCTTACGCTGGCCACTGTCAACGCCCGCTGGCTGGAACCCCGGACCACAGCTGCCATGTGGGCCCTGCAAACCGTGGAGAAGGAGCGAGGCCTGGGTGGGGAGGTACCAGGCAGCCACCAGGGTCCTGATCCCTACCGCCAGCTGCGAGAGAAGGACCCCAAGTACAGTGCTCTCCGCCAGAATTTCTTCCGCTACCATGGGCTGTCCTCTCTTTGCAATCTGGGCTGCGTCCTGAGCAATGGGCTCTGTCTCGCTGGCCTTGCCCTGGAAATAAGGAGCCTCTAGCATGGGCCCTGCATGCTAATAAATGCTTCTTCAGAAATGGCTGCTGTCTTTTTTTTTCCCCCATGAGAAGCAGGGGGAGGGGCAGGCAAGGGTAGAGCCAAGAGCCTCAGTTTCCCCATTCATGAAGCATGATGGTTTGGAGTGTCAGCCATTTTATCCTGTAAGCCTCTCCTATAATGATGCCCATTTATTGAGCACCTGCTGTATACCAGACATGTTGTTAACCACTGACATATCATGTATTATTTGTTTTGTTTTGTTTTGTTTTGTTTTGAGACAGAGTTTCACTCTTGTTGTCCAGGCTGGAGTGCAGTGGTGCGATCTCAGCTCCCTACAACCTCTGCCTCTGGGTTCAAGCGATTCTCCTGCCTCAGCCTCCTGAGTAGATGGGATTACAGGCATCCGCCACCATGCCTGGCTAATTTTTTGTATTTTTACTAGGGACAGGGTTTCTCCATGTTGGTCAGGCTGGTCTTGAACTCCCGACCTCAGGTGATCCGCCCGCCTTGGCCTCTCAAAGTGCTAGGATTACAGGCATGAGCCACGATGCCTGGCTGTTTTGTCTTTTTTTTTTTTTTTTTTTTTTTTGAGACAGTCTTGCTCTGTTGCCCAGGCTGGAGTGCAATGGCGCGACCTTGGCTCACTGCAACCTCCGCCTCCCGGGTTCAAGCGATTATTCTGCCTCAGCTTCCTGAGTAGCTGGGATTACAGACACCTGCCACCACGCCCATCTAATTTTTGTTATTTTTAGTAGAGACGGGGTTTCACAGTGCTGGCCAGGCCGGCCTTGAATTCCCGACCTGAGGCCATCTGCTCGCTTCGGCCTCCCAAAGTGCTGGGATTACAGGCGTGAGCCACCACGCCCAGCCTGTTTTGTCTTGTTTTTGACAGGGTCTTGCTCTGTCACCCAAGCTGGAGTGAAGTGGCGTGATGATAGCTCACTGCAGCCTCCAACTCCTGGACTCAAGCAGTCCTCCCACCTCAGCCTCCAAAGTAGCTCGGACTACGGGCGCCAGCCACCAGGCCCAGATGGTTCTGATCCTAGAGGACAATCATATTTCCCACCCTACTGACATTGGGGGTGGCCATGTGACTTGCTTTGGCCAATGAAATGTGAGCAGAGGTGGCATGTGTCCCTTCCAAGGAGAAGTATTACAAAACAGTGCATAATTTGCTGCATTTTCACTTCACAAAACAACCATCATGGGAACCAAACCTTAGCTGTTGGGGCCATGAAGTCTTTGGGAGTGCTTGTTACTAAGCATAACCCAGCCCTTCCTAACTAATGCACTTCATCCTCATTCATCCACGTGGCAGCTCTTGAGGCAGCTACTTTTGTTCCCACGAGGCAGTGGGGGCTCAGAGAAGTTCAGCAAATTGAGTAAGGTGGAGTTGCTGGGATACCAACACCAGCAAAACCTGGGTATTTCACAAAGGGATCCAACCCACTTTAACTTTCTTTATTTAGAGATAAAGTCTTGCCCTGTCACCTAGGCTGGAGTGCAGTGGCACAATCATAACCTACTGAAGCCTCTCTCTCTCCCAGGCTCAAGCAATCCCCCTGCCTCAGCCTCCCGAGTAGCTAAGACTACATGTATGTGCCCCCATGGCCAGCTAATTTTTTTTTTCTTTTTTCTTTTTCTTTCTTTTTTTTTTTTTTTTTTTTTTTGTGGCCAGCTAATTTTCAAAAAAATTTTTTGTAGAGTTGGGATCTCTATGTTGCCTAGGCTGGCCTTGAACTCCTGAGCTCAAGGAATCCTCCTGCCTCAGCCTCCCAAAGGGCTGGGATTACAGGCATCAGACACTGTGCCCAGCCTCATTTATTTTTTAATTTATTTTATTTTATTTTTTTGAGACAGAGTCTCACTCCGTCGTCTACCTGGAGTGCAGTGGCGCGATCTCGGCTCACTGCAACCTCCACCTCCTGGGTTCAAGCAATTCTCCTGCCTCAGCCTCCCAAGTAGTTGGGATTACAGGTGTGCACCACCATGCTCGGCTAATTTTTGTATATTTATTTATTTATTTGAGACAGAGTTTCGCTCTTTTTGCCCAGGCTGGAGTGCAATGGCGTGATCTCAGCTCACCGTAACCTCTGCCTTCCGGGTTCAAGCAATTCTCCTGCCTCAGCTTCCAGAGTAACTGGGATTACAGGCATGCGTCACCACACCTGGCTAATTTTGTATTTTCTAGTAGAGACAGGGTTTCTTCACGTTGGCCAGGCTAGTCTCGAACTCCCGACCTCAGGTGATCTGCCCACCTCGGCCTCCCAAAGTGCTGAGATTACAGGTGTGAGCCACCGTGCCCAGCCCCTAATATTTGTTTTTTTTTTTTTTTTTTTTAGTAGAGATGAGGTTTCACCATGTTGGCCAGGCTGGTCTTAAATTCCTGACCTCAAGTGATCCGCCTGCCTTGGCCTCCCAAAGTACTGGGATTACAGGCATAAGCCACCGCGCCCAGCTCTCGTTTATTTTTATTTATTTGAAACAGGGTCTTGCTCTGTTGCCCAGGCTGGAGTGCTGTGGTGCAATCAAGGCTCACTGCAGCCTCGATGTCTCCAGCAATCCTCCTGCCTCAGCCTCCCAAGTAGCTGGGGTTACAGACGCATGCCACCACACCTGGCTAATTTTTGTTATTTTTAGTAGAGATGAGGTCTCCTTACGATGCCCAAGCTGGTCTCAAACTCCTGGCCTCAAGTGATTCTCCTGCTTCAGCCTCCCAAACTGCTGTAATTACAGGCCACCGCGCCTGGCCTAGCCTACTTTAAGGCCGGCACTGCACTTGACAAACACTAACTCAGATCAGAATCTTCCCACAACTCTGTGAGGTTGGGTACTGTCGCTATGAGCTACTTGACGGATGGGGAAACTGAGGCTCAAAGAGGTTAAGTAACGCGTCCAAAGCCACAAGACTAGAAAGTGGTGGAGCTGGGACTCGAACCAGGCCCAAGACTCTATGCTTTTAACAGCCGTGCGTATAGTAGAAGCTCTTTACAAGCAGTTGGGAAAATGAGATGTTGCTTGGCTAGGACGGGCTCTAGACGCTTGGTGCAGCTTCCAGCCCCTCCCACCCGCTTTCTGCAAGCCCCGCCCAAGACTCGGCCCCTCTTCGTCCTCCCCCATCCCCCGCTCCGGGAACGGCCCTTCCTCCGCCTTCTGGGCGGAGCCCGCGCGGGATCCGGGTGGCTGCAGGCTGCTGGCTTCTGCGGCTGCGGGGTCGGGGTCGCGGCCAGGGCCAAGCCGCAGCGAGTTCACAGGCGGAACCCCTGCAGGCGGCGCCCCCTACGCGAGGTCACCCCTGGGAAGGAGCGCAGCCCACCCGGCCCCTCCGCATTCGAGCAGGTCTGTGGGGTACGGGGGTTTGGGAGGAAGGTAGGGGGTCTGGGGAACAAAGGCGGGGCTGCGGGGAACGCCTCTGCCCTCGCCCCCACCCAGCTGGGCACTTGGGAAGCGCTGATGGGGCGCGGGCGGGGCAGAGAGCCCAGCTGGGGACAGGCGTTGGGACCATATGGTGATGGGGGAAACTCCTGAGTCCACCTGCATTGGCTGGGGCGCCCCAAATCTAGTGAAGGGGAACAGAGGCGAGCCCTCCGGGGCCAGGCTTGAGGGAGGGTCGGCAGATGGTTAGAAAGAGGCGGGACCGACTGACACAGGTGAGCTAAGGCTGGGGGAGGCGGGGGCCCCAGCCTTGCGGCCCTGCCCTGCGTGGGGAAAGGTTTCCTGCCTCTTCTCTTCCCCTCCTTAAACTCGTTCTCCTGGAACACGGGGTGGGGCCGGTTGGGTCCTGGTTTAAAATGGAAAAAAGCCCCAAAGGCAGTTGAGAAATAGCTGTGCCAGGGCTGTCTCTGCCTCTGCCCCGCCTGCATCCAGGCCTTCTGCAGCCTCTCCGTGCGGTTCCCGCAGCGGCCATAGACAGCTGGGGAAACTGAGGCCTGGGAGAGGTTATGAGGGTTGAGGGAGCACCTTGGACTCGGATGAAGCAGCATGTTGGAGTGTGGGCAGATTCAAGGAGCCTAGCTGTGGGACAGATTGCCTGGAAAGACCAAGGGTGGGCGGCAGTGGTCGTGGTGGTGGGGTTGTAATTAAGTGGCTGGGATCGTTTCCTTGGGTATAAGGACTCTCACTCCTGCCTCCGTGGACTGGGGCTGGAGTGAGTCAGCCTTGGGCAGAAGGAGACAGGCCCGGCCCCTTTGACAAATAGAAAATAGCAGTACCCATTTAGGGGGTAGAACTGGACTTTAAACCTGGGCCCTGTACATAGAAAACCCCTTCCCCTTGGAACTCAGAGAAGGGGTTGTATTTGGCATGAGTTGGTGGGCGGCAGGCGCCCCAGTGGCTGACACCTGCCAAAGTCAACACCCAAGCCTTAATCAGGGGCTCTATCCAGCTTATCCAGCTGGCAGGTCCTCCCCCCACCCCACCCCAGCTTACACTTGGGCCACACCGGCTGCACACGCTGGGGCGAAGTCCACACCTGTGCCTTCTCCAGAATCTAGTTCTGCAGGGGCCAGAGCCCCTTACCCTCGGCCTTGCACTTGAACCCTTTGCTAGGCCTCTGGGTTTCCAGATAGGAAAGGTCTCCCCACCCTCCACCCCAATACAGACTCAGTTACGCCACAGGGTGTGAAGATTAAACAGCAGTCACATTTTTTGTGCCCCAGCTCTATACCAGGCACTGTCTAATGACCGTTACGTGTGTTAATACCTTCCCACTGGAAGGAACGTGACCACCCGAGGATGGACTTTTTCTTGTCCTATTCACAGCTGCATTTCCACAGAGAACAGGGCCTGGCAGAGAGTAAGCATTTGTTGAATGAATAAAGAAACACATTTTAGGTCGGGCGTGGTGGCTCATGCCTGTAATCCTAGCACATTGGAAGGCTGAGGCAGGAGGATTGCTTGAGCAGAGGAGTTTGAAACCAGCATGGGCAACATAATGAGACCCCATCTCTACAAAAAAAATTTTTTTTAATTAGCCTGATGTGGTGGCATGTCTGTAGTCCCAGCTACTTGGGAGGCTGAGGCAGGAGGATCACTCGAGCCCAGGAGGTCAAGACTGCAGTGAGCTATGATCACGCCACTGCGCTCCAGCCTCAGGCAACAGAGCGAGATCTTGTCTCTAAAAAAAAAAAAGAAGAAAGAAAGAAACTCGTTTTAGGCTCACAACCAACTACTCTTTCAGGAAGGGACTATGACAAACATCCCATTTTGCAGAAGAGGACACTGAGGTCTAGAGGGGGCAAGCGATGCATCCAGCATCACTTGGTCTCCGAGTGACCGAGCTGAGATTTGAATCCAGGCCTGGTGCATTCACAGGAGCTGTTCTTGACGTTTGATTCCCCTGCAGGACGCCCGTCTCCTCTCCCGGAGGATTTCAGGTCTCCCTGTCCCAGGAGGCTTGTGCCAAGATGGCATCAGCTGGAGACCCCCAGGCAGGCCCACGGGATGCAGCAGATCAGAACTTCGACTATATGTTCAAACTGCTACTGATAGGCAACAGCAGCGTGGGCAAGACTTCCTTCCTGTTCCGATACGCGGACGACTCCTTCACGCCCGCCTTCGTCAGTACTGTGGGCATCGATTTCAAGGTCAAGACTGTCTACCGCCATGACAAGAGGATCAAGCTGCAGATCTGGGTAGGCTGGGAGGCTGGCTGTGGGTTGGGGGTGGGGTCCCTCCAGGAAAGTTCATTGGAGGGTTCTTTTTTTTTTTGAGATGGAGTCTCGCTCTGTTGCCCAGGCTGGAGGGCAGTGGCGGGATCTCGGCTCACTGCAACCTCCATCTCCTGGGTTCAAGCGATTCTCCTGCCTCGACCTTTTTTTTTTTTTTTTCTCTCGAGACGGAGTCTTGCTCTGTCGCCCAGGCTGGAGCACAATGGCACAATGTTGGCTCACTGCAACCTCCGTCTCCTGGGTTCAAGCAATTCTTCTGCCTCAGTCTCCCAAGTAGCTGAGATTACAGGTGCACGCCACCACACCCGGCTAATTGTTTATACTTTTAATAGAGATGGGGTTTCACCATGTTGGCCAGGCTGGTCTCGAACTCCTGACCTCGTGATCCGCCCACCTCGGCCTCCCAAAGCGCTGGGATTACAGGCATGAGCCACTGTAATACTGTGCCTGGCGGGAAACAGTATTATTCCTGGGGGTCTGATTGCGGAGATGATACTAACCTAAGACATGTTTGAAGTACTTGTGACACTAGCGTGGTGGCTTATGCCTGTAATCCCAACACTTTGGGAGGCTGAGGTGGAGCATCACTTGAGCCCAGCAGTTCCAGACCAGCCTGGACAACATAGCGAGATCTCATCTCTAAAAAAAACTTTAAACATTAGCCCAGCATGGTAGCTCCCGCCTGTAGTCTCAGCTATTCAGGAGGCTGAGGCAAGAGGATTGCTTGAGCCCAGGAGTTCGAGGCTGCAGTGAGCTATGATTGCACCACTGCACTCCAGCATGGGTGACAGGGCAAGACCCCATCTATTAAAAAAAGAAAGAAAGAAAAAAGAAAGGTCCCAGGTGCTGGTGACCAACGGGGAAGAGTTTTGGGTACCATCTTAGAGGGGACCCTGGGACCCCCATTGGACTGACCTGGTCTGCAGAGTCACACCCAGCCCCCTCTCCCAACTTAGCCGCTGGTAACAATCATCGTGGTAGCAAGAGTACCAAGGTGTCCTGTCAGGATGGTACCATCTGGCCCAGTTGGTTCTTAGAGACAAGGTCAAAGGGGCTCATAAGTCTGTGAGAGGCCACTGACCCCTGAGACTTGGAACCCCTCAAGGGCAAGCCCAAGTCTCTCCCTCATCAGACTGGGGAGATCCCTTGGTAATGAATCCATGCCTCCCCCATCAGACTGGGGTTGTGAGGGCAGGATCTGTGTATTCTCCATCAGACCAGAGGTTGTACAAGCAAGTCTGTGTCTCCCCCATAAGTCTGGGGCTATGAGTACAGGGCAGTGCCCCTCTCAGACAGGGGTGGACTGGGAAACAGGTAGTTCCCAGCCAACTGCCACTGCCATTTGTCCAGGACACAGCGGGCCAGGAGCGCTACCGCACCATCACCACAGCCTACTACCGGGGAGCCATGGGCTTCCTGCTCATGTATGACATCGCCAATCAGGAATCCTTTGCCGCTGTGCAGGACTGGTGAGTGCTTGCTGATCATGGACCCCTGATCTTTGCCCTCTCCTCTGACCCCTAACCCCCCGGCTCATGGCTCACCACTGGTAACTCTGCAGGGCCACGCAAATCAAGACCTACTCCTGGGACAACGCCCAGGTCATCCTGGTGGGGAACAAGTGTGACCTGGAGGACGAACGTGTTGTGCCTGCTGAGGATGGCCGGAGGCTCGCCGACGACCTTGGTTAGTGCCCAGCCTGGGCCACAGGCCCTGGTCTCCCAGAACCAAACCCTCATCCCCATCCTCTGATTCAGGGTCCAACCCAGTCGCTGATCCTTTGAGGATCTGCCCAGGAAGATACCCATGTGTATGCCACATGTCCCGTTTAATTGCAGGGGATCCACGCGCAGGAACTCCCACTGCCCCACTGCCTATCCCCTGGGAACCCAGCAAAACCATTTCTGGAAATTGATCCTAGAGATATCCTCACCCATGTGGGATATGGTGTGTGGAGTGTAGTAGTAGTATTAGTAGGAGTGAAACCTACAGATCCCCCCCAGGTGTCTCACAGTTGGAGAACCAAGTGGACATAAAGTATATTCACATGGTGGAATACTATGCAGCCATGGAAAAGGATGGGGATGTTCTTTATTTTTTTATTTTTTATTTTTTTGAGACGGAGTCTCGCTCTGTCGCCCAGGCTGAAGTGCAGTGGCGCGATCTCGGCTCACTGCAAGCTCCGCTTCCTAGGTTTATTTTATTTTTTTGAGTTGGAGTCTCACTCTGTCACCCAGACTGGAGTGCAGTGGTGCCGTATTGGCTCACTGCAGCCTCCACCTCCCAGGTTCAAGCAATTCTCCTGCTTCAGCCTCCCAAGTAGCTGGTACTACTGGCGCGTGCCACCATGCCCAGCTAATTTTTTATATTTTTAGTAAAGATGGGGTTTCACCATGTTAGCCAGGATGGTCTCCATCTCCTGACCTCGTGATCTGCCCGCCTTGGCCTCCCAAAGTGCTGGGATTACAAGCGTGAGGCACCATGCCTGGCCTTTTTTTTTTATTTTGCGTGGAGATAGGGTCTCGCTATGTTTCCCGGGCTGGCCTCGAACTCCTGACCTTAAGTGATCCTCCCTCCTCAGCCTCCCAAAGTGCTAGGATTGCAGGCATGAGCCACCACACCAGCCCAAGGGGATGTTCTTTATGGTTTGTTTTTGTTTTTGTTTGAGATGGAGTCTCCCTCTGTTGCCCAGGCTAGAGTGCAGTGGTGCGATCTTGGCTCACTGCAACCTCTACCTCCTGCATTCAAGTGATTCTCCTTCCTCAGCCTCCTGAGTATCCAGGATTACAGGTGTGCGCAGCATGCCTGACTCATTTTTGTATTTTCAGTAGAGATGGGGTTTTGCCATGTTGGCCAGGCTGGTCTTGAACCCCTGACAGGTGATCCACCTGCCTCAGCCTCCCGAAGTGTTGGGATTACAGGCGTGAGCCACCGTGCCCGGCTGTTTTGTTCCAGCAAAATAGTGGATGCGACTGCTTTCTTTAGTCCAGGAGTCAGCAAACCTTTTCTTAAAGGGCCAGATAGTAAATATTTTTGGCCATACAGTCTCTATGGCAACTACCCAACTCTGCATGACAGCAGCCACAGACAATGCATAAATGAATGGGTGTGACTGTTTGCCAATAAAACTTTATTTGTGGCCGGGCGTGGTGGCTCATGCCTGAAATCCCAGCACTTTGGGAGGCTGAGACAGGCAGATCACCTGAGGCCAGGAGTTCTAGACCAGCCTGGCCAACATGGCAAAACCCCGTCTCTACTAAAAATGCACAAAAATTAGCCGGGCATGGTGACAGACGCCTGTAATCCCAGCTACTTGGGAGGCTGAGGCAGAAGAATCACTTGAACCTGAGAGGTGGAGGCTGCAGTGAGCCGATATCACGCCACTGCACTCCAGCCTGGGCAATGAGGGGAGACTCTGTCTCAAAAGAAAAAAAAAAAAGGAAAGAAAGAAACTGATGCTTGCAGTCAGTTTTTAACCCCAGCTTTCCCATAAGCCCCATCCAAGCCAGCACCCTATGTGCAAAATTCAGAAGGCACAGGAAGAGACTAAGGCAATAACCCACTTCCCACCTGCAGTTCTGGTCTCCCAGCTTCTCTGATTCTTGTATCGCTTTCCAGAAATATGCTGAGCACCCACAGGCATTGACAACACATTGGCTACTTTTTTGTTTTACACAGATGTTCCCTACTGTATATACCCTTTCCTGCACTTTGAACTTTTCTACTAAATAATATATCCTAGAAATATTTCTCTGCCGGGCGCGGTGGCTCACGGTTGTAATCCCAGCACTTTGGGAGGCCGAAGAGGGCGGATCACGAGGTCAGGAGATCAAGAACATCCTGGCTAACATTGTGAAACTCTGTCTCTACTAAAAACACAAAAAAATTAGCCAGGCGTGGTGGCGGGCGCCTGTAGTCCCAGCTTCTCGGGAGGCTGAGGCAAGAGAATGGTGTGAACCTGGGAGGCGGAACTTGCAGTGAGCCAAGATCACGCCACTGCACTCCAGCCTGGGTGGAAGAGCAGGACTCTTTCTCAAAAAGAAAAAAAAGAAATATTTCTCCATCAGCCCCAGAGCTGGCTCATTCTTTTGCATGGCTGTGTACTATTCCATTTCGTGTTTCCTTAACCTTTTCCTCTGTTGACAGCCATGGAGATTATTTCTAGCCTTTTCCTCTGACAAATGCAGCTGCAGCAGTCATTTTTACATATATTTCTTTGGACACATGAGGCAAGAAATCTGCCAGCTTGATTCACAGATGTTCTTAACACTTTTTTTTTTTGAGATGGAGTCACTGCACCTGGTTGGTTTTTATAGTCCCGGCCTACACTTTTTTAAAAAAATAACTTTGGCCAGGAATGGTGGCATGTGCTTGTAATCCCAGCTACTCTGGAGACTGAATTAGGAGGATTGCTTCAGGCCAAGAATTTGAGACCAGCTTGGGCAATATAGCGAGACCCTGTCTCAAAAAAGGAAGAAAATAATAACTTTTTGTGATAAAAATGTTCAAATACTCTCAGCACATTGGGAGAGCAAGGTGGGTAGATCGCTCGAGCCAGCCTGGTCAACATGGTAAACCCTGTCTCTACAAAAAAATGCAAAAATTAGCTAAGCATGGTGGCTCACACCTGTAGTCTCAGCTACTCAGGAGGCTGAGGTGGCAGGATCGCTTGAGCCTGGGAGGCAGAGGTTGCATTGAGCCAAGATTGCACCACTGTATGCCAGCCTGGGTGACAAGAGTGAGACCTTGTCTCAAAAAACAATGAAATAAAATAAGAAATGTTCGGCCAGGCGTGGTGGCTCATGCCTGTAATCCCAGCACTTTGGGAGGCCGAGGCAGGCGGATCACCTGAGGTCAGGAGTTTGAGACCAACCTGACCAACATGGAGAAACCTCATCTCTACTAAAAATACAAAATTAGCCGGTCGTGGTGGCGCATGCCTGTAATTCCGGTTACTCAGGAGGCTGAGGGAGGAGAATCGCTTGAACCCAGGAGGCGGAGGTTGCGTGAGCTGAGATCGCACCATTGCACTCCAGCCTGGGTAAGAAGAGTGAAACTCCATCTAAAAAAAGTTCAAATACATTCACAAGTAGAAAGGAATGTATAATAGACTTTGATAAAACATTATTCAGCTTAATTAGATCTCAACATTTATTCAATCTCGAATCATCTATTCCCCCAAAATACTTTTCCTTTTTTTCCTAGAGCATTGAGAAGCAAACCCTTGACATCGAAACCTTTTGTCTGTAAACACTTCACTATGCAACTCCAGCTGTTTTGTTGTCGTCGTTGTTTTTTAAATAATAGAGACAGAGCCTCACTCTTTCACCCAGGCTGGAGTACAGTGGTGTGATCCCACCACTTTAGGAGGCTGAGGAGGGAGGATTGTTTGAGCCCAGGGGTTGGAGACCAGCCTGGGCAACATAGTGAGACCCCAACTCTACAAAATAAGTTTAAAGCTCCCTGTAGCCTCGGACTCCTGGGCTCAAGCGATTCTGCTGCCTCAGCCTTTCAAGTAGCTGGGACTACTAGTGTAAGCCAGCACATTGGCTAATTTTTTATTTTTATTTTTTGTAGAGATGAGGTCTCACTATATTGCCCAGGCTGGTCTTGAACTCCTGGGCTCAAGCAGTCGGCCTGCCTCAGCCTCCCAAAGTGCTGGGATTACAGGCATGAGCCACGGCACCTGGTTGGTTTTTACATTTTTAAGTGGTTGGAAAAAAAAAATATGACATGGGAAATTTATATGAAATTCAAATTTGTATCTATAAATGAAGTTTTTCTGAGACACAGCCATACCCTTTTAAAAGAATTTTTTTTTTTACACGGAGTCTTGCTCTTGTCGCCCAGGCTGGAGTGCAATGGCGTGATTTCGGCTCATTGCCACCTCCGCCTCCCCAGTTCAAGTGATTCTCTTGCCTCAGCCTCCTGAGTAGCTGGGATTACAGGCACCCGCCACCACGGGGCCTGGCTAATTTTTATATCTTTAGTAGAGATGGGGTTTCACTATGTTAGCCAGGCTGGTCTGGAATTCCTGACCTCAGGTGATCCACCCGCCTCGACCTCCCAACCATTTATTTTTTTAATTTTTTTTTTTTTTTTGAGACAAGGTCTCTCTCCGGTGCTCAGGCTGGAGTGCAGTGGCACGATCATAACTCAAAGCAGCCTCCAACTCCTGGGCTCAAGTGATCCTCCCACCTCAGCCTCCCAAGTAGCTGGGATGCGAGGTGTACTCCACCACACCTGCCTAATTAAAAAAAAATTTTTTTGCCGGGTGCAGTGGCTCATGCCTGTAATCCCAGCACCTTGGGAGGCCGAGGTGGGTGGATCACAAGGTCAGAAGCTTGAGACCACCCTGGCCAACATGGTGAAACCCCGTCTCTACTAAAAATACAAAAAAATTAGCCGGGCATGGTGGTACACACCTGTAATCCCAGCTACTCAGGAGGCTGAGGCAGGAGAATTGCTTGAACCTGGGAAGCAGAGGTTGCAGTGAGCCGAGATCGCGCCACTGCACTCCAGCCTGGGCAAGAGAGCGAGACTCCGTCTCAAAAAAAAAAAAAAATTTTAAGAGATAGGTCTTGCCATGTTGTCTGGGCTGATCTTGAACTCCTGGGCTTAAGCAATCCTTCCACCTTGGCCTCCCAAAGTGCTGGGATCACAGGAGTGAACTCACACCCGTGCTCAGTTGATGCCTATTTGTTGATGCATTGTCTATGGTTGCTATTTTTATAGTAATCATACGTCTGTGATTACAGGCTGTCTCAATACAGAAAAGGGTATAAACAGTGCTTCAAGCGCGGAATTGAGTAATTGAGACAGAGACCATATGACCCAGAAAGCCTAAAATATTTACGATCTGGCCTTTTACAGAGGAGGTTTGCTGACCTCTAAGCCATAACCAGTCCCTTTCCCCTTTTATTCTTGCCATTGCTTTGTTGGAGAAACTGGATCTCTGTTCTGTGGGGCAGGGCCCTGGATCCCCAGTTAGCCTGGAAGTGGTGAAATCAGTTAACGCCCGCGATGGGCTGGAATACTTGGAGGTGCTTTCCACACCTACTTGCGGATTATATCTGGGGTCTCGGGGTAAAGGGGGATTCTCACTTTCTGTTATTATGTTTAAAATATTGGAGTACAGGCCGGGTTCGGTGGCTCACGCCTGTAATCCTAGCACTTTGGGAGGCTGAAGTGGGCAGATCACTTGATGTCAGGAGTTCGAGACCAGCCTGGCCAACATGGTAAAACCCTGTCTCTACCAAAAATACAAAAATTAGCTGGGTGTGGTGGCACGTGCCTGTAATCCCAGCTACTTGGAAAGCTGAGGTATGAGAACCATTTGAACCCGGGAGGCGGAGGTTGCAATGAGCCGAGATCGCGCCATTGCGTTCCAGCCTGGGTGATGGAGTGAGCCTGTATCTCACACACACACAAAAAGAAGATTGGCGTACAAAGCAGGAGACAGAATTTGATCCCAATTTTTTTTTCTTTTCTTTTGTTTTATTTTTTTTTTTTGAGATGGAGTTTCGCTCTTGTTGCCCAGGCTGGAGTGCAGTGGCACAATCTTGGCTCGCTGCAACCTCCGCCTCCCAGGTTCAAGCAATTCTCCTGCCTCAGCCTCCCGAATAGCTGGGATTACAGGCATGTGCCACCACGCCTGGCTACTTTTGTATTTTTAGTAGAGATGGGGTTTCACCATGTTGGTCAGGCTGGTATCAAACTCCTGACCTCAGGTGATCTGCTGCCTCGGCCTCCCAAACTGCTGGGATTACAGGTGTGAGCCACCACGCCTGGCCTGATTCCAATTTTGTAGGAAAAAAAGCCAGACACACATACATGTGCACACACACATCCCCTACAAACCTAACCCCAACAATGACATATTTATATAGAAAAAGACTAAAGGCTGGGCATGGTGGCTCATGCCTGTAATCCTTGCACTTTGGGAAGTCAAGGCAGAGGATCACTTGAGTCTAGCAGTTAGAGACCAGCATGGGCAACATGGTGAAGCCCCACCCCTATAAAAAATACCAAAAATTGGCTGTGTGTGGTGGCACACCCCTATAGTCCCAGCTGCTTGGGAGACTGAGGGGGCCCAAGAGTCAAGGCCATAGTGAGTTATGATTATACCATTGCACTCCAGCCTGGGCAACAGAGGGAGACTCTGTCTTAAAAAAAAAAAAAAAAGATGAATAAAGACTAGAAAGCTAAATAGCAAAACGCCAATAGTAATTGTTTCCAAGTGATGAGATTACAAATTACTTTTATCTCCATCTCCATACATTTCTTTGTGTTTTTGTTTTGAGACAGGGTCTCACTCTGTTGCCCAGGCTGGAGTGCAATGGCATGACCTCAGCTCACTGCAGCCTCAACTTCCCTGGCTTAGGTCATCCTCCCACCTCAGCCTCCCAAGTAGGTGGGACTACGGGTGCATGCCACCACACCTGGCTAATATTTATTTATTTATTTATTTTGAGATGGAGTCTTGCTCTGTTGCCAGGCTGGAGTGCAGTGGCATAATCTCGGCTCACTGCAACCTACACCTCCCGAGTTCAAGCAATTCTTCTGCCTCAGCCTCCTGAGTAGCCGGGACTGCAGGCACGCGCCACCACACAAAGCTAAATTTTGTATTTTTAGTAGAGACGGGGTTTCACCGTATTGGCCCCGGTCTCGAACTCCTGACCTCGTGATCCGCCCACCTCCGTCTCCCAAAGTGCTGGAATTACAGGCGTGAGCCACCACGCCTGGCACCCCCCAACCTTCTTTTTTTTTTTTTTTTTTGAGATAGTATCTTGTTCTGTCACCCAGCCTGGAGTACAATGGCACAATCTTGGCTCACTGCAACCTCCACCTCCCAGGTTCAAGTGATCCTCCTGCTTCAGCCTCCTAAGTAGCTGGGATCACAGGTGTGCACCACCATGGCCAGCTAATTTTTGCATTTTTAGTAGAGACGGGGTTTCATCATGTTGGCCAGGCTGGTCTCAAACTCCAGACCTCAAGTGATCCGCTCACCTTGGCCTCCCAAAATGCTGGTATTACAGGCGTGAACCACCATGCCTGGCCTTAATTTTTATATTTTCTTTAGAGACTGGGTCTTGCTATGTTGCCCAGGCTAGTCTCAAACTTGTGAGCTCAGGTACCCACCTGCCTCAGTCTCCCAAAGTACTGGGATTATAGGCTGTCTTAATACTTTTCTGTAGTTTCTAGTTTCTCCAGTAAATTTCTCTATTGAATGACATCCAAAAAATGTATTTTTTTTCCTTTTTAAAATTTTTGTTTGTTTTAGAGACAGGGTCTCCCTATGTTACCCAGGCTGGTCTTGAACTCTTGGGTTCAAGTGATTCTCCTGCCTTGGCCTCCTGAGTAGTTGGGATTACAGGCGCATACCACCACGCCTGATTAATATCAGAAAAATAAGCTGGGCGCGGTGGTTCATGCCTGTAATCCCAGCACTTTGGGAAGCTGAGGCAGGTGGATCATCTGAGGTCAAGAGTTCGATACCAGCCTGGCCAAAATAGCGAAACCCTGTCTCTACTGAAAATACAAAAATGAGCCTGGCATGGTGGTGCACACCTGCAGTCCCAGATCCTTGGGAGGCTGAAGCAGGAGAATCGCTTGAATTCGGGAGGCGGAGGTTGCAGTGGGCTGAGATCGTGCCGTTACACTCCAGCCTGGGCGACAAGAGCGAAACTCTGTCTCAACAAAAAGAAAAATAAAGAACACAGATGGTATGAGGCAAAGCCACGCGCGGATAAGGAAACACCAGCTCTGCCCAGGAAGACAGTGGGATGGCTTTGATATCTCTGGGCTGACAGTAGGAGATCTAAGTTCATGTCCTGCCCCTGCTATTGTTCATTTACCCATTCATTCATTCAACCATTCAGCAGACAGTTTCTAAGCACCCTCTCCGTGTCGGGCACTGGGTACAGCCATGGGCGGAAATCCTGCCTGCCTGGAGCTGGCTTTCTAGTAGCGGAGACAGATAATAAATGGGTAATTACACAGCTAACTCCTTATGATTCCATTTTCGTAGTTCAGCATGACGCACAGAGAAGACAGGTCCACTTACCCTTGGCCACGTGTAATGTGGCAGGCGTTTGTCTGAATTCCTGGCTTACCTTGGTGATGTGGCAGGTGGGGCTGCATGGAGATTCAGGGACAGCTCCTCTCAGGCAGACCCTCAGGAAACTTAAAAGGATGCAGGAAGCCCAGCGTGGTGGCTCACGCTGGTAAACCCAGCACTTTGGGAGGCCTAGGCGGGAGGATCGCTTTAGGCCAGCAGTTCAAGACCAGCCTGCGCAACATAGCGAGACCCCCACCTCTACAAAAGAAAAAATTGAAAAACTAGCCGGGTGTGGTGGGGCGCACCTGTAGCCC
Organism: Pan troglodytes; assembly: GCF_028858775.2. NCBI lineage: Eukaryota > Metazoa > Chordata > Mammalia > Primates > Hominidae > Pan > Pan troglodytes. The sequence goes on along the minus strand of NC_072418.2, from coordinate 14,046,955 downwards.
CAGCTACTCAGGGGGCCAAGGCGGGAGGATCGCTTGAGCCCAGGAGGTTGAGGCTGCAATGAGCCATGTTCACACCACTACACCCTGGCCTGGGCAATAGAGAGAGACCGTTTCTCTTTTAAAAAAAAGCAATGGAAAATGTGACTTGATGGGTCTCCTGACCATGCCTTTCTGTGCAGCAGAAATTGGGTGGAAGCTGAGCTATAGCCACCTGTGGGCACTGCCATGGCCGCAGGGCAGCAGAACTCTTCATGTACCCTCCCACCTACACTCTTGCAGCCACTGCCTTGTGACAAAGAGATCTTAGGATTGTCCAGACCATGGCTGCAGCCGCAGGGTTTCGTTTTGTTTTCTTTTTGAGACAGGGTCTTGCTCCATCACCCAGGCTGGTGTGCAGTGGTGTGATCATGGCTCACTGCTGCCTTGACCTCCTGGGCTCAAACCATTCTCCTGCCTTAACCTTCCGAGTAGCTGAGACTGCAGGTGAACGCCACCATGCCCCTCTATTTTTTTTTTTTTAATAGAATCTCGCTCTGTTGCCCAGGCTGGAGTACAGTGGTGTGATCTCAGCTCACTATAACCTCCGCCTCCCAGATTCAAGCAATTCTCCTGCCTCAGCCTCCCGAGTAGCTGGGATTACAGACGCGTGCCACCATGCCCAGCTAATTTTTTGTCTTTTTAGTAGAGACGGGGTTTCACCATGTTGGTCAGGCTGGTCTTGAACTCCTGACCTCAAATGATCCTCCCGCCTCGGCCTCCCAAAGTGCTGGGATTATAGGCATGAGCCTCCTCACCTGGCCGCCCATCTACTTTTTAAAAAAATTTATTGTAGAGATAGGGCCTTGCTATGTTGCCCAGGCTGGTCTTGAACTCCTGGCCTCAAGCGATCCTCCCGCTGAAGCTTCCTTTAGTGCCAGGATTACAGGCATAAGCCCCTGCGCCTGGCCTGCCACAGATTTTTATCATTGGTAGGATCATCATTCCCATTTTACAGGTGAGCAAACTGAGGCTTGGAGTGGCAAAGGCACACAACCAAGGTCCCACAGCAGGATAAAGAGCAGAACTAGGCTTAGAAGCCAGGTTTCTGTGATGCCACAGCTGAGACTCTGCCCCTCAGGGGTCTTACGAGTGTCCCCACCTTAACATTCATCCAGGTTTTGAGTTCTTTGAAGCCAGTGCCAAGGAGAACATCAATGTGAAGCAGGTCTTCGAGCGCCTGGTGGATGTCATCTGCGAGAAGATGAACGAGTCCCTGGAACCCAGCTCCAGCTCAGGCAGCAACGGGAAAGGCCCGGCCGTGGGGGATGCTCCAGCCCCCCAGCCCAGCAGCTGCAGCTGCTAGAGATGGCCCCCAACCCCCCACCCACCCCTCTCCTGCCTCGGCAGGGACTGTGATCGAGGCGTGAGCCACAGTGGTTATCTCCAAGCTCAGGGCAATCCCTTCCCTCCTGTCAACTGCTCCCCGACTCCTGCATGGCTCATTCCTTCACAATGTCGCCGTGGCTGCCAGGTTCCTCAGGCAGCCCCGGTGGGAGGCTGCGGACCATGGGGACTCAGCTCTGCATGGCAGGCAGAGGCCCGGGGACACTGACGTGCATGAGCTTGCTGCTTTCCAGGGTGTGTTGAGGGTGGCCATGGGTGACACGTCCCACTCTTTCTGATGGAGGGGCATCCGTGGTGCCTTCTAGCTTAGAACCATTTTCCAGGTCTCTTCTGGGTCGGGCAGGACTGATATTCCCAAGCTGGTGGAAGATGGTTTATCTTCTTCCTCGCAGTGTGGGTTCTTGGAGTTCATTCAGGGAAGGCGGCGCCTCTTTCTCAGGTCCTGCAGGCTGGTCTCTGAGCCTGCCCCCACGAACTTTCTGGATTCCAAGGTGGGATGGTGATCCCTTTGACCCCTGCAGACCCTCTACTTGCAAAAAGCAGCATTAAAGCGGCCTTTCCCCATTGTAGAAGGGACAAGGAGTCAGATCCCCTCAACCCCCCGGCTTCAGGGACCCCAGAAGTGCCTTCCAAGTTTCCCCCAAGATCCACATCACCCACGACCCTGCCACTGTTTTTGCTGTGTTCACCACATCTCTGATCCTGAAGTGAATTCTGGAACTATGGACCACATTAGACTGGGCAGAGATTCGCCCAACCCCTAGCACTCCGGCTCTGGGCTTTCGGCCAGAAGTTAATTAACCTCAGAGCCAGGAGCCTGGGGCCTCCCTCCCAGGCCCTGTTAAGCTGGTTGTGTTTTAAGCAAGTTCTTGTCCAATCATACATCCTGCTAGAAAAGGAAATGAAGCAACGTTCCCAGCCACCACAGGCAGTTGTCGGCGACTTTCTGATGTAAGCACCTGGGCTCCGACTTGAGGGGGGCCCTTCAAGACCCAATGTCCATTTCCCAATCCTTGTCATCGGCAGGGCCCAGGGATGTGACAATTTTTGCTAATGGAGGAGTCACTTCTTTTTTTTTTTTTTCTTTCTTTCTTTTTGAGATGGTCTGGCTCTGTCGCCCAGGCTGGAGTGCAGTGGTGCAATCATAGCTCACCACAGCCTCAAACTAGGGGTCACTTCTAAGGGATGCTGGGGGTTGGGCGGAAGGGGTGAGGAGGTAGGATTGAGTAACTTGCTGTCACTGCTTGTACTTTGTAGACAGCCTGAGAGTGGCAGGCCCTTATGTGAATGGGGGGGATGGACTGTGATCAGTGCCGGGGAGTCTCTGAAGCTGGGGTCCCCACCTCCAGGGGCTTCTGCTCAGAGGTTACGTGTGCAGTTTGAAGATGTACATCTTGACCTCCAGTTTAGAGGCACTTTCTGCCCATCAGATTCCAAACTCTAGGGGCGCAGCACCTTTTCTTTGCTCCCAAACACCAACCAACACCCCTTAATAGGACCAGCACTGTTAGGATGGCTAAGCGGATGTTTTATGTTCCCACGTCCCTGACTCTGTTTCAGAGGTTGTGTCTGCTCTCCCAGCCCCTGAAGCCAAAATGACTTCCTGCAGCTTTCATGAGCTCAGCCTCTTCCCTGGGGTATGTGTGAGGGGGAAAGCCTGGTTCAAGTTTAGATTTATTTCTAGGGAGCCCTGGTTTCTTCATACCAGAGGCTACCCTTAGAACTTTGGAGTGGGGTATCTTTTTTTTGTTTGTTTTTTTGATACAGAGTCTCGCTCTATTGCCCAGGCTGGAGTGCGGTGGCACAATCTCGGCTCACTGCAACCTCCACCTCCAGGGTTCAAGCGATTCTCCTGCCTCAGCCTCCCGAGTAGCTGGCATTACAGGCACCTGCCACCACACCTGGCTAAATTTTGTATTTTTAGTAGAGAAGGGGTTTCACCATGTTGGTGAGGCTTGTCTCAAACTGACTTCAAGTGATCCACTTGCTTTGGCCTCCCAAAGTGCTGGGATTACAGGCGTGAGCCATCACGCCCAGCCGAGGGTATCTTTTATACCAACAAATTAGATGACTGAGGTGAAATGGACAAATTCTATACACAAAGTGAGGGTATCTGAGTATGTGGGCGGGAGTCAAAAGTTTTTAGTTACTTTAACGCTAAAGTCAAACTAAAGCAGCTTCAAAAAGACTTCTCAATATGCAATATGGCCTGCTGAGGTTTGTTTGTTTGTTTTTTTAAGACAGAGAGTCGCTCTGTCGCCCAGGCCGGAGTGCAGTAGCATGATCTCAGCTCACTGCAACCTCCACCTCCTGGGTTCAAGCGATTCTCCTGTCTCAGCCTCCTAAGTAGCTGGGACTACAGGCACCTGCCACCACGCCCAGCTAAGTTTTGCATTTTTAGTAGCGACGGTTTCACCTTGTTGGCCAGGCTGGTTTTGTTGGCCAATTGTCTCTAAACTGCTGTCAAAAAAAGGAATGGATCAGATTGTCTTGAATAGGGCAGAGCTAACCTGTAATCACCTGTGTGATGAGAAACAGCTTTGACTGCATTTTACTCCTGACCTGGCCTAAGCTTTCTGTTTACATAAGATTTTTCAAGAATTCAACTTCAAGTAGCAGCCGAGAGAGGTGCCTCAGGATTCTCTCAAAAACTGGGAATAATATGGGAACATTTGTTTCTTCTAAAAATAAGGCAAATGTTACATTGAATGATTTGGGGGGCGAGGTTTAATTGGAAATGGTCTCTGGGGACTGAAAACTGATGTTTTTGCAGATTACCTCAGGGAAACGGAGGTTTGTTGAGTTTACAGACACATTAAACCAAAGGCCGTGGGAAAACCCCTCTCCAGCTCCAGGGGATTGGTCAGGACCACCCACTAACCAGTGCCTTCCTTCTTAACATTCACTTTTAGCAGCTTGTGTTTATTTTACATGGGCAGTTTTGATGGGAAATTGCCATGACCACAGGGGTTTGGAGTTCTGCTTTTTTTCTTCTTCTTCTTTTTCGGGGGACTGGGGGACTCCTCCCAAGATCACATTTTAGCATCTTTCTCTCCTACTCCATTTAGAAAAACAAGTAACAGGTGAAATGTGGTCTCAGTGTTAACGGGATAATTCCGCTCCCGGCTCCTCCCTGACGATTCTGAAATACACTACGGAACGAGCTCTGGCTGGTCCTTTCTATCCTGGATGTGGTTCTTCTGTGTAGCAATTCCTTGATGTCCAGTTTGGAAAGATGTACTCTTTTCTCAACAAGAAAAAATTAAATCCGTCATGCCCAAACATAGTTGTGCTTTTATTTCCATTAGTGAAGTGTGTTTCTGGGAAAGGGGGGTTGATTTGCAACTAAGCAGATATCAGTCAAGGGCTCTTCAAGACACAGCAGAAACCTCACCGGGCCTTGGGCTGCCTCCCACTGGGTCCCATGGCCACCACCTTGACCTTGGAAAGCTCTGTTATATGGAAGGTAGGGAGGACACTATTTTCCTCAACTACTTCTAGTAAAAAGCTCAGTTCTCTCCCCAGCAGCAAGAGGGCACCTGTGAACACCTGAGTCACAGCGCATTCCTCCTCTGCTTAGAACCTTCGACGGCTACCACCTTACTTGCAGTAAATGCTGAGGTCCTTCCTGTGGCCCCCGGGGCCCTGCATGATCTGATCCATCCCTTCCCCACCCTCATCTCTCCACTGGCCTCCCCACACTTGCTCCCCTCCGGCCGCTCTGGCCTACTTGCTGCTATCTGAACATACCAGGCCCCTGCCCCAAGGCCTTTGCCCAGAATGTTCCCCCTGCCTCTGCCTGGATGGCCCTTACCCAAGGTAGTCACAGTTGATATGGTTTGGCTTTGTGTCCCCACCCAAATCTCATCTGGAATTGTAATCCCCATAATCCCCACGTGTCAAGGGAGAGACCAGGTGGAGGTCATTGAATCCTGGGGGCGGTTCCCTCATGCTGTTCTCCTGATAGCAAGTGAGTTCTCACGAGATCTGATGGTTTTATAAGGGATTCTTCCGCCTTCTCTCGGCTCTTCTCCTTCTGGCCACCTTGTGAAGAAGGTGTCTGGCTTCCCCTTTGCCTTCTGTTATAATTGTAAATTTCCTGAGGTCTCCCCAGCCATGTTGAACTGTGAGTAAATTAAACCTCTTATGTTTTTTTGGGTTTCTTTTTTTGTTTTTGTTTTTTTTTGAGACTCAGTCCTACTCTGCCACCCAGCTGGAGTGCAGTGGTGCCATCTTGGCTCACTGCAACCTCCCCACCTCCCAGGTTCAAGCAATTCTCCTGCCTCAGCCTCCCGAGTAGCTGGGATTACAGGCACGCTCCACTACGCCTGGCTAATTTTTGTGTTTTTAGTAGAGACGGGGTTTCACCACGTTGGCCAGGCTGGTCTCGAACGCCTGACCTCATGATCTGCCCACCTTGGCCTCCCAAAATGCTGGGATTACAGGCGTGAACCACCGTACACGGCCAAACCTCTTTCCTTTATAAATTACCCAGTCTTGGGCAGTTCTTTCCAGCAGTAGGAAAACAGACTAATACAGCAAAGCTCCCCTAACCGAACTTCCTCTTTTGGGCTACTGTACAAATCTCACTTTCTCACTGCCCCCTCCCCTGATTTAGTACTGCAATCTCCCTCCCCAGCGTTTTTTTCTTTTTCTTTTCTTTTCTTTTTTTTTTTTCTTTTTTTGGAGACAAGGTCTTGCCGTATGGCCCTGGCTGGAGTGCAGTGGCGCAATCATGGCTCACTGCAGCCTCGAACTCCTGGACTCAAAGGATCCTCCCACTTCAGCCTCCTGAGTTTCTGGAACTACAAGCAAGCACCACCACATCCAGCTGATTGACTGATTGAGAGATGGGATCTTGCTATGTTGCCCAGGCTGGTCTTGAACTCCCAGCTTCCAGCCATCCTTCCGCCTTGGCCTCCCAAAGTGCTGGGATTGGCCAGACGCGGTGGCTCATGCCTGTCATGCCAGCACTTTGGGAGGCTGAGGCAGGAGGATCACTTGAGGTCAGGAGTTTGAGATCAGCCTGGCCAACATGACAAAACCCCATCTCTACTAAAAATATAACAAATAGCTGGGCGTGGTGGCACATGCCTGTAATACCAGCTACTCTGGAGGCTGAGGCAGGAGAATGGCGTGAACCCAGGAGGCGGAGCTCACAGTGAGCCGAGATCGTGCCACTGCACTCCAGCCTGGGGGACAGAGCGAGACTCTGTCTCAAAAAAATAATAATAATAATGAAAGATCAGGATCTGTGGTTCAAGTTTAGGTAGTTTGTTAAAGCTTCCAGGTGATTCTAATCTACAGCCAGGGCTGGTAACTCATGCTTTTCAGGAAATATGTGGGCAAGAGGAACAGGGTAAATAACCGAAACCACAAAGAAAGCAGTAAGCCCAGAACATGTGGCACTCCTCAAGCATTTCACACTTTTTTTTTTTTTGAGACAGTGTATTGCCCTGTCGCCCAGGCTGGAGTGCAATGACGTGATCTCAGCTCACTGCAACCTCCACCTCCTGGGTTCAAGCAATTCTCCTGAGGTCAGGAGTTCGAGACCATCCTGGCCAACATGATGAAACCCCGTCTCTACTAAAAATACAAATATTAGCCGGGCATGGTGGCACATGCCTGTAATCCCAGCTAGGCAGGAGGCTGAGGCAGGAGAGTCACTTGAACCCGGAAGGCTGAGGTTGCTGTGAGCCAAGATCGTGCCATTGCACTCCAGCCTGGACAACAAGAGCGAAACTCCGTCTCAAAAAAAAAGAAAAAAGAAAAAAAATTAGCTGGGTGTGGTGGCGCATGCCTGTAGTCCCATGTACTCAGAAAGTTGACATGGGAGACTCCCTTGAGCCCAGGAGTTAGAGGTTACCCTGAGCAACAATCACATCTCTGCACTCCAGCATGGGTGATAGAGTGAGGCCCTGTCCCTTTAAAAAAGTTTTGAGCCAATTAGGAAGACTCAACGATGGCCTAGGTATTAAGGGATGCCAAACAAGCAATGTTAATTATCCTAGATGTGATAACGGTGTTATGGTTGTGAATGCAAATGAACATATCGTTAGAGATGTGTACTGAAATATAAAGGGAAGAAATGGCATTGTCTGGGGTTTGTTTTTTGGAGGGTTTTGTTGATGTTGTTGTCTTGTAGAGATGGAGTCAGGCCAGGCACAGTGGCTCACACCTGTAATCCCAGCGCTTTGGGAGGCCGAGGCAGGCGGATCACTTGAGGGCAGGAGTTTGAGACCAGCCTGGTGAAACCCCATGTCTACTAAAAATACAAAAAATTAGCCAGACGTGGTGGCAGGCACCTGTAAACCCAGCTACATGGGAGCCTGAGGCAGGAGAATTGCTTGAACCCAGAATGTGGGAAGGTTGCAATAAGCCGAGATCACACCACTGCCCTCCAGCCTGGGTGACAGAACAAGACTCCATCTTAAAAAAAAAAAAAATAAGGTGGGGGGGGGTGTCTTGCTATGTTGCCCAGGCTGGTCTCAAACTCCTGGGCTCAAGCGATCCTCCTACCTCGGTCTCCCAAAGTGCTGGGATCACAGATGTATCACCACAAAAAAATGATAAGTGAGCTGATAGATATGTTCATTAGCTTGATTTAATCATTCCACATTGTATGCATATATCAAAACATCACATTGTACCCTATAAATATATACAATTATGACTTGTCAATTTAAAAAAAAAAGAAAAAATACTTTATCAAGGGTAAAAAGGGGATTGATAAAGCAAATATGTCAATCTTTGCATTGTTGAACCTGGGTGATGTGTATGTTTCTTTGGATGGATGTTCTTGGCTTTTGTGAAAGTTCTAGATTTTTCACAGAATAATTTACAAAACTGGCTGGGTGCAGTGGCTTACACCTGTAATCCCAACACATTGGGAGGCCGAGGCAGGTGGATCACCTGAACTCAGGAGTTCAAGACCAGCCTGGCCAACATGGTGAAACCCCATCTCTACTAAACATACAAAAAATTAGCTGGGCATGGTAGCGAGTGCCTGTAATCCCAGCTACTCGGGAGACTGAGGCAGAAGACTCACTTGAACCCCGGAGGTGGAGGTTGCAGTGAGCCAAGATCGTGCCATTGCACTCCAGCCTGGCAACACAGCAAGACTCTCTCAAAAGAAAAAAAAAAAAAACCACACACACACACACACACACACACACCAAGAATAATTTACAAAACAGGAAAGTTGTATGAGAAAGGGCATAGTCTCTAATTCAGGCATTTTGAGGTAAAATCATTGCCAAAAATGAAAGTAAGGAGAAAGAAGTCAGGCTGGACAGGGGTTTCCCAAATCTTTTATTAACAATCTCCCCTCCAGAAGCAGTGAGTGCTACAGAGAAAACTGAGACTGAATCTCCAGCAGCCAGATGGGCCCAGGTGTCTCATCTTCTCCAGGCCTGGGTGTCAGCCCAGCTTGATAAACAGCAGCAAAGTGGCAAGAATTCCTGGCAACTGAAATGCGTGAAGAAAGAAACATGGATCCAATGCTAGAGACCTCCAAACCAGAATCATACTGGAGTTACGGGGACAAGGGGAGCATCCTGTTCCAGAAAGGCGAGGGGCAGGGTTTTACAGATGGCTGAAGAACCGCCTGGGCTAAGTTGGAGCCACTGTGGTTACAGTGCATTCGTCTCCACTTATTTTGTATTTATTATTTATTTATTTATTTATTTATTTTTATTTTTTTTTTTTTTTTGAGATGAAGTCTCCCTCTGTCGCCCAGGCTGGAGTGCAGTGGCGGATCTCGGCTCACTGCAAGCTCCGCCTCCCAGGTTCACGCCATTCTCCTGCCTCAGCCTCCCGAGTAGCTGGGACTACAGGCGGCCGCCACCACGCCCGGCTAATTTTTTTGTATTTTAGTAGAGACGGGGTTTTATTGTGTTAGCCAAGATCGTCTCGATCTCCTGACCTCGTGACCTGCCCACCTCGGCTTCCCAAAGTGCTGGGATTACAGGCGTGAGCCACCGCACCCAGCCTATTATTATTATTTTTGAGGAGTCTCACTCTGTTGCCCAGGTTGGAGTGCTGTGGCACTATCTTGGCTCATTGCAACCTCCATCTCCCGGGTTCAAGCAATTCTCCTGCCTCAGCCTCCCGAGGAGCTGGAATTACAGGCGCCCAGCACCACGCTTGGCTAATTTTTGTATTTTTAGTAGAGATGGGGTTTCACCATGTTGGTCAGGCTGGTCTCGAGCTCCTGACCTCAGGTGATCCATTCGCCTCGGCCTCCCAAAGTGCTGGGATTACAGGTGTGAACTACCGCGCCTGGCCCATTCTCTCCACTTCGGCCCTCCCCGGAGCCCTACGGACCATATTCCCCAGACTCCACTGCCACATAACTTCCGGTTAGGCTTGGCCAATAGGAAGCACCGGGAGAAGACGGGTGAGCGGGAGGAGAGAATGGTAGGGTATTCCTTCCCCACTTCGTCGCTCTTTTCTTCCCCTCCTTCTGGGCTCCTACCCTCTTCATGCCCTTTCTAGAGCCTTCAGGCCTAGGAGAAATAAAAGTTCCCCATGTCTTTAGCTCCTGGGCGCCTCATTTCACTGAACCTTGTCACCCCTCTGCAAGGAGGGCCCTGAAAACATCTTAAATGGACCATCTGGGGGCTGAATGCTGTTTCCTGCTGGGATCCTTGGGGAGGAAGGTGTTGTATAGTTTACAAGTACATATTCAATATTATAAATTTGTACAATGAAAAAAATTACCCCAAAGAAATAAATATCCCAGACTGGTAAGATAGAGCCTTGTCTCAGTTAGTGGCAATTTGCAGAAAAGACACTACTACGTTGGTAGTCAATGTGCGGAAAGCATGTAGGAAAAATTTCTTGGGCAATCAGGGGCATGGAGCACTTTTTATTAAATAACATTGAGATATAATTGATAGACTATACAGGTTACCTTTCTAAAGTATACAGTTCAATGGTTTTTAGTATATTCAGAGTTGGGCTACCATCACTACTATATAACTTAAGAACATTTTCATCATGAACCACAGAAACGCCATACCTATTATCAGTCACTCCCCATTCTTCCTGTACCCTCTGGTCCCTGGCAATCACTAACTACCTTTTATTTCTATGGACTTGCCTATTCTGAACATTTTATATAATGGAATCATATAATATCATGACTGGCTTCTTACACTTAGCATGATGTTGATATGGGTCATCCACGTTGTAGCATATATCAATAAGTTTTTGTTGTTGAATAATATTTTATTGAATGGATATGCATTTTCTTTATCCATTCATCACTTGATATACATTTGGGTTTTATCTACTTTTTGATTATTATGAATAATCCTGCTATGAGCATTTATGTAAAGGTTTTTGTATGGATACATGTCTTCAATTATCTTGGATTATAAACATAGGAGAGAAGTTGCTGGGACAAATAATAATTCTGTGTTTAACATTTTAGGAAATGGCTTCACCATTTTACAATCTCATCAACAATGTATAAGGGTTCAAATATCTCCACATCCTTGTCAACACTTGTTATTATCTTTAGCCATCCTAGTGAGAATAAAGTGTTTTTTATTGGCATTTCCCTAATTAATGATGGGTGGTAGAGCATTTTTTATGTGATTACTGGCCATCTGTATGCCTTCTTTGGTTAAAAATCTCTATTTGAATCCTTTGTCCATTTTAGTTGGGTTACTTGTCTTTTTATTAAGACATAATTTTTTTTTTTTTTTTTTTTTGAGACAGAGTCTTGCTCTGTTGCCAAGGCTGGAGTGCAGTGGTGCAATCTCGGCTCACTGTAAACTCCACCTCCCAGATTCAAGCGATTCTCCTGCCTCAGCCTCCCAAATCTCAGCTGTAATCTCAGCTGAGATTACAGGCGTGCATCACTACGCCCAGCTAATTTTTTTATTTTTAGTAGAGACAGGGTTTCACCATGTTCGTCAGGCTGGTCTCGAACTCTTCACCTCGTGAGCCGCCTGCCTCAGCCTCCCAAAATTCTGGGATTACAGGCATGAGCTACCACACCCAGCCTTGTAGTTTTACTTTCTTATGTCATTGCAATATCTTGTATTGGTGTCATAGAATAAACTGGGAAATATGTCTTCCTCCTTTTTATTGGCAGAGTTTGCGGGTGAAACAATGGTGTTAATTCTTCTCTAAAAGTTTGGTAATATTTCCAGTGAGGATATCTGGGCCTGATCTTTTCTTTGTGGGAAGTTTTTTGGTTACTAATTTAATCTCATTACTTGCTATAGATCTATTTAGATATTCTATTTCTTCTTGAGTCAGTTTTGGTAGTTTATGTTTATCTAGGAATTTGTCTATTTCATCTACGTTAGCTAATTTATTGGCATACAGGTTCACACTTTTCCCTTATAGTTGCTTTATTTCTGTAAGGTCAGTAGTGATGTCTCTCTTTCATTCCTAATTTTACTAATTTGAGTAATCTTTCCCTTTTTTTGCCCTTCAGTCTACTAAAGTTCTGTCAATTTTATCTTTTTTTTGTGTGACATGATCTCACTCTGTCACTCAGGATGGAGTGCAGTGACACAATCATGCCTCACTAGCCTTGATATCCCAGGCTCAAGTGATCCCCCTGCCTCAGCCCCCCAAGTAGCTGGGACTACAAGCATCTGCCACCACACCTGGATAATTTTCTTATTTTTGTTTTTGTAGAGATGGGGAGTCTCACTACATTGCCCAGGCTGATTTTGAACTCCTGGGCTCAAGCAGTCCTCCTGCCTCAGCCTCCCGAAGTGCTAGAATTACAGGCTGGGCCATTATACCTGACCTGTTTTATCTTTTCAAAGAATCAAATTTTGGTTTTATTGATTTTCTCCATTTCATTTATTTTCATATTTTCACTCTAATCTTTAGCATCTTCCTTCTGCTTGATTTGGGTTTAGTTTGTTCTTCTTTGTTGAGTTTCTTTCTTTTTTTTTTTTTTTTTTTTAGTTTTGTTCACTCCTGTGTCCCAGTGACCAGAACAGTGTTTGGCATACAGTAGGTGCTTAATAAAACAGCTCAAAGACCCTAGGGAGGCTGGGTCTTACCTGTATCACTGCAGCTCCCAGAGAGCTCCCACTCAGGGTGAAGCTCTGAGTCTTGGTGATTTTTAGGAGTTTATGGAAACAGCCCTGAGAAAACAAACACCAAAACAAGCAGGAGCTGGTTAGGGCCTTATGGATTGCAAGTCCCCATCAACCCCAACTCATTAGGCCACTCAGACACCTCTCAGATTCTTTGAGGAGAAGCGGGGAGAGAGCCGTGAGGGCCTTCCCTCCATCTCATTTGACTGCCACCCGCTCCCCGCCACCCTAGCATCTTCCCTGTCCTCCTCATTCCCCCAAAAGAATATACCGATGATTCCCTTCTACTTGTCTGTGCTAATGTTCCAGTGTGGCAATTAAGTGTGGTTGGACATCCTCGATTATTACTAGCTGTGTGACCTTGGAGAAGTCGCTATACCTCTCTGTACCTCCATTTTCCCATCTATAAATGGCACCCACTGGATCTGCCTTACAAGAATTTCATGAGGAGTAAAAGAATCAAAGACCAGGCATGGTAGCTCATGACTATAATCCCAGCACTTTGGGAAGCCAAGATGGGAGGATCACTTGAGCCCAGGAGTTCAAGACCAGTCTGGGTAACATAGTGAGACTCCCTCTCTATAAAAAATGTAAATATTAGCCTGGTGTGCGGCCGTAGTCCCAGCTACTTGGGAGATTGGGGCAGGAGGATTGCTTGAGCTCAGCCAGTCGAGGCTTCAGTGAGCCATGATCATGCCACCGCACTCCAGCCCAGGGGACACAGCAACACCCTGTCTCAAAAATAAATAAATAGGCTGGGCGTGGTGGTTCATGCCTATAATCTCAGCACTTTGGGAGGCGGAGGCAGGTGGATAACGAGGTCAGGAGATCAAGACCATACTGGTTAACATGGTGAAACCCCATCTCTACTAAAAATACAAAAATATAGCCAGGCATGGTGGCGGTGCCTGTAATTCCAGCTACTCAGGAGGCTGAGGCAGGAGAATCACTTGAACCAGGGAATCGGAGGTTGTAGTGAGCCGAGATTGTACCACTGCATTCCAGCCTGTCAACAGAGCAAGACTCCGTCTCTAAATAAATAATAAATAAGGCTGGGCACGATGGCTCATGCCCGTAATCCCAGAACTCTGAGAGGCCGAGGCTGGCAGATTCCCTGAGCCCAGGAGTTCGAGATTGACCTGGACAACATAGCGAAACCCCATCTCTACAAAAAATAAAAAAATTAGCCAGTGTGGTGGTATGTGCCTGTAGTCCCAGATACTTGGGGGGCTGAGACGGGAGGATCATTTGAGCCTAGGAGGTCAAGGCTGCAGTGAGCCATGTTTGCACCACTGTACTCCAGCCTGAGTGACAGAGCAAGAACCCGTCTCTAAATAAATACATAAATATAAAAGAATGAATCTACATGAAATACATTGCAGTGGTCTGACATGTAGCCAGCATTCAATAACTGTTAGTTATTTTTAAGTGCTCTTTACATATGAACAGAAGAGCTGACGTATTCAGTGGCTTCTCCGTCCACATATTTTCTTACTCATTTCTCACTATAACCCCATAATTTGGGTACTCTTCTTTCCTCCATTTTACAGATGAGGAAACTGAGGCTCAGAGATACTAGGATACCAGGCAAAGTGCATTGGCAGGGCATCCTCCTGAAGGTGATAGGGCCTCCTCTCTCCTTCCTGCACTTTTTTTTTTTTTTTTTTTTGAGACGGAATTTGGCTCTTATTGCCCAGGCTGGAGTGTAGTGGCGCTAACTTGGCTCACCGCAACCTCCGCCTCCCGGGTTCAAGCAATTCTTCTGCCTCAGCCTCCCAAGTAGCTGGAGTTACAGGCTCCCACCACCACGCCCAGCTAATTTTTGTATTTTTAGTAGAGATGGGGGTTTCACCATGTTGGTGAACTCCTGACCTCAGGTGATCCACACACCTCAGCCTCCCAAAGTGCTGGGATTACAGGCATGAGCCATCACACTTGGCCACATAATAGGTATTTAAGTGCCTGGCACTGAATTGGACAGTGGCAACCCAGCAATGTATAAAACAGACAAAATTCCTGCCCTCATGGGGCTGACATTTGAGTGGGGAGAACAGCTGACGGCAAGCATAGTGATAATACTGTAAAGTGGTGATAAATGCTGGAAAGACACAGAAACAGGGTATGAAGACAGAGCATGATCATTGGGATGATCATTTTATAGATGGGAAGTCAGAACAGCCTCACGGAGAAAGCGCCAGTTGAGTAAAGACTTGAGAGGTAGGAAGACATGAAGGAAGAGCACTCCAGGCAGAGGGAAAGCCTGTGCAAAGGTGGTGAGGCAGGCATGTGCCTGGTGTTTCTGAGCAGTAGCGAGGAGGCCAGTGTGCTGGAACAGAGTGAGCAAGGGGGAAAGGTTAGGAGGTGACAGGTAGGTTGTGTAGGGCCCAGTGGGCCAGTGTCTGGCCCGTGTCTGTCTCTGAGGCCCCTGCCTGGTACTCAACCTGGCTGATTTTCCACAGGGCCTATTTCCCTGCATGAGCCATTCAGTGCAAATGAAGGAATGAACGATTCATATTTCTTCTTCTTTTTTTTTGTCTATTTTAGAGAGGGGTCTTGCTCTGTGGCCCAGGCCGGAGTGCAGCGGCACAATCACGGCTCACTGCAGCCTTGACCTCCTGGGCTCAATCGATCCTCCTGCCTCAGCCTCCCAGTTACCTGGGACTACAGGTTCATGCCACCATGCCCAGCTGATTTTTAATTTTTTTGTAAAAACGGCATCTTGCTATGTTGCCAAGGCTGGTCTTGAACTACTGGACTTAAGTGATCCTCCCACCTCAACCACCAGAATAGCTGGGACTTAGGCATGTGTCACCACACTCAGCTAATATAAAAAATGTTTTTTAGCCAGGCAGGGTGGCTCATGCCTGTAATCCTAGCACTTTGGGAGGCTGAGGTGGGAGGATCACCTGAGGTCAGGAGTTCAAGACCAGCCTGACCAACATGGTAAAACCCCGTTTCTACTAAAAATGCAAAAATTAGGCCAGGCGCGGTGGCTCACGCCTGTAATCCCAGCACTTTGGGAGGCCGAGGCGGGCGGATCATGAGGTCAGGAGATGGAGACCATCCTGGCTAACACGGTGAAACCCCGTCTCTACTAAAAAAGTACAAAAAAATTAGCTGGGCATGCTGGCAGGCGCCTGTAGTCCCAGCTACTCAGGAGGCTGAGGCAGGAGAATGGCATGAACCTGGGAGGCAGAGCTTGCAGTAAGCCAAGATCGCGCTACTGCACTCCAGCCTGGGCGACAGAGCAAGACTCCGTCTCAAAAAAAAAAAAAAAAAAATGCAAAAATTAGCTGGGCGTGGTAGCACACGCCTGTAATCCCAGCTACTCAGGAGGCTGAGGCAGGAGAATCACCTGAACCTGGGAGGCGGAGGCTGCGGTGAGTCGAGATTGCGCCACTGCACTCCAGTCTGGGTGATAGAGCAAGACTCCGTCTCAAAAAAAAAAATTTGTTGTTGTTGTTGTGATGGGGACTTTGCTATGTTGCCCTGGCTCTGATTTCTATTTCTTCCCTCAGAGAAGATCTCTGTGCTCATTCACTCGTGGAAGAAGTTAAGGGGGAACTGGGGTGTGGCTTGAAACCCAGCTCACTACTCCCTGGACACAGGAAATGCTCTGTACCTCAGTTTCCTTATCTGCAAAATGAGAGAAGAGTAGTTCCCCACCTCAAGGGATAGGATGGGACAAAACTCACAAAGTGAGTGCTCCATCACGTGGCTGGCCCTCACTCCCGCTAGGATGATCACTTTTCATGGTTATTGCTCCATTTAGGGTCTCTAGAAGGCAGGTAGTGTGGTGCCAGCAATGGACTCAGGCCAATGGGGCTTCAAATTCCAACTCTGCCAAAGCTCTGTGATCTTGAACTAGTGATGTCCCCTCCCGAGCCTCAGTTTCTGAGAGAAGGTAACCGTAAGTCCCTGCTCTGTGTTGTCAAAATAAGCTGAACACTCAATAAGAGTTGATTTCTTTCTCCCTGACCCCCTTTGCAGGGGTCCCCCAAAAGAAGCAATTTTTATTAAAGTTACCAGGCTGGGTGTGGTGGTTCATGCCTGTAATCCCAGCATTTTGAGAGGCTGAGGCAGGAGGATTGCTTGAGGCCAGGAGTTCGAGACCAGCCTGGGCAACATACTAAGGCCTCATCTCTATTAAAAATAAAAATTAAAAAAAAAATTAGCCAGGCATGGTGGCACGTGCCTGTGGTCCCAGCTACTCGGGAGGCTGAGGCAGGAGGATCACTTGAGCCCAGGAGTTTGAGGCTGCAGTGAGCCGTGATTGCACCATTGCACTCCTGCCTGGGCAACAGAGTGAGACCCTATCTCTAAAAAAAAAAAAATAAGGCCAGGTGTGGTGGCTCATGCCTGTAATCCCAGCACTTTGGGAGGCCGAGGTGGGAGGATCACTTGAGCTCAGGAGTTTGAGACCAGCCTGGCCAACATGAGGAAACCCCATCTCTAGTAAAAATACAAAAATCAGCCGGGCGTGGTGGCACACACCTGTAATCCCAGCTACTCGGGAGGCTGAGGCAGGAGAATCACTTGAACCCAGGAGGCGGAGGTTGCAGTGAGCCAAGATGGCACCATTGCACTCCAGCCTGGGAGACACAGTGAAACTCCATCTCAAAATAACTAACTAAATAAATAAATAAAAAGGCTGGGTACAGTAGCTCATGCCTGTAATCCCAGCACTTTGGGAGGCCGAGGCGGGTGGATCACCTGAGGTTCAAGACCAGCCTGGCCAACATGGTGAAACCCCATCTCTACTAAAAATACAAAATTAGCCGGGTGTGGCGGTGCATGCCTGTGATCCCAGCTACTTGGGAGGCTGGGGCGGGAGAATCACTTGAACCTGGGAGGCGGAGGTTGCAGTGAGCCGAGATCGCACCACTGCACTCCAGCCTGTGCGACAAGGGTGAAACTCTTTCTCAAAATAAGATAAAAATAAAAACGAAGTCACCAGCCCTCAGGGGTCTGTCAAGGCAACACACAAAATCTCCAGTTACCTTCTGGTGGATGACGTTTGTAGACACATTGCGTCCGTCACAGGACACACTTCCGATGGATTTACAGCAACCCCTGGGGTAGGTGTGGCCCGTTGTCATTTCGAAGGAAGAGCCAGAAAAATCTGTGTAGTTATTCACCCCACAGCACTTTAGCTATAGAGAGGAGAAGAAATACTTGGAGAGTCCCTTTCAAATAATAAAAACATCAGAAATCATGGTTACCATGGCTACCGTCTAGTATGGTCACAATATCCCAGAGACTGTGCTAAACATCCTCTTACAAACATCCCATCACAGCCCAGAACCCTCCCTGGCTCCCACCTCACTCAGGGTAAAAGCTGAACTCCTAGCCTGGGCAACAGGGTGAGACCCCATCTCGGCAAAAAAATCTAAAAATTAGCCAGGCATGGTGGCAGATGCCGGTATTCCCAGCTACTCAGGAGGCTCAGGCTAGAGGATCTCTTGAGCCCGGGAGATCAAGGCTGCAGTGAGCTATGATCACACCACTACATTCCACCCTGGGCAACAGAGCAAGACCCTGTCTCTAAAAAGAAAAAAAGCTGAACTCCTCAGTGATTCTCCTGCCTCAGTCTCCCGAGTAGCTGGGATTTCAGGCACACGCCCCCACGCCTGGCTAACTTTTGTATTTTTAGTAGAGACAGGTTTATGCCATGTTGGCCAGGCTGGTCTCAAACTCCTGACCTCAAGTGATCCACCCTCCTTGTCCTCCCAAAGTGCTGGGATTACCGGTGTGAGCTACCGTGCCCGGCCCTGCCTTGTTTTTATTCACAGCAGTTATGACCCTGATACCAATGTTTAGTTATTGGTTTCTTGCCCATCTCTCCATTCACATGTCAGTAATGGAAGAATGAATTTGAAGTGCAGTGCTGAGATCGCAGCTTACTGCAACCTCAATCTTCTGGGCTCAATCGATTCTCCCTCCTCTGCCTCCTGAGTAGCTGGGACTACAGGTGCAGGCCATCACGCCTGGCTACATTTTTTATCTATTGTAGAGATGGGTCTTGGTATATTGCCTGGGCTGGTCTCAAACTCTTAGCCTCAAGTGATCCACCCGTCTCAGCCTCCCAGAGTGCTAGGATTACAGATGTGAGCCACTGCACCTGGCCCAACAAGGATTTTATTTTTATTTTCATTTTTATTATTTTTTTTGAGAGACAGTCTCCGTCTGTTGCCCAGGTTGGAGTGCAATGGCGCGACCTTGGCTCTCTGCAACCTCCACCTCCTGGGTTCAAGCAATTCTCCTACGTCGGCCTCCCGAGTAGCTGGGATTACAGGCATGCACGACCACCATGCCCGGCTAATTTTTGTATTTTTAGTAGAGATGGGGTTTCGCTATGTTGGCCAGGCTGGTCTCGAACAGCTGACCTCAGGTGATCCACCTGCCTCAGCCTCCCAAAGTGCTGGAATTGCAGGCATGAGCCACTGCGCCCAGCACCAACAAGGATTTTTTTTGTGCCCTAACAAAAACCCTAAAGAGTGCCTGACTCATAGCAGGTGCTCAATAAATATTAGTGGGAGGACTGTATGAATGAATGAAAGAGAGACATTCTGTACCATCACAAGCTTGAGAAGCCAAAAGCAGCATGCAGAAAGGCATCAGCCAGTTGCAGTGACTCATGCCTATAATCCCAACACTTTGAGAAGCCAATTCAGGAAGATCACTTCAGGCGACGAGTTCAAGACCAGCCTGGGCAACACAGGGAGCAAAACTTTTTTTTTTTTTTTAATAAATGAAGCTGGGCGCAGTGGCTCACAGCTATAATCCTAGCACTTTAGGAAGACTAAGCAGGCAGATCACTTGAGCCCAGGAGTTCGAGACCAGCCTGGGCAACATGCTGAAAGGTCTCTACTAAAAATTTTAGGCTGGGCGCAGTGGCTCACGCCTGTAATCCCAGCACTTTGGGAGGCCGAGGCGGACGGATCACGAGGTCAGGAGATCGAGATCATCCTGGCTAACATGGTGAAACCCCGTTTCTACTAAAAATACAAAAAATTAGCCGGGCGTGATGGCAAGCACCTGTGGTCCCAGCTACTCAGGAGGCTGAGGCAGGAGAATGGCATGAACCTGGGAGGCGGAACTTGCAGTGAGCCGAGGTCATGCCACTACACTCCAGCCTGGGCAACAGAGCGAGACTCCATCTCAAAATAAATAAATAAAAATAAAAATTTTAAAAATTAGCTGGGTGTGGTGGTGCGCACCTGTAGTCCCAGCTACTCGGGAGGCTGAGGTACAAGAATCACCTGAGCTTGGGAAGTTGCGCCTGCAGTGAGCCGAGATTGCGCCACTGAACTCCAGCCTGAGTTTTGAGAGTACGACTCTGTCTTAAGTACATAAATAAATTTTTCCCTATCATATGTTCCTTTCAAAGCCTGGCCATCAACCCACAGCAGCTCTTGGACCTACAACTCAGGTGTGAAATGCTCCTGGAGACAGGCAATGGCTTTCCCCACTTTGAACCCTCCCTGCCTGGCCTCAACCACCTGTCTCAAAAGCTTAAATAACACTTAAAGGCCAGTCTTGCTCCTTAAATGCCAAGAATCAAGATGGGAGTCTCACCACCTCACACTCATTAGGATGGCGATGATCAAAATAACAGAAAATTGGCCGTGCACGGTGGCTCACACCTGTAATCCCAGCACTTTGGGAAGTCAAGGTGGGTGGATCACTTCAGGTCAAAAATTTGAGACCAGCCTGGCCAACATGGTGAAGGCCTGTCTCTACTAGAAATACAAAAATTAGCCAGGTACGGTGGTGCACGCCTGTAATCCCAGCTACCTGGGAGGCTAAGGCAGGACAATCACTTGAACCCAGGATGCGGAGGTTGCAGTGGGCCAAGATTGTGCCACTGCACTCCAACTTGGGTGACAGAGTGAGACTCCATTTCAAAAAAAAAAAAAACCCAGAAAATGACAGGTGTCAAGGACGTGGAGAAATTAGACTCCTGCGTTGCTGATGGGAATGGAAAATGGTGCAGCCACTGTGGAAAGGAGTCTGGCAGTTCCTCAAAAAACGTAGGCCAGTGTGGTTGCTACCCCTGTAATCCCAGCACTTTGGGAGGCTGAGTTAGGAGGATCGCTTGAGGCCAGGAGTTTTTAAGATCAGCCTGAGCAACATGGTGAAACCCCATCTCTACAAAAAAAAAAAAAAATTAGCCAGGCATGGTGGCACGAACCTGCAGTCCCAGCTACTCAAGAGGCTGAGGTGGGAAGGTTGCTTCAGCCTGGGAGGCAGAGGTTGCAGTGAGCCATGATCCCCCTACCGCACTCCAGCCTGGGCAACAGAGTGAGATCCTGTCTCAAAAATATATATGTGAATATATATATGTATGTGTGTGTATATATGTGTATGTGTGTACATATATATGTATATACATATATATGTATATATACACTATATATATGTATATACATATATATGTATATATACACTATATATATGTATATACATATATATGTATATATACACTATATATATGTATATACATATATATGTATATATACACTATATATATGTATATACATATATATGTATATATACACTATATATATGTATATACATATATATGTATATATACACTATATATATATGTATATACATATATATGTATATATACACTATATATATATGTATATACATATATATGTATATATACACTATATATATATGTATATATATAAAGTAGAATTGCCATAGAATCTAGCAAATCCTTTTTTTTTTTTTTTTTTTTTTTTTGAGATAGAGCCTCACTCTGTCGCCCAGGCTGCAATGCAGTGGCATGATCCTGGCTCACTGCAGCCTCCACCTCCCGGATTCAAGCGATTCTCCTGCCTCAGCCTCCCGAGTAGCTGGGATTACAGGCACGTGTCACCATGCCTGGCTAATGTTTGCATTTTTAGTAAAGACACACGCTGCCTGATTTCACTCCTAGGAGGTCCCTAGAGACATCAGATTCATATAGACAGACAGGAGCATGGTGGGTGCCAGGGGCTTGGGGAGGGAGAATGTGGAGTGAGCGTTTCATGGGACAGAGTTTTAGTTTGGGAAGATAAGAAAGTTCTAGAGATGGTGGTGATGGTCGCACAACAATGTGAATGTGCTTAATGCCGCTGAACTGCGCACTTCAAAATTGTTAAATGGGGCCGGGCACGGTGGCTCGCGCCTATAATCCCAGAACTTTGGGATGCCAAGGCGGGTGGATCACCTGAGGTCAGGAGTTTGAGACCAGCCTGACCCATATGGTGAAACCCCGTCTCTACTAAAAATACAAAAATTAGCCAGGTGTGGTGGTGGGCGCCTCTAATCCCAGCTACTTGGGAGGCTAAGACAGGAGAATTGCTTGAACCCGGGAGGTGGAGGTTGCAGTGAGCTGAGATTGCGCCACTGCACTCCAGCCTAGGCAACAGCATGAGACTCCAACTCAAAAAAACAAAAAATGTTAAACGATACATTTCATGTTGTGTATCTTTTTTTAAATCTTTTTTCAAATCTTTTTTCTTTTTTGAAACAGGGTCTTGCTCTGTCACCCAGGCTGGAGTGCAGTGGCACCATCATAGTTCACTGCAGCCTTGACTTCCTGGACTCAAGTGATCCTCCCACCTCAGCCTCCTGAGTAGCTGGGACCACAAGCATGTGCCACTGTGACTGGCTTTTTTTTTTTTTTTTTTTTTTAAACAGAGCCTCCCTCTGTCGCCCAGGCTGGGATGCAGTGGTGCCATCTCAACTCACTGCAACCTCTACCTCCTGGGTTCGAGCGATTCTCCTGCCTCAGCCTCCTGAGTAGCTGAGACTACAGATGCCTGCCACCACACGGAGGTAATTTTTGTATTTTTAGTAGAGACGGGGTTTCACCATGTTGGCTCAGCTGGTCTCAAACTCCTGACCTCAAGTGATCCTCCCACCTCGGCCTCCCAAAGTGCTGGGATTACAGGTGTGAGCCACTTCGCCCGCCCATGTTGTGTACCTTTTACCACAATTTTTTTTTTTTTAAGTAAGCCTCACCTTCTCCATGACCAAGTTCCACTGTGTAGAATAGTCATCTGGCTCGTTGTAACCTCTGTAATTCTTCCTCAGGGTCACGAAGGTGTGTTCCAAGGCCACATCTCGAACCTCACAGATAGGACAGGAAGTGATCAGTACCCCAACTAGCAAGAGTGGCCCGTTCATTGGCCGAGGTTCTTGAGGATAGAGTGGGAGGTGGGAGCGTCCCTCGTGCTGCCTTCATTTTTCCTACCCTCAGCTCAGGGGTCTGTGCTAGAGGAAGACACACGAAGGCTACTGTGCCCCCACCACAAGAGAGGGAAACAGGGAGACGTGTGGGTCTGGAGCCAAGCGTATCTCTCTGTACCCATCACACACGAATTTGAATCATCTGCTCTTTGGAATCGCCTACACCCTGCTGCACCCACGATGTGACTGTAACTCCGTTAAAGAATTGAATATCATCTTCCACGGAATCTCTGTCTGCACAAAAGGGGCACATTTAATTTTCTGTTTTTTAAATAAAGGTTTAAAAAATCCTTTTGCAAAGCGATGATAGAGGCATGTGGTTCGAAATTGACATGCACAGGAGAACAGACCATGAAAAGTCTCTCTCCCACCCCTTCCTCCCAGCCAAAAGTTTCCTCCCACTCCATGCCAATGACTGTTAACTGTTTCCTGTGTCCCCAAAGAGATGTTCTTCTATGTGTGTCAAAGCAAAGTATATTTTCACTATTCTTCCTCTGGTTTATGCTGCACTCATTTTTCTGCGTCTGGCTGTTCTCGACAGGAGTAGCAGGGGCTCTTGGTGGCCTGCCCATAACTCTGTGGCCCTTGTCAGTTCTGTGCCTACTGGCCTGACTCCCTAGTGCCAGCAAGTGAGGATTCTCTGGCCTCTGAGCCCACATGCCCCCTGGGAGCAGCCCTCCATCAATGGCTGGTGGGAGTTGGTGGATCAATATCCCAGCTCCCTCTCCACTTGAGTGGAATAACCTAGGTGCATGTTCTATGCTGTACCCAGCATCCCCTTTTGTGGGCTGTCTTCCCTTACCTGCCTCATTTGCCATGTCCCCTGCAGGTGTTTTCTGGGATCACCTCTCAAATAAACCACATGCCTTTGAATTCTTGTTTCAGGGTCAGCCTCTGGGGAGGATGCCAATGAGGACGGCACTCTATCCTGGAGAGCATTCCATCTGGTGCCCAGAGAGCCGTCTCCTTCCCTGTACCTGATGTACAGGATTCCACTGTGTCGATGTATTTTAACTTGCCTAAACCCTTATTCATACTCACTAGGTTCTTTGCAATCTTTCTTTTTTCTTTTCTTTTCTTTTTTTTTTTTTTTTTTTTGAGACAGAGTTTCACTCTTGTTGCCCAGGCTGGAGGGCAATGGCACAATCTCAGCTCACTGCAACCTCCGGCTCCCGGGTTCAAGCGATTCTCCTGCCTCACCCTCCTGAATAGCTGGGATTACAGGCATGTGCCACCAGGCCTGGCTAGTTTTTTTGTATTTTTAATAGAGACGGGGTTTTACCATGTTGGCCAGGCTGGTCCCGAACTCCTGACCTCAGGTGATCCACCTGCCTCGGCCTCCCAAAGTGCTGGGATTATAGGCGTGAGCCACCGCACCTGGCCCTCTTTGCAATCTTTCACATGCCCTGGCATGAATGTGATTCTGCACACCAGCAAGTGAGTTCTTGAATAATTCCCAGAGATGGGACTGCCAGATCAAAGTGCTGAAGCTTTTGTCATTTGGATGGATTTTGCTAAATTGTCCCTCTATTTTGAATACATTTCAAAACCCCAATCAATATGCAAACACTTCTGATCATCTCCCCTTCTCCTGCCACCAAACCCAAGAGAGATTAACTAAATGAACTCAGCAGGTTTTGTGAGGACTTGGAGGGGCAGGCTGAGGATTTCAGCTTCTCACACCATCGAAGGTGGCACGTGTGATGGGCCCCTCCATCACTGGGTCCCCACAATCGATCGTGGGTGCCTGGCGGGGAGGGGCGGACTTCTATTGGTTCTATATCTTTTTCTTTTTTTTTTTTTTTAACGGAGTCTCATTCTGTTGCCCAGGCTGGAGTGCAGTGGTGCAATCTTGGCTCACTGCAACCTCTGCCTCCCAGGTTCAAGGGATTATCCTGCCTCAGCCTCCTGAGGAGCTGGATTACAAGTGCGTGCTATCACGCCTGGCTAATTTTTCGTATTTTTGTTAGAGACAGGGTTTCACCATGTTGGCCAGGCTGGTCTCAAACTCATGACCTCAGGTGATCCACCCGACTCAGCCTCCCAAAATGCTGGGATTAGAGGCATGATCCACCGCGCCCGTCCTTGGTTTTTTATCTTTCTAATGCTACGCGGGAGGAGCAGGGCTGTACTTACAATTGGAAAGAAAAGAAGGACCACTGTGGCAGCTGTGATTTCCATGATGAGGACAATAACCATTGACAGGATGCACTAAAAGACACACGGGGAGAGAGGGCCTGGGAGCCTGCTCAGCCTCCTCCCGACCTTATACCCTGCAGGTGAGGGGTTGTCTCTGTTCCCCCGACCCTCCACCCCAGGCCACCCTGGCCTCTCCAGTTTAAAACAATTCGACCGGGTGCAGTGGCTCAACGCTTGTAATCCCAGCACTTTGGGAGGCCGAGGCGGGTGGATCACGAGGTCAGGACTTCAAGACCAGCCTGGCCACCATGGCAAAATCCCGTCTCTACTAAAAATACAAAAATTAGCAGGGCATGGTAGGGGTGCCTGTAATCCCAGCTACTCGGGAGGCTGAGGCAGGAGAATCGCTTGAACCTGGGAGGCGGAGGTTGCAGTGAACCGAGATTGCGCCACTGCACTCCAGCCTGGGCGACAGAGTGAAACCCTGTTCCCCCCCCACCACCAAAAAATAGGTGACACCAAGCAAAGTTGTTTGCAACACGCACAATAAAAGATTTGTATGTATGGGGAGGCAGTTCTGGGGTCTGTGTGCAGATCCAACTTACAAACAAGAGCGTGCCTCTGCTCTCTTTAGTCGCTCCATACCACCCGGCACAGCCAAGCAGTACCGTGATGCATCCCATCACCAGGCACAGGTTGCCAACGTGAAGGAGGTATGCAGAGGACAGCCCGAGGACATTCGTCAGAGAGGCCCCTCCACATTTACCACCAATGCCCAGGCCAATGAGGATGATGCCAGACACCTTTAGAACAGAAACCAGAAAGGAAGAAAAGTAATCTGTTAGTTGTATACAAATAGAACTGGGTGAGTGCGGTGGCTCATGCCTGTAATCCCAGCACTTTGGGAGGCCAAGGCCAAGACTTGAGCCCAGGAATTCAAGACCAGCTTGGTAAGACCTCATCTGTACCCTCTCCCCAACAACAAAAAAAAATAGCCAGTAGTAGTCCGTGCCTGTAGTCTCAACTACTCAGGTGTCTGCAGTGGGAGGATCACTTTAGCTCATGAGGTTGAGGCTGCAATGAGCTATGACTGTGCCACTGTACTCCAGCCTGGATGACAGATCAAGACCCTGTCTCAAAAAATAAAATAGGCCAGGCACAGTGGCTCACACCTGTAATCCCAGCACTTTGGGAGGCTGAAGCAGGTGGATCACCTGAGGTCAGGAGTTCGAGACAAGACTGGCCAACATGGCGAAACCCTGTCTCTACTAAAAATACAAAAATTGGCCGGGCGTGGTGGTGGGCACCTGTAATCCCAGCTACTCAGGAGGCTGAGGCAGAAGAATCGCTTAAACCTGGGAGGTGGAGGTTGCAGTGAGCTGAGATCATGCCACTGCACTCCAGCCTGGGTGACAGAGCAAGACTGCATCTCAAAATAAAATAAAATAATGTCATAGGACAGGGATTAGCAATTTTTTTTTCTGAAAAACCCAGATGTTGTGGCCTCTGCAGGCCTTAAGGTGTCTGTTGAAACTACGCAGTTCTATTGGTGTAGCCCAAAAGCAGCTGTTCACAATCTCCAAATAAGTGAGCATGGCCATGTTCCAATAACACTTTATTTATTATTATTATTTTTTAAATAGAGATGGGGATCTCACTATAGCTGGTCTCGAGCTCCTGGCTCAATGGATCTGCCCACCTCAGCCTCCCAAAGTGCTGGGATTACAGGCATGAGTCACCACACCCGGCCTTAATTCTCTTTAAAATGTTACAAGTGAAGAGGAGGAGTGATATTTCATTTCCTTCTCTTTCCTGGCAGCTTTTCCTTAGACTATGCTACAATGAAGACAATTACTTCTTTTTATTTTTTTATTGAGACAGAGTCTCGCTCTGTTGCCCAGGCTGGAGTGCAGTGACACAATCTCGGCTCACTGCCAACCTCTGCCGCCCAGGTTCAAGCAATTCACATGCCTAAGCCTCCTGAGTAGCTGGGATTATAGGCACGTGCCACCACGCCCATCTAATTTTTTTGTATTTTTAGTAGAGATGGGGTTTCCCCATGTTGACCAAGGCTGGTCTTGAACTCCTGACCTCGTGATCCACCCGCCTCGGCCTCCCAAAGTGTTGGGATTACAGGCATGAGCCAGCGCGCCCGGCCTGACAATTCCTTAGCAATGTACATTTCGGGTTACTTTTACGGTAAGGAAAAAAAATGTCGTGACAAATTTAAAAGATCAAGAAAATAACCCTTTCTCCTGGCCTTCCCAAACAACTTGGTCAGCTACAGGATTTGACTTAGAGCCAAGCTCTTCCATCACCCACCTGGGCTCCCCCAGATCACACTCATCTGTGCTGGATTTCACCAGCTCTCGGTTGATGGAGGTCCCCACGCTCCCTGCTCCTCCTCCATCTGCCCTACATCCCTCCTGCTTCTCCAGGGAACCACAGATCTCGATGCCAATTTGGATCAACTTATTTCTGTCTTTCAGGGAGCTGACTGTGGAGGAAGGGCTGCAACAAACCAGGGGCCTGGATTGTGACATACTTACAGCCACGAAGCCATTGAGTAAAGATAACAGTTTCTTCAAGGAAGAATACGGAGTGTGGATTTCAGCCATGCTGAACAGACTGGGGCACCCTGAACATTTAAGTTAACATCTTCCTGAACCTCTGGGCTACTGTTTCCCAAGATGATAGGGATCTGAGGAAGGGGCACCAATGCTGACTTGCTCTACCCCTCTGTGTCCTGGCTGCCTGTTGGTTGTCCAAGGCGGCCCAGCAGCTGCCCCCTGCCCTGGTCATAAGCCTTTTATCACATCACAACTGGGTACTGGAGCAAGGCTCATGGTCCAGGGAAATCAGGTGCCCCAAACTGCCCCCTGTTGGCTCCTCATCCTTCAAACAGGTCACAGCAGGGAAAGAGAACAGGCATGGTATGCTACCCTGGTACCCTCCAGATGCCACCAGGACCCTGTGGGCATAGTGCCCAGAGCTGACCACTTGCACAGTTGACATCTCCTAGTAGACTGGGGGATCCAAGCGGGGGAAGGGGGAACTTGGGCTGTCCTATTAACAGCTGTGACCCCTGCCAGGCGCAGTGGCTCACACCTGTAATCAAAGCATGTTGGGAGGCGGAGACGGGCGAATCACCTGAGGTCAAGAGTTTGAGACCTACTAACAATACAAACAATACAAAAATTACCTGGGTGTGGTGGCACACGCCTATAATCCCAGCTACTTGGGAGGCTGGGGCAGGAGAATCACTTGAACCCAGGAGGTGGAGGTTGCAGTGATCTGAGGTCGTGCCATTCCACTCCAGCCTGGTTGACGGAGTGAGACTCTGTCTCAAACAAAACAAAACAAAAACAAAAACAGCTGTATCCCCAAAGCCTGGCACGGCAGTACTTAAGAAACCCGCGGAGAATGAATGAATGGATCCAGAGGCTCTGTGATGCAGAAATCTAGCTACAAGCCACCGGGCCTCCCAAGCCCCAGCCCATACTTGGCCCATCCTTCATACAGGGCTCAGAGAGGCCAAGGGAACTGCCTGAGGCCACACAGGAAGCAAGACCAGGCTTTGAAGCCCCAAGAGTAACATGAGGGCAGGAACCTGTAAGGCAGAGAGTCCTGGAACTGTGAGCCATTGGTCACTGGGCTTTTTTCTTTTGAGACAGGATCTTGCTCCATTGCCCAGGCTGGAGTGCAGTGGTGTGATCATGGCTTACTGCAGCCACGACCTCCCTGGCTCAAGTGATCCTCCCACCTTAGCCTCCCAAGTAGCAGGTCATTGGGCTTTTCTCCATGGTGAAAGATGTAGTTAGCATTTCAGGACCAAAAACCTTCTGTATGTCAGCACTGAAGACCTCCAGGCCTAGATCCTGCAGTCTGTAGCCCACTTTGCCCCCATACCTCCCCACCCTAACCACAGCAGCTTCACATTGCCCCACCCCGATCCCCTCTCTGTCCAGCCCTGGGCTGGGGTGTGTCTGGGTCCAGGTCCTGCATGGATTGGGGGAAGGCGGATGGTTCAAATGGGAGAAAATACCTTACACTTTAATTAATTTAATGAATGTTTGTCAAATCGCCTGCTTCTTGGAACATGTAGAACTAAGCAAGATGTTCACAGAGGAGTGCTGTCTCCTCCTGGACCACGGGTGCTGTTCACAGCCAGGAGTGTGTCCTTCCACACCTTTATTTAAGAGGTCATTTGAAGCCAGGCGCGGTGGCTCACGCCAGTAATCCCAGCACTTTGGGAGGCCGAGGTGGGTAGATCACGAGGTCAGGAGATCGAGACCATCCTGGCTAATGCAGTGAAACCCTGTCTCTACTAAAAATACAAAAAATTAGCCAGTTGTGGTGGCGGGTGCCTGCAGTCCCAGCTACTCGGGAGGCTGAGGCAGGAGAATCTCTTGAACCCGGGAGGCGGAGTTTGCAGTGAGCCGAGACCACATCACTGCACTCCAGCCCGGGAGACAGAGGGAGACTCCTCCGTTTCAGGAAAAAAAAAAAAAAGAAAAAAAAAAAGGTCATTTGAAGTAAGGAACGTCAGAGCCAGGGGCTGAGGGCCTGGAAATGGGGGCACAAAAGAGGGTGATAAATGGGCATGCAAGAGAGCATTGGAAAATGTAGGGGGCAAAGGAGGTCTGGGAAATGTGGACTCAAGGGAAAGCAGGAAAATGGGGGTGCAAAGGAGGGTGCAGAGAAGGGGGACGCAAAGATGCGAGATGGAAACTTGGCTGCAAATGAGCAGTGGGAAAATGGGCTTAAAGGACGGTGGGAAAATGAGGCTCAGATACAAGAGAGCTGGGTGAGTAGCAGAGGGCGCTGTAGACGTGGGAGCAGCTCCTGGAAAGAACTGGCCAGAAAGGAATCTGGGCCGGCTGCACGCGGCCCCGCCCCTCGACCGCCCCAGCCCCTCGACCCTCCCAGCTTCTCTGCAAAGCCGCATCTGCAGCCTCGCGCGTCTCCTGGCGGCGGCCCGTGGAAGCGCGGCCCTACGTGCCGGGGCTGGGCCAGGACTCTCCCTGCCAAACACGTCCAAATGTGCCCGGGTGCCCCAGGGACCCCGCCCAGCCCGTCAGCGTCAGGAAATGAAGCAAGAATACCTTCCCGTGCCCCAGATCCCTACATCACACACCCACGGAACTGTGCAGGCATCCGACGAATTGCAAATGCAAGATACTTGCTTTTTTTTTTTTTTTTTTTGTAGAGACGCTGTCTCGCTATGTTGCCTGGGCTGACCTCTAACTCCTAGGTTCAAGCCATCCTCCTGCCTCGGCCTCCTAAAATGCTGGGATTACAGGGATGAGCCACTGCGCCCGGCCAGGACGTTTAATACCATTGTCAAAGTAATAGAAGGGCCACTCCAATACATCCTTATGGTGTGTTGAGACATTTATTTCTCCACATGCTTGGTCTCCTTTTTTATTTTTAGGGGATTAAAATTGTTTAATTTTTAATTATGTGGGCACATAGTAGGTGTACATATTTATGGGGATGGGAGATATTTTTTAAAAGCACAATTAACCAGCCGGGCGCGGTGGCTCACGCCTGTAATGCCAGCACTTTGGGAGACCGAGACGGGCGGATCACAAGGTCAGGAGATCGAGACCATCCTGGCTAACACGGTGAAACCCCGTCTCCACTTAAAAAAATACAAAAAAAAAAAAAAAAATAGCCGGGCGTGGTGGCGGGAGCCTGTAGTCCCAGCTACTCGGGAGGCTGAGGCAGAAGAATGGTGTGAACCCGGGAGGTGGAGCTTGCAATGAGCCGAGATCGCGCCACTGCCCTCCAGCCTGGGCGACAGAGCGAGATTCCGTCTCAAAAAAAAAAAAAAAAAAAAAAATCACAATTAACCAAAAAATGAAATGTGTTGAATACAATCACACACAGAATATTTATGTCAACGACCCATATTAGTCAACAAACTCTCCTCTTTTTTTTTTTTTTTTTTTTTTAATTTTCAGACGGAGTCTTTCTCTGTTGCCCAGGCTGGAGTGCAGTGGTGCGATCTCGGCTCACTGCAACCTCTGCCTCCCAGGCTCAAGCAATTCTCCTGCCTCAGGATCCTGAGTAGCTGGGATTACAGGCGCAACGCCACCACGCCCGGCTAATTTTTGTATTTTTAGTAGAGATGGGGTTTCACCACGTTGGCCAGGCTGGTCTCAAACTCCTGATCTCAAGTGATCCACCCCCCTCGGCCTCCCAAAGTGCTGGAATTACAGGCGTGAGCCACCGTGCCTGGCCTGAACTCCTCTTCTTAAATTCATGTGTTTGTTGTCAAGGGCAACAATTGGGTGTTTGGGAGCACTGAACAACAAATAGTGAATGAATGAGACCTGAGCTTGCGCCCACCCTTCAAGGTCAGAGAGGAGCACGGCAACAGGTTTGCCTGCTCACTTGTTCATGTAAACTTTGCGGCAGAAATGTATTTGTCTGTTTACGCCTCACAAAACCTAGATCCATCCTTGACAAAGGGGCATTTTATGGTTTCAGGTATTTTAATAGCCATCGTTGGGGAAGGAGGCAAATCAGAATCCACCATCCAAAAAAAAAGTCTGGGACACACAAAAGAAAGGTGTCTGTCCTTGCAGAGGCTGGTCCATACCTTTGGCATCAGTCACTTGTTCTAGGAGTTCCCAGGTTGTGCACCTCAGCCCTCACTGGGGACAAGCACAGAAGTGTCACCAAGTTTCAGCATCAGGGGCTGACGTCATTGTGGCAGGAGAGGAGCATGATGGTAATCATTGCTACCAAATGAAAAAAAAAACAAACAGCATTTCCACCATTAGGGATTTTTTTGTTTGGCTGGTTGTTTTTTAAAATTGCATTTGTTTCCCCATGTTCACATTCTGCCTTAGGGTTAACACTTTGTGCTCTGTATGGTGGGTTGGGAGGCACTGAGGAGTGATCAGAAGACCCCTGTCAGGCCAGGCACGGTGGTTCACACCTGTAATCCCAGCACTTTGGGAGGCCGAGGCGGGTGGATCACCTGAGGTCAGGAGTTCAAGACCAGCCTTGGCCAACATGGGGAAGCCCCGTCTCTACTAAAA
Organism: Pan troglodytes; assembly: GCF_028858775.2. Classification (NCBI taxonomy): domain Eukaryota; kingdom Metazoa; phylum Chordata; class Mammalia; order Primates; family Hominidae; genus Pan; species Pan troglodytes. Next base: position 14,015,061 of record NC_072418.2, on the reverse strand, counting down.
CTACAAAATTAGCTGGGTGCGGTTAATTACAGGTGGGCACCTGTAATCCCAGCTACTCAGAAGGCTGAGGCAGGAGAATTGCTTGAGCTGGGGAGATGGAGGTTGCAGTGAGCTGAGACCGCACCACTGCACTCCAGCCTGGGCAACAAAGCGAGACTCTGTCTCAAAAAAATAAAATAAAATAAAATAAGAAGACCCCTGTCCTACAGGGACACTCACTGCTTTCCCAGTTCCTCTCTCTTGCTACATAAAGAAAGATCTGCAATTTCTACCCCTTCAGCTACCTTAGCTTCTGGCTGGAAAAGAGGGGAGTGAAATTAAGGAGAACCAAGAGATGGGTTTTTGTTTGTTTGTTTGTTTTTTGAGACAGGGTCTTGCTTTGTCTCCCAGGCTGGAAGTACAGTAGTGTGACCTCAGCTCCCTGCAAGCTCGCCCTCCTGGGCTCAAGCGATCCTCTCGCTTCGGCCTTTAGAGTAGCTGGGACCAATGGCACGTGCCACCATGCCCGGCTAATTTTTTTTATTTTTTGTGGAGACAGGGGTCTCGTTATGTTTCCCAGATTGGTCTCGAACTCCTGGGCTCAAGCAGTCCTCCTGACTTAGCCTCTCAAAGCGCTGGGATTACAGGTATGAGCCACCACACCCAGCCAAGATCCTTGATAATATTAAAAGTATTTAGTATATAAGGTATACCCAGGCAGTGATGAGAAGGGAGGGTCTCAGGGGTATCAACCTTGAAGGGTTAGGAGGACTGGAGGGTCCTGATGAGAGTTCAGGAAGCAGCGAGTGGCCCCAGACCAGTGCATGCAGGTGACACATCTCGAGGGGGCTTCTGTTCTTGTTAGCACGGGGGATCGGGTTCTAATTCCCTCTGTTGTCTGGGCAGCTGGTCCCAGGGTGGCCAAGACTGTTCCCATCCCATATTCCTCAAGTATCTCACTTAAACACATTGAAAAGGTTGGCCAGGTGCAGTGGCTCACGCTTGTAATCTCAGCACTTTGGGAGGCCAAGGCAGGCGGATCACTTGAGGTCAGGAGTTTGACACCAGCCTGGCCAACATGGTGAAACCCCGTCTCTACCAAAAATGCAAAAATTAGCCGGGCATGGTGGTGCATGCCTGTAATCTCAGCTACTCAGGAGGCTGAGGCAGGAGAATCGCTTGAACCCGGGAGGCAGAGGTTGCGTTGAGCCGAGGTCTTGCCACTGCACATGCCAGCCTCGGCAACACAGTGAGACTCTGTCTCAAAAAAAAAAAAAAGGACCTCATAAATAGCTTTTGGAGATTTTATTACAGGCGGACCTGTAACAACCGCAAATGGACTTTTAAAACTTTGTGGGGAATGTTTCTCCTTCTAGGAATTCCTACTACAGATTTATTCAAATGCACATAGGCCAAGAGCTGGCAGATTTTTCTGGAAAGAGCCAGAAAGTAAATATTTTCAGCTTTGCGGACCATACCGTCTCTGTTGAGACTCTGCTATTGCAGCCATAGAAAATATGTAAATGGACAATATGTAAATATATGTAAATGAACAAGTGTGACTCTGTCAAAATAAAATGTTATTTATAATATGAGATGGTTTTGTTATTTACAAAAATGGGTGGCAGAATGTAGTTTTGCTAACGCCTGCTCTTAAGCCTCGCTTGACTTGTGAATGATTGGAAACAACAACTTAAGTGCCCTTTGTTTTTGTTTTTTTGGTTTTTTTTTAGACGAAGTCTCACTCTGTTGCCCAGGCCGAGGGCAGTGGTGCAATCTCAGCTCATTGCAACCTTCACTTCCTGGGTTCAAGCGATTCTCCTGCCTCGGCCTCCCCAGTAGCTGGGACTACAGGCATGCCCCACCACGCCCAGCTAATTTTTGTATTTTTCGTAGAGACAGGGTTTCACCATGCTGGCCAGACTGGTCTCGATCTCCTGACCTCAGGTGATCCACCTGCCTCGGCCTCCCAAAGTGCTGGGATTACAGCCGTGAGCCATCGTGCCCGGCCTTAAATGCCCTTTGAAAGTATTAGTAGCTGATTAAGTATAAGATTGTCCAACTAGAGGAAAAGATGCTCAAAAGCTGAGAAAATGAATGCAGAAATCTTTGTTGCTTTTTTGCAGACTGGATCTCACTTTGTTGCTCAGGCTGGAGTGCAGTGATGCGATCATAGTTCATTGTAGCTTCAAACTCCAGGGCTCAAGTGATCCTCCCGCCTCAGCCTCCTGAGCAGCTGAGACTACAGGCACACACCACCACGCCTGCCTTTTTTTTTTTTTTTTTTTTTTTTCCGTTTTTGGTAGAGACAGGCTCTAGCAATGGTCTTGAACTCCTGGACTCAAGTGATCTGGCTGCCTCGGCCTCCCAAAATCCTGGGATTACAGGCATGAGCCACCACACCTGCTCAAATTCTTAACTAAAAGAATTGACAACGGGAGCCAGGCGTGGTGGCTCATGCCTATAATCCCAGCACTTTGGGAGGCCAAGGCTGGCAGATCACTTGAGGTCAGGAGTTTGGAGCCTGGCCAACATGGTGAAACCCCGTCTCTACTAAAAATACAAAAATTAGCTGTATGTGGTGGCAGGCGCCTGTAATCCTGGCTACTTGGGAGGCTGAGGCAGGAGAATCATGTGAACCCGGGAGGCGGAGTTTGCAGTGAGCCGAGATCACGCCACTGCACTCCAGCCTGGGCGACAAAGCGAACTCTGTCTCAAAAAAAAAAAAAAAAAAAAGACAAATACTGCATGATTCCACTCATTTGAGGTCCCTAGAGTCATCAAATTCATAAAGACAGAAAACAGAATGGTGGGTACCAGGGAATGGAGAGGAGCGTGGGGAGTGAGTGTTTCATGGGGACAGAGTTTCAGTTTGGAAAGATGAGAAAGTTCTGGAGATGGATGGTGGTGATGGCTGCACAGCGATGTGAATGTGCTTAATGCTGCTGAACTGTACTTTTCTTTTTTTTTTTTGAGACAAAGTCTTGCTCTGTTGCCAAGGCTGGAGTGCAGTGGTGTGATCTTGCGATCTCAGCTCCCTGCAACCTCCACCTACTGGGTTCAAGCAACTCTCCTGCCTCAGCCTCCTGAGTACCTGGGACTACAGGAGCGTGCCACCATGCCCGGCTAATTTTTGTAATTTTAGTAGAGACGGGGTTTCACCATGTTGCCCAGGCTGGTCTCAAACTCCCGACCTCAAGTGATCCGCCCGCCTCGGCCTCCTAAAGTGCTGGGATTACAGGTGTGAGCCACCACACCCGGCCTGAACTGTACACTTAAAATGGTTAAAATGACAAAATTTTAAGTTGTATATATTTTGCCACAGTAGAAAAGAAATAAATGTTGTAAAAGGAACAGGACTACAAGGCCTCCTGGTGGGAAGAGAAGGAAATGACTCGGCCCAGTACCTGCTAATGTTCTTGCAGTTCCTGTAGAACTTCATGTCCAGCTCTGGTTACCGTGGGCACCACAGTGGGTTAAGTCATGTCACCACAAAATTCATATCCATCTGGAGCCTCAGATGAGACCTTATCTGAAAACAGGGTCTTTGCAGATGTCATTGGTTAAACATCTTGAGATGAAGTCAGCCTAGATTTAGGTCAGGTCCTAAATCCAATATCTGGTCAATATCTGGTGTCTTTATAAGACATAGGAGAGGGGTTAGGGGTGGTGGCTCATGCCTGTAATCCCAGCACTTTGGGAGGGCAAGACCAGAGGAGACAGGAGGCTTGAGGCCAGGAGTTCAAGACCAGCCTGGGCAACATATCGAGACCCTGTCTCTACAAAAATAAAAATTAGCCAGGTATGGTGGCGTGTATCTGTAGTACTAGCCACTCTAGAGGCAGAGTCGGGAGGATGTCTTGAGCCCGGGAAGTCGAGGCTGCAATGAAGTATGATGGTGCCACTGCATTCCATCCTGGGCAACAGAGCAAGACCTTGTCTCAAAAATAAATAAATAAGGTTGTTGGTTAAAAAAAAAAAAAAAAAAAAAGACCAGGCTCTGTGGCTCACACCTGTAATTCCAGCACTTTGGGAGGCCAAGGCGGGCGGATCACAAGATCAGGAGATGGAGACCATCCTGGCTAACACGGTGAAACCCCGTCTCTACTAAAAATACAAAAAAAATTAGCCAGGCATGGTGGCGGGCGCCTGTAGTCCCAGCTACTAGGGAAGCTGAGGCAGGAGAATGGTGTGAACCCAGGAGGCAGAACTTGCAGTGAGCCGAGATTGCACCACTGCCCTCCAGCCTGGGTGCCAGAGCAAGACTCTATCTCAAAAAAAAAAAAAAAAAAAAAAGGAGGCCGGGTGTGGTGGCTCATGCCTGTAATACCCAGTGCTTTGGGAGAGCGAGGTGGGTGGATTTTGAGGCCAGGAGTTTGAGGTCAGCCTGGCTAACATGGCAAAACCCTGTCTCTATTAAAAATAGAAAAATTAGCTGGGTGTGGTGGCGGGCGCCTGTACGCCAGGCTACTAGGGAGGCTGAGGAAGGAGAATCACTTGAACCCAGGAGGCAGAGGTTGCAGTGAGCTGAGATTGCACCATTGCACTCCAGCCTGTGTGATAGAGTGAGACTCTGTCTCAAAAAAAAATGAGAGAGAGAAAGAGAGACAGGAGAGGAACATTTGGACACAGACAGAGAGGAGAAGGCCACAAAATGATGGAAGAGGCAGTGATTGGAGTGACGTGGCCACAATCCAGCGACCACCAGGGGCCACCAGAAGTTGGAAGAGGCAAGGAAGGAACCTTCCCCAGAGCCTTTGGGGGCAGCACGGCTCTGTTGACACCTTGATTTCACACTTCTGGCATCCAGAACAGTGAAAGAATAAATTTTAGGGGGCTGGGCGTGGTGGCTGACGCCTGTAATTCCAACACTTTGGGAGGCCAAGGCGGGCGGAGCACCTGAGGTCGGGAGTTTGAGACCAGCCTGACCAACATGGCGAAACCCTGTCTCTACTAAAAATACAAAAATTAGCCGGGCATGGTGTCACATGCCTATAATCCCAGCTACTCAGAAGTCTGAGGCAGAAGAATCGCTTGAGCCTGGGAGGCAGTGGTTGCAGTGAGCCAAGATCGCCCCACTGCCCTCCAGCCTGGGTGACAGAGGGAGACTGTGTCTCAAAAAAAAAAAAGAATAAATTCTTGTTGTTTTAAACCAGCAAGCTGGTGATGATTTGTTATGGCAGCTCCCAAAAATCTAACACAGACAGGAAGCAGTGGGTGGGCGATGACATATTTCGGCTGCCTGTGGGGGCTGAGAAACACAGCACAAGATTTGGGAAAAGGGTTCACATCCGGTGAAGGAGACCTTTCCTTCCTTCCTTTTTTTATTTATTTTTATTTTTTATTTTTTTATTTTTTATTTTTGACAAGGTCTCACTCTGTTGCCCAGGCTGGAGTACAGTGGCTCCATCATAGCTCAGTCCAGCCTCCAGCTCCTAGGCTCAAGGGATCCTCCCAGCTCAGCCTCCCTAGTAGCTGGGACCACAGCCATGCACCACCCCACCCAGCTAGTTTTTTTTTAATATATATATATTATTTGTAAAGACGGGGTCTCCCTATGTTGCCTAGGCCACCACCCCTGGTCCCTTTCTTCCTTAAGAAGAGAGAGAATGTTCATGGCTTGCTGGTGACTTTGACTTTAAAAAAATCAAGGCACGAGGCCAGGCGCGGTGGCTCACACCTGTAATCCCAGCACTCCGGGAGGCCAAGGTGGGAGGATCACTTGAGCCCAGGAGTTCGGGACCAGCTTAGGCAAAATGGTAAAACCCTGTCTTTACCAAAAATACAAAAAATAAGCCAGGTGTGGTGGTGCACGCCTGTGGTCCCAGCTACTCTGGAGCCTGAGGCATGAGAATTGCTTGAACCTGGGAGGCAGAGGATGCAAAGAGCTGAAATCGTGCCACTGCACTCCAGCTTGGGTGACACAGTGAGACCCACTTTCAAAAAAAAAAAAAAATCAAGGCAAGCTGTGGTGGCTCACACCTGTAATTCCAGCACTTTGGGAGGCCGAAGCGGGAGGATCCGCTTGAGCCCAGAAGGTCAAGGCTGCAGTGAGCCATGATGGTACCACTGCACTCCAGCCTGGACAACAGAGTGAGACTCTGTCTAAAAGAAATAATAATAAAATAAAAATTCAAAATATTTTCAATGGAGAAGTCTGGATTTGAGGCATCTCGAAAAATCCAGCCAGGCATGGTGGCTCATACCTGTAATCCCAGCACTTTGGTAGGCCAAGGAAGGTGGATCACTTGAAATCTGGAGTTCGAGACCAGCCTGACCAACATGATGAAACCCTGTCTCTACTAAAATACAAAAATATGCCGGATGTGGTGGTGCACACCTGTACTCCCAGCTACTCGGGAGGATGAGGCAGGAGAATTGCTTGAACCCGAGAGGCGGAGGTTGCAGTGAGCTGAGATTGCGCCACTGCACTCCAGCCTGGGCGACAAAGCGAGACTCTGTCTCAAAAAAAAAAAGAGAGAGAGAGAGAAAGAGAGGAGAGGAACATTTAGACACAGAAGGGAAGAGGCCACGAGACATCAGAAGAGGCAGTGATTGGAGCGACCACTGCCTCTTATCTCAGCATGCACTATGCAGTTATTATTACTATAATAGGATAAAAAGACCAAGAAGAAAAAAAAAGATCTGCCTTTATTATTATTATTTTATTTTATTTTTGAGAGGGAGTCTTGCTCTGTCGTCCAGGCTGGAGTGCAATGGCGCGATCTCAGCTCACTGCAACCTCCGCCTCCCAGGTTTAAGCAATTGTCCTGCCTCAGCCTCCCAGGTAGCTGGGATTACAGGCATGTGCCACCACGCCCCGTTAATTGTTTGTATTTTTAGTAGAGACGGGGTTTCACCATGTTGGCCAGGCTGGTCTCAAACTCCTGACCTCAGGTGATCCGCCCGCTTCAGCCTCCCAAAGTGCTGGGATGACAGGTGTGAGTCACCGTGCCCGGCCTATTATTCTTATTATTTTTGATAGAGACGGTGTTTCACCATGTTAGCCAGGCTGGTCTCAAACTCCTGGACTCAAGCCATTCACCCATCTTAGCCTCCTAAAGAGCTGGAATTACAGGCACGAGTACATTGATTATACTCCTGGCCTTACAATTGTTTTTAAAGGGTGACCGGAGCCGGAGCCCAAGCTGAATTACAAGTGCTGTCCTCAGCTGAGGCCTCTGCATTCTTGGGTGGGTTTTCTTGCTGTCTCAGCGGACGCTCCCTGCTGCGCCTGGCGGGAAGGGGGTGGGGGCGGGGGGACACTGGGAACCAGGATCTCCACTTGGCCCAGAGCAAATGAGAGCATTTTGGGGGAAAAAAAAATACAGCTCTGACCTGAAACTTAGCCAGGTCCTCAGGGTTCATGGAAAATAACCCACCCAGCACAGGAATTCTCCTTCCAGGCTGTGTTCAGACTGTTTTCTGTGCTTCTCTTTCAGAAGATCTGGGAGAGTTGGTGTTTACATTTATTGAAGCCTTTACTTCATGCCAGGTGCTAGAATGATCTAGAATCTTCACTCCCATGCTTAGAGGTAGGTGCTATTGTCATGTCCACTTTACAAATGAGGCTTGGCCGGGTGCGGTGGCTCACACCTGTCATCCCAGCACTTTGGGAGGCTGAGGTGGGCAGTTCACCTGAAGTCAGGAGAAGTCAGGAGATCAGCCTGGGCAACATGGCAAAACCCTGTCTCTACAAAAAATACAAAAATTAGCCGGGCACAGTGGTGCATGCCTGTAATCCCAGCTACTCGAGAGGCTGAGGCAAGAGAATCGATTCACCTTGGGAGGTGGATGTTGCAGTGAGCCAAGATTGCACCACTGCACTCCAGCCTGGGCAGTAGAGCAAGACTGTCTCAAAAAACAAAAAACAGATGAGGCTCATTGCCTGGAACAGAGGAGCCCAGATTTGAAGATGGGTCTCCTGACTCCAAGGTCAGTGATTCTTTCTGATGGGTGACATCTGCTCATTCACTAATTCATTCAACTTTTCATTCAATAAGCATCCATTGAGCACCTAGTGTATGCCAATTGTGATGCCAAAAAAGACAGATGTAGTCCCTGCCATCCTGAATTCAAATATTTTTTAAATTTTTAACTTTTTTTTTCTTTTTATTAAGGCAGGGTCTCAGTCTGTTACTGAGGCTGGAATGCAGTGGCGTGATCTTGGCTCACTACCATCTCAACCTCCCCAGGCGCAAGCAGTCCGCCCACCTCAGCCTCCTGAATAGCTGGGACTACAGGCATGTGCCCCCATGACCAGCTAACCTTTTTTTTTTTTTTTTTGAGAAGGAGTCTCGCTCTGTCGCTCAGGCTGGAGTACAGTGGGAGCACTGCACTTTGGGAGTGCCTTACCGATGACCAGCTAAGTTTTAGATTTTTTGTAGAGATGGGGTTTCACCATGTTTCCCAGGCTAGTCTCAAACTCCTGGGCTTAAGTGATCATCCCGCCTTGACCTCCCAAAGTGCTGGGATTACAGGTGTACACCACTGGGCACTGGCCTATTATTATTTTAAGCTATCTGAGTCCTTTCTACATTGGTTTGTTCACTGTGTGTCTTCAGTGCTTGGTATGTAACAGGAGCTCAATAAAGATCCACAGAGTCTTTGTTAAAGCCTTAATGAAATGAGCAAATCCTGATGTCTGGAGTCTGGATACCTGGGCACCTGCCCCAGCTCTGTGTCTCAGTAGCTGTGGGAACTTGAGCTCGTTGCTGGGCCTCAGTATATTTTAGTCTTATCTGTAAAATTGGTTCAAGAAGTATTTTCACACAAGGACACAAAGAAATCAGAACCCTCATACACCACTGGTGGGAATGTCAGCTGGGGCAGCAGCTTTGGAGAACAGTCTGAGAGCTTCTCAAGAGGTTACACATAGGGCCGGGTGCGGTGGCTCATGCCTGTAATCCCAGCACTTTGGGAGGCCAAAGTGGGTGGATTACCTGAGGTCAAGAGTTGGAGACCAGCCTGGCCAACATGGTGAAACCCTACTAAAACCCTACTAAAAATACAAAAAATTAGCCGGGCGTGGTGGTGAGCACCTTTAATCCCAGCTCCTTGGGAGGCTGAGGCAGGAGAATTGCTTGAACCCAGGAGGCAGAGGTTGCAGTGAGGCAAGATCGTGCCGCTGCACTCCAGCCTGGGCGACAGAATGAGACTGTCTCAAAAAAAAAAAAAAAAGATTACAGAAAGGGCTGGGTACAGTGGTTTATGCTTGTAATCCCAGCACTTTGGGAGGCCAAGGCAGGAGGATCATATGAGTCCAGGAGTTAAAGACCAGCGAGAATCCACCTCTACAGGAAAAAAAAAAAGATTAAAAGTGGAATTACCATATGACCGAGCAATTCCACTCCTAGGTATATACATACCCAAGAGAAATGAAATCATATGTCCATGGAAAAATGTGTAACTCAAATGTTCGTAAGAGCACTGCTAACAATAGTCCATAGGGGCCATCCACTGATGAATGGATAAATAAGATGTGGTCTATCCATACAATGGAATATTATCCAGCCTTTAAAAGGAATGAATGTCGGCCAGGCGTGATGGCTCACGCCTGTAATCCCAGCACTTTAGGAGGCAAAGGAGGGCGGATCACCTGAGGTCAGGTGTTCAAGACCAGCCTGGCCAACATGGTGAAACTCCTTCTCTACTAAAAACACAAAAATTAGCCAGGCGTGGTGGCGCATACCTCTAGTCCCAGCTACTCAGGAGGCTGAGGCAGGAGAATCGCTTGAACCCAAGAGACAGAGGTTGCAGTGGGCTGAGATAGCGCCACTGCACTCCAGCCTGGGTGACAGAGCAAGACTCTGTCTCAAAAAAATTAAAAAAAGGAATGAATGTCCAGACACGGTGGCTCACGCCTGTAATCCCAGCACTTTGGGAGACTGAGGTAGGAGGATCGTTTGAGCCTAAGAGTTCAAGACAAGCCTGGACAACATGGGAGATTCCATCTCAATTTTAAAAATTAAAACAAAATTTAAAGGAATGATACAGTCACACAGGCTGCAGATGAATCTTACAAACTTTAAGCTATGTGAAATAAGCCAGACACGAAATGACAGATGTTGTATGATTGCACTCGTCATAGTCCAGACTAGTAGATTCGTAGTTGCTTAGGGGTGAGGCGGCAGGGACGAGGGGATAGGGGAATGATAGCTAAAGGCTGTGGAGCTGCTTTTTGAGGAGATGAGACAGTGTTCCAAAATAGGCTGGGTGATGGTTGTACAATTCTGAATATAGGAAAAACCACTGAACTGTACACTTTCGAGGGGTGAATTCTATACTGTGTAGACTATATCTCAGTAAAGCTGTTTTTAACAAAAAGAAAGAAAAGTTTTTGCCTCTAGGCTGAGAGTGAGGAGAAGCTGCAAGCCAAACCTTGGCCCAAAGCCAGTCATCCATCCACAAGGCTGAGTGTGCAGCCCAGGGGCTCAACCTTAAATTAAGAGTAAACCTGGCTGGGCGCGGCGGCTCATGCCTGTAATCCCAGCACTTTGGGAGGCCAAGGTGGGCGGATCACCTGAGGTTGGGAGTTCACAACCAGCCTGACCAAGATGGAGAAACCTCGTCTCTACTAAAAAAAAAAAATACAAAATTAGTAGGGCATGGTGGTGCATGCCTGTAATCCCAGCTACTCGGGAGGCTGAGGCAGGAGAATCGCTTGAAACCGGGAGGCAGAGGTTGCAGTGAGCCGAGATCATGCCATTGCACTCCAGCCTGGGCAACAAGAGCGAAACTCTGTCTCAAAAAAAAAAAAAAAAGAGTAAACCTGGGGGCTGAGCGGCAGTGCCTCATGCCTGTAATTCCAGCACTTTGGGAGGCCGAGGCGGGTGGATCACTTCAGGTCAGGAGTTTGAGTCCAGTCTGGCCAACATGGTGAAACCTTGTCTCTATTAGAAATACAAAAAAATTAGCTGGGGGTGGTGGCACGCACCTGTAATCCCAGCTACTCAGGAGGCTGAGGTGAGGCACGAGAATCGCTTGAACCCAGGAGGCAGAGGTTGCCGTGAGCCGAGATTGTGCCACTGCACTCCAGCCTGGGCAACAAGAGCAACATACTGTCTAAAAAAAAAAAGAGTAAACCTGGGCCAGATGTATTGGAGGCAATAGGATTGTTTGAGGCCAGGAGTTCAAGACCAGTGTGGGCAACATAGCAAGACCCCATCTCTACAAAAAAAAATTTTAATTACTGGGTCAGGTGATGGACACCTGTAGTCCCAGCTACTCAGGAGGCTGAGGCAGGAGGATCACTTGAACCCAGGATTTCAAGGCTATAGTGAGCTATGATCATACCACTGCATCCAGCCTGGGCAACAGAGCAAACCCCAAATAAATTCTTTTTAGAAAGAGTAAACTTGGGCCAGGTGTGGTGGCTCACGCTTGTAATTCCAGCACTTTGGGAAGCCGAGGTAGATGGATCACTTGAGGTCAGGAGTTTGAGACCAGCCTGGCCAACATGGTGAAACCCCATCTCTACTAAAAATACAAAAATTAGCCACTGAGCATGGTGGCACATGCCTGTAATCCCAGCTACTCGGGAGGCTGAGGCATGAGAATCGCTTGAAGCCAGGAGGTGGAGCTTGCAGTGAGCCGGGATCGCGCCACAGCACTCCAGCCCGGGTGACAGAGTGAGACTCCGTATCAAAAAAAAAAAGAGTAAACTTGAAAAACAGGAGAGAGAAGATGCCGGAAGAGAAGATGCACCATTGCCCAGGGTGCAGCAGGAAGGTTGAGGTCAGATCCTCCCAGCAACCCAAGCGAACCATCACCCAACTGGAAACCATTTCCTTTGTGGCCATGAAACAATGGGCTACAACTTTCTTTTGTGGCTCAAAACCACAGAGAAGCTTCCTATTGTGGGATTCACCACCACCACCACAGCAGAAGTTTTTTCTCATGGGTTCTGGGAGCAAATACAATGGCTTCTGAAACTGAGGTCTGGCTCTACTTCCTTGAAGACCTCTCCTTTCCTTTCTCTGCATGACAATGCTCCCCAGAGACTCTCTTCTTTCCCCATGCCACTTTTTGTACCCTGGGGTGGCCTTGTCTTAGTTTGGGTTCCGTGGAAGCCACCACTGAAACAAGGATTTAATACAAGTACTTTGTCTGAGAGGTGGTGATGCCAAGAAGCAGCAGTTGGGAAGAGGGGACGTGTATGAGTTTGCTAAGGCTGTCATGACCAAGCACCACAGACAGGGAAGCTTAAAAAACAGGGCATCTCACAGTTCCGGAGGGTGTATGTGCAAGAATAAGGTGTCAGCAGGGTTGATTCTTTCTGAGGTCTCTCTCCTTGGCTTAGAGCCAGTTGCCTTGTTTCTGTGTCTTCACATGGTCTTTCTTTAATGCTTGTCTCTGTGTCCATATCACCTCATCTTTTCTTTTTTTTTTTTCTTTTTTTGAGACAGAGTCTTCCTCTGTCCCCCAGGTTGGACTGCAGTGGCACAATCTGGGCTCACTGCAACCTCCACCTCCCAGGTTCAAGCAGTTCTCATGCCTCAGCCTCCCAGATAGCTGTGATTACAGGCATGCGCCACCACACCCAGCTAATTTTTGTATTTTTGGTAGATACAGGGTTTCACTACGTTGGCCAGACTGGTCTTGAACTCTTGACTTCAAATGATCCACCTGCCTCAGCTTCCCAAAGTGCTGGGATTACAGGCACGAGCCACTGCACCCAGCCCATACCTCCTCATTTTATAAGGATAGTGGTCATTTGGATTAGGGTCCATCCTAATGACCTTGTTTTAATTTGTTCTTTATTTTTTCAATTTATTTTTATTTTGAGGGGAGGGGATGGAGTCTTGTTCTATCACCCAGGCTGGAGTACAGTGGCCTGATCACAGCTCACTGCAACATGGAGCTCCTGGGATTAGGCGATCTTCCCACCTCAGCCTCCTGAATAGCTGGGACTACAGGCTGATTTTTAATTTTTTTTTTTTTTTTTTTTTTTTGGAGACGAGGTTTCTTTTTCTCTTTCTCTTTTTTTTTTTTTTTTTGAGACAGAGCCTTGTTCTGTTGCCCAGGCTGTAGTGCAGCAGTGTGAACACGGCTCACTGCATCCTTTATCTCACAGGGTCAAGGAATGTGGAGCCTCAGCACTAACTTCCCCTCCTCTGTGTTCCTTGGAGATTTCTCTTACTTTTTTGTGAACTTAGCTGATAACTTAAAAGCATGTTTGCTGTATTTCATTCAGCGTTTTTGTTGCTATTGTCTTTTACTCTGTCACCCAGGCTGGAGGGCAGTGGCACAATCATAGCTCACTGCAGCCTCAAATTCCTGGGCTCAAGCGATCCTCCCTTGTCAGCCTCCCAAGTAGCAGGGACCACAGATATGCGCCACTACACCTGGCTAATTCTTTATCTTTTTTATAGACAGGGTCTCACTATGTTGCCCAGGCTGGTCTCAAACTCCTGACCTCAAGCCATTCCTCCCGCCTCACCCTCTGGAGGCACTGGGATCACAGGTGTGAGCCACCACACTCAGCCTTGCCCAGCTCATGTACAGGTTTTTTGTGGTTTTTGCTTGTTTGTTTGTTTTTGAGACAGAGTCTCGGTCTGTCGCCCAGGCTGGAGTGCAGTAGCACCATCTCAGCTCGGTACAACCTCCACCTCTCAGGTTCAATTCAAATGAATTCTGAATGTGCAGGGCTGGGCAGGGCATTCATGCACAATCTAGAAATTTCATGCACAATCTGGAAAAGTTAGGGCGAGAAGGGGAGGAGAGAGGAGGAGGCATGTGGAAACTGGAAGATTCAGCGATTAACAATTGCCTGGCTGGGCACGGACGCTCACGCCTGTAATCCCAGCACTTTAGGAGGCCGAGGCATGTGGATCACCCGAGGTCGGGAGTTTGAGACCAGCCTGACTAACAGGGAGAAACCCCGTCTCTACTAAAATACAAAATTATCCAAGTGTGGTGGCGCATGCCTGTAATTCCAGCTACTCAGGAGGCTGAGGCAGGAGAATCACTTGAATGCAGGAGAATCGCTTGAACCCAGGAGAATTGCTTGAACCCAGGAGGCGGAGGTTGCAGTGAGCAGAGATCGTGCCATTGCACTCCACCCTGGACAACAAGAGCAAAACTCCATCTCAAAAAAACACAAAAAAACAATTGCCCATGCCTCCCTTGGAATACTTTCTGCTTCTCCCAATCATTCACTCAGAAAGCACTTACTGAGCACCTACTGTGTGCCAGGCTGTGTGCAGCGCACTAGGGATAGAGTGATGCACAAGAAACCACATAGCCAGCTGGGTGCAGTGGCTCACACCTGTAATCCCAGCACTGTAGGAGGCTGAGGCAGGAGGATCACTTGAGGCCAGGAGTTTGAAACCAGCCTGGGCAACATAGCAAGACTCTGGCCTCTACAAAAAAAATTAAAAAGAGCTCTCCCTCTCCCTCTCCCCACAGTCTCCTTCTCCCTCTCTCTCTCCCTCCACGGTCTCCCTCTGATGCCGAGCGGAGGCTGGACTGTAATGCCGCCATCTCGGCTCACTGCAACCTCCCTGCCTGATTCTCCTGCCTCAGCCTGCCGAGTGCCTGGGATTGCAGGCGCGCGCCGCCACGACTGACTGGTTTTTGTATTTTTTTTGGTGGAGACGGGGTTTCGCAGTGTTGGCCGGGCTGGTCTCCAGCTCCTAACCGCGAGTGATCTTGCTAGCCTCGGCCTCCCGAGGTGCCGGGATTGCAGACGGAGTCTCACTCAGTGCTCAATGCTGCCCAGGCTGGAGTGCAGTGGCGTGATCTCTGGCTCGCTACAACCTCCACCTCCCAGCCGCCTGCCTTGGCCTCCCAAAGTGCCAAGATTGCAGCCTCTGCCCGGCCGCCACCCCGTCTGGGAAGCGAGGAGCGTCTCTGCCTGGCCGCCCATCGTCTGGGATGTGAGGAGCCCCTCTGCCCGGCCGCCCAGTCTGGGAGGTGAGGAGCGCCTCTTCCCGGCCGCCCAGTCTGGGAGGTGAGGAGTGCCTCTTCCCGGCCGCCATCCCGTCTAGGAAGTGAGGAGCGTCTCTGCCCCGCCGCCCATCGTCTGAGATGTGGGGAGCGCCTCTGCCCCGCCGCCCCATCTGGGATGTGAGGAGTGCCTCTGCCTGGCCGCGACCCCGTCTGGGAACTGAGGAGTGTCTCTGCCCGACCGCCACCCCGTCTGGGAGGTGAGGAGCGTCTCTGCCCAGCCGCCCCGTCTGAGCAGTGAGGAGACCCTCCGCCCGGCAGCCGCCCCATCTGGGAAGTGAGGAGCGTCTCCGCCCGGCAGCCGCCCCCTCCAGAAGGTGGGGGGCAGCCCCCGCCCGGCAGCCGCCCTGTCCGGGAGGTGGGGGGCGCCTCTGCCCGGCCGCCACCCCGTCTGGGTGGTGTACCCAGCAGCTCATTGAGAACAGGCCATGATGACGATGGCGGTTTTGTCGAGTGGAAGGCGGGGAAGTGTGGGGAAAGGAAAGAGAAATCAGATTGTTGCTGTGTCTGTGTAGAAAGAAGTAGACATGGGAGACTCCATTTTGTTCTGTACTAAGAAAAATTCTTCTGCCTTGGGATGCTGTTAATCTATAACCTTACCCCCAACCCCTTGCTCTCTGAAACATGTGCTGTGTCCACTAAGGGTTAAATGGATTAAGGGCGGTGCAAGATGTGCTTTGTTAAACAGATGCTTGAAGGCAGCATGCTCGTTAAGAGTCATCACCACTCCCTAATCTCAAGTACCCAGGGACATAAACACTGCGGAAGGCCCCAGGGTCCTCTGCCTAGGAAAACCAGAGACCCTTGTTCACATGTTTATCTGCTGACCTTCCCTCCACTATTGTCCTATGACCTTGCCAAATCCCCCTCTCCGAGAAACACCCAAGAATGATCAATAAATACTAAAAAATAAAATAAAATAAAAAATAAAAATAAATAAAAATTAAAAATTAAAAATAATAAAATTAGCCAGATGTGGTGGCACGCCTATGGTCCCAGAAACTTGGGAGGTTGAGGCAAGAGGATTGCTTGAGCCTAGGAATTCGAGACCAGCCTGGGCAACATAGCAAGACACCATCTCTACAAAAATAAAAATAAATTAGCTGGTCATGGTGGTATGCGTCTGTAGTCCCAGCTACTTGGGAGGCTGAGGCGGGCAGATCTCTTGAGGTCAGGAGTTCGAGACCAGCCTGGCCAACAATGTAAAACCCCGTGTCTACTAAAAATACAAAAATTAGCCGGGAGTGGTGGTGCGCGCCTGTAATCCCAGCTACTAGGGAGGCTGAGGCAGGAGAATCGCTTGAACCTAAGAGACAGAGGTTATGGCTAGCCAAAATCACGCCACTGCACTCCAGCCTGGGCTACAGAGTGAGACTACGTCTCAAAAAAAAAGAAAAAAAGAAAAAGAAAGAAAGAAAGAGAAAGAAAACTTTGCAAAGTGGGCTGGCTGGCTGCAGGTTGCACAATGGGTCACCCCTATTGTCTCAGCAGGGGTGACTGGGATTTACAAGGATAAATAACCACATTCCTAGAATCTCACGGACCCATTCCCCCTGCAAATGTCTCTCTCTCTAGGTATAAATACAGTAAAATTTCCTCCTGGAGAGGTGGACAGTTCTATGAATTTTAACCCATGTCCAGATTCATAGAGCCACCAGGGCCATCAGACAGAGCTGCTGCATCCCCCTGAAGCTCCCTGGCGCTGCCCCTCTGTCATCAGCCCCTCCCCCGAGCCCTAGGCAGGCCCTCATCTGTCTGCTATCTCACACTGTACTTTTGTCTTTTTGAGAATGTTATATAACTGGAATCATACACTATGTGGCCTTTTCAGTCTGGCTTCTTTCAGGCAGCATAATGCATTTGAGATTCATCCAAGTACTTGCCTGTCTCAATAGTTTGCTCATTTTTGTTGCTGAAGAATATTCCATTGTAGGGAAAGACCCTGGTTTGTTTTACATTCACCCACTGAGGGACAACTCCATTGTTTTAAGCCATGTGTGATGATGAATAAAGCTGCTATCAACATTCACGCACAGCCTTTTCTTCTATTTTACTTTTTATTTTTTGAGACACAGGATCTCGCTCTGTCACCCAGGCTGGAGGGCAGTTGACGTGATCATAGCTCACTGCAGCCTTGAACTCCAGGCTCAAGTGATCCTCCTCCCTTAGCCTCCCAAAGCGCTAGGATTACAGGCATGAAGCACTACACTGAGGCTTTTAAATTATTAGTTTATTTTTTAGAGATAAGGTCTTGCTATGTTCCCCAGGTTGGAGTGCAGTGGTGCAATCGTAGCTCACTGTAACCTTGAACTCTCAGCCTCAAGTGATCCTCCCACTTCAGTCTCCCAAGTAGCCATGCCCAGCTCATGTACAGGTTTTTTTGCTTGTTTGTTGAGACAGAGTCTTGCTCTGTCACCCAGGCTGGAGTGCAGTGGCACCATCTCAGCTCACTACAACCTCCGCCTCTCGGGTTCAAGCTATTCTTGTGCCTCAGCCTCCTGAGTAGCTGGGACTACAGGCACCCACCACCATGCCCAGCTAATTTTTCTATTGTTAGTAGAGACAGGGTTTCACCATGTTGGCCAGGCTGGTCTCGAACACCTGGTCTCAAGAGATCCACCCACCGCAGCCTCCCAAAGTGTTGGGATTACAGGTGTGAGCCGCCACTCCTGACCGTATACAGGTTTTTATGTCAATATCCATTTTCATTTCTCTTAGGTCACTACCCAAGAGTGGGGTTGCTGGGTCATACAGTGCTTGCATGGTAAGCATTTTAAGAACCACCGTTTTCCAAAGCAGCTGCACCATTTTGCATCCCCACCAGCAGCGTATGAGGGTCCAGTTTCCCTGAATCCTCCTCAGCACTTGGTGGTGTTGGTATTTTTCATTGTAGCCATTCTAATAGGTGTGAGCAACCGTCTATTAAAGCTGGTGTTGTGAGCTGAGGTGTAGGATTTGAACTCAAGTGTCTGGTTGTCTAACTACTGCGTGATGTCACCTCCTTTTCTTTGCAGAGCTACTGGGCTAAGAAAATGTGGTCCATAGGCTGGGCGCAGTGGCTTGCACCTGTAATCCCAGCACTTTGGGAGGCCGAGGCGGGCAGATTACGTGAAGTCAGGAGTTGGAGACCAGCCTGGCCAACATGGTGAAACCCCGTCACTACTAAAAATACAAAAATTAACCGGGAGTGGTGGCACATGCCTGTAATCCCAGCTACCTGGGAGGCTGAGGCAGGAGAATTGCTTGAGCCCAGGAGATGGAGGTTGCAGTGAGCCAAGATCATGCCATTGCACTCCAGCCTGGCTGATGGGGCAAGACTCTGTCAAGAAAAGAAAGAAAGAAGGAAAGAAGGACAGAAGGAAGGAAGGAAGGAAGGAAGGAAGGAAGGAAGGAAGGAAGGAAGGAAGGAAAATGTGGTCCCTCTAAAAGACAGAGCTTTATCAAAGTCATTGCCACCTGCTCTGAAAGGTTGTGCTAAGAAGGAAATACAGGCCAGGCACCGTGACTCACGCCTGTAATCTCAGCACTTCAGGAGGCTGAGGCGGGCAGATCACATGGTCAAGAGATCGAGATCATCCTGGCCAACATGGTGAAACTCTGTCTCAAAATAAATAAATAAATAAATAAAATAACCTCCATCTTTTGGTGGCCCCTTTACTGGCCTTATTTCACTCAATCGTTAGGGCACCTTGTCTCTGTGAGATGGGGCCTGCAAGGCCCATTCACCAGATAAAAAATCTTGGACCCCATAGGACTTGGGCTTCCCAGCTGGCAAGTGACAAAATTAAGATTTGAACACAGAGCTAGACTTTGCACCAAGACTCTATTTCTTTCTTCTTATTTATTTATTTTTTTGAGATGGAGTCTCGCTCTGTTGCCCAGGCTGGAGTGCAGTGGTACAATCTCAGCTCACTGCAACCTCTGCCTCCTGGGCTCAGGCCATCCTCCTACCTCAGCCTCCCGAGTAGCTGGGACTACAGGCATGTGCCACCACACCCAGCTACCTGTTGTGTTTTGGTTTTTTGTTTTGGTTTGTTTGAGAGACAGAGTCTCCCTCTGTCACCAGGCTGGAGTGCAGTGGCGCGATCTCAGCTCACTGCAACCTCCGCCTCCTGAGTTCAAGCGATTCTCCTGCCTTAGCCTCCTGTGTAGCTGTGACTACATGCATACACCACCACGCCCAGCTAATTTTTGTATTTTTAGTAGAGACGGGGTTTCTCCACGTTGGTCAGGCTGGTCTCAAACTCGCTACCTCAGGTGATGCATCCACCTCGGCCTCCCAGAGTGCTGGGATTACAGGCGTGAGCCGCCACACCCAACCTGGGTGGAGGTTATTAAGGGGGAAAGGGGCTGGGCAAGGTGACTCATGCCTGTAATCTCAGCCCTTTGGGAGACCAAGGTGAGAGGATTGCTTGACCTCAGGAGTTGGAGACCAGCCTGGGCAACATAGCAAGACCTTATCTCTACTACCAATTTTAAAAATTAACTGGGTGTGGCCAGGTGTAGTGAGTGGCTCATGCCTGTAAAGCCCAGCACTTTGGGAGGGCGAGGCAGGTGGATCACTTGAGGTCAGGAGTTTGAGACCAGCCTGGCCAACATGGTGAAACCCCGTCTCTACTAAAAATACAAAATTAGCCAGGTGTGGTGGCAGGCGCCTGTAATCCTAGCTAATCGGGAGGCTGAGGCAGGAGAATCGCTTGAACCCAGAAGGCAGATGTTGCAGTGAGCCGAGATCGCACCACTGCACTCCAGCCCAGGCAACAAGAGCAAAACTCCATCTCAAAAAAAGAGAAAAAAAAAAAAAAAAAAGCCGGGCGTGGTGGCTCACACCTGTAATCCCAGCACTTTGGGAGGCCGAGGCAGGCAGATCACAAGGTCAGGAGATTGAGACCATCCTGGCTAACACGGTGAAACCCCATCTGTACTAAAAATACAAAAAATTAGCCGGGCATAGTGGTGGGCGCCTGTAGTCCCAGCTACTCGGGAGGCTGAGGCAGGAGAATGGCGTGAACCCAGGAGGCAGAGCTTGCAGTGAGCAGAGATGGCACCACTGCACTCCAACCTGGGCGACAGAGCGATACTCCGTCTCGAAAAAAAAAAAAAAATTAGCTGGGTGTGGTGGCACACACCTATAGTCCCAGCTACTTGGGAGGCTGAGGTGGGAGGATCGTCTGAGCCCAGGAGATGGAGGCTGCAGTGAGCTTATGATTGTGCCACTCTGCGCTCCAACCTGGGCAACACAGCGAGACCTTGTCTAAAAAAAAAAAAAGTGGGCCAGGCGTGGTGGCTCATGCCTGTAATCCCAGCACTTTGGGAGGCCAAGGCAGGCAGATCATCTGAGGTCAGGAGTTTGAGACCAGCCTGACCAAAATGGCAAAACCCCATCTCTAATAAAAATACAAAAAAATTAGCCAGGCGTGGTGGTATGTGCCTGTAATCACAGCTACTAGGGAGGCTGAGGCAGGAGAATCGCTGGAACCAGGAAGCGGGATTGTAGTGAGCCAAGATTGCGCCATTGCACTCCAGCCTGGGTGACAGAGCAAGACTCTGTATCAAAGAAAAAAAAAAAAAAAGGTCAGGATTGCCCAGGGCCTATGGGAAGGGAGAGATGAATTGGCAGATTTTTAGCACAACGAATATGATACTGTGCACTGTGAATATGATACTGTATGATACTATAATACCAGATACAAGACGTGCACCTTGGCCAGGCACAGTGGCTCATGCCTGTAACCCCAGCACTTTGGGAGGCAGAGGCAGGCAGATTACCTGAGGTCAGGAATTCAAGACCAGTCTGGCCAACATGGCAAAACCCCGTCTCTGCTAAAAATACAAAAATTAGCTGGGCGTGGTGGCACATGCCTCTAGTCCCAGCTACTCGGGAGGCTGAGGCAGGAGAACAGCTTGAACCCGGGACACAGAGGTTGCAGTGATCCGAGATCGCGCCACCACACTCCAGCTTGGGTGACAGAGCAAGACGCCATCTCAAAAAAAAAAAAAAAAAAAAGCCGGGTGCGGTGGCTCACACCTGTAATCCCAGCACTTTGGGAGGCTGAGGTGGGCGGATCATGAGGTCAGGAGATCGAGATCCTCCTGGCTAACGCAGTGAAACCCCGTCTATACTAAAAATACAAAAAAAAAATTCGCCGGGCGTGGTGGTGGGCACCTGTTGTCCCAGCTACTTGGGAGGCTGAGGCAGGAGAAGGGCGTGAACCCGGGAGGCAGAGGTTGCAGTGAGCTGAGATCGCGCCTCTGTACTCCAGCCAGGGCCACAGAGCAAGACTCAGTCCCAAAAAATATATATATATATAGCTGGGAACGGTGGCTCATGCCTGTAATCCCAGCACTTTGGGAGGCCAAGGCGGGCAGATCACTTGAGGTCAGGAGTTTGAGACTAGCCTGGTCAATATGGCAAAACCCCGTCTCTACTAAAAATACAAAATTTGGCTGGGTGCGATGGCTCACACCTGTAATCCCAGCACTTTGAGAGACTGAGATGGGCAGATCACCTGAGGTCAGGAGTTCAAGACCAGTCTGGCCAACATGGTGAAACCATGTCTCTTTTTTTTTTGAGGCGGAGTCTCGCTCTGTCGCCCAGACTGGAGTGCAGTGGCGCAATCTCGGCTCACTGCAAGCTCTGCCTCCTGGGTTCACGCCATTCTCCTGCCTCAGCTTCCCGAGTAGCTGGGACTACAGGTGCCCGCCACCACGCCCAGCTAAGTTTTTTGTATTTTTAGTAGAGACGGGGTTTCACCATGTTAGCCAGGACGGTCTCGATCTCCTGACCTCTTGATCCACCCGCCTTGGCCTCCCAAAGTGCTGGGATTACAGGCGTGAGCCACCGCACCCGGCTGAAACCGTGTCTCTACTAAAAATACAAAAAATTAGCCGGGCGTGGTGGTGGGCACCTGTAGTCCCAGCTACTAGGGAGGCTGAGGCAGGAGAATGTCTTGAACCTGGGAGGCAGAGGTTGTAGTGAGCCAAGGTCCTGCCATTTGCACTCTAGCCTGGGTGAAAAAGCGAGGGTCTGTCTCAAAACAAACAAAAAAAAATTAGCTCGGCGTGGTGGCAGGTGCTTGTAATCCCAGCTACTCGGGAGGCTGAGGCAGGAGAATCTCTTGAACCCAGAAGGCAGAGGTTGCAGTGAGCCAAGATCGCGCCATTGCACTCCAGCCTGGGCGACAGAGCGAAACTCCATCTCAAAAAAAAAAAAAAAAACATATGCACTTGCCAAAAACCAGTAGGATGTATAACAGGAACAGTGCATCGGAATGTAAACTATATGAATAATGATGTATCAAGATTGGGTCATCAATTATAACAAATGTTCAGCAGGATGCAAGTTGTTAATAGGGGAAACTGCTGGGGGCGGGGGTGGAAACTCTCCTCTGTCTGCTCCATCTTCTGTCATTTACACGACTCTAAGCAATAAATCTGTCAGTTAAAAAGCAAAGCATCCCTCCTGCTTATCCTCCAGTCCCACCAGTTTCTTGGAAGTCTGAAGAGAATGTCTGGAAAACCAAGGAAATACAGATATATACATTTTTCCAAATATTTTACACAAAAGTGGCCTCAGCCAGGTGTAGTGGCTCATGCCTGTAATCCCAACACTTTGGGAAGCTGAAGTGGGAGAATCACGTGAGGCCAGGAGTCGGAGACCAGGCTGGGTAACATAGTGAGACACCATCTCTAAAAATAAAGTATTTTAAAAAGAAGCAAGTTCCTTGGACAATGCACACGTGTCCGGACAGACAAGCATCTGGTGGCTGGGCCATCTGTTCAAAGAAAAACAGGAAGCCTGTGTCCTGCCCTTCTGACCTGTCTAGGCCCAGCTTTTGTCTTTGTAACTTAAACTCCCAAAGGCAGGCCTGGACACCCTGTGTTGGCTTCTGGCTTCCTTCCCCGGCTCCGGAAACAGCAGAAAAAACAATCCAACACGTCAGCGTCTCCCTCGGTTTTGTGCTCTCCTGACGCCACCTCACTGGCCCCGTGCCAGTGGAGCACTGAGGTTGCTGCGCCCACTTTGCAGATGAGGAAACTGAGGCCCAGAGAGGTCCAGGTCACGCAGTCCAGCTGTGTGGCCAAGCCAGAACTCCAATCCACGTCTCTCGGGACTCCAAATCCTGCTCATGCCTGTTCCTACTCTGAGCTCACCACTGACTGCAAGACACCCATTCATTCACTCAAGTAATTCACCAATTGCCGAAATGCATCTGAAAAACCACAGGAGAGAGTTCCCTGAAGTTGACAGACGTGGGTTCGAGTCCTACGACTCCAGTGTTATGTGATTTTATTTTTTTTTGAGACGGAATCTTGCTTTGTCGCTCAGGCTGAAGTGAGGGCAGTGGCGCAATCTCAGCTCACTGCAGCCTCTGCCTCCCAGATTCAAGCCATTCTCCTGCCTCAGCCTCCCGAGTAGCTGGGACTACAGGCGCACACCACCACACCCAGCTAATTTTGTATTTTTAGTAGAGAAGGGGTTTCAACATGTTGGCCAGGTTGGTTTTGAACTCCTGACCTCAAGTGATCCATCCACCTCAGTCTCCCAAAGTGCTGGGATTACAGGCGTGAGCCACCGTGCCTGGCACACCAGTGTTGTATGATTTGAGGCTGGTGACTGCTCCTCTCTCAGCCTCAGTTTCCTGCACCTGTAGGAGGGTGACCCGGGATGATGATTCCACCTCCCGGGGTGAGTCGGCGCCTGCAGATGGCAGATGCTCCGTGGATGCCTGTTGCATGGATGTGCCTTGCATGCTCTTGCTCCTCAATTCTCCACGTAGCAGCAGGGTCCTCTGCCTATGGGCAGGATGGGGCAAGTGTCCTAGGCTGGCTGGGCCCACCATTTCCACCACAGGCACCAGGGGCCAGTGGGCAGCCTCACTCAACCTCCCTCTTCACCATCACCCCCGACACCTCTCAGTTTGGGAGGCCCAGGCAGATTCCCTCTCCACAAGGAAGCTATCTCCCTGCTGTGGGACTGGTTGCTCTTGCCACATTGGTGGTATCAACAGCGGACACCAGGGGACAGAGAGGCACTGAGGTCCTCTGGCCAGTGAGGCCCTGTACTACTCTGGCTCACTCATTCTCTTACTGAGCACCTATAGTATGCACAGCTGCGTCCTGGGTGTTGGGGATACAGCAGTGAATAAGGCAGAGAGGCCAGGAACGGTGGTGGCTCACGCCTGCAATCCCAGCACTTTGGGAGGCTGAGGTGGGAGGATCGCTTGAGTACAGGAGTTGGAGATTGCAGTAAGCTATGATCATGTCATGGCACTCCAGCCTGTTTGACAGAGCAAGACCCTGTCTCCAAAAAAAAGCCTGGGCAACGTAGTGAGACCCCATCTCTACAAACAATTTAAAAACTAGCTGGGCATGGTGGCATTCACCTGTGGTCCCAGTTACTCAGGAGGCTGAGGCAGGAGGATTGCCTGAGCTCAGGAGATCAAGATTGCAGTGAGCTATGATTGCATCACTACACTCCAGCCTGGGTGACAGAGCAAGACCCTGTCATGGAAAGAAGGAAAAAAGGAAAAGAAAAATTTCTGTCCTCATGGAGCTGACATTGGAATGCGAGGAGCAGACACCACAGAACCAGACAGTTATTCTGAGGGTGATCAGGACTGCGATGGGGAGACCCAGGGGCTGGAGGGGACGGGAGCCCAGAGGAGCCCCTGACCCAGCTTCCACAGGGGAGGGAGGTGGTCACGGAAGTCTTCCAAGAGGCATCAGACCTGAAGAATGAATAGAAGTTTGTTTAGGTGGCAGGGTGCAGTGGCTCACGCCTGTAATCCCAGCACTTTGGGAGGCCGAGGCGGGCGGATCAGCTGAGGTCAGGAGTTCAAGACCAGCCTGACCAACATGGAGAAACCCCATCTCTACTAAAAAGGCAAAATTAGTCGAGCGTGGTGTCGCATGCCTGTAATCCCAGCTACTTGGGAGGCTGAGGCAGGAGAATTGCTTGAACCTGGGAGGCGGAGGTTGTAGTGAGCCGAGATCACGCCATTGCACTCCAGCCTGGGCAACAGGAGCAAAACTTTGTCTCCAAAAAAAAAGTTTGTTAAGGTAAGGAGTCGGGGAACCATGTTCTGGGCAGAGGGGATGGCCTGTGCAAAGGTCTGGAGGCAGCTGCACCCAGCACAGAAAGATACAGAAGCATATTATGATGCTACAGTGATTCCAACAGCGAGGTCGGGGACAAGCTCTGAGCAGCAGATCAGGAAAACAAAAGAGGGCACGTCTGTAATCCCAGCACTGTGGGAGGCCAAGTTGGCAGCATCTCTTGAGGCCAAGAGTTTGAGACCAGCCTGGGCAACATAGTGAGACCCCTGTCTCTACAAAAAAAATCAGAAAAATTAGCTGGCCATAGTGGTGCATGCCTGTAGTCCCAGAGTTGGGGACTGAGGTATGAAGGTTGCTTGAGCCTGGGAGGAGGAGGCTGCAGTGAGCCGTATTGGAGCCACTGCACTCCAACCTGGGCAACAGAGTGAGATCCTGTCTCAAAAAAAAAAAAAAAAAAAAAGAGCAAAACCAAAAAGTCAATATTTATGGAGCTCCTACTAAATGTCAGGTGCTGGGAACCCCACAGAGAAAGGTAACCCAGCAACTGGGGCGTGACTGGGGCCTCCATGGCGGAGGCAGCGGGCAAAGGCAGGGATGTCCAAGCTGAGATATAAGGGACAAAGAAGGGTGCAGGCAGACGAGGAGTGGATGAACAGCATTCCACGTGGAGGGAGCAGCATTAGGCAGCAGCGTGGGTGAAGGAGACGGTTTTTGACTCGTCTCTTACTCTAATGTGCAGATGGACTCACTGTCCAGCCACCAGTGAGTCCATCTGCTCGGAGCCCACCGACTTCTCGCCTCCCCTGTATCCTCACCCCATCCAGGCCTATCATCCCTAACCTGGACCAGTGCAGCCCCTCCTCCCTGGTCCACCAGCTCCAGCCTCATGTCCGCAACGTGTTCTCCACGCAGTAGAGCAGAGGAGGCCAAAGTCCCCGCCACCACGCTCAGCCTCTGTTTGATCAGCTGTCAGGGGTACCCCAGCCACACCCAGCTGAGTCAGGGCTGGTGGTGCTCTGGAGAGAAATAGCCTCACCAGTCAGGTCTGGCAGGCACTGGGGCGGGTACTGGGCTCGAGGCATCTGGGGTAGGGCCTTTGATTGGAGCAATCTCTGAAGCAGCGTTTCCACGAAGGCAGGACGTGGAGTCGCTGAGCTCAAAACCCCCTTGGGCTTCGACAGGGAATGGGCCCTGACAAGGCCCTGAAGTTTGTTGCTCCATGGCTCAACCTACCTCCTGATGTCTGGGTCTCAAGCTGTGACCAACCACAAACTCTCAGGGAGCAAACAAGGAAACTGGGGCTCAGAGAAGTTGAGCAATTTATCCTGGGTCACACAGCCAGGTCTGATGGAGACCCAGTGAGACTTTAGAGACAACCGCTTTGGGGTCAGGCTCCCTGGAGTCAAATCTTGGATCTGACACTGATTCACTAGGCTACTTTAGGGCGAGTCCCCTCTCTGGGTGTTCTTGTTTCCTTATCTGTAAAAGGGGGCTACTGGCAACACCCATATGTGGGAAAGGGAACAGAACATGCAAAGGTCTTCGAGTGGAGCTGTGTCCTGGTGTTTAGAGGAACATCCAGGAGGCAGGGGCAGCTGGAGTGGAGTGAATGAGGGAAATAAAAGGAAGAGGCAAGCCGGGGAGGTGACAGGGTTGATCATGCTGGGCCTTGTGGGTTGTGGGAGGACTTTGGTTTTGTTTGTTGGTTGTTTTGTTGTTGTTGTTGTTTTGAGACAGGGTCTCACTCTCGCCCAGGCTGGAGTGCAGTGGCGCAATCTCAGCTCACTGCAACCTCCACCTCCTGGGTTCAAACGATCCTCATGCCTCAGCCTCCCGAGTAGCTGGGATTACAGGCTCCCACCACCACGCCCGGCTATTTTTTGTATTTTTAGTAGAGACGGGGTTTCGCCATGTTGGCCAGGCTGGTCTGGAGCTCCTGACCTCAAGTGATCCACCCGCCTCGGCCTCCCAAAGTGCTGGGATGACAGGGAGCCACTGTGCCCGGCGGGTTGTGGGAGGACTTTGGCTTTTACCCTGAGTGAGGTGGGAGCCATGGAAGGTTCTGAACAGAGGAGGGAACTGATGTGATGCAGGTGTTCCCAGGCTCTTCCTGGCCACTGATGCAGGAACAAGCTGGGGGGAGGATGAGAAAGGAAGCTGGGAGACCGGATATAAAGGGGGCTGGACTGGAACTAGGCTAAGAAATGTGCAAATCTTCGCTCATCTGCATATTTCCTGCCCAGCCCAGCTCCCAGCCGCCTGAGAGGCAAGGCGGGGACACTTGGTGGGGCATGGCGGGGAGTGATGGGCGGAGCTCCACCTGGCCAAAGTGGCTGGACCACTCTGGGCAGGCACGTGGGCTGTGTGCACATGTCACATGCCAGGCTGTGAGCAGCTCTACTGCGGCCTGACTAGCAGGATGCTATCCTGCGTCTGACTGGCAGGGTTTGGGGGTTCCCCTACAATCCAGGCCTCTCTCCTGTGGGTTCAAGGTCTGACATGGATTCATTGGGCAGCAAGGCAAGAAACTGTGTCTCGGGGGCGCATGGTGACTCAGGGTGGGCATGGTGGCTCATTCCTGTAATCCCGGCACTTTGGGAGGCCGAGGCGGGTGGATCACCTGAGGTCAGGAGCTCCAGACCAGCCTGGCCAACATGGTGAAACCCTGTCTCTACTAAAAATACAAAAAATTAGCCAGGTGTGATGGTGGGTGCCTGTAATCCCAGCTACTCGGGAGGCTGAGGCAGGAGAATTGCTTGAACCTGGGAGGCAGAGGTTGCGGTGAGCCGAGATTGTGCCATTGCACTCCAGTCTGGGCAACAAGAGCGAAATGCCACCTCAAAATAAATAAAATAAAATAAAATAAATAAATAATAGAGGATAAAATGCCAGCAACCCATAGATGGGAATGAGAACAGCACGTGCAAAGGCCCTGAGGCAGAGCCACGGCCTTGTCTGATTCAACCTCAAATTCTCCCTGGGGCATTTGCTGACCAGGGAAAGAAGGGCTGTCCAGGAGGAAGGACCTGCCGGTGCAGAGGCATGCAGGTGAGAAAGGGGTGAGCTCCTCCAGAGGGGAGTGTCGGCTGGAGAATTCTCTAAAAACGCTGCAGCGGTGCTGGGAGAGAGGCCAGTGGGGAGAGATTTGAGACCATAGATTAACCAAGACATCCCCACCTCTTCCTCTTGGTAGAGGCGGCCCCGAAAGTCTAGACTCCCAAACTGGCTCACTCAGGTCCCACCATCTGGACCTGGGGCACATCTCTGAGCACCCCAGTGCCTAGCCAGGCTCCTCTGCCTCCCATGCTGTAGACTGGGAGCACGGACAATGCAGGCGCTGGAGACCCCTGTGAGTCACACTGAGCAAGCACCCGAACACCTCTGTGCCTCAGTTTACTCATCTGTAAAAGGAGGAAAACAATCATTTCTTCTGCATGTGTGAACTGCAGGGCCAGGCTCAATGACATCTTAGCAATTAGACTTTTTGAGACAGGGTCTCGCTCTGTCACCCAGGCTGGATTGAAATGGCACAATCACAGCTCACTGCAGCCTTGACCTCCCAGGCTCAAGCGATCCTCCTCCCTCAGACTCCCAAGTAGCTGAGATTACAGGCACACACCACCATGCCTGGTTAATTTTTGCATTTTTTGTGGACACGGGGTCTCATTATGTTGCCCAGGCTGGTCTCCAACTCCTGGGCTCAAACAATCCTCCTGCCTTGGCCCCCCAAAGTGCTGGGATTACAGGCGTGAGCCACCATGCACGGCCACGATTATACTTACAGGTATGATTATTAGATACATGAACATCGTTATTGTTTTCCAGCCAGGAGTCAGAGGGCAGAAAGAGCGACCCCCAAACCCCGGAAATCTGGGGTCTACCCTGCCTGGGTCCCAGCGCCTCCCCTCCCTCCCTCCCTCCTGAGCTTCAGTTTCCCCAGCCCTGCTCCTGGGGTGGGAAGACCACCCCACTAAACCCCGGGAGCCTGGGGTCCACCTAGCCCGGGTCTCAGCGCCTCCCTTCCCTCCCTCCGGCCTCAGGCTCAGTTTCTCCAGCCCAGCTCCCAGGGTGGAAAGAGCGCCCCCGCCAGCCCGGGAGTCTGGGGCACCCCCAGTCTGGGTCCCAGCGCCTCCTCTCCCTAACTTCCCTCCTCAGCCTCAGTTTCCCCAGCCCTTCTCCTAGGGTAGAAAGAGCGTCCCCCCAGCCCGGGAGTCTGGGGCCCGCCCAGCCTGGATCCCGGGGCCTCCTCTCCGTCCCCAGCCTCAGTTTCCCCAGCCCCCAGGACTCCAGGCGACCCCTCCGGCCTGCAGGGGCAGCACGGAGCGGCCCGGGCCACCCGGAAGGGCCCCGCCCCCGCGCCGGCCCCGCCCCGCCCCGGCTGCCCAGAACCGGGAGGCGGCGGCGGCGGCGGGGCCGGGGCCCGGGGCGGCGGCGGCGGGACGCGAGGACCATGGCGGCCTCCGAGCGCCGCGCCTTCGCGCACAAGATCAACAGGTAGTGTGGCCGCGGGGCCCCCTCCCACCTCCCCCACGTGGCCCGGCTCCGCCCCGGGGCGGTGCGACCCTCCCCGCCCGGGCGCCCCCAATTCAACCCTTTTCCGCCTCGGCCCGGGTCCCGCCAGCTTCCTCCGGCCGGGGCTGGGAGCGGGAGAAGGCGGGGAGGGCCGCGGGGGTCCCGGCGGGGGTCCCAGATGGGAGTCGCGTCGGGACTGGGAGCGCGATGGCGGCTGCCGTTCTGCCTCCGTGACGCGCGGGGGTGTGTCCGGAGGGCTTCGCGGAGGAGGTGGCGTGGGGATGCGGATCACCGGCGCCCCCTGAACTCCCTGCGCTCCCCGTCCGCCTCTCTTGGCCCCTCACTGTCCCCGCGCTCTCGGAGATCGGGGTGGGCCGGACTTTCTGTTCCTTCCTCAGTGCCTGGTTTGGGGCAGGGAGGCTCCAGGCTCTGAAATTTGGGGACAGAGATGGGCTCCTTGGTGGCGTTTGAAACCCCTCGAGGAGTTTCCCGTGCCCTTCCCCCTCCAGGGTCCAGTGCCCAGCTGTCGGGGGGGGGAAGGGGGACAGCTGTGGACGCCCCCCCACCTTCTGCTTCAGGCTCTCCCATCACGGGCTGGACCGCGCTGGGGATGGATGGGTGATTGAATGGAGGGAGTGGGGGCTGGGGACAGAACCAGTTGGTGGGCAGACGGGGGAGGGGACAGGCCCCAGGCGCTGGGCGATCCATTTCCGTGGCCACTGGGGATTGTGAGAGTCACAGCCTGGGAGGGGGATATCAGACTCTCTGGGGCTGAAAAGCCTCGCCCCCAGTTGGCGGGGGGGTCTTTGCGACAAGGGTGCGTTCAGAAGCTCAGGTATCCTCTCCCCGGGGGACCTGTCCTGACTGCCCCCAGGTGAAAGAGCTGCCCTGTGGGTTGGGCCCTGGTCTTATGGAGACAAAAGATCCCCCTCTTGGGATATAGTGGCGGAGAGAGACCAGAAGCCTGATCAAGTAGATTACCTGTCAGTGACAAGTGCTGTAGGGACAAGAAGACAGGGAAGGGGGATGGGAGGGTGGGGGCTGCTTGAGATGCGGGAGGTGGGTCAGAAAGGCCTGGATGAGCAGGTGCCTTTGAGCAAAAACCTCAAGGAGATGAGAGAGGCCTGTTTGTGGGGGGAAAGAGTGGGAAGGGTTTGTGCAAAGGCCCTGAGGCAGGAACAGAGAGCTGGAGGGGGACAGTAAGAGTAGAATGTACAGGGTCGTGTGGGCTGTGCAAGGGACTTTGACTTTGGACCCCAGGTGAGGTGGGAGCCATGGGGAGTTCTCAGCAGAGGAGGGATGAGACTTGGTGGCTGGGGCATAATGGCTGGGCAATTTTTATGTTCTATCATTATCTTTGTCTGTAAATTGGCTTTCTGTCTTAGACCTTTGGCGTCTTTGAGGCTGCAAACATTATTGCTGTGTGTTTCTTTTTCTTTTCTTTTCTTTTTTTTTTTTTTTTTTGAGACAGAGTCTCGCTCTGTCACCCAAACTGGAGTGCAATGGCACAATCTCGGCTCACTGCAACCTTCGCCTCCTGGGTTCAAGCGATTCTTGTGCCGCAGCCTCCTGAGTAGCTGGGGTTACAGGCCCCACCACCACACCCAGCTAATTTTTGTATTTTTAGTAGAGAGGGGGTTTCACCATGTTGACCAGGCTGGTCACGAACTCCTGACCTCAGGTGATCCGCCCACCTCCCAAAGTGCTGGGATTACAGGTGTGAGCCACTGCACCCAGGCTTTTTTTTTTTTTTTCCTTTTCTGTTTTTGAGACAGGGTCTTGCTCTGTCACCCAGACTGGAGTGCAGTGGTGATACCTTGGCTCACTGCAGTCTCAATCTCCCAGGCTCAAATGATCCTCCTGCCTCAGCTTCCCAAGTAGCTGGGACTACAGGTGTATGCTGCAACACTCAGCTAACTTTTTAACCTTTTGTAGAAACGGGATCTCACTATCTTGCCCAGTAGAAACGAGATCTCACTATCTTGCCCAGGCTGGCCTCAAACTCCTGGGCTCAAGTGATCCTCCTGCCTTGGCCTCCCAAATGCTGGGATTACAGGCATGAGCCATTGCGCCCAGCTTGCTGTCTGTTTCTTTGCATTTTGGTCTGTATGTCCTTGGGTCCTGGTTTTTACTCAAGTGAGAAAGAGAGGTTTTGGATACTGTAGAGCTCAGGGTAAGAGTAGAGAATGATCCTGGGGCCCTAGTGAACTGTGAGGGAGTGGCCCAGGGCTTCCAGAGCAACTTCGCTCTTGGGCACCCAGGTGTCTACATACTCAGAGCTGGTCCTATATTCATCTGTTCATCTATTCAGTCATTTATTCCACAAATACCAGATTAACCAGAATATTAGACAATCTTCCAGCTACTCCAGAGGCTGAGGCAGGAGGATCACTTGAACCCAGGAGGTGGAGGTTGCAGAGATCGTGCCACTGCACTCCAGCCTGAGTGACAGAGTAAGACTCTGTCTCAAAAAAAAAAAAAAAAAAAGGCCGGGTGCAGCGGCTCACGTCTGTAATCCCAGACTTTGGGAGGACGAGGCAGGTGGATCACCTGAGGTCAGGAGTTCAAGACCAGCCTGGCCAACATGGTGAAACTGTCTCTACTAAAAATACAAAAAGTTAGCTTTTTGTAACTTTACAAATTTACAAAAGCGTGGTGACGCATGCCTGTAATCCCAGCTACTCGGGAGGCTTAGGCAGGAGAATTGCTTGAACCTGGGAGGTAGAGGTTGCAGTGAGCCGAGATCCCGCCACTGCACTCCAGCCTGAGCGACAGAGTGAGACTCCATCTCAAAAAAAAAAAAAAAAAGAAAAAAGAAAAGAAATAATGATTCATTGGAGGGGTGGGAAGAAAATGAGGTATTTATTGACAAATTTCAAAATCCCAAAGTTACCAGTGAAATTTCAGGTAAACATCTCTCTCCCTCTCTCTCTCTCCCCCATCCTTGAATATATTGGCAAACACAAGCACATACATATATTGTTATTTTTTACCATTTAAAAAACTGTAACATACAACATTCATACCAAAAACTACAAATTTTGGGCCAGGTATGATGGCTCACACCTGTAATCCTACCACTTTGGGAGGCCAGGAGTTCAAGACCAGCCTGGGCAACATAGCGAGACCCTGTCTCTACAAGAAACAAAATTACCCAGGTGTGATGGTGGCTCATACCTGTAGTCCCAGCTCCTGGGGAGGCTGAGATGAGAGGATTGCTGGAGCCCAGGAGGTTGAGGCTGCAGTGAGCCGTGATTGCGCCACTGCACTCCAGCCTGAGTGACAGAGTGAGACCCTGTCTCAAAAGAAAGAAAAAGAAAGTAGCCTGGGTATGGTGGCTCATGCCTATAATCCGAGCGCTTTGGGAGGCTGAGGCAGGTGGATCACCTGAGGTCAGGAGTTCGGGTCTGTAGATGGTGAAACCCCGTCTCTACGAAAAATATAAAAATTAGCCAGGCATGGTGGCGAGTGCCTGTAATCCCAATTACTGGGGAAGCTGAGGCAGGAGAATCACTTGAACCCGGGACGTGGAGGTTGCAGTGAGCTGAGATCACGCCACTGCACTCCAGCCTGGGTGACAGAGACTCCGTCTCAAGAAAGAAAAAAGAGAAAGAAAAGTGCAAAGTTTAAAGAATAGTTATAGGCCGGGCGCGTTGGCTCATGCTTGTAATCCCAGCACTTTGGGAGGCTGAGGTGGGCGGATCACCTGAGGTCAGGAGTTCCAGGCCAGCTTGGCCAACATGGTGAAACCCCATCTCTACTAAAAATACAAAAATTAGCTGGGCATGGTGGTGGGTGCCTGTAATCCGAGCTACTCGGGAGGCTGAGGCAGGAGAATCGCTTGAACCCGGGCCGTGGAGGTTGCAGTGAGCTGAGATTTCACCACTGCACTCCAGCCTGGACGACAGAGACTCCATCTCAAGGAAAAAAAAAGAGAGAGAGAGAGAGAAAGAAAAGTGCGAAGTTTAAAGAATAATTATAAAGCAAAGGGCAAGGAAATGAGGAAATGGCCACTTGGTCAATTTCCCATGGGGACTATCTCCACCTTCCTGGCTCCCTCCCGCATGCCAGCACCCCTACCTGATCTGGCCTGTTTTATATTGTCATATAAACTGAATCATGAGATGTTGCATCCATGTGCCCAACTTTGTTCACTCAGCATCATGTCAGGAAGGCTCAGCTGGGCCATTGCCTGCAATCCTTTTTCATTGCTGGGTAGTATTCCCCTGCCTCATGCATTTATTTCCCTCTTTGGTCAGTGAACATGTGAGTTTCACTTTGGAGCTGTCATGATCAGAGGTGTCAACATTCTTGGCCATGTGTTTCCTTCTGAGTAATCTACACCTTGGAGTAGAATTGCTGGATTGGCATGTTTTCAACCTTGCTTAATAATCACAGATGGTTTTTTCTGTGTGCGTGTGTGTGTGTACATTTGTGTTTATTAGAAATGGGGTCTCGCTATGTTGCCCAAGCTGGTCTTGAACTCCTGGCCTCATGTGATCCTCCCACCTCAGCCTCCCAAAATGCTGGGAATATAGGCATAAGCCACAACACCTGGCTTATAGATGGATTTTTTTTTTTTTCTTGAGACAGCGTTTCATTCTGTTGCCCAGGCTGGAGTACAGTGGCGCAATCTCGGCTCACTGCAACCTCCACCTCCCGGGTTCAAGTGATTCTCTTGCCTCAGCCTCCCGAGTAACTGAGATTACCGGCATGTGCCACCATGCCTGGCTAATTTTTGTATTTTTAGTAGAGACGGGGTTTCACCATGTTGGCCAGGCTGGTGTCAAACACCTGACCTCAGATGATCTGCCCGCCTCGGCCTCCCGAAGTGCTGGGATTACAGGCATAAGCCACAGTGCCCAGCTTTTTTTTTTTTTTTTTTTTTTTAAGAGGCAGTGTCTCTGTAGCCCAGGCTGGAGTGCACTGGTGCCATCACTGCAGCCTCAAACTCCTGGGCTCAAGCGATCCTCCCGCCTTGGCCTCCCAAAGCACTGGGATTATAGGTGCAAGCCACCATGCCGGACACTCATGGTTGCCATCTACATCTCACCTTGGTGTAAAAACAGGGTCAGAGGCCAGGCACAGTGGCTCACACCTGTAATCCCAGCACTTTGGGAGGCTGAGGCGGGAAGATCAGGGGAAGTCAGGAGTTTGAGACCATACTAGGCAACATAGTGAGACCCCATTTCTACAAAATAATAATAATAATAATAATTAGCCAAGCATGGTGGTGTGCATCAGTTGTCCCAGCTACTCAGGAGGCTGAGGCAGGAGGATTGCTTGAACCCAGGAGGTTGAGGCTGCAGTAAGCCGTGATTGCACCACTGCATTCCAGCCTGGGCAACAGTAAGACCTGTCTCAAAAAAACAGACACAAAAAAACAAAAACAGGCCGGGCTTGGTGGCTCATGCCTGTAATCCCAGGACTTTGGGAGGCTGAGGTGGGTGCATCACCAGAGGTCAGGAGTTCGAGACTATCCTGGCCAAGATGATGAAACCCCATCTCTACTAAAAATACAAAAAATTAGCCGGGCATGGTGGTGGGTGCCTGTAATCCCAGCTACTTAGGAGGCTGAGGCAGGAGAATCGCTTGAACCCTGGAGGTGGAGGTTGCAGTGAGCTAAGATCATGCCACTGCGCTCTAGCCTGGGCAACAAGAGCTAAACTCTGTCTCAAAAAAATAAATAAAAATTTTTTTAAAAATGAAAACAAAAAACCAGGGTCAGAAATCCCAGCTGCCTAGGATTGTCTTAGAAGACAACATGGTGGCAGCAAGCCCTAATTGAGCACTTACTGTGTGCAAAGCCTTACACTCAGAACAGCTCAAGAAGGTGGTCAGTGGCCTGAGCCCCGAGGCTGAGAGACTGATGGTCACTCATCCACGCTTGACGGCTCTCCGTGCAGAGTCCTGTGATGCAGTCAGCTGGCTCTGTGGCTGTGGTGTTGCAGACCCGGCGTTTTCCCACTGCAGGGGCCTCTCTCCAAGGCCAAGGGGAAAAGGAAGCTGGAGGCCCAGCCGTCCCTTCTCCCGTCTCCCTCCTCTGGAGCAGCAGCTGCAGAACAGCTGGGACCAGGGCACAGCTTCGTCCCCTGTCCCAGCATCTTTTGTAAATTATCCCCCAGCCCCTGTGTGCCCACGGTTCTGGAGGCAGCAGCCCGACTTTGGGAATTTGAAGACAAAAGCCCTAATTTTTCACATCCTTTGAATTCCCCACAAGCGCTTTTCTCAACCCCCCCAGTCAGTAGAAGCAAGACTCCAAGACTGTTAAGAGCAAAAATGGGGCCGGGCACGGTGGCTCACACCTGTAATCCCAGCACTTTGGGAGGCCGAGACGGGCGGATCACCTGAGGTCAGGAGTTCGAGACCATCCTGGCTAACACGGTGAAACCCTGTCTCTACTAAAAATACAAAAAATTAGCTGGGCATAGTGGTGGGCGCCTGTACTCCCAGCTACTCAGGAGGCTGAGGCAGGAGAATGGCGTGAACCCGGGAGGCGGAGCTTGCAGTGAGCCGAGATTGCGCCACTGCAGTCTAGCCTGGGCAACAGATCGAGACTCCGTCTCAAAAAAAAAAAAAAAAAAATTTACAATTACACAGGGAATTGGGAAGCAGAAGGGAGTAAGCCCTGAAAACCCAGGCAATCAGCTTGTCTATTTTAAGAGGGACTAAGGCCCAGAGAGGGTATCCTACCTGCCCAAAGCCACACAGCCAGAAGACCTGGGGCTTCCCCTCACTCAGCAGATTTGGGCAAGTTGTAGAAAAAGACTGGAAGGGACTCACTCATTCTGTCAAAAAAAAGTACAAGGCGGGCAGATCGCTTGAGCTCAGGAGTTCGAGACCAGCCTGGGCAACATGGAAAGACCCTATCTCTACTGAAAATAGAAAGATTAACCAGGCATGGTGGTGCACACCTGTAATCACAGCTACTTGGGAGGCTGAGGCTGAGGTGGGAGGAGGATCACTTGAGCCTGGGAGGCGAAGGTTGCAGTGAGCCGATATCATGCCACTACACTCCAGCCTGGGCAACAGAGCAACCCTGTCTGTCTCAAAAAAAAAAAAAAAAAAAAAGTAGGTCGGGAGCGGTGGCTCATGCCTGTAATCCCAGCACCTAAGGTCAGGAGTTTGAGACCAGCCTGGCCAACATTGTGAAACCCCGTCTCTGCTAAAAATACGAAAAATTAGCCGGGCGTGGTGGCGCATGCCAGTAATCCCAGCTACTCAGGAGGCGGAGGCAGGAGAATCGCTTGAACCCGGGAAGCGGGTGTTGCAGTGAGCCGGGATTGTGGCCATTGCACTCCAGCCTGGGCAACAAGAGCGAAACTCCATCTCAGAAAAAAAAAGGAGTGTGTGCCTAGTATGTGCAAGGCCCTCTTTGGGGGACACACAGCCCTAGCTCCTGCCTTCACAGAGACCCCAGGGAGCAGGAGTCTCCACACTCAAAGCACGGAGCCCGAACTCAGGTCCTTTGCACCTGCTGTGCCCCCTGCTGGGCACCCTCTACCCTCAGGTAACTGTATGGCTCTCTCATCCACTTCTGAGCTCAGCCAGAGGAATTGGAGGGCTGAGCCATCCCTGTCCCCACTGGCTCTGCTCCACATTCCTGCAGAGTCCCCTCTACTGCGAGTCTTGCCCCTTTACCCCCATCCTCCCTGATTTTTTTTTTTGAGACAAAGTCTTGCTCTGTTGCCCAGGTTGGGGTGCAGTGGCGCGATCTCGACTCATTGCAACCTGCGCCTCCCGGGTTCAAGCGATTCTCCTGCCTCAGCCTCTTGAGTAGCTGGGACTACAGGAGTCTGGCTAATTTTTGTACTTTGAGTAGAGGCGGGGTTTCCGCTTGTTGGCCAGGCCCTTCTTGAACTTCTGACCTTAGGTGATCTGCCTGCCTCAGCCTCTCAAAGTGCTGGGATTATAGGTGTGAGCCACCACGCCTGGCCAACCTCCCTGATTTTGAAGGCCTGCTCAGATCCAGGTGGCCCAGGAAGGCCCCAGGGCCCACCTTGGTTGCTTGGGGTTACTTAAAAGGCCTCCCAGCTCTGGGCCCCGCAGGCCAGGTTGACCTCTGACACAATGGCCTCATCTCAGGATCTCTGTGACTTCAGGCCAGGCCCCAGGCTCCGCTCTGCCCAGCAGCTCTGTGAAGTCAGGGCATCAGCTACAGATGGGTAAACTGAGGCTCAGAGGTGGAAATGACTTATCCAAGGCCCCAAAGCAAGGATGGGAAGGGATGTATGTTCTGGATGGGGTCCAGGGGCAGGGCTGGGTGTGTCGGGGAACAGCAGGATGGACAGAGGTCCCCCAGATGAGGGAGCAGAGGCCAGGGACCCGTGGGCCTCCCTCCAGACCTGGAAGGCCACAGGCCCAGCCGGGAGGGGAAGGAGAGTCCATGATGGCTTCAGACCCCACTGGTGGCAGCATTCTCATCTCCTGATCTGTGCTTGATGGGGAAGGGGTTGGGGGAACTGGGGAGCTGTGGGCCCTTAAAGCCTCAGCACTCCTGGTTCTCTTGGCCCTCAGCCTATTTATTTCATTCCACAATCTGGATTTTCCTCATAGAAAGAATCTGTCCGCTCCGCTGCCTGAGTTTTCCCGTCCGCAGTGTCCCCCTCCCTGTCTTTCCAGGACGGTGGCCGCAGAGGTGCGGAAGCAGGTGTCCCGGGAACGCAGTGGCTCCCCCCACTCCAGCAGGCGCTGCAGCAGCTCCCTGGGGGTAAGTATTTGGGGGGTCCGCCCCCAGCCCCCTGCCCTCTCTCAGACAGAGGTAGGGGCTTCCTTGGCCTAGGTTCTATCCCACCCCCTCCCTCCTGTGGCCTGTCCTGGGGGGAAACCGAGAGGGACCCAGCAGTGTTGGGGGAGGGAGTCCCTGTCCTGGTCCTAGCAGTCTCACCAATTCCTGTGGCCACTCTCCCTGCCGCTGCTTGTCACCCTGTGGGTGGTCGGGGGAGTGGCTCCCTCCTGATGTCCCCCATCTCCAGCCACCTGGACCACCTAGATGGGGATGGAGGAGGGAGAAGTTGGGGAGGGGAGTGACTTTCGCCTGAGAGGGGTGGGGCCATGTTGCCCACAGGGTTGCGGGGGCTTTAGGAATTGTCTCTTGCCTGGCCTCTGTCAACATTTGTTTCCTTCCACTGTTAGTTTCTGCCCTTCCAGGCATGGGGTGTGATTTCCTTCCTGGAGCCCCTGGAGGGAGGGGCAGGGCAGGGAAATCTGAGGTGGGGGTGGAGAGTCTGAGGTCATCATCCTCCATGGTTCCTCCGTAACTCCAACACCCTCCATGGCTCCCACCGCCCTCCTATTTGAGTTTGAAGCCATCACGCACCCACCCCTGCCTCGTGCCCCCACTCTCAGCCTCCTAGGCAGTGCAATCACAGCCACTTTGCTCCAATCCAGGTCCCACTGACTGAGGTTGTCGAGCCCCTGGACTTTGAGGATATACTTCTGAGCCGGCCACCAGATGCTGAGCCCGGGCCCCTCAGGGACCTGGTAGAATTCCCAGCTGATGACTTGGAGCTGCTGCTGCAGCCCCGGGAATGCCGGACCACGGAGCCCGGGATCCCCAAGGATGAGTGGGTTCAGCCCCACGCCCTCTCTGCCTGTGATTCCACTCTGTCTCTGCCATCCCCATCAACAGCCCAACTTCAGCTCCTGGCTTGGCCGTGACGTTGGACAAGCCATGCTTCTTCTCTGAGCCTCCATCTCCCCTTGTCTGGAATAGGGAGGACAGTGCTAACCTTACAGGCTAGCAGAAGGATTCACAGAGGCCTTGCCTCTGTTTACCCTGATCTTCTTTTGCTGCAGAAAACTGGATGCCCAGGTGAGGGCCGCGGTGGAGATGTATATTGAGGACTGGGTCATTGTCCACAGAAGGTGAGTCTGACTTGGGGGCAGCTCAGGGGGTTCGGAACCCAAAAGGGCTGAGCTGATGTCTGCAGCCGGTCCTACTGTGTATCTGCCCATTGTCCCTGCAAGACCAGGCAAACTTGTCTGGTGGAGCACAAGGACGGTGGCTTTGAAGGTGCCATGTAGGTGTGTCAGAACACACTGGGGACCCCCTGGGGGCCCTCAGCCCTCCCTACCTGCCCAGCCCCGTTTCCTGCTAGGTATCAGTACCTGAGTGCAGCATACAGCCCCGTCACCACGGAGACACAGCGGGAGCGACAGAAGGGCCTCCCCCACCAGGTCTTTGAGCAGGACGCTTCTGGAGACGAGAGGTCCGGCCCTGAGGACTCGGTGAGGAAGCCCCTGGCTGGGGTCACTGAAGGGGTATGTGTGGAGGCTCCGGCCTCAGCTTTTGGTCACATGTGACAGGAAATGACCCAAACAGCCTTGAGCTCAAAAGGAATTGCATCAGTCCCCATGAGTAAAAAGTTAGGGGTCATAATTATAAACATTTATTGAGTGCTTAGGGTGTACTGAAGGCTTCATATGTGTCCTCTGCTTTCATCCTAGGAGTCAGGGCAGCCATTACACCCAGGTAAGGAAACTGAGGCACAGCAAGGTTCTTAGAGGCCGTGAGCCTGTATTTTGTCAATCAACATTTACTGAGCACCTACTGTATACCAACCATAATTATTCCAAAGATTATTGTTGTTTTCATTATTATTATTATTTTAATTAATTAATTATTTTGAGATGGAGTCTCACTCTGTCGCCCAGGCTGAAGTACAGTGGTGCAATCTCAGCTCACTGCAACCTCCACCTCCCGGATTCAAGCGATCCTTCCACCTCAGCCTCCCGGGTAGCTGGGATTACAGGCATGCGCCACCATGCCGGCTAATTTTGTTATTATTTTTAGATGTACATAGGGAAACTGAGGCCCTTAGAGTTGGGGGTCAGAGACCCAGTGTCACAGAGCTGAGCTGGGATTTGATCCAGTGCAGGAAGGTCAGGAAGAACTCTCTCCTTCCCTGGCGACAGTGAACAAAGTCCCAGGGAAGGCTTTCATTGGCCAAGCCCAGGCCCTTGGAGCCAGTCCCTAGGGTGGGTAGATGTGTTTTGATTGACCAGATAAGGATCATCTACCCCAAATGTGGGATAAGGAGTAGCCTCCCCCAGCAATGGTAAAAGTTGGGAGGCTCTCCAGACAGAATTTTCTGGAAAGAGGGTAGGCAAAACCCCCAGGTGACCCTTAGAGTGATGACCCTCACCCCCTGACCTTCAATTTCCCCATCTCTAGAGTGAGTATGAGGACACTCTCACCAGAGTGAGGTGAGGGTGTATACAGCTGGCACTCAGTGCTTGCACATTCTCCACTGGCAGAATGACTCCCGGCGTGGCTCGGGCTCCCCGGAAGACACCCCTCGAAGCAGTGGTGCCTCTAGCATCTTCGACCTGAGGAACCTGGCAGCTGACTCATTGCTGCCCTCTCTGCTAGAGCGGGTGGTCCCAGAAGATGTGGACCGGCGCAATGAAACCCTTCGACGGCAGCACCGGCCCCCGGCCCTGCTCACCCTCTACCCGGCGCCTGACGAGGTGGGTGCCCCTTCCCAGATATCAGCCAACCAGCATTTACTGGGTGCCTATTGTATACTTCATGTTTATTCAATAGCTTCTATAGATGGACATCTACTATATACACCTGTATTAATCCAATCAGTGTTTATTGGGCACCTACTGTATATCCTATGTTTATTCAATAGCTTCTATATGTGGACACCTACTATATACCCCTATATTTATCCAACCAGCATTTATTGGGTGCCTATTGTATACTCTATGCTTATTTAATAGCTTCTAGGCCGGGCATGGTGGCTCATGCCTGTAATCCCAGCACTTTGGGAGGCTGAGGTGGGCAGATTGCTTGAGGCCAGGAGTTTAAGACCAGCCAACATGGTGAAACCCCATCTCTACTAAAAATACAAAAGTTAGCCAGGCATGGTGGCAGGTGCCTGTAATCCCAGCTTCCCAGGAGGCTGAGGCATGAGAATCGCCACAACCCGGGAGGTGAAGGCTGCAGTGAGCCGAAATCACCGTCACTGCACTCCAGCCTGGGCAGCAGAGCAAAACTGTGTCTCAAAAAAAAAAAAAAGTAGCTTCTGGCTGGGCATGGTGGCTCACACCTATAATCCCAGCACTTTGGGAGGCTGAGGCGGGTGGATCACCTGAGGTCAGGAGTTTGAGACCAGCCTGACCAACATGGTGAAACCCCATCTCTACTAAAAGTACAAAAATTAACCAGGCATGGTAGTGGGCGCCTGTAATCCCAGCTACTCTGAAGGCTGAGACAGGAGAATCACTTGAACCTAGGAGGCAGAGGTTGCAGTGAGCCAAGATCACACCACTGCATTCCAGCCTGGGCAACAGAGCGAGACTCTGTCTCAAAAAAAAAAAAGATAGCCTCTGTATATGGACACCTACTATATACCTTTATAGTTAGCTAACCAGTATTTATTGGGCACCTACTCTATCCCCTATGTTTATTCAATAGCTTTTTTTTTTTTTTTTTTTTTTTTGAGATGGAGTCTCGCTCTTGTCGCCCAGGCTGGACTGCAGTGGCGCTGTCTCCGCTCACTGCAAGCTCCGCCTCCCGGGTTCACGCCATTCTCCTGCCTCAGCCTCCCGAGTAGCTGGGACCACAGGCGCCAGCCACCACGCCCGGCTAATTTCGTATTTTTTTTAGTAGAGACGGGGTTTGGCCATGTTGGCCAGGCTGGTCTCAAACTCCTGACCTCAGGTGATCCGCCCACCTCGGCCTCCCAAAGTGCTGGGATTACAGGCTTGAGCCACCGCGCCTGGCCTCAATAGCTTTTATATATGGACACCTACTATATACTCCTATATTTATCCAACCATCAACACCATAGGAAAGGTAAAAAAATATATAAAATAATTTTTTTTTAATTAATTAATTTATTTATTTATTTATTATTATTTTTTCTTTTCTTTTTTTTAATTGATCATTCTTGGGTGTTTCTCGCAGAGGGGGATTTGGCAGGGTCACAGGACAATAGTGGAGGGAAGGTCAGCAGATAAACAAGTGAACAAAGGTCTCTGGTTTTCCTAGGCAGAGGACCCTGTGGCCTTCTGCAGTGTTTGTGTCCCTGGGTACTTGAGATTAGGGAGTGGCGATGACTCTTAAGGAGTATGCTGCCTTCAAGCATCTGTTTAACAAAGCACATCTTGCACCACCCTTAATCCATTCAACCCTGAGTGGACACAGCACATGTTTCAGAGAGCACAGGGTTGGGGGTAAGGTCACAGATCAACAGGATCCCAAGGCAGAAGAATTTTTCTTAGTACAGAACAAAATGAAAAGTCTCCCATGTCTACCTCTTTCTACACAGACATGGCAACCATCCGATTTCCCCACCTTTCCCCCCTTTCTATTCCACAAAACCGCCATTGTCATCATGGCCTGTTCTCAATGAGCTGTTGAGTACACCTCCCAGACGGGGTGGTGGCTGGGCAGAGGGGCTCCTCACTTCCCAGTAGGGGCGGCCGGGCAGAGGCGCCCCTCACCTCCTGGACAGGGTGGCTGGCTGGACGGGGGGCTGACCCCCCCACCTCCCTCCCGGACAGGGCGGCTGGCCGGGCAGAGGGGCTCCTCACTTCCCAGTAGGGGTGGCCGGGCAGAGGCGCCCCTCACCTCCCGGATGGGGTGGCTGGCCGGGCGGGGGGCTGACCCCCCCAATTTTTTTTTTTTTTTGAGACAAGTCTCGTTCTGTCACCCAGGCTGGAGTGCAGTGGCGCCATCTGAGCTCACTGCAACCTCCACCTCCCAGGTTCAAGCGATTCTTCTGCCTCAGCCTCCTGAGTAGCTGGGACTACAGGCACGTGCCACTATGCCTGGCTAATTTTTGTATTTTTAGTAGAGATAGGGTTTCACTATGTTGGCCAGGCTAGTCTCAAACTCCTGACCTTGTGATCTGCCCGCCTCAGCCTCCCAGAGTGCTGGGATTACAGGCATGAGCCACTGCGCCTGGCCAGAAAATAAATTTTTAAAAATTATTTATCCAACAAGCATGTATTGGGTACCAACTGTATATCCCTATATTTATTCAATACATGAATGCCTACCGTATAGTTCTCTATTTAATCAACCAATATTTATTGAACACCTACCACATATGTCTATTTTTATCCAACCAACATTTATTTGGTACCTAGTATATACTCCTGTGTTTGTATTTGGCCATTTATTGAGTGCTTACTATATACACCTATATTTATTCAATCAGTACTTACTGGGTGCCTTATTGGGTGTATATCCCTATATCTCCAGTCAACATTTATTGAATGCTTTCTGTATTTGCTTATGTTCATCCAACTAACTTTTAGTAGGTACCTATTGTATACCTCTATAATTATTCGACTAACATGTTTGGGTACCCACTGTATTGTTGGCATTGGGGATATAGCCATGAATAGAGAGACCCAGTCCCTGCCTTCAGAGTTCACTAGCGGAGGAGAGACCTCTCTACTAGGAACGTATAATCCAGACAGAGTAGTGCCATGATGAGGTGCTGGTAATTGTCCCTCACACGGTCCTCAGTGTCCCAGCCACCATGGCTCCTTACACCAGGACATTGTGGGCACCCGAAAGAGGTGCCTGCCCAGGACTCAGGGGTCAGGGAGGACTTCCTGGAGGAAGTGTTGGCTAAGCTGTAATCCCAGCTACTCCGGAGGCTGAGGCAGGAGAATCACTTGAACCTGGGAGGCAGAGGTTGCAGTGAGCCAAGATCACACCACTGCACTCCACCATGGGTGACAGAGCGAGACTCCATCTCAAAAAAAAAAAAAAGCTTCTATATATGGACACCTACTATATACCTCTATATAGTAGAAGTATATATGAACAGTGAGCAGACATTAGCAAGACAAGGAGGAGTGGGAGAAGACGGGCATTCCAGGCAGGGGAACAGCACGTGTAAAGGCTCACAGGCAGGGACGGAAAGACGGTTAGTCAGGCTGGGGTAGAGCTGGTCTGAGGCTGGGCATTCCAGACCCTTCCTGGAGGATGTCCCAGCTCCTCCCGCCCAGCTCCCACCCCCTACTCTTGGCAGGATGAAGCCGTGGAACGCTGTAGCCGCCCAGAGCCACCCCGCGAGCACTTTGGGCAGAGGATC
The DNA here is from genome assembly GCF_028858775.2 of Pan troglodytes. Taxonomy (NCBI): domain Eukaryota; kingdom Metazoa; phylum Chordata; class Mammalia; order Primates; family Hominidae; genus Pan; species Pan troglodytes. The sequence goes on along the minus strand of NC_072418.2, from coordinate 13,970,497 downwards.
TTGGTCAAGTGTCTGTCGCTCAAGTGAGTATACTGACATGTCTCTCTTCTTAGATGCGTGAAGCGACCACATGGGTTCCGGTGGGGTGCACACTACGTGAGTAGTGCCATTACCGTGTGCAGCCCTGTCACCTATGTGGCCACCTATGTATGGGCTTTTATGGGGGAAGGAAGACTTCCTTTTTCATTATCCTGAGTCTCCAATCCTTAAGTGCCAATTGTATGCCAGGATCAGTTCTCAGCCTTTCATGTATATGAACCCCGTCTAATCTTCACCACAACCTCATGAAGTGGGCACAGGTGGGGAAACTGAGGCACAGAGTGGTAACATGACACCAAGACCATACAACTTGTAAGGCTGGAGTCTGGCGCTTGCCTGCTCTGCTGCTGGGATCCAGGGTTTGGCCGGGAGGCTTTGGGGCGGGTGCTAGTGGCCCCGGGCCTGGCTCTCAGCCGCCCAGGGCCCCTCCACACCAGCCCCCGGGGAGCAGCAGAAGTGCGTGGGAACAGAGTTGAACAGGATGTGGACTTGGACCTGAGCCTGGCCCTGCCTCTCCCCACCCCGAGTTCTTGCCTGGATCGGGGCAGGAAAGGGAGGCTCCATTCTGGCCTGAGGCCTGGGTGGGCCTCCTGCCCTAAACACAAGGATTGGGAACTGGCTCTGTGGGCTCATCCAGTCATTCAACAAACACTTATTGGCCGGGCACGGTGGCTCCCACCTGTAATCCTAATACTTTGGGAAGCCAAGGCGGGCGGATCACCTGAGCTCAGGAATTTGAGACCAGCGTGGCCAACATGGCAAAACACCATCTCTACTGAGAAAAAAAAAAAAAAATTAGCCAGACGTGGTGGCAGGCACCTGTAATCCCCACTACTTGGGAGGCTGAGGCGGGAGAATCTCTTGACCCGGAGGGCAGAGGTTTCAGTGAGCCGAGATTGTGCCACTGCACTCCAGCCTCAAACAAACAAAGAAACAAAAATAAAACATTTATGAAGTCCCTACTGTATACAGGACACATAACCATGCGATGACCACACAGAGCCGGGGTAAGCGATGCTGAAAGTGCCTAGAGTCCTGGAGGAGTCCCCTGGCCCAGCTTGAGGGGTGCGAGCGGGTATCTGGGACAGCTTCCCTTGCAGGGGGACGTGTACATGAAGACCCAGTGAGGAAGAGGAGCTGGCTGAATAGAGAGGATGGAAGGGGTGTAACGGGGAGTGCTCAGTGTTTCAGTTTGGAGGTGCATGGTGAGCGGAGGCCAGCAAGGTGGAGTAAGACAGGGAAGGACTTTTATGGTGGCCATTCAGGTGAGCAAGATGGGAACTCCGTGCAGAGTGACAGTGGCTGCAGATGACACCCCAGAAAGGAGGGACAGGGAAACCCGGAAGTTGAGAATTTCAAGATGTGGGGATTGTTGAGCCCAAAACTGCCCCCATGCCGACTGAACAAGGGCCGTGGTTGCAGGGAGGAGCGCTGTGTGAGTTACTTACTGAGGGTGTAGGGAGGGGGAAAAAAAACTTCAGTGTCGGCTGGGCGTGGTGGCTCACGCCTGTAATCCCACCACTTTGGGAGGCTGAGGCGGGTGGGATCAGCCTGGCCAACATGGTGAAATCCCACCACGCACTTCAGCCTGGGCAACAGGGGAGACTCTGTCTAAAAAAATAAAATAAAAAATTCACAGCAAGCGGGGGACGTGATGGCTCATGCCTATTATCCCAGCACTTTGGGAGGCAGAGGCGGGGGCATCACTTGAGCCCAGGAGTTTGAGACCAGCCTGGGCAACATAGCGAGACCCCGTCTCTATATAATAAATACATACATACATAGAAACCCTGTCTCTACTAAAAACACAAAAAATTAGCTGGGCATGGTGGCATGTGCCTGTAGTCCCAGCTACTCAGGCGGCTGAGGCAGGAGAATTGCTTAAACCCGGGAGGCAGAGGTTGCAGTGAGCCGAGATCGCACCACTCCACTCCAGCCTGGGCAACAGAGCGAGACTCTGTCTCAAAAAAAAAAAACCAAGAAAAAACTTCAGTGCCTCAGTTTCCCCTTTTGCAAAATGAGATGTACCTTTTCTGCAAGCCCTTAAGTGGCGGTTCCATGCGGCCCAGTGGGAGTCAGATGCCCCCCACCTTGGGCCTCAAGAGGGAGTGGGGTGTGTGGACAGCGGGAAGTGTTAAGGAGAGCCCCCTCCCTCCCATTTACTTGTAGGTTCGAGATTGAAATTGAGCCCATCTTTGGGATCTTGGCTCTGTATGATGTGCGGGAGAAAAAGAAGGTAGGAGGCCCTTTTTTCTCTTTCCTCCCCTTCCTTCTCCTTGTTGGGGGGCTGTGGGCTTCCCAGAGCTGGTGGCCCAGCTGCCTCTGGTGTCCCCAGATCTCGGAGAACTTCTACTTCGACCTGAACTCGGACTCCATGAAGGGGCTGCTTCGGGCTCATGGCACCCACCCTGCCATCTCCACCCTGGCCCGCTCTGCCATCTTCTCTGTGACCTACCCCTCACCTGACATCTTCCTGGTCATCAAGGTGCCTGCTGGGGCTGGGCAAGGGGGTGGTAATGGCGAATGTCACTGATTTAGTCCCTGCCTTCACAGAATGAGACAGATACATCACCAAGAAGGGTAATCAGGGCTGTTGTGGGGGAAACACAGGCAGGGAGGAGGCCCCTGACCCAACTCAGGTGGGGAGAAATCACCAAGGGCTTCCAGGGAGAGGCGACAGTTGAGCTGAGAACCATATGTGGGCAGCCTGGGGAGAAAAGCCATCCCTGGGCACATGTGACAGGCTGGGGTCCTTGGAGGTGGGTGAGATGCTGTTGGGAAGTTTGTGGACAGATGAAAGACATAGTTGGCACCCTCATTTGAGATTTTCTGTTTCTGGGAGGGAGGTCAAATTTCTTTTCTCAAAACCTTCAATTAGTTTGCAATGATGAAATGAATCCAGTGTCCACAGGCAAGTGCTGCTATGGTCACGCTTCACAGGGATCCCTCCTTCAGTCCTCACCACAGGGCCCAAGGTGGAGGGGTGCCATGGCTCCCATTTTCCAGATGGGGAAACTGAGGCACAGAGTGGATAGGGTCCCACTGCCCAGGGTCCCACAGCCCCTGAGTGGTCAGGATTGGAGTCTAGGCCTCATGGCTCAGAGCCATGCCCAGAGTGGCCTCTGTTTACACTAACAAAGAAAAATGTAGGGAAGGCCAGGCACAGTGACTCACAACTGTAATCCTAGTACTTTGGGAGGCTGAGGCGGGAGGATCGCTTTAGCCCAGGAGTTCGAGACCAACCTGGCCAACATGGTGAAACCCATTCTCTACTAAAAACACAAAAATTGGCTGGGCGCGGTGGCTCACGCCTGTAATCCCAGCACTTTGGGAGGCCGAGGCAGGCAGATCACCTGAAGTTGGGAGTTCCAGACCAGCCTGACCAATGGTGAAACCTCGTCTCTACTAAAAATACAAAAATTAGCCGGACGTAGTAGCAGGCGCCTGTAGTCCCAGCTACTCGGGAGGCTGAGGCAGGAGAATTGCTTGAACCCGGGAGGCAGAGGTTGCAGTGAGCCGAGATTGGGCCATTGCACTCCCGTCTGGGTGACAGAGCGAGAACCCATCTCAAAAAAAAAAAAAAAAAAAAAAAAAAGCCAGGTGTGGTGGGTCATACCTGTAATCCCAGCTACTCAGGAGGCTGAGGCAGGAGAATTGCTTAAACTCAGGAGGCAGAGGTTGCAGTGAGCTGAGATCCCATCATGCACTTCAGCCTGGGCAACAGGGAGACTCTGTCTAAAAAAAAAAAAAATTCACAGCAAGCCGGGAACGTGATGGCTCATGCCTGTTATCCCAGCACTTTGGGAGGCAGAGGCAGGGGCATCACTTGAGCCCAAGAGTTTGAGACCAGCCTAGGCAACATAGCGAGACCCCTGTCTCTATATAATACACACATACATACATACATACATACATACATACATACATAAATGTAAATAAATAAGTAAATTTAGGGAAAATATCACCAGCTAAAGGTAGGCTTGGAGTTTAGGGGTAGATCTGAAGAATGGGAGGGAGTAGCCACCAGGCAGGCCAACACTAACCCTTGATCCCAAGGACAGCGGGAGCCATGGGAGGTGTTGGAGCAAAGGCCTTCATATGATAGGAGTGTCCGAGGGCCCATGAGGGGTCCAGGAGGCTGGGGAGCCAGCACGGGGGAACAGAGCGTTCGGGCAGCGCCTAACTGGATTCATTCATCTGCCCCGCAGTTGGAGAAGGTGCTTCAGCAAGGGGACATCAGTGAGTGCTGTGAGCCTTACATGGTATTGAAAGAAGTGGACACAGCCAAGGTAAGCGTGTGGAGGCTGGACTAGGGGCAACAGATCCCTGACTCAGCAGGGCTAGGATGCTGAGCTGGCAGGGGACGGGGTCTCCCCATAGAACAAAGAGAAGCTAGAGAAGCTGCGCCTGGCGGCCGAGCAGTTCTGCACCCGCCTGGGCCGCTACCGCATGCCCTTCGCCTGGACGGCCGTGCACTTGGCCAACATCGTGAGCAGCGCTGGGCAGCTGGACCGGGACTCTGACTCGGAGGGCGGTGAGGAGGCGGGGCTAACAGGCTTGGGGCGGGGCTAAAGGGTGGTGCTGACAGGCCTGGGGCGGGGCTACGGGGCGAGGGGGTGCGCCCTCTGCTGGCCGAACTGTGCCGCCCCTGAGTCTCCCTGTTTCATCTTGGTCCCCCTTTTGTCATTGTCATTCCCTCCCCTAGAGCGCCGGCCAGCCTGGACAGACCGCCGCCGTCGGGGGCCCCAGGACCGGGCGAGTAGTGGGGACGACGCCTGCAGCTTCTCTGGCTTCCGTCCAGCCACGCTAACTGTCACAAACTTCTTTAAGCAGGTGTCCTACCCTGGGGCCAGGCACTCCCCCACTCCCTGCTGGCTGCATTAGCCCTGGGGACCCCTAGCCCCCTGGCCCAGGCTGACGGGAACGGGTCCCATGTAGGAGGCTGAGCGACTCAGTGACGAGGACCTCTTCAAGTTCCTGGCTGACATGAGGCGCCCGTCGTCCCTGCTGCGGCGACTACGTCCTGTGACTGGTGCGTGGCACACCCCATACACAAGAAGTATCACTCTCACTCAGCCACTCAACAAACCTACACTGAGAGCACCTACTGTGCCAGGGGCATCAGAGACCCAACGATGACCATGATAGACAAATCCCTGACCTCAGGGGCTGGCTACAGCTTCTAATGGGGACCATAGACAAGAAGCAGAATAAATAAGATGGATACAGCGTCAATAGGTGGTTAATGGCAGCGGGGCAGGCAGGGGTCCTGGGGGCAGAGTTGGTCAAATGTAGGGGTAAGGCTGGGGTGCAGTGGCTTAAGTCTGTAACCCCAACACTTTGGGAGGCTGAGGCAGGAGGATGACTGAGCCCAGGAGCTCAAGACCAGCCTGGGGGCCAGGTGTGATGGCTCATACTTGTAATCCCAGCACTTTGGGAGGCCGAGGCGGGCAGATCACTTGAGGTCAGGAGTTTGAGACCAGCCTGGCCAACATGGTGAAATTCCATCTCTACTAAAAATACAAAAATTCACCAGGTGTGGTGGCACACACCTGTAATCCCAGCTACCTGGGAGGCTGAGGCAGGAGAATCACTTGAACTGGGGAGGCAGAGGTTGCAGTGAGCCGAGATCGCCCCACTGCACTCCAGCCTGAGCAACAGAGCGACTCCACTTAAAAAAAAAGAAAAACAAAAACGAAAAAAAATTTAGGGTGACAGACAGCAGAGTTGAGGGCAATTTCTGGCCTTGGCGCCTGAGGGACACAGCCCCCAGTCCCCAGAGAACATCGTGGGAGAGTCTGCCCTGACTCCACAGCCCAGAAAGGGTGGGCTGGGCCAGGAGGCTCCCAGGCAGGTGCAAACCGGTTCTTCCCTTCCCAGCCCAGCTCAAGATCGACATTTCTCCGGCTCCTGAAAATCCCCACTTCTGCCTCTCCCCTGAGCTGCTTCATATCAAGCCCTACCCGGACCCCAGGGGCCGGCCCACCAAGGAGATTCTGGAGTTCCCCGCCCGCGAAGTCTATGCCCCCCATACCAGCTACAGGTACGGCCTCTGGGGCCCAGCTGGGCACTTGAATGGGAGGTATTCATACATCATGCTGGGTGGGGTCTCCCTAAGCCGAGGACACACACGGACACCCTGGGTGAGATGCCACGACTCTGCTTTAATGAGGGGTGTGTAGGCATGAAAGGGTACACGTCCTTCCTCCACCCCTCCCCAATGGGGCTACATCCTCTGCCTTTGTCCCCGCCTGCGTCTGTCTCTGCTCTGTGCTCAGAAGTGGGGCCCGGCGCCCTGGCTGATCCCAGTGAACAGGCAGCTCCTCCCTGCACACGGGCCTCACGGGGCGGGGAAGTGCTCCTTGCAGCATGATTGGTCCTCAGTTCCATCCAGGCAGATTCAGGCTGGGAGCGCCGCTGTGTGGAGTCTGGGGAGGGAGATGTGGCTCAGCCCAGGTGAGGGGGCCCCTTTCCAGCTGCCCTGTGCGCCCCCCATCCAACTGCCCTGCCTGCCAAACCCCTGCCAGGCTCACCTCTCCTGGATCTGTCGCAGCCGATGCTGCTGTGCCACCATCTCCCGCCTCTGCCGCTGCACGTGGCCTGTGAGGGCCCATAGGATGTGGCTCTGCTTGTCAGCGTGAGCCTGTAGGGGTCAGAATGGAAACCTCAGCCGACAGCCACCTCACCTCCCATCCCCTGACCCTCTGCCCCAGCCCCCCATTGTATCTATGTGACCCAGCAAGTCAACAATGCTCTTTGGCCTCAGTTTCCCCATCTGTAAAATGGGGATAAAATAGGACTCACTTCATGGGGAGGTGATGAACATCCTATGGATTTTTTTTTTTTTTTTGAGTCTCACTCTGTCACCCAGGCTGAGTGCAATGACACGATCTCAGCTCACTGCAACCTCCGCCTCCCAGGTTCAAGCGATTCTCCTACCTAAGCCTCCTGAGTAGCTGGGACTACAGGCATGTGCCACCACACCCAGCTAATTTTTTGTATTTTTAGTAGAGACGGGGTTTCACCATGTTGGCCAGGGTGGTCTCGAACTCCTGACCTTAAGTGTTCCACCCACCTTAGCTACCCAAAGTGCTGGGATTACAGGCATGAGCCACCATGCCCGGCCATCATATGGATTATTAAAGGGCATAGAACAGTGCTGGGTACTTACTGGGTGCTCACGAAATGTTACCAGTTTCTCTAGTAGTAAGAATTTATTGGCCAGGTGTAGTGGCTCACACCTGTAATCCCAGCACTCTTTGAAACCGAGGCAGGCAGATCCCTTGAGGTCAGGAGTTCGAGACCAGTCTGGCCAACATGGTGAAATCCCATCTCTACTAAAAAGTACAAAAATTAGCTGGTGCACCTGTAATTCCAGCTACTCGGGAGGCTGAGGCAGGAGAATCACTTGAACCTAGGAGGTGGAGGTTGCAGTGAGCCAAGATCACACCACTGCACTCCAGCCTGGGCAACAGTGAGACTCTGTCTCAAAAAAAAAAAAAAAAGAGTTTATTGAGCACCAACTGTGTGCCCGCCCCATGCTGAATATTTTACCTGCATTGAGTACCTGGCCCTACTGTGAGATATCAGGTGTTGCCCTTATTTGCAACTGAGGCACACAAAAGGGAAACTGAGGCACACAAAAGGACTTGAGTTTTGTCTGGGGACATGCAGGGTAGAGGCCACAGAGCTGGGAGGCTGATCTGGGAGGTCTTTGGGACTCAAGGTGCAGAAGCGAGTTCTGGCCAGAAATCAGGGTCTCAGCCCACTAGGGTTGGGGGAGCTCCTTACCTTTAAGACCTCAAATTCTCGGTAGGCAGGGCCCAGCCAGGCGCTCCTCAGCTGGACTTCTAGCCGCCGCACGCTGTCCCGTAGCACCTTCTGTGCCTGGGCCACCTCCCCCAGCACCTCAGCTGTGGCCTCTGCCTGCAGCTGCAGAATATCCTCCTCCATCTGCTTAATAAACAGTGGGTCACTAGTAGGATGACCAACTCATCTTTGTGTACCTAAGGACTTGCCTGAGTTTATCGCTGAAAATCTTGTATCCCAGGAATCCCTTCAGTCCTGGGCAAACCAGGATGGTTGGTTACCCTAGACACGAACTCCTCTTCGGACTCCTGGCCACCCTACAGTGTCGCAGCTACGGTGCCCACCTGAGTCTCCAACAGGCTTGCCCGAAGTTCCTGGGCTGCATCCCGGCCCCGGCTGACCTCCTGCCCCAGGAGTTCTATTGTGCGGCCATAGAGACCCAGGCTGTTCCTGGCCTTTGTCAGCCGTCCCTCCGTGGTCCTGTACACACCGTTGAGGGCCTGGCCCAGCTGCAGGGTCCCGTGGAAGAGCAGGGTCAGCTCCTCATGCTGTGCCAGTTCTGGGCCGCCCATGGGGGCCGCTGAGGCAGGCCGGGTCACCATTGCCAGGGCCCACAGCAGGCACAGAGCAGGCACTGGCATGACTGAGGGTCTCAGTGTGTAGCCACAGCACTGTCACTGAAGCCTTTTATGCCTCACACCCCCACTGATCCCCAGTCAATCGTTAACTGGCCAACCTGGTGCCCCGCATTGCACAAGGGCCTGGCGGTGGTGCGATAGTTGCATCAGGCGAATGTCCGGCTAGGCCACGCCGGGATCACGCTTCCTGGGGCTCAGGGCCAGGTGTGGGTGGGGGGCATTGGGAGAGGACGGGCCCCAGACCCTGCTGGGAGTTCCTGAGACTCACCATGCTGAGCCTGTTTCTCCATCTATGAATAGGCATCGCAATTATGACGGTAATAACAGTAAAGATTTTATAAGCATTGATGGTTTGCCCTGAGCTGTTTGACCTGCCATTACAATATCTGCTCTTTTTCCCCTCCCACACACTTGCCACGTGGGGGCTTTTATTGGCCTGGTTAGTATCCAAGGGGGCAGGTGCAGGTGGCAGAGACTCTCCCAAGGTCACACAGCCTGATCTCCAAGACCTGCATATGCCCAGATCACCACTGACTGCCATTTTACTCCCTGGGTGATTGTGCAAGTACCTCAGTTTCCCTGCTTGTAAAATGGCGGTGATGTTAGTCCTGCCTCATGAGCTACTTGTGAGAAGTAAATGAGTTATTTCATGTTGAGTGCTTAGAACAGAGCCTGGCACACAGTAGGCGTGATTATTTCATTGTTGTAGTAATAGTGTTTGGTGCAATTATTGTCATTGTTGTTATTTATCATCATCAGTATCATTACAAAGGCTCAGCTGGAAGGCCTGAAGTGCCCATTATACACATAGGGAAACTGAGGCCCAGAGAGGGTCAAGGCTTGCACAGAGTTGCCCCTGGGGGAAGGAGGCATGACTCGGACTCTGGCCTCAGTTTCCCCACCTGAGAAATAGGCCACATAACTCTAGTGACCTCCTGGGGGAAGGGCAGTCAGGCCCTTGGGTGGGGCTTAGGCTTGACCACTGGCCACCTGAGGTACCTTGGAACTCTGGCCCTGAGTGCCTCGCTATTCTCTGCCTTCTGTGTGTCACTGTGCCCCATGAGTGCCTCCAATGTCCTTCTGTATTCCCACCCTCTACCACACTGTTCCCAATCTGTGTTTGTAGGGTGCTCGTTTGTCCCCCACCCTCTGCCTTCTGTCCTGTCTCCTGACTGATACCTGTATTACCTCTCGCTGGGCCCTCAATGCCCCAGCCTCATGACCTACTCTTCCTGGACTGTCTGTGCTCCCAGCCAGCCTTGTCCCATCACCCCAGCCTTGTATGTGCACCTTCAGGGCCCCTGTCCCTCTGACACCCCCATCCTGCCCCCCACAGGAACCTGCTGTACGTGTACCCACACAGCCTCAACTTTAGCAGCCGCCAGGGCTCCGTGCGCAACCTTGCTGTGCGAGTGCAGTACATGACAGGCGAGGACCCCAGCCAGGCTCTGCCGGTCAGTGGCTGTGCCCCAGGGAAGGGGGGTAGGGCATCCCCCATGGGTCTCTCATGAATCCACTCTCCCAGGTCATCTTTGGCAAGTCCAGCTGCAGTGAATTTACCCGCGAGGCCTTCACACCGGTGGTCTACCATAACAAGTATGTAGGGGGACACATGAGGAACTTGGGGGCACTCATGGGGGTAGGAGGATGTCCCTTATATATACACATAAGGCAGCATCGATGGGAAGATGGGGGACAGGAAGAAGAGAGGTAGAGGCTCCCAGAGTGCTAATGAGGGAAGCTGGGGCAGACAGCAGAGACAGTGGGGCCTAGCAGCAATGAGGGCGTGGCATGGCAGAGGTGATGGGGCAGACAGTGGGGACCCCAGCCCCCAGCAGATCCCCCAGCCCGATTCTGCCAGGTCCCCCGAGTTCTACGAGGAGTTCAAGCTGCATCTTCCAGCCTGCGTGACAGAGAACCATCACCTGCTGTTCACCTTCTACCATGTCAGCTGCCAGCCCCGGCCGGGCACTGCCCTGGAGACACCCGTGGGCTTTACTGTGAGCCGTCCCCTCCCTCCCTCCCCCTGAGCCCTCCTCGTCCCCCAACCTGGCCGCAGACCTGACCTCCAGCCTCTCCCCAGTGGATCCCACTGCTGCAGCACGGGCGCCTGAGGACCGGCCCCTTCTGTCTCCCAGTGTCTGTGGACCAGCCGCCGCCCAGCTATTCCGTGCTCACACCCGACGTATGTGCCCTGGAGCTCCTGCCTGCCAATGCACTGTCCCCAGAAGCACTCCCGAGTCACCTGCCTTCCTTCCTGTCAATCCTGGGAGGCTTGTTATCCTCTACTGGTGCCTCCAGGGCCCCTGTGTAGCTCATTATCCCCCTATTAATGCCTCTCTGTGTCCTACATGTCCTCCCCAAAGATTCCCATTGCCTCTCTGCTCCATTCCCACTTTAGCGACCCTGACTGCCTTCCTGATCACTGTCCCCTGCCCTCGTAGTACCTTATCATTCCCCATGAATGCACCATCGTTAATGACCCTAGGCCTCAAATCCTCCTATCCTGTTTCCTGACCTACTCAATGAATATTCATTCACCCTGTGTCTCCATTCTCTGCCCCCCTCTTGGCATGTGGATTTCCAGCCTGCCCAGTGGACCCTCTCAGTCTACTGGGACCAGGGCTGGGGGCAGGGTGCTTGGCTGCACCCCCAGACCGGGCTACACTCACGCTGCAGTGTCGCAATGGCTGGGGCCGCTGGGTGACCTGATCAGTTGGGGAGGGCTGACCAGTGCCCACCTGGTGCCTCCCTCCCACAGGTGGCGCTTCCGGGCATGCGCTGGGTGGACGGTCACAAGGGTGTGTTCAGTGTGGAGCTCACGGCCGTGTCCTCTGTGCACCCCCAGGTACGGGGTGGGGCGGGAACCAAGAGTCCCGCCCTGCTCCCCTCTTGCCTGCCCTAGGATTGAGTAACAGTTGCCGATGGCCGGGGAGGTCTGGCCTCAGGCCTTGGACGTGACTTTGGTCAGCTGGACCCAGCTTTAAGGGAAGCTGCTGATTCAGGCAGGGGTGGTCTTCATCCCCTGAGGCCCCACCCTGCTCACTCCACATCCCTACCCAGGACCCCTACCTGGACAAGTTCTTCACCCTGGTGCACGTCCTGGAGGAGGGAGCCTTCCCATTCCGGCTCAAGGACACTGTGCTGAGCGAGGGCAACGTGGAGCAGGAGCTGCGGGCCAGTCTTGCAGCACTGCGCCTGGCCAGCCCCGAACCCCTCGTGGCCTTCTCCCACCACGTGCTGGACAAGCTCGTGCGTCTGGTCATCAGGCCCCCGATCATCAGTGGCCAGATTGGTAAGCGAATGTGGCCTCAGACCTCAGTTTCCCCATCCACATGGCTCCTCAGTCCTGAGGTCCTGAGGGATCTTCTATAAGCCCATTTACCTCTCTGGCCATTTTTCTCATCTGAAAAATGACCTCCAGTCCCCTGCACCCAGAGAAGGTCTTCTGTGACCCTTTGGCTCGGGTGCAGCGGTTCACGCCTGTCATCCCAGCACTTTGGGAGGCCGAGGCGGGCAGATCACCTGAGGTCGAGAGTTCGAGACCAGCCTGACCAACATGGAGAAACCCCTTCTCTACTAAAAATACATAATTAGCTGGGCGTGGTGGCGCATGCCTGTAACCCCAGCTACTCGGGAGGCTGAGGCAGGAGAATTGCTTGAACCTGGGAGGCGGAGGTGACAGTGAGCTGAGATCATGCCACTGGACTCCAGCCCGGGCAACAGAGCAAGACTCCATCTCAAAAAAAAAAAAAAAAAAAAAAAAAAAAAAAATTTGTGACCCCTTAATGAGCACATGATCCCTCAAATCCTGATGTCTTTATATTTGGAAAGTGGGCGGGGAGGTGAGAGGCCTTGGGCCCTGGAACTTGGCCTCTGCTCTGCCCTGCAGTGAACCTGGGCCGTGGAGCCTTTGAAGCAATGGCCCATGTAGTCAGCCTTGTTCACCGGAGCCTGGAGGCAGCCCAGGATGCCCGCGGTCACTGCCCACAGCTGGCTGCCTACGTCCACTATGCCTTTCGCCTGCCTGGCACTGAGCCCAGCCTCCCGGATGGTGAGTTTGTAGAAATCCCTGGGAGACGAGAAATATCTGGGAGAAGAGGCTGGGTGCGGTGGCTCACGCCTGTAATCCCAGGACTTTGGGAGGCCGAGCTGGATGGATCATTTGAGGTCAGGAGTTCGAGATCAACTTGGCCAACATGATGAAACCCTGTCTCTACTAAAAATACAAAAATTAGCTGGGGCCAGGCATGGTGGCTAATGCCTATAATCCCAGCACTTTAGGAGGCCAAGGCAGGGGGAATCACTTGAGGGGGTCAGGAGTTCAAGACCAGCCTGGCCAACATGGTGAAACCCCGTCTCTACTAAAAATACAAAAATTAGCCAGGCATGGTGGTAGGTGCCTGTAATCCCAGCTACTAGGGAGGCTGAATCATTTGAACCCAGGAGGCAGAGGTTGCAGTGAGCCAAGGTCATGCCACCGCACTCCAGCCTGGGTGACAGAATGAAACTCCATCTCAAAAAACAAAAACAAAAACAAAAATTAGCCAGGTGTGGTGGCACATGCCTGTAGCCCCAGCTACTCAGGAGGCTGAGGCAGAAGAATCACTTGAACCCGGGAAATGGAGATTGCAGTGAGCTGAGATCACGCCACTGCACTCCAGTCTGGGCAACAGAGCAAGACCCTGTTTCAAAAAAAAAAAAATAAATAAGAAAGAAAGATCTGGGAGAAGAGCATCCAGGTAGTGAGAATAGCATGTGCAAAGGCCCTGAGGCCTCACAGGCCTTGGCTGGTGTGAGCAACTTGCAAGAGAGATAATGTCTTGCCCACTTTTGCCCCATCCCTGGGGTGTGGCTTCTGTGTGCTTGGCTGGAAAACGATTCAGATAGTCAGCAAGCCTCTTCAGTAGCTTGGAGCGGAGACTGAAGCTGAGCTGCCTAGATGTGAATCCTGGCCCTGCCACCTACAGTCTCTGTGACCTTGGGCAAGTGACGTCACTTCTCTGAGCCTGTTTTTCCTTTTGTAAAACAGGGATAATAATAGTACCCACCTCATGGGGGCACTGGTAATAGTAAGTGACATAGTAATCCACACAAAATGGTTAGCACATAGTGAACCCTCAATAGAGTTGGATTTTTTTTTTTTTTAATTTGCCAAATAAACACCAATCCCTATGTGTCAGGCATTATTCTCAGGGTTTTTTTCTTTTTTCTTCTTTTTTTTTTTTTTCTTTTTTTTAAGAGTCAGGGTCAGCCAGGCATGGTGGCTCACAGCTGTAATCCCAGAACTTTGGGAGGCTGAGGCAAGTGGATCACCTGAGATCAGGAGTTTGAGACCAGCCTGTCTCAAAAAATAAAATAGGCCAGGCACAGTGGCTCACGCCTGTAATCCCAGCACTTTAGGAGGCTGAGGCAAGTGGATCACCTGAGATCAGGAGTTTGAGACCAGCCTGTCTCAAAAAATAAAATAGGCCAGGCACAGTGGCTCACGCCTGTAATCCCAACACTTTGGGAGGCTGAGTCAGGCAGATGACAAGGTCAACAGATCGAGACCATCCTGGCCAACATGGTGAAACCCCGTTTCTACTAAAAATGCAAAAATTAGCTGGGCATGGTGGCTCACGAATGTAGTCCCAGCTACTTGGGAGGCTGAGGCAAGAGAATCACACGAACCCAGGAGATGGAGGTTGCAGTGAGCCAAGATCTCCCCACTGCACTCCAGCCTGGCGACAGAGCAAGACTCCGTCTCATAAAAAAAAAAAAAAAAAAAAAATTAGCTGAGCATGCTGGTGCGTGCTTGTAATCCTAGCTACTCAGGAGGCTGAGGCAAGAGAATTGCTTAAACCTGGGAGGCAGAGGTTGCAGTGAGCTGAGATCGTGCCATTGCACTCCAGCTTGGGCAACAAGAGTGAAACTCTAAGAAAAAAAAAAAAAAAGTCAGGGTCTTATTCTGTCGGCCAGGCTAGAGTGCAGTGTCACGATCATAACTCACTGCTGCCTTAAACTCCTGGGCTCAAGTAATCCTGTTGCCTCAGCCTCTCCAAGTAACTGGAACCACAGGCGCACACTGCCATGCGCGGCTAATTTTTTCATTAATTTTTTTGTAGGGACAGAGTCTCGCTATGTTGGCTGGGCTGGGCTTGAACTCTTGGGCTCAAGTGATCCTCCTGGCTCGCCCTCCCAAAGTGCTGGGATTATAGGCATGAGCCACTGTACCTGGCCTATTCTCAGTTTTTCAGTGCCCCCCCAATCTCTGTGAGGCGGCAGCCATTATGACTATTTTATAGATGAGGAACTTAGAGGCTCAGAGAAGGAAAGTGATTTTGCAGAGATTAGCTGAGTAGGAAGGGACTGGGAGGCATCACATCAGGTGGGTGGGTAGTTGACCCTATTCACTCCATCCTCAGGGGCCCCTCCAGTGACAGTGCAGGCTGCCACACTGGCCCGTGGCTCTGGTCGCCCCGCAAGCCTCTACCTGGCGCGTTCCAAGAGCATCAGCAGCAGCAACCCTGACCTCGCCGTGGCCCCTGGCTCTGTGGATGACGAGGTTTCCCGCATCCTGGCCAGCAAGGTAGGGCAACGGGGGCCCTGGAATCTCCAGCCTCAGTGGTTGTGGTTGCCACATGGGTGGGCGAAGAATCTTTGTTGATGAAGCATGGGAAACAACAGAGACGACAGCGTGAATGAAGGCGTAACTCTGGGCAGCAGAGTTGGGCTGGGCTGTCACAGGTTGTGGGGTATGGATCAGACTTTGTGTTGAGCTCTGTACTCCATGACTGACCCGAGGATGGGTGGCAGAGCTTGGCGTGGCTGAACAAAGAGCAATATGTACCTAGTGTGGCAGGTACATATACACATTCACCTTATGCATATACCTACACAGGTGCATATACACATTCACCCCATGCATATATGTACATGGGTGCATATACACATTCACCCCCCATGCATATACATACACAGGTGCATATACACATTCACCCCATGCATATATGTACATGGGTGCATATACACATTGACCCCCACATGCATATACCTACACAGGTACATAGGCACATTCACCCTATGCATATATGTACATGGGCACGTATACGTGTTCACCCCATGCATGTGTGGACACAAGTGTGTATACACATTCACCCCATGCATATATGTACACAGGTGCGTATACACATTCACCCCATGCATATACAGACACGGGTGCGTATACACATTACCCCATGCATATACAGACACGGGTGCGTATACACATTCACCGCATGCATATACTTACACAGGTGCATATACACAGTCATCCTGTGCCTGTATGTACCTGGGTCTGTATACACATTCACCTGATGCATATATGTGTACGGGTGTGTATACACATGCACCCCATGCACAGACTTACAGGGGTGTGTATGCATGCACCTGTGGACCCACATACACAAGTTATGTAAAGGCATGCACCCAATGGACCTATATACACGTGCACATTTTTCAGGATTGTGTGTAGGTGCACATGTGGGCACATGTATGGTCGAGAACCGTGTCCACACTTGGTATTTCATGCTGCTTTCCCTGTCCTCCACTGGGGATGCTACCACTTCTCCGTGTATCTCCAGGGCATCGATCGCTCACACTCCTGGGTGAATTCCGCTTATGCTCCAGGAGGCAGTAAGGCTGTGCTGCGGCGGGCGCCCCCTTATTGTGGGGCCGACCCCAGACAGGTGCCCTTCCTACCTGTCCCTGCACTCATGTGACACCACCTCAGCATGAGCTCCTCCCACCTTCCTGGCTGCATCTGACTAACCTAGGGGGTCTGCCTGAAGGAGGTGGCAGACCCCTCTCCTGCCTTTGTTTGGGGCTGTGAAGTCTGTGTTTAGGCATCACTGGGTCATCTTAACTGGCCTTTTGCTGCCACATAGGCCACAGTCTCAGATGGAGACAGAAGGCACAGGGGTAATATGCAAATAGCATGCAAATGAAGTGCAAATCCAGTCACCCATAACCTCACTGCCCTGCATGGCCTATTCACCTCCCTTTAATCCACCCCTGATGATGGGACTCTCAAAGGGCTGGAATGGAACCTCTCGGCTCCCCTATCCCATTTTAGACAAAGAGCTCCCCTTACCCTGCCTCTTTCCAGGTACCTGGTGTAGGGGGACGCTTTGCCTCCAAACAGACCTGGGTTCAAGTCCTAGCTCTGCTATGAGCTCACCCCATGCTCTGAGCAATTGGATGCATCTTCCTGAGCCTCAGTTTCTTCATTTGTAAAATGGAGATAACACTCCAAATTTTCGGATGCAGTTTAGACTCAAAATATAGTGCTCCCCCAGCAGTCCTGAGCCTGTGCTTGAGTTAGGGCTGAGGGCACTGCAGTGGGATTTTGTTGGGATGATAGATTCTTGGTCTGGCCTTGACCCTGAGCTTCCAGCTAGTTGGGGAAATAGACCGGATCAAACAAATGCATAAGTATATGATCACACAGCGTGGAAAGGAAGCAAGTAGCAACCGAATACCAGCTTCCCTCTGGGTGGTCTTGGGGGCTTCTCCAGGGGAGTGACATCTTTTGCTGGGACCCGAAGGGTAAGATAGAGTCAGCTAGGGAAGGGTGGGTGGGTGTGGGTGTTCAGGAAGAGGGAAAGGCATGTACAAATATTGGGACCAAGGTCAGAGGACTGTACGCACAGAGAGGAGGCCACAGGGCTTGCTTCCTTACACACTTGGCCCTAGGGCCTATTCCAGCTCTGTGCCCATCACCAAGGTAACCTGTACCCTATGACAGGCCCAGGGGACTCCTAGCAGAACAAGCAGGGGGGCCTTTGGGCAGTCATTTCCTTGGATTGCTGGGAATCTGGAAATCAGGGTGACACTGAGGCTGGGCCTTTTCAATGGAAGGCCCTCACGGTGCACAGTGAGTTGCCAGGGCATGGCTGGGACTGGGGTAGCGGGAGAGCCCTCAAGTGTCAGAGTAGGTCCCAGGGTTGGGTCGTCTCTGTCATCAGACCTCCTGTTCCTGCAAGCAGCCTCACCCCCTAACCAGCGAAGGAGGAAGCGAGAGTGGAGCTTGAACTCCTCTGCCTATACCCATTTCACAGATGGGGATACTGAGGCCCAAGCCAGGCTTGGGCAGGGCCAGGCCTGGAACCTTGGGCTCTCTCTGCTATTCCTGGCACCTCACCAACATCTCACCTCCTCTGTCCTTATCTTCCTGCCTTGTCTTTCTCCTCCTTCCCCATCTTGTGTTTAACCTCCTCTGTCCACACTCACCCTCCTCCACCTCTGCGTCCTCCTCTCTGTCCTCTAGACTCACTGACTCGGTCACACTCTACACCTCGTCTACACTCACCCTCACCTTCTCTGGCCACACACATTCTTGCTGTCTACACTGATTTCATCTCCTCTGCCTTCACCCCACACACCACGTACCCATTCCCAGCCTTCGTGTGTTCTCGGTCCCGTTCCATCCACACTCCTCCTGCCTGTTGTGGTTGCACTGCTGTCACTGGTCACTGGCGTACTGTGTTTTCATTGTTATTCTCACCTCCTCCATCACATTCTTTTTTTTTTGAGACGGAGTCTCGCTCTTATCACTCAGGCTGGAGTGCAATGGTGCAATCTCGGCCCACTGCAGGCTCTGCCTCCCAGGTTCAAGCGATTCTCCTGCCTCAACCTCCCAAGTAGCTGGAATTACAGGTGCCTGCCACCACACCCAGCTAATTTTTGTATTTTTAGTAGAGACGGGGTTTCACCATTCACCATGTTGACTAGGATGGTCTCGATCTCCTGACCTCGTGATCCACCTGCCTCGGCCTCCCAAAGTGCTAGGATTACAGCATCCTCCTTTTTTTTTTTTTTTTTTTTTTTTTGAGATGGAGTCTTGCTCTGTCACCCAAGCTAGAGTGCAGTGGTACCATCACAGCTCACTGCAACCTCCAAGTCCCAGGGTCAAGCAATCCTCCTACTTTGGCCTCCTGAGCAGCTGGGACTACAGGCACACGCCACCAGGCCCAGCCATATATATATATTTTTGTTTGTTTGTTTGTTTGTTTGTTTTTGTCTTAGTAGAGTCAATGTCTGACTGTGTTGCCCAGGCTGGTCTTAAACTCCTGGGTTTGAGCAGTCTTCCTGCCCCAGCCTCCCAAAGTGCTGGGATAACAGGTATTGAGCCACCCCGCCCAGCCTCACGTTCTTCTCCCATACCCACACACCTTGATCTTGACTCACCCAGCTCTCTCCAGCGACTCTTTTATTTGTCCCTGCCTCCACTGCCCCGTCTACTCCCACAGCACCCTGGCCATTCCAACCAGCCTCCCCTCCCAACCCACGCCGGCCCATCTCTCTTTCTTGCCTGCCCCCATTGGCATCCATGGCCCTGGTCCATCCATGTGGAAGCATTTCTTTCTCTATATTCACACTAACCCACCTCTTTTCCCCATCCCTGTCTGTGTGGACACGTCTTTCCTCCAACCACGTACCCCTTCACCTCATCCACACTAACCTTCTCCTCGCCATCACATCCCATCATAGGCCATCGACCGCACCTCTAGCCGAGCCTCCTCCTACCTCGAGGGTTCCTCCTCGGCCCCACCAGCCACCCAGCTGAGACCCACTGTGCAGAAGGTAGTGGGGGGAGGGGCGGATGACTCTATTTTTGTCCTGGTCCCCAGCAAAGGGGTCCAGTGCTCCTCCCCCATCCAGAGTCCAGGGGGGTCTGGCGAGCCCAGGGAAAGGGCACTTCCACTCCTCTTGTCCCCCTCCTCCTGCCTGGCTCCTGCTGCACTAACCCCGAGCCCTCCAGCTGCATCTTCCCCTGGCATGTCTCCAGAGGGGGTACGGGAAGGGGTGGCACCTCGTACTCTGTGACCCCTGCCTCTGTCCCCAGCTGCTTCACGAGGAGCTGGCTCTGCAGTGGGTGGTCAGCAGCAGTGCCGTACGCGAGGCCATCCTCCAGCACGCCTGGTTCTTCTTCCAGCTCATGGTGAGACCCCCTCCTCCCTGCCTGGTGGCAAGAGACCCCCAGTGGAGCCCCTTCCTTTTTTAAAGAGAGAAGCCCCCTGGCCAGGCATAGTGGCTCACGCCTGTAATCCCAACACTTTGGGAGGCCGAGGCGGGCGGATCACGTGGTCAGGAGATCGAGACCATCCTGGCTAACACGGTGAAACCCCGTCTCTACTAAAAATACAAAAAAAAATTAGCCGGGCGTGGTGGCAGGCGCCTGTAGTCCCAGATACTTGGGAGGCTGAGGCAGAAGAATGGCGTGCACCCAGGAGGAGGAGCTTGCAGTGAGCCGAGATCATGCCACTGCACTCCAGCCTGGGCGACAGAGCGAGACTCTGTCTCAAAAAAAAAAAGAGAGAAGCCCCCTGAAATTGCACCTGAAATATTTGAAAAATAGCCCCAAGAGACCCCCCCCCCCCAACCTAGGGAGGTGAGAGGCACTTAAGGTGGTGTCTCCCTGGAGAGACTGTACCTGAAACCACCTTTAGAGAGAGCCTCCCTTCCCCATGAGACTCTTTAAGGAGAGAAACCATTAAGAGACCCTCACCTAGACGGGAGACCTCCATCCTGCAAGAGATATTCCTGGATAGAGAGAGAAAGCTGTGGTCAGGCACAGTGGCTCACGCCTGTAATCCCAGCACTTTGGGAGGCTGAGGCGGGTGGATCACTTGAGGTCAGGAGTTTGAGACCAGCCTGGCCAACATGGTGAAACCCCATCTCTACTAAAAATACAAAAGTTAGCCGGGCGTAGTAGTGCGTGCCTGTAATCTCAGCTACATGGGAGACTGAGGCAGGAGAATCGCTTGAACCCAGTAGGCAGAGGTTGCAGTGAGTCAAGATTATGCCACTGCACACCAGCCTGGGTGACGGCAAGACTCCATCTCAAAAAAAAAAAAAAAAAAGAGGGAAAGCTTTCTGATCAAGGTAAGACACATCCCTAAAACTCTTCAATAGGTTATTTGAAGCCTCCTTCCCAGGGCCTGCTGGCTGCATCCCCTCTGGGCCTCCAATAAAGCTCCCTTCAAATCCAGTGCCTCAAGCCCCACCCTTTGTCCCACCTCTGGACTTGCCCTGGGGAGACCCGCATAAGCCCCTTCCACATCCTCTCAGCCTTCCCACTCTCTACACTTTGCCTGGGATGCTCACAGGATCTGCCCACGGCTTTCTTAAGCCCCATCCATAGGTCACAAGCCCCACCCACATCCCTCAGGCCCCAGCTTCTACCTGCAGCTACAGGGCTCAAACCTACCTTCAGCCCACCTCCATTGCTAATAAAGCCCCGCCCCTCCTGTCAAGCCTCCTCCACCCACAGCCCTTCAAGCCCCACCCACAGCCCTTCAAGCCCCACCCACAGCCCTTCAAATCCCACCCACAGCCCTCTCACCTCACCCCCAGGTGAAGAGTATGGCGCTGCACCTGCTTCTTGGACAGCGACTAGACACACCCCGCAAGCTGCGCTTCCCCGGACGCTTCCTGGACGACATCACTGCCTTGGTGGGCTCTGTGGGCCTGGAGGTCATCACCCGTGTCCACAAGGTGAGAGATGCAGGGTCTCAATGTGGGAAGAAACCTGAGGGAGGACATAGAGCCAGCCAGGTGGTGGCGCCAATCCTGCCCAGTGCCTCCTGGCCGTAAGACCAGGAATCCACTTTGCTGGGTGGATCCGTTCATTCATTGTCTGTTTCTTAAGTGCCTGTGACGTGCACAGCCCTGTGCTGGGTGTAGCAATATAACAATAAACAAAACAGACCCAAATCCTTACCCTTGTGTAGCTTTTAAGGGGAGACTTGAAGAAAGTAAGGGATCATTCCATGCAATGTCTGGGGAAAGAGCATTCCAGGCAGGGGGGAATAGCAGGTGCAAAGGCCCTGAGGCAAGACCATGCTTGGGCTAACAGTAGAGCAGTAAGGATGGCTAGATTGTATTGAATGAGGAAGGAAATGAGGGTTAGTGGGAGCAGGGAAGTGACAAGGCAGATCCATTAACCCTTAGCACAGTCAGAGTATACAGCAAGTGCTCAATAAATGGATGTTGATGTTCTGAGACCCTGACAGTGGACTTGTTCAGGCCCTGGATTACCAATTCCAATGCCCTCGGGGGCTAGGCAGGCAATATTAATCATAATAGTAATAATATCGAGCATTTATTGAGCACTTACTGTATAAGCAATTTATATAGATCGCATCATTTTTCTGTTGTTGTTTTTTTTCTGAGACGGAGTTTCACTCTTGTTGTCCAGGCTGGAGTGCGATGGCGCAATCTTGGCTCACCACAACCTCCGCCTCCCAGGTTCAAGCGATTCTCCTGCCTCAGCCTCCCAAGTAGCTGGGATTACAGGCATGCACCACCACGCCCAGCTAATTTTGTATTTTCAGTAGAGACAGTGTTTCTCCATGTTGGCCTGGCTGGTCTGGAACTCCTAACCTCAGGTGATCTGCCCGCCTTGCCCTCCCAAAGTGCTGGGATTACGGGCGTGAGCCACCGCGCCCGGCCTTGGATCGTATCATTAAATTCTCACAACAACTCATGAAGTTAGTATTATTGTTATCTCCATTTTACTGATGGGGAAACTGAGGCATCGAATGAATGAGTAGCTTAATCTTGTACCACGTGACTGAGAAGGGGCAGAATGAGGCTTTTGAATCTGAGCCACCAGCTCCAGACCCCTCACTGTCAATACCAGTTTCAGTTGGGAAAGTGGGGCTTATGGTGGAGCAGAGGGCAGATGTCCCACCTAACAGGGGTGACCATCACTCAATCCAGCCAACAGAAACCCTGCAGGAATGTGGCTCAGCTATGTCCAGATTGGCTGTTTTGTTTTTTTTGGAGATAGGGTCTTGCTGTGTTGCCCAGGCTGGAGCGCAGTGGTGCAATCATAGTTCACGGCAGCCTTGACC
This sequence comes from Pan troglodytes, assembly GCF_028858775.2. Lineage (NCBI taxonomy): Eukaryota > Metazoa > Chordata > Mammalia > Primates > Hominidae > Pan > Pan troglodytes. The sequence goes on along the minus strand of NC_072418.2, from coordinate 13,948,131 downwards.
TCCTGGGCTCAAGGGATCCTCCCTCCTCAGCCTCCCAAGTAGCTGTGACCAGAGGCACAAGCCAACATACTCGGCAATTTTTTTTTTTTTTTTTTTAGTAGAGTCAGGGTCTCACTATGTTGCCCAGACTGGTCTCCAACTCCTGAGCTCAAGGGCTTCTCCCACTTTGGCTTCCCAAAGTGCCAGGATTACAAGCGTGAGCCACCATGCCTGGCCAGATTGTCTGGGGTTTTTTTGTGTGTGGTTTTGTTTTTGTTTTTTTATTTGTTTTTGTTTGAGACACGGTCTTGCTCTGTTCTCCAGACTAGAGTGTGGTGGTGTGATCATGGCTCACTGTAGCCTCAAACTCCTGGGCTGAAGCAATCCTCCCACCTCAGCCTCCAGAGTAGCTGGGGCTACAGGTGCGTGCTACCATACCCACCTATTTTTGTGTGTGTGTGTGTGTAGAGATGGGGTCTTGCTATGTTCCCACGCCAGGAGATGGCCTGGTGTCTAAGGAGAAATGGGACCTCTGGATTTGCTGGGAACTTTCCAGATTTTTGAAATGGCGTTCTGGCCCAGGCCAACCCTTACACAATCACATGTGACCTCCAAGCTGGTCTCAAAGGTTCTGGCCTTGTCTCACTGGAGCCTTCCCAAAGACTGACATTCCCAGGGGCTGATCCAGATGGTGAGGAAACTACCCCAAGAAAGAGATCCAGAGAAGAACAATGCCCGTGATAATCCACTTTTTTTTTTGAGATGGAGTCTTGCTCTGTCCCCCAGGCTGGAGTGCAATGGCACGATCTCGGCTCACCGCAACCTCCGCCTCCCAGGTTCGAGCAATCCTCCTGCTTCAGCCTCCTGAGTAGCTGGGACTACAGGGGTGCGCCACCATGCCCGGCTAATTTTTTTTTTTTTTTTGAGACGGAGTCTCATTCTGTCGCCCAGGCGGGAGTGCAGTGGCGCAATCTCAGCTCACTGCAACCTCCTCCTCCTGGGTTCAAGCGATTCTCCTGGCTCAGCCTCCCAAGTAGCTGGGACTACAGGCGCCCGCCACCACCCCCGGCTAATTTTTTGTATTTTTAGTAGAGATGGGGTTTCACCATATTGGCCAGGCTGGTCTCAAACTCCTGACCCTGTGATCCACCCACCTCAGCCTCCTAAAGTGCTAGGATTACAGGCATGAGCCACCATGCCTGGCCGGGTTGCGGGGATTTGAGGGCCACTGAGGCTAACTTGTGAGGCCTCAGAGTGGCTCAAGAGAGTATGAGGGCAGAACGAATACCAGCTGGGCCTCGGGGCCACATCAGCCACCTCACTGTTCCCCGGACTTGCTAGTCACATCCTGCCTCAGGGCCTTTGCACTGACTGTTCCCTTAAGCCAGGATGCCATTCTCCCCATGGCTCTTTGGTATCCTTCAGTATCTCTGAAAATGTCATCCCCGTCTGTTAAGGTTGGTGAAAAGTAATTACAGGCCGGGCATGGTGGCTCACGCCTGTAATCCCAACACTTTGGGAGGCCGAGGAGGGTGGATCACCTGAGGTCAGGAGTTTGAGACCAGCCTTACCAACATGGTGAAACCCTGTCTCTACTAAAAACACAAAAGTTAGCCAGGTGTGGTGGTGCACACCTGTAATCCCAGCTACTCAGGAGGCTGAGGCAGGAGAATCGCTTGAACCCGGGAGGCAGAGGTTGCAGTGAGCCGAGATCGCGCCATTGCACTATAGCCTGGGCGACAGAGCAAGACTCCGTCTCAAAAAAAAAAAAAGAAAGAAAGAAAGAAAGAAGTAATTACAGTTTTTGCCATTGAAAGTAATTGCAAAACTGCAATTACTTTTGCACCAATCTAATATTGTCTTTGAAGCACATAGAACTATCTGAAATTCTTGTTTATTTTGTGTCTCCCTGCCCCCGCCCCCCACACACACACTGGACTGAGTTGGACCCGCAGCAGGGATGGCATCTGCCTCATTCACAGGGTTTGGCACAGAGTAGATGCTCAGTAAAGCTCACATTAAATGGTGCTGAGAGGCCGGGTGCGGTATCTCACGCCTGTAATCCCAGCACTTTGGGAAGCCAAGGGAAGCAGATCACCTGAGGTCAGGAGTTCGAGACCAGCCTGACCAACATGGCAAAACCCCATCTCTACTAAAAATAAAAAAATTAGCCAGGCGTGGTGGTGGGTGTCTGTAATCCAAGCTACTGGGGAAGCTGAGGCAGGAGAATCGCTTGAACCCGGGAGACAGAAGTTGCAGTGAGCCGAGATTGTGCCACTGTACTCCAGCCTTAGTGACAGAGCAAGACTCCATCTCAAAAAATAAATTAATTAATTAATAAAAATAAAAATAAATGATGCTAAGAGTCGATCAGTTAGGGCAGAGGCTAATTCGCTTCAACACAGTCACAAGTGATTTAAATAACCATAGCTTATTTCTGAGTATTAAGTAGGTTGTAGAGGCATCACTGTGTGGGCCTGGCCCTGGCAGTTCCCCGGCACCCACCTGCTTCTGCCATATAAGTGGCCACCTCACTTTCCCCTCAAATCCCATTGTCCAGAATTGGTCATGTGGTTCGACTGGAAGGGAGGCTGGGAAATATAGTCTCTCCCCAGCTCTGAACTCTGGACAGAGAGAGCGAGAGGATCTTGCAGGGAGTTAGCCCATATCTGCCTTGGTGTCTTAAGGAGCATGGGAGGGGAAGGCAGCCTGAGGAGGACAACCAGGAAGTCCCAGAGTCACCACAGCCCACAGACAAAGGCTTTGGGGCAGTGATACAGCTCCTAGGGGTGGCAGATGATCTTGGTGAGAGCCAAGCCCCTGTCGGGTCTAAGGTTTGGGGAGGAGGTATGGGTGTGTGGGTTGACAGGCACCTGTGTCCCCAGGATGTGGAGCTGGCCGAGCACCTCAACGCCAGCCTGGCCTTCTTCCTCAGTGACCTTCTGTCCCTGGTGGACCGGGGCTTTGTCTTCAGCCTGGTCCGGGCCCACTACAAGCAGGTAGGAGTGGGCGTGGGCAGGGTGGGCATGGCATGGATGGAAGGCGGAGCAATGTTGACATCACTGATGGCCGCCCCTCTCCCGCAGGTGGCCACGCGGCTCCAGTCGTCCCCTAATCCAGCAGCCCTGCTGACCCTGCGCATGGAATTCACCCGCATCCTGTGCAGCCACGAGCACTACGTGACCCTCAACCTCCCCTGCTGCCCCCTGTCACCTCCAGCCTCGCCCTCCCCCTCTGTGTCCTCCACCACCTCCCAGGTGGGCTGGCTTCACTTCTGCCTCCCTCTCTTTGACCTACAACCTCTCACCTTCAGTCCATCTCCTATGGTTCCCTCATCTCTGTCCCTTTCACGGTGGACCACTGCCTAGGTGAACTAATCCCTTATGTTTGACTTTTGACTTCTGACCCTTCACCTCTCTTGTCATTCTCAGCAATTTCCCAGAAGGACTAACTTCTGATTTCTCTCCCCTAAATCCTAACTCCCAGCCCAGTGTTCCATCTGCTATTTCTCAGTCCTCTGACTTTTGACTCCATGCCCTGTTACATCACAGATGGGTTAATGTCAGCCCCTCACTTCTGGCCTTGAAACCCATACCCACTGTCACCTCCAGATGACTTAACATCAGTCTTTCATCTGTGGCTATTGGCACCGTGATTTCTGTCACCTCCAAGATGGCTTTAATGGTGACCTCCCACCTCTGACCCTTGACCACTGGCATCCCCCATTTTTCCCCCACTCTCTGCAGAGCTCCACCTTCTCCAGCCAAGCCCCAGACCCCAAGGTGACCAGCATGTTCGAACTGAGTGGACCATTCCGGCAGCAGCACTTCCTAGCTGGGCTCCTGCTGACGGAGCTGGCACTGGCCCTTGAACCTGAGGCTGAAGGGTGAGCAGAGCTCCTGTCTAGCCCCAGGACAGGTGGGACAGTCCAGGAGCCATGTCCACCCTGTCCTGAGCACCTCATTACCCCATAGGGCATTCCTGTTGCACAAGAAGGCCATCAGTGCTGTGCACAGCCTGCTATGTGGCCATGACACTGACCCCCGCTACGCCGAGGCCACTGTGAAGGCTCGTGTGGCCGAGCTGTACCTGCCACTGCTTTCGATTGCACGGGATACCTTGCCACGGCTGCATGACTTTGCTGGTCAGTGGGCCAGGGGAAGATGGGGTCACATGATCCAGGGACTTGGTCACAGAAGGCACAGGATAGCAAAGGTGGGAGAACACAGTCACTGGTATGAGTATAGACATTAGGATTAGCAGAGCAGGTTAAAGTGCTAGGACAGACTACTTAAGTCATAACATCTCTGAGCCTCAGGTTTCTCCCCTGTAATGGAGACAGTAACAACACTAACTACTTCATAAGGTTATGTGAAAATGTGGGGGGCTGCAGTACTGAGATATTGTCAGCCTACAATAGATGGAAGATATTATTGTACCATTTATTATTTTCTAAGAAGAGCAGAAAGTAGGGAACATCCAAGTGAGAAAATGATTGGAGTTCATTCATTCACTCATTTTCAACAAACATTTATAGGCATTGTTGAGGGGGGTGGTATAACAGTGGTTGGAAGTACAAAATTGGGATTTGTGGGTGGATGCCTTTCATCAATTTGGGGAAATTCTCAGCCATTCTCACTTGAATTTTTTTCTGCCTCATTTTCACTCTTCACTCCTGGGACTCCAATTACACATATATTAGGCCTTTTGATCACATCTGTTATGTCCTGTTCTGTTTTTTCCATTCTTTCTTCTCTGTAATCCAACTGGGAAGTTTTTTGTTCACTTGTCTATGAGTTCACCACTTATGTCTTCTGTTGTGCCCAGTGTCCTGTTGACCCCATCTGTTGAGTTCTTAATTTCAGATATTAGGCCGGGCGCAGTGGCTCATGCCTGTAATCCCAGCACTGCAGGAGGCTGAGGCAGGCAGATCACGAGGTCAGGAGATCGAGACCATCCTGGCTAACATGGTGAAACCCTGTCTCTACTAAAAATACAAAAAATTAGCTGGGCATGGTGTTGGGTGCCTGTAGTCCCAGCTACTCGGGAGGCTGAGGCAGGAGAATGGCATGAACCCAGGAGGCGGAGCTTGCAGTGAGCTGAGATCACACCACTGCACTCCAGCCTGGGCGACAGAGCGAGACTCCGTCTCAAAAAAAAAAAAAAAAAAAAAAAAATTCAGATATTATATATTTTTTTCCATTGTAAAATATCCATGTGATTTTTTTGTAGATCCCAATTCCCTGTTGAAATTCTCCATCTTTTGTCTCATTTTTGCTCATCTTTTCTTCTAACTTTAAAAGTTTCTGTTTGCTGACTTCAAGATTTGGTCATCCATGTGTCTGCTTCTGTTGTCTCTTTTTCTCTCTTATCCACCACATTTTCCTGCCTCATCCCTTGCCTTGTAGTTTTTTATTATATTCTGGACATTGTATAAAAAAGAACCATAGGGATGAGGCAATGTCATCTTTGCCCAGTGAGAAGTGTCCTTTCCCTCTCTTAGGCAGATAGGATAACAGGCTGATCACCTCAGTCCAATCAGGAATTGAGCTAGGCTGGACTGGGCTAGAGCTTTATTTACACTCAGTCTACCTTTTGTTTCAGGAGACTCTAGGGCAAGATCTGCTATATATTTGTTGACAACTCCTCCCTCTGTTGAGACTTTTTAGGGGAGAGAATGGGGGTTACCTTTTTAAGAGCATAGACTTGGGAACCAGACTGTTGAGGATAAAATTGTAGCTTTTGGGCTGGGCACATGTGGTTCATACCTGTAATCCCAGCACTTTGGGAGGCCGAGGCAGGTGGATCACCTGAGGTCAGGAGATCAAGACCAGCCTGGACAACATGGTAAAACCCTGTCTGTCCCAAAAATACAAACATTAGCTCGACGTGGTGGTGGGCACCGGTAATCCAAGCTACTTGGGAGGCTGAGGCAGGAGTATCGCTTGAACCTGGGAGATGGAGGTCGCAGTGAGCCGGGATCGTGCCATTGCACTCCAGCCTGGGCAACAAGAGCAAAACTCTGTCTCAAAAAAAAATACAAAAAACAAAACAAGAAAATTGTAGCTCTTCCATTTACCTGCTATGTGACCCTGGGCAAGTAACTTAACCTCACTGTACCTCAATTTCTTCGTCCATAAAGTGGGACTAATGAAAGTACTTATCTCCATATGGTTGTTTTGATGATTAAGAGTAAATTTTTTTTTTTTTTTTTTTGAGACAGAGTCTCGCTCTTGCCCAGGCTGGAGTGCAGTGGCGCTATCTCGGCTCACTGCAAGCTCTGCCTCCTGGGTTGACACCATTCTCCTGCTTCAGCCTCCCGAGTAGCTGGGACTACAGGCGCCCGTCACCACGCCTGACTAGTTTTTTTTGTATTTTTAGGAGAGACAGGTTTCACTGTATTAACCAGGATGGTCTCGATCTCCTGACCTTGTGATCCTCCCGCCTCGACATCACAAAGTGCTGGGATTACAGGCGTGAGCCACCACGCCCAGCCGATTAACAGTGATTTTTTTAAGCCGGGTGCAGTGGCTCATACCTGTAATCCCAGCACTTTGGGAGTCCAAGGTGGGCGGATCACTTGAGTCCAGGAGTTGAGGACCAGCCTAGACAACCTAGTGAGACCACGTCTCTGCAAAAACTACAAAAATTAGCTGGGCGTGGCAGCACGCACCTGCAGTTCCAACTACTCAGGAGGCTGAGGTGGGAGGATCACTTGAGTTCAGGAGGTTGAGGCTGCAGTAAGCCAAGATTGTGCCACCGCACTCCAGCCTGGGTGACAGAGTGAGATCCTGTCTGAAAAAAATAAAATAAAATTGGCCAAGTGCAGTGGCTCACGCCTGTAATCCTAATACTTTGGGAGGCCGAGGCGGGCAGATCATTCGAGGTCAGGAGTTTGAAACCAGTCTGGCCAATGTGGTAAAACCCCATCTCTACTAAAAATACAAAAATTAGCCATGCACGGTGGCGCACACCTGTAATACCAGCTACTCGGGAGGCTGAGGCACGAGAATTGCTTGAACCTGGGAGGCAGAGGTTGCAGTGGGCCAAGATGGCGCCACTGTACTCCAGCTTATGCGACAAAGCAAGACTGTATCCAAAAAAAAATAAAATAGGCCAGGTGCCATGGCTCATGCCTATAGTCCCAGCACTTTGGGAGGCTGAGACGGGCGGATCACAAGGTCAGGAGTTTGAGACTAGCCTGGCCAACATGGTGAAACCCTGTCTCTACTAAAAATACAAAAATTAGCCGGGTGTGGTGGCGGGTGCCTGTAATCACAGCTACTCCAGAGGCTGAGGCAGGAGAATTGCTTGAACCTGGGAGGCAGAGGTTGCAGTGAGCTGAGATCAGGCCACTGTACTCCAGCCGGGGCAACAGAGCAAGACTCCATCTCAAAAAACAATAATAAATAAAATAAGTAAAATAAGTGAATTCCAGGAGCAGACAACCAGAAACCCACTCTTGGGGACTGTTGTGAGGGAAGACTTCTTTTTTTTTTTTTTTTTTGAGACAGAGTGTCGCTCTGTTGCCCAGGCTGGAGTGCAGTGGCGCGATCTCGGCTCACTGTAACCTCCACCTCCCAGGTTCAAGTGATTCTCGTGCCACAGCCTCCCGAGTAGCTGGGATTACAGGCGCCCGCCACCACATCCAGCTAATTTTTTGTAATTTTAGTAGAGATGGGATTTTGCCACGTTGGCCAGGCTGGTCTCGAACTCCTGACCTCAGGTGATCCACCCGCCTCTGCCTCCCAAAGTGCTGGTATTACAGGCGTGAGCCACTGTGCCTGGCCATGAGGGAAGACTTCTGAAATTTGAGACAGGGACAGCACTTACCAAGGGTTTATCTTTCTTTCCCTCTGTCTTTTCCTGCCAGAGGGCCCAGGTCAGCGGTCAAGACTGGCCTCAATGCTTGACTCAGACACAGAAGGCGAAGGGGACATTGCGGGTACCATCAACCCCTCTGTGGCCATGGCCATTGCTGGTGGCCCCCTAGCCCCTGGCTCCCGTGCCAGCATCTCCCAGGGGCCACCAACGGTGAGTAGGGAGGCTTGTCCCCATAGACATCATCCACTTTGAATGAGAGAAGCCATGTATCAAGATACAGATTGGCCAGGATTCATCTCACATGGAGAAAATGGAAATTGACTTTGATTCCTCTCTGGCCCCAGGCTTCTCGCGCAGGCTGTGCCCTCTCTGCTGAGTCAAGCCGGACCTTGCTGGCGTGTGTGCTGTGGGTGCTGAAAAACGCCGAGCCGGCGCTCCTGCAGCGCTGGGCCACTGACCTGACACTCCCCCAGCTGGGACGTCTGTTGGACTTGCTGTACCTTTGCCTGGCTGCCTTTGAGTACAAGGTTTGAGGGCGTGGGCAGGAGATGATGGAGGAGGCAGGCTAAGGATGCACCCAGGGCCCCAGCGTGCTGCGGGCTGAGTGGGAAAGGGTGGACTGTCTTTGTGCAGAGGACTCTGTGGGACTGAGAGGAAAGGGGTGGACTGTTTCTGTGCTGAGGCAAGGAATAAAGTCAGAAGTGCTTTGTGAATAGAATTTGGAAGGTGGAGGCCGAGTGCAGTGGCTCACACCTGTAATCCCAGCACTTTGGGAGGCCGAGGCAGGTGGATCGCCTGAGGTCAGGAGTTCAAGAGCAGTCTGGCCAACATAGTGAAACCCCGTCTCTACTAAAAATACAAAATAATAGCTGGGTGTGGTGGCGCGCACCTGTAGTCCCGGCTACTTGGGAGGCTGAGACAGGAGAATCACTTGAACCCGGGAGGTGGAGGTTGCAGTGAGCTGAGATTGTGCCACTGCACACCAGCCTGGGCAACAGAGTGAGGCTCCACCTCAAAAAAAAAAAAAAAGAAGAAAAGAAATTTTTTTAAAACAGGGCCTGGTGCGGTGGCTCACACCTGTAATCCCAGCACTTGAGGAGGCTAAGGCAGGCAAACTGCTTGAGCCCACAAGTTTGAGACCAGCCTGGGCAGCATGGTGAAACCCCATCTCTACGAAAAATACGAAAATTACCTGAGCATGGTGGCACATGCTGGTAGTCCCAGCTATGGAAGTGGCTGAGGTGGATTGCCTGAGCCCAGGAGGTGGAGGTTGCAATGAGCCAAGATCATGCCACTGCTCTTCACCCTGGGCGACAGAATGAGAGAGACTCTGTTTCAAGAAAAAAAAAAAAATTTTTTTTTTGGTAAGTGCTAAGAATTTAGAGGAAAAAGGTAATCTGTCTTTAAGCACAGGGGCCCAGAGGTGAGAAAGAGCACAAAGAAAGGGATGGGGCCAGCCGAGGTCCCCCCGAAAAGAGCAGAGTCAGCCTTGAACCCCAGTTCTCTGCACCCCCAGGGGAAAAAGGCCTTTGAACGCATCAACAGCCTCACATTCAAAAAATCTCTGGATATGAAGGCACGGCTGGAGGAAGCCATCCTGGGTACCATCGGAGCTCGACAAGAAATGGTTCGGCGAAGTCGTGGTAAGAGGGTGACATACCCACGTGTCCCCATCCCACCAGCTGCTCCCACCTTGTGTCAAGGGGACCCCATGAAGGGGGCCATCCCTAGCTTACTTTCTGCCTCACTTTTCCTGGAGAGAAGTCCACAAATCATCACCGTACACGTGCGCCTGTGCGTCCCCATCTGTCACTCGTGTTTGCCCCCGTGCGTCCACCCGGCAGGCTTCTGCTCCACCCAGTGCCCTCATGGGTCAGCCCACCTGAATATCTTCATGCCTGTGCATTTCTCCTGATGTTCACGTGTGCCCTGTGTTTTTACGCATCTGTGATCGTGCGCCCACGCGTCTCAGAGAGGAGCCCGTTTGGGAATCCGGAGAACGTGCGCTGGCGGAAGAGCGTCACACACTGGAAGCAAACCTCAGACCGCGTGGACAAGTAGGTGTGGGCAGGAGGGTGTCTGCTGAGTTCAGAACAGTTCGGGCCGAGGCAGGAGGATTGCTTGAGTCCAGGAGTTCGAGACCAGCCTGGGCAACATAGTGAGACCCTCTCTACCAAAAATTTAAAAATTAGCCGGGCATGGGCCGGGCGCAGTGGCTCATGCCTGTAATCCCAGCACTTTGGGAGGTCGAGGCAGGCGGATCACAAGATCAGGAGATCGAGACCATCCTGGCTAACGGTGAAACCTTGTCTCTACTAAAATATATATAAAAAATTAGCCAGGTGTGGTGGCGGGTGCCTGTAGTCCCAGCTACTAGCGAGGCTGAGGCAGGAGAATGGTGTGAACCCGGGAGGCGGAGCTTACAGTGAGCCGAGATCGCGCCACTGCACTCCAGCCTGGGTGACAGAGCGAGACTCCATCTCAAAAAAAAAAAAAAAAATTAGCCAGGCATGGTGGCATGTGCCTGTGGTCCCAGCCACTCATGAGTCTGAGGTGGGAGAATGACTTGAGCCTGGGAGGTTGAGGCTGCAGTGAGCTGGTGATCACACCACTGCACTCCAGCCTGGGCAACAGAGCAAGACCCTATCTCAGAAAACAAAAAAAACAAAAACAAAAAACAGAACAGCTTCCAGGGAGCCAGCGCCCCCTGGGCTGCCAGGGGAAGGAGAGAGCTCAGCCATGGAGTAGGATCTCACCCTGAGTGGGCCCCCAAGACCTCCTTTCCCCTTCCAGGACCAAGGATGAAATGGAACACGAGGCCTTGGTGGAAGGGAACCTGGCAACCGAGGCAAGCCTAGTGGTTCTGGACACACTGGAGATCATCGTGCAGGTAGGGCTTGATCCAGCATCTGCCTTGTGCTCTGAGCCCAACTGCAGTGCCCTGTGGTCTCTGACTCCATAATCCTTCTCCTTCCCTTTCCCCATAACCACCCTAGGCTCTAACACCTGGATTTCTGACCCCCTCCCCTCCAGACGGTGATGCTTTCAGAAGCCCGAGAGAGCGTCTTGGGGGCAGTGCTGAAGGTTGTGCTGTACAGCCTGGGCAGTGCCCAGAGTGCCCTCTTCTTGCAGCATGGCCTGGCCACCCAGAGGGCCCTTGTGTCCAAGGTGAGCACCACTCAACAACCATGATTCTTAGAAAAACAGTAGCAGCTCTAGGCTGAGCACGGTGGCTCATGCCTCTAATCCCAGCACTTTGGGAGGCTGAGGTGGGAGGATCGCTTGAGGCCAGGAATTTGAGACCAACCTGGGCAACATAGTGAGGCCCCTGTCTCTACAAAAAAATTAAAAATTAGCTAGGACTAGGCATGGTGGCTCACACCTGTAATCCCAGCACTTCGGGAGGCTGAGGCAGGAAGATCATGTGAGCCTAGGAGTTCGAGACCAGCCTGGGCAACACAGTGAGACCCCATTTCTACAAAAAAATAAACTGAGTGTGGTGGCATGCGCCTGTGGTCCTAGCTACTCGGAAGGCTGAGGATCACTTGAGCCCGGGAGGTCAAGGCTATAGTGAGCCATGATCGTGCCACTGGACTCCAGCCTGGGCAACACAGTGAGAGCCTGTCTCAAAAAAAAAAAAAAAAAAAAAAATGTTAGCCAGGCAGGATGGCACACACCACCTGAGATCCCAGCTACTAGGGAGCTACTAGGGAGGCTGAGGCAGGAGGATGGCTTGAGCCTGGGAGTTCAAAGCTGCAGTGAGCTGTGATTGTGCCACTGCACTCCAGCCTGGGAGACAAAACTCCGTCTCAAAAAAAAAAAAAAAAAAGGAGCTCATTCATTGAGCACTTACTGTGTGCTCTGCAACTCCATGGAGCTGACTGCTTTGCCACAGTTTACAGTGGAAGGAAGGCAGAATCAGAGTGGCCAAGTCACTCACCCGGGGTCACACAGCAAGGGGCTTAAACCCAGGTCTGACTCCGAACCCAGTGGTACTTGGCCAAAGAGGACAGAACACAAACCCCTGCCCAAGCAGTCCTCATTTGGGCCAGTCCCCTTCTGAGCCAGAACGGGGAGGGGCTGGACAGTGTCTGTCTGGGTCCTTGGGGGCAGTTCCCGGAGCTGCTGTTCGAGGAGGACACGGAGCTGTGTGCCGACCTGTGCCTGAGGCTCCTACGACACTGTGGCAGCCGCATCAGCACCATCCGCACGCACGCCAGCGCCTCGCTGTACCTGCTCATGCGACAGAACTTCGAGATCGGCCACGTGAGTTGGGGCTAGGAGGCATGGTCCACACATGGCTCTGGTCAGGGTGGCCAGTGGGGTCTCAGCCATACAGGGAGTGAGGGAGGGGGAGACAGTCATTGAGCATAATGGGCAGGAGGAGGGCTCAGAATGCAATTGGGGGTCAGGTGACGTGGCTCATTCCTGTAATCCCAGCACTTTGGGAGGCTGAGGTGAGAGGATCACTTGAGGCCAGGAGTTTGAGGCTGCAGTGGGCCACGACTGTGCCACTGCACTCCAGCCTGAGCAAGAGTGAGACCTTGTCTCAAAAAAAAAAAAAAAAAAAAAGCCAGGCACAGTGGCTCATGCCTGTAATCTCAGCACTTTGGGAAGCTGAGGCAGGTGGATCACTTGAAGTCAGGAGTTCGAGACCAGCCCAGCCAACATGATGGAACCCCGTATCTCTACTAAAAATACAAAAGTTAGCTGGGCATGGTGGCGAGTGCCTGTAATCCCAGCTACTTGGAAGGCTGAGACACGAGAATCGCTTGAACCTGAGAGGCAGAGGTTGCAGTGAGCCAAGATTGCACCACTGCATTCTAGCCTAAGTGATAAAGTGACACTCAGTCTCAAAAAAAAAAAAAAGAAAGAAAAAAAAGAAAAAACGCTGGGTGCAGTGGCTCACACCTGTAATCCCAGCATTTTGGGAGGCCTAGACAGGTGAATCACTTGAGTTCAGGAGTTCGAGACCAGCATAGCCAACACAGTGAAACCCTGTCTCTACCAAAAATACAAAAATTAGTAGGGCGTCTTGGCGTACGCCTGCAGTCCCAGCTACTCGGGAGGCTGAGGCAGGAGAATTGCCTGAACTCGGGAGATGGAGGTTGCAGTGAGCTGAGATCATGCCACTGCACTCCAGCCTGGGCGACAGAGTGAGACCCCCATCTCAAAAAAAAATAAAGAACGCAAGGGCCATGTTGGCAGGTTGAGCAGACCCTGATGTGGGGTCTGGGGTCTGAGACTCCCGGCTCCACTCTCCCGCCCCTGTCCCTGCAGAACTTTGCCCGTGTGAAGATGCAGGTCACCATGTCTCTCTCGTCCCTGGTGGGGACGACGCAGAACTTCAGTGAAGAGCACCTGCGACGTTCACTCAAAACCATCCTCACCTATGCTGAGGAGGACATGGGGCTGCGGGACAGCACCTTCGCAGAGCAGGTGACACCTGCTGGGTCCCCGCCCCGCCTCCCCTTCATATAACCCCCAACCCCACCACCTTGGCTCCCTTCACTTCCTAATGCTGTCATTGGCCCCTGGACGTTCCCCGGCTCCAGGTCCAGGACCTGATGTTCAACCTGCACATGATCCTGACGGACACAGTGAAGATGAAGGAACACCAGGAGGACCCTGAGATGCTCATCGACCTCATGTACAGGTGAGGCGGGCCAGCCGGCACCTTCAGCCACGCCCACGCCCCAACAGGTGCAGGGAGAACAGGGATGAGAGTAGATGTCTAAGGAGGTGAGGAGGGAGCAGGGGAGCGTACAGTCCCTAACAGAGGCAAGTGAGGGGGACAGGTGAGCAGACAGCTGAGCAGACAGGTGAGGGGGACAGGGGAGCAGACAGGTGAGGGGGATAGGGGAGCAGACAGGTGAGGGGGACAGGTGAGCAGACATGAGGGCACAAGTGAGGAGAAAACAGATGAGCAAACAGGTAAAGAGGATGCCAGGAGAATGTACTGATGAGGATGACAGATGAGAGCCAGGACAGGTGAGGGGGACAGGTGAGGTGCTTACAGGTGAAGGGAAATGAGATCCAGAGACTAGACCCGTTGAGGAGTGTAGGAGGGGCGGATGGGTGATGGAGATGGGGGAGGTGGGGCATATGGGAGGGATAGGTGGATAGACAGGTGAGATGGTGCACAAGGAAGGGGAAATAGTGAGTTCAGGTGACTCAAGTTTCCACAGGTAGAGTCAACTCATGAGCGGAGGGTCAAGTGAGAAATGAAAAGGTGGGGCAGGGGGGTGAAGGGATAGACAGGTGAGGGGTTGGATAAGTGAGGAGACAGGTGAATAGAGGAAGCGGGGAGATGCTGCACAGGTGAGGAGACAGGTGAGTAGGATGGATGGGTGAGGAGACAGGTAAGTGGGAAGACAGGAAAAGGGTTGGACAGGCAGGTGAGTGGGTGAAGAAATGGACAGGTAAGGACACAAGTGAGGGGGTGGACATGTGAGGACACAGGTGACAGGATAGACAGGTGAGGGGATGGACAGGTCAGGAGGTAGAGAAGTCAGGAGGTGAACAGGTGAGGAGACAGGTGAAGGGATGGACTGGTGAAGAGATGGCCAGATGAGAAGATGAACAGGTGAGGAGGTGGACAGATAAGGAGACAGCTGAAGGGATGGCCAGGTGAGATGAACAGGTGAGGGGGTGGACAGGTGAAGAGACAGTGAAAGGATGGACAGGTGAGGGGTAGATAGGTAAAGGGGTGGACAGATGAGGGGATAGACAGGCGAAGGGATGGACAGGTGAGAGGGTGAACAGGTGAGGGGACAGACAGCTGAAGGGATGGACAGGTGAGGGGATGCACAGGTGAGGGGGTGGACAGGTAAGGGGATGGGCAGGTGAAGGGATGGACAGGTGAGGGGGTGGACAGGTGAGGGGATAGACAGGTGAGGAGGTGGACAGGTGAAGGGGTGAACAGGCAAGGAGACAGGTGAAGGGATGGACTGGTGAACAGATGGCCAGATGAGAAGATGAACAAGTGAGGAGGTGGACAGATAAGGAGACAGGTGAAGGGATGGCCAAGTGAGATGAACAGGTGAGGGGTGGACAGGTGAAGAGACAGTGAGGGGATAGACAGGTGAGGGGTGGACAGATGAGGGGACAGACAGCTGAAGGGATGGACAGGTGAGAGGGTGGGCAGGTGAGGGGATGCACAGGTGAGGGGGTGGACAGGTGAAGGGATGGACAGGTGAGGGGGTGGACAGGTGAAGGGATGGACAGATGAGGGGGTGGACAGGTGAAGGGATGGACAGGTGAGGGGGTGGACAGGTGAAGGGATGGACAGGTGAGGGGGTGGACAGGTGAGGGGATAGACAAGTGAAGGGATGGACAGGTGAGGGGGTGGACAGGTGAGGGGATAGACAAGTGAAGGGATGGACAGGTGAGAGGGTGGACAGGTGAGAGGGTGGACAGGTGAGAGGGTAGACAGGTGAGGGGATAGACAAGTGAAGGGATGGACAGGTGAGGGGGTGGACAGGTGAGGGGATAGACAAGTGAAGGGATGGACAGGTGAGGGGGTGGACAGGTGAGGGGATAGACAAGTGAAGGGATGGACAGGTGAGAGGGTGGACAGGTGAGAGGGTAGACAGGTGAGGGGATAGACAAGTGAAGGGATGGACAGGTGAGGGGGTGGACAGGTAAGTAGGATACAGGTGAGACTGGCTGGTCAGTGGGAGACAGCAGGACAAGTGAGGAGGAAGATGACTAGAGGAATATGTAAGGTAGGCAGGGGAGGAGTCAGGTGAAGACAGATGACTGGCCAGCAGGTGAGAAAATAGGCGAAGGGGAAGACAGGTGGGGAGATAGCTGAGGGATGGCCAGGTGAGGGAATGAGTGAGGGGATGGGGTACAGGTGAGGAGATTGGCTGGTCCTTGGGGCGGACATGGGGGTAACCAGTGAAGAGAATGGACAAGTGGGAGGCAGGTGGGGAGGACCAGGTGAGTCCCCTCCTCACATCCCCCCTCACCTGGACTCCAGAATTGCCCGGGGCTACCAGGGCTCACCGGACCTGCGGCTGACCTGGTTGCAGAACATGGCCGGGAAGCACGCAGAGCTGGGCAACCACGCCGAGGCTGCCCAGTGCATGGTGCACGCGGCCGCCCTCGTGGCTGAGTACCTCGCCCTGCTCGAGGACCACCGCCACCTGCCCGTGGGCTGCGTTTCCTTCCAGGTGAGTGGCCAGGGGTTGGCAGGTGGCGGACGGCACGAGTGCAGTGGGGACCAGGGTCTGACGCCACCTCTCCCACCCCAGAACATTTCATCCAACGTGCTAGAGGAGTCCGCCATCTCCGACGACATCCTGTCACCCGACGAGGAGGGCTTCTGCTCCGGGAAGCACTTCACTGAGCTGGGGCTGGTAGGGTTGCTGGAACAGGCAGCCGGCTACTTCACCATGGTGAGGCCTTGGGGACCGGGTGCAGGAGAGGGGGCTCGGGCCAGGGAGGTGCCATCAGATCTGCTTCCTAGACCCTTCCAGCAGGGGATTTAGAAAGGAGAATTGGCTGGGTGCGGTGGCTCACGCCTGTAATCCCAGCACTTTGGGAGGCTGAGGCAGGCAGATCATGAGGCCAGGAGTTCGAGACCAGCCTGGCCAGCATGGTGAAACCCTGTCTCTACTAAAAATACAAAAATTAGCCGGGCGTGGTGGTGCACGGCTGTAATCCCAGCTACTCGGGAGGCTGAGGCAGGAGAATCGCTTGACCCAGGGAGGCAGAGGTTGCAGTGAGCCAGAATTGCACCACTGCATTCCAGCCTAGGTGACAGAGTGAGACTCTGTCTCAAAAAAAAAAAAAAAAAGGAGAATTGGGTTTCTCAGAGGCCCTGTTATTTGCCTATGTCTCCATGAGACCCTTGATGCAGGCCTGATATAGCAAGCCTTACGTACATTAGAGATGCTTTCAATTTTCCTTTTTTTCTTTTTTCCTTTCTTGTTTTTTTGTTTGTTTGTTTTTGACAGAGTCTTGCTCTTTTGCCCAGGCTGGTGTACAGTGGTGTGATTGTAGCTCACTCAGCCTCGAACTCCTGAGCTCAAGTAATCCTCCCACCTCAGCCTCCCAAGCAGCTGGGAACACAGGCACGTGCCACCATGCCTGGCCAATTTTTAAATTATTATATATATTTTTTCTTTGTGATATTTTTTGAGACAGGACTTCCATTCTGTCACCTAGGCTGGAGTGCGGTGGCGTGATCATGGCTCACTACAACCTCGGCCTCCAGGGCTCAGGTGATTCTCCCACCCTGGCCTCCTGAGTAGCTAGGACTACAGGCACACATCACTATGTCCGGCTAATTTTTTGTATTTTTTTGTAGAGACGGGGTTTTGCCATGTTTCCCAGGCTGGTCTTGAACTCCTGAGCTCAAGTGATCTGCCCGCTTCAAACTCCCAAAGTCATGGGATTACAGGCGTTGTGCCACTACACCCTGCCAATTTTTAATTTTTTCATAGAGAGGGAGTCTTACTATGTTGCCCAGGCTGGTCTCAAACTCCTGGCCTCACTCAATCCTCCCACCCAAGCCTCCCAAGTAGCTGGGACACCCAGCAATGCTTGAAACTTTCTATACTAAAATAAAAATGAGTCAGGTGCAGTGGCTCATGCCTGTAATCCCAGCACTTTGGGAGGCTGAAGCAGGAGGATCACTTGAGGCCAGGAGTTCAAGACCAGCCTGGGCAACATGGCAAACCCTGTCTCTACAAAAAAATACAAGAAATTAGCTGGGTGTGGTGGCATGCACCTGTAGTCCCAGCTACTCAGGAAGCTTGAAGCGGGAGGATCACTGGAGCCCAGGAGGTTGGGGCTATAATGAGTTGTAATCGTGCCACTGTACTCCAACCTATGTGACAGAGTGAAACCTTGTCTCAAAAAATAAATAAAATAAAGATTTGGGATATTCGCATGCATCTTCAAGTTGGAGAAGCTCCAGCTTAAAGCAAATCCCAGGCTGGGTGCAGTGGCTGACTCCTGTAATCCCAGCACTTTGGGAAGCCAAGGCAGGCGGATCACGAGGTCAGGAGTTCAAGAATAGCCTGGCCAACATGGTGAAACCCCGTGTCTACTAAAAATACAAAAATTAGCTGGGCGTGGTGGCAGGTGTCTGTAATCCCAGCTACTCGGGATGAGACTCGCTTGAACCCGGGAGGCGGAGGTTGCAGTGAGCTGAGATCATGCCCACTGCACTCCAGCCTGACAGAGCAAGACTCTGTCTCCAAAAAAAAACAAAAAAACAAAAAAACACCACAAATCCCAGCTATTTTCCCACCACTCCCACAAGTACCCCCTGTGCAACCCTTCCTGATAAAGACCCTTTTATACAACTTTTATCCCGCGTGGCCAAGTTGATGGTCATCCTTTATTTCATTGCACTCTATATTTAGATGTCCCAGATGATCTCTGATGTATCTTTTTTGGGGTGACTTGGTTTGAATCAGGATCCATTAAGGGCCCACAATGGCTGTGGCTGATCTGTATCCTAAGTCTCTTTTTTCTTTCTTTCCTTTTTTTTTCTGAGACAGGGTCTTACTCTCTCACCCAGGCTAGAGTGCAGCCTGGCTCACTGCAGCCTCTATGTCCTCGGCTCAGGTGATCCTCCCACCTCAGCCTCCTGAGTAGCTGGGACTATAAGTGTGCACCACCACACCCAACTAATTTTTTTTTCTTTGTTCATTTTTTTTTTAAGAGATGGGGTCTTGCTATGTTGCCCAGGCTGGGCTTGAACTCCTGGACTCATGCAACCCTCTCGCCTCGGCCTCCCAAAGTGCTGGGATTACAGGCGTGAGCCAGCACACCTGGCAACTGATTTTCCACTGTGGAAAAGGGGTTTTCTTCTCTAGTTTGCTTGTTTGTATGAGGGCAGTTGGTGGTTTCTACATTTAACTTGCAGGAGCCCTGGGGCCTTTGCTCCGTGTGTTTTTCTGGTTTGTGTGGGGCTGGCTGTGTCCATGTGATGTCATTTTACCTGTTTCTCAGTTCCTCACATTTTGGGGAACTGGCAGTTACATCCGAGAGCTCAGTGAGATTCAAGGTCACACTTGAAGTCAGGTGTTCCAGTGAGATTTCTTCTGTGGTGCTGGCCCTTTAGTGACATTATTTTCATTATTGTCACTTTGCTGGATTCTTGGAGATGAAGGCCTCAGAGGAAGGGCCAGGTGCGGTGGCTCACGCTTGTGATCCCAGCACTTTGGGAGGCTGGGGCGGGCAGATCACTTGAGGTCGGGAGTTCAAGACCAGCTTGGGCAACATAGAGAAACCCTGCCTCTACAAAAAAAAAAAATTAGCTGGGCATGGGCGCAGTGGCTCATGCCTGTAATCCCAGCACTTTGGAGGCCGAGGCAGGCGGATCACGAGGTCAGGAGTTTGAGACCAGCCTGGCCAATATAGTGAAACCCCATCTCTACTAAAAATACAAATATGGCCGGGTGCAGTGGCTCACGCCTGTAATCCCAGCACTTTGAGAGGTCGAGGTGGGTAGATCACAAGGTCAGGAGTTCGAGACCAGCCTGGCCAATATGGTGAAACCCCGTCTCTACTAAAAATACAAAAAAATTAGCTGGGCGTGGTGGCACATGCCTGTAATCCCAGCTATTAAGTAGGATGAGGCAGGAGAATTGCTTGAACCCAGGAGGCAGAGGTTGCAGTGAGCTGAGATCATACCACTGGACTGCAGCCATCTCAAAAAAAAAAAAAAAAATACACGGGTGGGGTTAAGGGGAGGGATAGCATTAGAAGAAGTATCTAATGTAGGTGACAGGTTGATAGGTGCAGCAAACCACCATGGCACGTGTGTACTTATGTAACAAAACTGCATGTTCTGCGCATGTACCCCAAAGTATTAAAAAAAAAGTTTACGAAAAAAAACCATACACACACAAAAGCCTCAGGGGAAGAAACCAGGGGGTGGACACAGGCCTTCTGACAGTCAGCAAACCTCACAGGGTGCCTGTTTTGAGCCAGGCTTGATGTCAGCACCCGCTGGGGGTGAGGGGCATATTACCACATGCCAGAAGGCAGTTGGGCATGGAGGTCATGGGCACAGGGCCAGATGGGCGGGTGTTTGGGTCTTGGCCCTGGGGAATGCCTCTGTATCTCTGAGACTCACCTTCCTCTTTGAGGAATAGGAAAAAAAAAACTGCTTCTCCCATCAATGAGGGAAGACAGATGGGTGAAGTGCAGATGTACATCGTACCTGTGCCATAGAATATTCTTGCTAAAAGTGGTGAAGGGCTGGGAGAGTGGGGGCTCACACCTGTAATCCCAGCTAATCGAGAGGCCAAGGCAGGAGGATCACTTGAGCCCAGGAGTTCAAGACCAACTAGGGCAATATAGTGAGACCCTGACTCTACAAAAACTAAAATATAATTAGCTGGGCATGGTGGCATGTACCTGTAGTTCCAGCTACGTGGGAGGCTAGGGTGGAAGCATCTCTTGAGCCCAGGAGTTGGAGGTTGCAGTGAGCTATGATTGTACCACTACACTCCAGCCTGGGTGATGGAGTGAGACCCTATCTCAAAAAAAAAAAAAGATAAGTAACAGTGAAGACCATGGAGCCCTCTGTGGGAGCTGAGTGGAAAGGCTCAACCCCTATCTGGGATAGGGGTGGTCAGGGTGGGCTTCCTGGAGGAGGTGATGGAGGGTGGGTAGGAGCACAGAGGATCACAAGGGAGATGGGTAGACAGGAGCACATTGGAGAGGGGAAGACAGTCTGGGGAATCCTGACCCCACCTCACCCTCAGGGTGGGCTCTACGAGGCGGTGAATGAGGTCTACAAGAACCTCATCCCCATCCTGGAAGCCCACCGTGACTACAAGAAGCTGGCCGCGGTGCACGGCAAACTGCAGGAGGCCTTCACCAAGATCATGCACCAGGTGGGCCCAGGACCCCCTCCCCAGACCCCACCCTCAGCCCCACTCCTCATCCCCAGGGATCTGCTGACCTTGACCCTTCTCTTCCCCACAGAGTTCCGGCTGGGAGGTGAGTCAGCTTGGTGGACAGCCACCTGCCTCTGGGACCCCCGTGATGACTGGCCAGCAGCCATCAGTGAACACCAGGGGGCGCCAGAGGAGCATGGCCGCTGGCCGTTGGGGCTGGGGCTGTGGCCACAAGGGACCCACCCCATTACTTCCCTCCCTTCCCCAAAAATGCCCCCCCCACCGCCCCAGATCTCGAGGGCAGCTTGTGACTCACCCAGCTGGGAGCTCTCCAGAGACACCCCTCCCTCTGCCAGGGCCAACTTGGTCACTGCAGGGGGGTGGCGGGGTGACTCTTGACTCCCTCATGGTCTCTTGGTCTCTTTCTCATCTCTCCCCAGTCTATCACGTGGCTCTCCCTGTCTTGGTATCTCACTATCTCTTAGTCTCTGTCTCTCCCTGCGTACCCAGCTTCCAGCCTCCCCCAGGCTCTCTGCTCCTCATTTCTGGTTAATGTGTCCCCCCGCTCCAGCCCCCACCAGTCCCGCTTCTTCCCTGCTTAGGTCTATTTTTAGGCATCTCCTAGTTTGGGGAGAATGTTCTGGCCAAAGATGGCAGAAACCCAGAGCCCAGGCAGGCAGGCTGAGTGGGAGCTGGGTGGGGAGGGCAGGTCCTCTGCGCCCCCGCCCCCCTCCCGTCTCTGATCTCTCCCCCTATGGAATGATTCTCATGGGGCAGTGTTAACCAGGACCCTGGGGGTTGAGGGAACTCTGACCTCTGACCTCTCCCATGACATTGTCTCTCTGTCCCCCACACCTCTGGCCCCACCATGTCTGCCCCATCCTCCCCGGATCGGCCTTGGTAAGTGAACATCCAGCCATTCCACTTCCTTTCCAGTCATGGGGTGGTGTTTTTAGGGTGGTAGGGAGGGGGTTCCTTCTTCCAAACTTAGGGCTGGGGACAGGAGCAGGGGAATGCCATGGAACAAGGGAACCGGAGCCTCTGTCCTAGAGTGAGACACAGCCATCCCTTCCCTCAGCCATCCAAGCATTTATTGGGTACCTACTGTATACCCATTCTTGTGGGCATCAGGGCACGGGAGGGAGAATGCCCTAGAACAAAGGAGTCAGAGCCTCCGTCCTAGAGTGAGAGACAGCCATCCCTCTCCTCAGCCATCTATGCATGTATTGGGTACCTGCTGTATACCCTGTCCCATGGGCATTAGGGACACACCTGTGAACAATACAGCCCCAGTCCTAACTTCCTATTGCAATCCATGCCCCAATGTTCTCAGGGCCCCCTGCCTGTGCCCATGCCCTGATGTTCTCGGGGTCCTCACACTCCCATCCTGATATTCGAGACACCTATCTCTGGGGCAGGGAGACCTCCAGCAGGGGCCTCCCGGACAACCACACCCTTTCTCACAGCCCCAGCGCGTGTTCGGGACGTATTTCCGCGTGGGCTTCTACGGCGCCCGCTTCGGTGACCTGGATGAGCAGGAGTTTGTGTACAAGGAGCCATCGATCACGAAGCTGGCAGAGATCTCACACCGGCTGGAGGCACGTCCTTGTGGTTGGGGGTGGAACGGGGCATGGGGCTGCCTTGGGGCTGGAGTAGGGGCTGTCCCTGGGTGGCCCCGAGTCAGCCCTGTGTCTCCAGGAGTTCTACACGGAGAGATTTGGCGACGACGTCGTTGAGATTATCAAAGACTCTAACCCTGTGGACAAGTCCAAGCTTGACTCACAAAAGGTGGGTCCCCCAACCATTTCCCCAAAATCTTAGATTCACAGAGACTCCAAGTGCTGTTTCCTGGGGACCTTCAAATCCTCTGGGAAACCCCAAATCATATTTCACTGAGGGACCCCAAAACCTATTCCTCAGGGGATTCCCAAACATCCAGACATAGGAAGACTTGGAAATGACAAAGTCCCCAGATCCCCTCTCTCCAGGAACAGGGCCTGGGCTGTGCGTGCTGGGGCTGTGGGACCCTCACACCTGACCCTGCGCCCAGGCCTACATCCAGATCACGTATGTGGAACCGTACTTTGATACCTACGAGCTCAAGGACCGGGTGACCTACTTTGACCGCAACTATGGGCTTCGCACATTCCTGTTCTGCACGCCGTTCACACCGGATGGGCGCGCACACGGGGAGCTGCCCGAGCAACACAAGCGTAAGACGCTGCTCAGCACCGACCACGCCTTCCCCTACATCAAGACTCGCATCCGTGTGTGCCACCGGGAGGAGGTGGGTGGGGATCCTGGGCCTGGCGGGGGTGGGGAGGTGAGGGGACATCAGACCCTGGGAAGGGAGGGGAGGGTAGACACAGGGACCCAGACCCAAGGTGGTTCACGGATCTCAGACCCAGAGAGGGGTGGCACAGGGACCCTAGACCAGATCCCCAGGGAGGGGAGGGGAGGAGACCAGACCCAGGGAGACCTGGGAGGCAAGATGTAGGGACCCCAGACCTAGGGTGGCCCAGGGATTCCAGACCCAGAAAGAGGAGGCAGAGGGAGCCCAGATCTAGGAAGGCCCAGGGAGGAGAGGTGTGGCCCAGGAAGAGGCCCAGGTACCCCAGAACTGGGCTGAGAAGATATGGAGACCCTGCATTCCAATCTCTAAACTGAAACCTCTACCTCCAGACCCAGGAGGACCCAGGGATTCTAGACTCACAAAGGGGAGGCACAGGGACTCCAAATCTAAGAAGGCCCAGGGAGGAGAAGCCCAGGGATTCCAGACCCAGAGAGGAGAGGCGTGGACACGCTAGACCCAGAAATTGGCTCATGTACCCCAGAACCAGGTTGGGGACCCCAAACTCCAACTTCCAGTCCAAATCTCTACCTCCAGACCCAAGGAAGTCTGGAGACCCCAGAGGTAAAGCCCCTGGACCCCAGGGCACCAGACCCAGCAGACCCAAGGCTGGACCCCCCCCCAGAGTCAGACCCAGGAAGGCCCCCAGATTCTGTTCATTGCCTGGGTTCTTGGACCCCTCTCACTCCCAGCGGGGTCTGAGCTGCCCCCGAGTGGCTTCGATCAGGACCTCCTCAGGCCCCAGCGAGTACACACCCCTCCCCTTACCCCACAGACGGTGCTGACACCGGTGGAGGTGGCCATCGAGGACATGCAGAAGAAGACACGGGAGCTGGCCTTTGCCACCGAGCAGGACCCACCAGATGCTAAGATGCTACAGATGGTGCTTCAGGGCTCTGTAGGGCCCACCGTGAACCAGGCACGGCTGGTGGAAGGGGGATGCAAGCCGCACGGGGGACTCCAGGTGCCATGCAGGCTGGCTCACCAGTCCCTCTCACCCCACAGGGTCCCCTGGAGGTGGCCCAGGTGTTTTTAGCAGAGATCCCGGAAGACCCCAAGCTCTTCCGGCATCACAACAAATTGCGGCTCTGCTTCAAGGACTTCTGCAAGAAGTAGGCGCAAAACCCCCCAGGAGGGGTCTCGTGTCTGCCTAACCTGCATAGGCCTGCTCTCTGCCCATCTGATCTCTGCATGGCACCCCCATCTGCCCGATTCCCATTAAGTCCACTCTCCCAACCTGACCTCCTATTGCGGGTCTTTCTGCAGGCCTGGTCCCGCCTTATGGGTGCCCCCACCCCTAGTCTTGCTTTCAGTCCCGTGTGCGAGTCTCTGAGCATCTCCCACCCTCTGGCCCTCAGATGTGAGGATGCGCTGCGGAAAAATAAGGCCCTTATTGGGCCGGACCAGAAGGAGTACCACCGCGAGCTGGAGCGCAACTACTGCCGCCTGCGGGAGGCTCTGCAGCCCCTGCTTACCCAGCGCCTGCCCCAGCTGATGGCACCCACCCCACCCGGCCTCAGGTGCCTGACCTGGTGCCCCCATCCTAGAGACTAGAGAGGGGACGCAGAGGCAGACCAGGACAGATACAGGATGGGGGCTGTTGTACACATACACAGCAACATGTTTGCTGGTAGCTTGGACTTTGTTTTGTTTCCGGTTTTTTTTTTTTTTTTTTTTTTGAGAGACTCTCCCTCTGTCGCCCAGGCTGGAGTGCAGTTGGCACAGTCTCGGCTCACTGCAACCTCCGCCTCCCAGATTCAAGCGAGTCTCCTGCCTCAGCCTCCTGAGTAACTGGGATTACAGGCATCTGCCACCACGCCTGGCTAATGTTTTGTATTTTTAGTAGAGACAGGGTTTCACCATGTTGGCCAGACTGGTCTCGAACTCCTGACCTCAGGTGATCCATCTGCTTTGCCCTCCTAAAGTGCTGGAATTACAGCATGAGCCACCACCACGCCTGGCTGCGGTGGCTTCAATTTTGCATAAGCATCTGAATTATGTCATCCAGATGTACAAAGGCAGGGCAGGCTCTGAGCAGTCATTTCCCAGATACATGAATTCATCTTTCTGAGCCTCAGTTTCTACATCTGTAAAATGGGGATGCTTCATACCTTCCGTGGTGGACTGCAAGAGAGAATCGGAGAATCCCACAGCCAGATCAGGGACAGGAGAGATCCCAGAAGGATCCTTGGAGGAAGACGAGGAGGAGGAGGAAGAGGATGTGGGCTGGGAGGTCTATGGAGTTGGGGGCCCCATGGCCATGCTGACCCACCCTCATTCTTTTTCCAGGAACTCCTTGAACAGAGCAAGTTTCCGAAAGGCAGACCTCTGAGCCCACAAGGACCAAAGCTGTGCCTAGAGGAACCAGCACCCGGGCCTCAGCTGTCTGTGCTGCGAGGGGAGTCTGCCCTGGTGCCCACTGGGCTGTGGGGTGACCACACTGTACTTGGGGCTGGGCCCTCTGCCCCTGTGTCCCCATCTGTATGCACTGATGCTTCCTCCCTTTTTTAATTTAAAATGGTTTTTATAAGCAACCTGTGCCATGTGGTGCGGTCACTAGGGGCTGGGTCACATGCTCATCACATGCTCACAGTCCACTGCCCCATATCCACACATCCCTGCATCATCAATGGAGACACCAAGAACATACTGGGTGCCAGGGACATCGTGGTGACAACAGGCACAAATTCCTGCCCTTGTGGAGCTGATGTTCTAGTAGGGAAGGCAACACACAAATAATGTCACATGCTTACCTGCAATAACAATACCTGGTTTTTGTTTGTTTGTTTTTAACAGACGCTCTCACTCAGTCCCCCAGGCTGGAATGCAGTGTCACAATCATAGCTCACTGCAGCCTCAAACTCCGGGGCTCAAGCCTCCTGAGTAGCAGAGATTATAGGCACATGCCACTGTGCCTGGCTTTTTTTTCTTTTTCTTTTTTTTTTTTTTTAGACAGAGTTTCGCTCTATCACCCAGGCTGCAGTGCAGTGGTGCAATCTCGGCTCACGGCAACCTCCACCTCCCAGATTCAAGTTATTCTCATACCTCAGCCTCCCGAGTAGCTGGGATTACAGATATGCACCACCATGCCAGGATAGTTTTTGTATTTTTAGTAGAGAAGGAGTTTCACCATGTTGGCCAGGCTGGTCTTGAACTCCTGACCTCAGATGATCCACCCACCTCGGACTCCCAAAGTGCTGGGATTACAGGCATGAGCCATTTCTCAGCCCCAGGTGGTTTTTTGTATTTTGTTTTTTGTAGAGATGGCGTCTTACCATATTGCCAAAGCTGGTCTCCAACTCCTTGGCTCAAATAATCCGCCCACCTTGGCCTCCCAAAGTGCTAGGATTACAGGCATGAGCCACTGCGCCTGGCCTAATTTTTTTTCACTTAAAAATTTTTTTGCATAGACAGGGTCTTGCTATGTTGCCCAGGCTGGTCTCGAACTCCTGAGTTCAAGCAGTCCTCTTGCCTTGGCCTCCCTAAGCACTGAGATTACAGGTGTGAGCCACCTCGCCGGCTTAATAATATTTATTAAGCCCTTGCTGAGTGGCTGGCTGTGTATAAAAGGGCTCCCAGAAAGATCTCTGCAAAAGTAGGCCACTCCATTTATGAGAGTTTTTAACCCGAAGGGCCTTCCTGATGGTTAGGCCCCTTCCTAATGGTCAGTGAATCTTCTCAACGCTCCTATCAGGTAGCTAACATGATCATCTCCATTTTACAAATGGGTAAACTGAGGCACAGAGCAGCAAAAGTTTGGTGGGTCTGGGATGGGAGTCCAGGTCTGGCCGGCGCCTGCGGCGGCGCCCAGGACTCTGCAGCCTCCCTTCTCGCGCGGCGGTCACGCCACCGTGTGCCAGGCCTTCGCTGGGCCGCTTCCAGCCCTGGGCCGCCTGGGGGAGGGGTGACCTCCCGCTGCCGCGCCCGCCCCGCGCGCCCTCCCCGAGCTGGGCCCCGGCCAGCTCCACCCCCTCCCGCCGCCGAGCCGTTCCGCCCCCCGCAGCGGCCCAGGGACAGCAGGCGGTGGGGGGAGGCCGGCATTGGGAGGACCCTGCCTAGGGGACTTAGGGAGGAAGGAAGGACGAGGCCGGACACCCCGGCGCGCACACACACCTGCTGTCCAGGTGAGATCCAGTCTCCAACCAGCGTCTCTGCATCCCCACCCCCCACCGCGGCCGGGGCGCCCGGGCGGCTGGAGGGGGCGGTGCCGGCTGGGGGGGCGGGACCAGCCGGAGGGGGCGTGGTGCGGGCGGAGCCACCTCCGAGGGCCGGGCGCCCAGGCTGCGGCGCGCGCGAGGACGCTCGGGCGGCGGGACCCAGGGAAGGCAGCGGCCGGAGCGCGCAAGGCGAGTGGGACCCGGGGCTGGGTAGGGGTTCAAGTCCGGTTCGGGGATCGAGTGTGCACCCCCCCACACACACACCTACTACCCTACCCCACGCCTCCAACCCTGGGACACGACCTCGCTGGTCTCAACGAGCTGCTGCCTCCAACTCCACCTTCTGTGCCCAAACTTTCCAGACTTGGAGTGTCTCTGTCCCCGCGTCCCTGCCCCCTCCTCGTCTTTGACCCCATACCCCCATCGATTCCTCCCAGTACCCCCCATCGATTCCTCATGCCCTGCCCGTTTCTCCTGTCCTGGCTCCCCTCTGCCCCCTCTCCCCTGTCTCTGTCCCACTTTCTGCCTCTGTTCCCCCCCGGCTCTGCCCTTTCCCCGCACTGTCCCCCCTCGCCCTCCTCCGCGGCCATGCCCCAGGCGGCGGGAAGGCGGCCGGGCGTCCGGCTGGGCTGGGCCTGGGCTTGGCGGCTGGGCCGGCGTGGGGAGCGGCAGCTGTTTGCCATTAGCCGGGGATCCCACAGGCCCCGCCCCCTCTCTGCACGGGGCGGGGTCCTTCTCGCCTCCCCCCACCCCGAGTTTGGGGCGGGAAGACCCCCCCACCACCACCACCGACCTCCGCGATGTGCAGGCCGGTCTTGGGTGGTGGGTTGGGGAGACCCGCGCCCCTTCCCTGCGCTCCCTACCTGTCCCCTCATATAGGCTCCAGTCTCTCCATCTCTGTCTTATCCTGTCACCCTTTCCCCATTCCCCAGGGGTCCCATGGCGAGAGAAGGGTCTCAGCCACAGACATCCATCTCCCCCACCACACCCCCTCGTCTCCTTTCTCTTCCCCTTACTCGGACGTGCTGGTCCTCATCGAGGGCGGTGAGATGACTGAGGACCCTCAGACCTCAGTCTCCGTATCTGGGAAACGGGTAGAGATATCTGATGTGGGGTCTGAGGGTGGTGGCTTGGTGGGCAGTGGGGGGATCCACCAGGCTTAGGTTCACGTTCAGGCCCAGCCACTTCCCCATGGCCCCAGTGACCCCGAGGCAAGCCGCGGTACCTTTCCGTACCCTCTGCATCCCCTGTCTGTGAAACGGGGCGATAAGTGCCCATCTCATAGAATTGTCATGACAATTAAAAGAGTTGATGTTAGGCTGGGTGCAGTGGCTCATGCCTGTAATCCCAGCACTTTGGGAGGCCAAGGCGGGTGGATCACCTGAGGTCGGGAGTTCGAGACCAGCCTGACCAACATGGAGAAACACCATCTCTACTAAAAATACAGAATTAGCTAGGCGTGGTGGCAGGTGCCTGTAATCCCAGCTACTCGGGAGGCTGAGGCAGGAGAATCGCTTGAACCTGGGAGGCAGAGGTTGCCGTGAGCTGAGATCGCGCCATTGCACTCCAGCATGGGCAACAAGAGCAAAACTCCGTCTCAGAAAAAAAAAAAAAAAAAAAAAAAAAGAGTTGATGTTATTATTACTGTTACTATACTATTTGCCCAGCAGCACCCTCACTTCCCCCACCCCCACCCCACCCCGCTCGGCTATTCCAATCCTGCTCCAATCCCGCTTGCTCCCTGCTTCTCCATCTCTCTTTGGTGGCCAGAAAATATTTTCAATCAACTTTCTGTTGCTCAGGGGTGAGCCTCCAGGCAAATGGAAAACGGAATTTCCTGCAATTGGTGACCATGTGTTCCAGGTGTTGAAAGACAGAGAAGCGAAGACAGAGACGTGGAAAGACAGGGAGAGAGACACGGAGAGAGACGCAGAAGGACAGAGACGTGGAGAGAGACGCAGAGAGACAGAGACGTGGAGAGACACAGAGAGACTTGGAGAGAGACAAAGCAAGACAGGACGGGAGAACAAAGACAAGCTCAGGTGCCCCTGGAGCCCCAGCCCTGCCTTCATGCCCAGCAGGTGCCCTACCTGGCCCATCCTCCCAAGGTACCTGCCGGCCCCAGCACTCAAAGGCCAGAAAGGATTTACTCTGATGGTGGGATGGGCTGGGGCCTCTGCAGCATGATGGCTGGAGGTCAGATAACAGAAAGGACCAGCCAAGTTCAGATGGGTTATATTGGGGACAAAAGAGCCCTGGCCAGCCTCCAAGGCTGAGGGGGGTTTAGTGAGAGGCTCTGATTGTCCCTCCGTTTTGCAGCCTCCAGGCGCCCCCTCTTACTTCCTCCCCTCCACCCCCAGGACTTCCTGGGCCTCCACCCGGCCCTCTATCCCTACTGCGCCCCTGGGCCCGGACGCATCCTAGGCGGGCAGGAAGTTCTGTGTAGCCCGGCAGTGAAACTGTTTATTTTTAGAGAAAATTGTTTCCATAAAGGGGAAAGGCTTCACTCCTAGCTGCCTCCCCAACTTTCCCTACCCCTTCCCCCCTACCCAGTCCAGGCCTGACCCAGCTCTCAGCTTTGGGGTCACTGGGGGTCCCCTTCGCCATGCTTTGCCTCTCTTTGTCCCCCTGCGTCTCTGTCTCCTCAGATCCTTGCAGGAAGACGAGGTTCCCTTCTTCCCCAACCCCTTAGCGCCTCAACCCCCATCCTTCCCTGTGGCCAGCTCCGGGCCTGGGCTGAGGGGAGGGGGTGCAGGAAGGGTGGGGCCTGTTGGGCTCGGGGCCCCCCAGCCCCAGGGCTATGTGGAGGCTGGGCTGTGGGAACAGCTGGAGCCTGTCCAGGGCCTGGACAGATGTGCAAGCAGGCAGTGAGGTTTGGTTTCTTTGTTCCAGACCTGTGGGGGGGAGGGGGTCGGGGGGGGGGCCCTTCCGCAGCCAGGCTGGGTGTGCGTCTATGAGTGGGTCCCAGACCTGGGTTGGGGGGCTGGGTGAACCAGCTGTGGAGGGGGCTGGCCTCATCTCCTCCCCTCCCCCTACAGACTCCTAACTCCCGGCGCCGTGGTTCTCTTTCCCCAGGTAAGCCTCAGCCGGTGCTGCAGGCAGTCTGACTCGCAGTCCCTCAAGTGACTTCCAAGGAGCATCTGTAGAAAAGAAGATGGCCCAGGTCCTGCACGTGCCTGCCCCCTTCCCAGGTCAGGGGACTCAGGGAAGAGGGCCCTGCCCTGGGGAGCTTCAGTTCTGGAGGCCTGAGGGGGCTGGGAACCTTGCCATGGGGACTTTGAGGGTGGGACACAGCCCAACAATTAGAGGTCTGAGGGAGGAGGCAGAGTCCTGCCCTGGGAGGGTCTGAAGGGGGAGGCAGAGTCTTACCGGAAAAAGGGGGTAGTCTAAGCCGAGGGATAGAGCCCTGTCCTGGGGGATTTGAGAGGCGACATAGCCTAGCGCCGGGAGTCTGAAGGGGAGGCATAGCCCTGCTCTGGAGGGTCTGAGAGCAGACGCGGTTGAGTACCAGGTGGGCTCCCATCTCTTCGGCAAATAAACCCCAACTCTCCCCAGGCATCAGTCTTCACCCTGAGAATGGGGACAAGAGGATTCAAAGGTCCTGGTGTTTCTCCCATCCCCAGGGACCCCTGGCCCAGCCTCCCCACCTGCCTTCCCTGCCAAGGACCCCGATCCACCCTACTCCGTGGAGACCCCGTATGGCTACCGCCTGGACCTGGACTTCCTCAAGTACGTGGATGACATCGAGAAGGGCCACACGCTGCGACGCGTGGCAGTGCAGCGCCGCCCCCGCCTGAGCTCGCTGCCCCGTGGCCCTGGCTCCTGGTGGACGTCCACTGAGTCGCTGTGCTCCAATGCCAGTGGGGACAGCCGCCACTCAGCCTATTCCTACTGCGGCCGTGGCTTCTACCCTCAGTATGGTGCTCTGGAGACCCGCGGTGGCTTCAATCCGCGGGTGGAGCGCACGCTGCTGGATGCCCGTCGCCGTCTCGAGGACCAGGCGGCCACACCCACCGGCCTGGGCTCCCTGACCCCCAGTGCGGCCGGCTCGACAGCCTCCCTGGTGGGCGTGGGGTTGCCACCCCCGACACCACGGAGTTCAGGACTGTCTACACCGGTGCCTCCCAGTGCCGGGCACCTGGCCCACGTGCGGGAGCAGATGGCGGGTGCCCTGCGGAAGCTGCGGCAGCTGGAGGAGCAGGTGAAGCTGATCCCTGTGCTCCAGGTGAAGCTCTCGGTGCTCCAGGAGGAAAAGCGGCAGCTCACAGTACAACTTAAGAGCCAGAAGTTCCTGGGCCACCCCACAGCGGGCCGGGGTCGCAGCGAGCTCTGCCTGGACCTCCCCGATCCCCCAGAGGACCCAGTGGCACTGGAGACCCGGAGTGTGGGCACCTGGGTCCGAGAACGGGACTTGGGCATGCCTGATGGGGAGGCTGCCCTCGCCTCCAAGGTCGCTGTGCTGGAGACCCAGCTCAAGAAGGCGCTGCAGGAGCTGCAGGCAGCTCAGGCCCGGCAGGCTGACCCTCAGCCCCAGGCCTGGCCACCGCCGGACAGCCCGGTCCGCGTGGATACAGTCCGGGTGGTAGAAGGGCCACGGGAGGTGGAGGTGGTGGCCAGCACAGCCGCTGGCGCCCCCGCACAGCGGGCCCAGAGCCTGGAGCCTTACGGCGCAGGGCTGAGGGCCCTGGCAATGCCTGGTAGGCCTGAGAGCCCACCTGTGTTCCGCAGCCAGGAGGTGGTGGAGACAATGTGCCCAGTGCCCGCTGCAGCTACCAGCAACGTCCATATGGTGAAGAAGATTAGCATCACAGAGCGAAGCTGCGATGGAGCAGCAGGTAAGCGGTCGCAGGCAGGCAGGGGAGAATGGCTTGGGTGGGGGGGCCTCTTTCTTCCCATGGCTCATCCTGGACTCTCAGAATGCCAGGGTCCAGGCAGGGTGCGGTGGCGCATGCCTGTAATCCCAGCACTTTGGGAGGCCGAGGCGGGCAGATCACTTGAGGTCAGGAGTTGGAGACCAGCCTGGCCAACATGGTGAAACCCATCTCTACTAAAAATACAAAAATTAGCCAGGTGTGGTGGCGTGCGCCTGTAACCTCAGCTACCCAGGAGGCTGAGGCAGGAGAATCGCTTGAACTGGGGAAGCGGAGGTTGCAGTGAGCTGAGATTACACCACTGCACTCCAGCCTGGGCAACAGAGGGAGACTCTGTCTCAAAAAAAAAAAAAAAAAAAAAGAATGCCAAGGTCCAGCCCCAGCCCCCGACCTTCCACCAGACACATCAGTCCAACTCTTAGAGTCTCTGTCTTATCATCCACAAAAGGGGGAGAATTGTGCAGCCAACCCTCAGGGCTGTAGCAACCATGCAGAGAAATTAGGTGACTGCCACTTTGTCAGTATCCAGAAAGTGGGAGGTATTTGGGGGAAAGTTCCCCAAGGCTGTTGGTTTACCAGGCAGAAACCTCCCTGTTTATTCAGTAAGTGGCAGGAATCAATCTCGGAGCTGTTCAAGCAGTGAAAAGGAAATGTGTTATTATGTAACTGATGACAGCTTCAGGCATGGCTGGATCCAGGTGCACAAATATCTTGTTGTTGTTGTTATTAAGAGATAGAGTCTCGCTCCATTGCCCAGGCTGGAGTGCAGTTGGTGTAATCATGGCTCACTGCAGCCTTGACTTCCTAGGCTCAAGCAATCCTCCCGCCTTAGCCTCCCAAGTAGCTGGGTCTACAGGCACGCACCACTGTGCCTCGTTAATTTTTTTTATTTTTTGTAGATACAAAGTCTTGTTATGTTGCCCAGGCTGGTCTCAAACTTCTGGGCTCAAATGATGCTCCTGTCTTGGCCTCCCAGAGTGCTGGGATTACAAGCATAAGCCACCACGCTGGCCTCAGTGCTCAGATATCATCAGGAATCTAACTTGGTGCCTTTCTCTTCTTGTTTGCCCTGGGAGCTTCTCTTTCAGGCAGGCAAGGGAAAGTGACCTCACTGCTCTAGGCATCTGTCTGTCCAGTTTAGTGGAGAGGGAGATCCTTAATCCAAAGAGCACCAGTAAAAATCCCAGAGGGGGCCCTCATTGGCTGGCCTGGGTCATGTGCCCATTGCTGAGCCAATCACGGTGTCCCTGTCTGCCTAGCCATGGACGCCGGGGGTAGGGGAGCCCCACCCAAGACCTGTGGCCTTTGAGGGAGGAAGGGGGTGCTTCCCAGAGGAAGTACTGAGTCCTCATGCCAGGAAAGGGGATGCCGGCTGTGCAGAATGTCAGCTGCTGGGTTGTCCTGAGGTCCCTGGGAGAAGCCACCCAAATGACTCATAATAATGACAGCTGGGCCGGACGCAGTGGCTCACGCCTGTAATCCCACACTTTGGAGGCCAAGGCAGGTGGATCGCTTGAGGCCAGGAGTTCAAGACCAGCCTGGCCAACACAGTGAAACCCCGTCTCTATTAAAAATACAAAAATTAGCCGGGTGTGGTGGCGCACACCTGTAGTCCCAGCTACTCCGGAGGCTGAGGCAGGAGAATCGCTTGAACCCGGGAGGCGGAGGTTGCAGTGAGCCAAGATCACACCACTGCCCTCCAGCCTGGGCGACAGAGTGAAACTGTATCTCAAAATAATTAATAATAATAATGACAGCTGGCTGGGCACGGTGGCTCACGCCTGTAATCCCAGCACTTTGGGAGGCAGAGGCAGGCAGATCACTTGAGGCCAGGAGTTCAAGACCAGCCTGGCCAACATGGTGAAACCCTGTCTCTACTAAAAATACAAAAATTAGCCGGGCGTGGTGGCCGGCACCTGTAATCCCAGCTACTTGGGAGACTGAAGCACAAGAATCGCTTGAACTTGGGAGCCGGAGGTTGCAGTGAGCTGAGATTGTGCCACTGCACTCCAGCCTGGGCAACAGAGTGAAACTGTGTCTCAACAATAATAATAATAATAATAATAATAATAATAATAATAATAATGACAGCTGTTCTTCTGGAAACATGGTCAGGGAGGCTCTGCCAGGTGCGTTCAAACTCATGCTGTGTGATACTGGTGAGCAACATCACCTCTCTAGCCCTAAACGTCCCTATCTGTGAAGTGGCATGATAATGCTCTCCACCTCTAGAGAGGTGGAGAATTTATGAATTAATGCACACAGTTAAGTACTGGTTGCTGCTTCTGCTGATAATGTTCTGGTCAACCTGTTCATACCTGGGGAAACTGAGGCTTAGGGAGGAGATTCATTTGTCCTGTGTCACACAGCCAGGAAGTGGCTCAACTGAGCCAGTATCCAAACCCAGAACATCAGGCCTGTAATCCTAGCACTTTGGGAGGCCGAGGTGGGTGGATAACCTGAGCTCAGGGGTTCAAGACCAGCCTGGCCCATATGGCGAAACCCTGTCACTACTAAAAATACAAAAATTAGCTGGGCGTGTTGGCACACGCCTGTAGTCCTAGCTAGGCTAAGGGAGGAGAATTGCTTGAACCTAGGAGGCGGAGGTTGCATTGGGCCGAGGTCGCACCACTGCACTCTAGCCTGGATGACAGTGAGACTCCATCTCAAAAAAAAAAAAAAAAAGAAAAGAAAAGAAAAAAGAAATAAATAAACCCAGGACAGCTTGAATCTGCAGCAGGGCTCGAAGGTAGGGCCCAAGTTCTCATCCCAGCCTCAAATGTCAGGTGGCCAGAGCCCCTACCAACAGACTGGAGGGCACAGGCTGGAGGGCAGGGACCCAGCTGTGTTTTCTCGCCGGCCCGTGTTGTTCCTGGCCAGCTCTGGACACCACCCGCCTGTTCTATGTCTATCCCAAACACCAGGCCCTGAGGTTCTGGCCCCCTGCCAGAGGCTCCGCCTGGCCCAGCCTCGGAATCTCTGAGAGGCAACCACCATTCCAGACGTGCCTCCCAGAGCAGCTGAAAGGCCTTCTGCCTGCAGGACAAACAGACATAGCGATGTCCACCTTCTTTGCATGCAAGCTGCTGCCTGAAAGTTCTTCCTGGAGTCTCATTTTATTCCCTCTTGCTGCAGCCAGCCCCAATCTCTGCCTTGCTTGAGCCAAGCTGGAATGTCTTAATTCATTTCTATATCTTCCTTTTTTTTTTTTTTTTGAGACCGAGTCTTGCTCTGTCGCCCAGGCTGGAGTGCAGTGATGCAATCTCAGCTCACTGCAACCCCCGCCTCCGGAGTTCAAGCGATTCTTCTGCCTCTGCCTCCCGAGTAGCTGGGATTACAGGCATGCACCACCATGACTGACTAATTTTTGTATTTTTAGTAGAGATGGGGTTTCACCGTGTTGGTCAGGCTGGTCTCAAACTCCTGACCTCAGGTGATCCAACCTTCTCGGCCTTTGAGCAAGCGATGAAATCTCTCTATGCCTCAGTTTCCTCATTTGCAAATCGGGGGTCCTGATGGCACAGTGTCACTGGAATAATGTGAGGCTTTAATATGTCAATTCAGCCAGGCGTAGTGGCTTATGCCTATAATCCTAGAGCTTTCGGAGGCCAAAACAGGAGGATTGCTTGAGCCCAGGGGTTTCGAAGCTACAGTGAGTTGTGACCACGCCACTGTACTCCAGCCTGAGCAAGACCAATCTTGTGGGCGGGGGTGGGGGGGAGAGAATCAATTCATGTCAAGTGTTCATCATGGTACCAGGCATGGTTGATACTTGGTGCCCAAGGTCAGCTCTTGGCCCTATAGCCTCTCAAAGGAGCATTTTTTTTTTTTTTTTTTTGAGATGGAGTCTTGCACTGCCACCCAGGCTGGTGTGCAATGGCGCTATCTCAGCTCACTGCAACCTCCACCTCCTGGGTTCAAACGATTCTCCTTGCCTCCACCTTCCAAGTAGCTGGGATTACAGGCACCCACCACCACACCCAGCTAATTTTCTTGTACTTTTAGTAGAGACGGGGTTTCACTATGTTGGCCAGGCTGGTCTTGAACTCCTAACCTTGTGGTCTGCCCGCCTCGGCCTCCCAAAGTGCTGGGATTACAGGCATGAGCCACGGCACCCACCCTCCAAGGAGCATCTTTGAATGAAGACATGAAAGGAAAGAAGTCACCAGAAGAGGTGGAAAAAACAATGTTCCAGGGAGGAGCACAGCAGGGACAAAGGCCCTGAGATAAGCAAAGGCTCGGGCTTATCAAGGGGTTGAACAAACTGGAATGAGCTACCGCACCCAGCCTAAATTAAAAAAAAAAAAAAAAAAAGAACTTACATGGGCCGGGTGTGGTGGCCCATGCCTGTAATCCCAGAACTTTGGGAGGCCAAAGTGGGCAGATCACCTGAGGTTCAGGAGCTCGAGACCAGCTTGGGCAACATGGCAAAAACCCCTACTAAAAATACAAAAATTAGCCAGGTGTGGTGGCGCACACCTGTAATCCCGGCTACTTGGGAAGCTGAGACAGGAGAATCGCTTGAACCGGGGAGGCGGAAATTGCAGTGAGCTGAGCTCGCATTGCTGCACTCCAGCCTGGGCGACAGAGTGAGAGTGAGACTCCGTCTCAAAAAAAAAAAAAAAAAATTTATTTTGGCCTTCAGGAGTCCAAAACTGAGTTCATCTCATTCCTCAGCTCCTGACAACCATCCACGTTAGTCTGTGCAGACCACTTCTCTTGTATTACTTATTATTTTTTCACCTTCAGCCTCCACCTTCAACCTTCAATGCTAAGGGTCAGTAAATATTTTCACTTTTGCAGGTCATACGGTCTCTATTGCATTGATTCAACTCTGCCTCAGTTCTTTTTTCCTCCCCACTTTATTTTTATTCCTTTTATCCTTTTTATTGAGATGAGGTCTCACTATGTTGCCAGATGAGGTCTCACTATGTTGCCCAGGCTGGTTTCGAACTCGGGGACTGAAGTGATCTTTCCACGTCAGCCTCCTAAATAGCTGGGATTGCAGGCGTGTGCCACCATGCCCAGCTTTTTCTGATTTTATTGACGTATACTTAATATGCAAAAAAATGCACATATTTAATGTATACATTTTTGAATTTGGTGCTTCAGGGCCTTCATTTTGCAGTTGCAAAAGCAGCCGTAGACAATATGGAAATGAACGAACGTGGCTGCGTTCCAATAAAACTTTATTTGCAGACCCTGAAATTTCTATTTCACATACTTTTCATGAGTCCCAAATTAAATTCTTCTTTCCCATCCATTTAGAAATGTAAAAACAGCACCCACAGGCTGAAGCTCACCACCCTCCGCTCTCCACCATCAGTGCCACCCCCACCCCATCTATTACCATTCCTTACAAACCACCTTCCAGAAACTTATTTAGACATTTGAGTGTCCTTGAAAAATATGCCTTGTGCGTGTTTCATTTCCTTAAATGGTGTTGTGCTTCAGAAAAACAAAAATCTCTTTCTGTTTCTTATTTTTTCCTCTCCTTACACTATTTTTGAACTCTCCACACTGATGTTTGTAAATCTGGCTTATCACTTTTTATTTTCTTTTTTTTCTTCCTTTTTTCTTTTGAGATGGAATCTCGCTCTGTTGCCCAGGGTGGAGTGCAGTGGCGTGATCTCGGCTCACTGTAACCTCTGCCTCCCGGGTTCAAGCAATTCTCCTGCCTCAGCCTCCCAAGATGCCTGCTACCACGCCTGGCTAATTTTTGTATTTTTAGTAGAGACGGGGTTTCACCACGTTGGCCAGGCTGGTCTCGAACTCCTGACCTCATGATCTGTCCGCCTTGGCCTCCCAAAGTTCTGGGATTACAGGTGTGAGCCACCCCACCCACCTACCCTCTTCTCTAATCCCCTCACAGTAGGTATCTGGTTACTTCTAATTTCCTGCCACCACGAACAATGCTGGAGTCATCTTCACACGACCCCTCCTGTGGGACTGCCCATTCCTAGAGGATTTGCAACTTCACTCCAAGTCCTGTCTGATCCTTTCCAAAAAAGGCTGTCCCTATCCGCACTCCTAACACCGTGCTCCGGTTCAAGTTGTCCATTTTCTCATATCCTCACCAACATATGGCTTTATCTGTCTTTCTAATTTTTCTTCTTTTTTTTTGAGACAGAGTTTCACTCTTGTTGCCCAGGCTGGAGTGCAGTGGCGCGATCTTGGCTCACCGCAACCTCCACCTCCCGGGTTCAAGCGATTCTCCTGCCTCAGCCTCCCGAGTAGCTGGGATTACAGGCATGCACCACCACGCCCGGCTAATTTTGTATTTTTAGCAGAGACGGGGTTTCTCCATGTTGGTCAGGCTCGTCTCCAACTCCCGACCTCAGTTGATCTGCCCGCCTTGGCCTCCCAAAGTGCTGGAATTAACAGGCGTGAGCCACCGCGCCTGGCCTCTTCTTTCTTTTTTTTTTATTTTTTGAGACAGAGTCTTGCTCTGTTGCCCAGGCTGGAGTGCGGTGGCGCGATCTTGGCTCACTGCAACCTCCGCCTCCCAGGTTCAAGCGATTCTTGTGCCTCAGCATCTCTAGTAGCTGGGATTACAGGCACCCGCCACTACGCCTGGCTGATTTTTGTATTTTTAGTAGAGATGGGGTTTCACCATGTTGGCCAGGCTGGTCTCAAACTCCCGTCCTTAGGTGATCCGCCCACCTCGGCCTCCCAAAGTGCTGGGATTGCAGGTGTGAGCTACCACGCCCGGCCCTGTCTTTCTAATTTTTTTTATCCATCTGATAGCTGCTACATAATGGTATCTCCTCATTGTTTTGTTTGTTTTTTGAGACAGGGTCTCATTGTGTCACCCAGGCTGGAGTGCAGTGGCACAGTCACAGTTCACTGCAGCCTAAACCTCTCGGGCTCAAGTGATCCCTCCACCTCAGCCTCCTGAGTAGCTAGGACTAAAGGCAAGTGCCATCCCATTCAGGTAATTTTTTGTAGAGATGGGGTCTTGCTCTGTTGTTCAAGTTGGTCTCGAACTCCAGGGCTGAAGTGATCCACCTCAGCCTCCCAAAGCCCTGGGATTATAAATGCGAGCCTCGGAATTCAGCCCTCCTTATTGTTTTCATTGGCATAGCTCTGATAGGCAGTGAGAGATAGGGCTTCTCTGTGTATGCCTAATAAGGTTCCTCTGTAAGTCAATTACTTGTAGCCTTTCTCCATTTTTTCTCTGAGCAGTTTTTAGAAGTTGCTGGTATCTTCCAGAGTCAAAACTGGCAAACTACGGCCTGTGGGCCAGATACAGCCTGAAACCTGTTTTTCTACAACCCACAGCTAAGAATGATTTTTAAGTTTTTTTTTAATGGTTGAATGATTTTAAAAATATATTTTGGGCCAAGTACAGTGGCTCACACCTGCAATCCCAGCACTTTGGGAGGCCAAGGCAGAAGGATCACTTGAGGCCAGGAGTTTGAGACCAGCCTGGGCAATATAGTGACACCCCATCTCTACTAATTAAAAATTAGTTTGGCATGGTGGCGTGCAGCTGTAGTCCCAGCTACTTGGGAGGCTGAGGCAGGAGGATTCCTTGAGCCCAGGAATTTTGTTGTTGTTGTTGTGGAGATGGGGTTCCACCATGTTGCCCAGGCTGGTCTCAAACTCCTGGGCTCAAGCGATCCACCCACCTCGGCCCCCCAAAGTGCTGGGATTACAGGCGTGAGCCACCATGCCCGGCAAGCCCAGGATTTTGAGGCTGCAGCTAGCTATGATTGGACTCCAGCCTGGGCAACAGAAGTTGCCTGAAGTAGACTGGGCGTGGTGGCTCAACTGAGGTCAGGAGGTCGAGACCACCCTGGCCAACATGGTGAAACCCATCTCTACAACAATACAAAAATTAGCCGAGCATGATGGCGGGTGCCTGTAATCCCAGCTACTCGGGAGGCTGAGGCAGGAGAATCACTTGACCTCGCGAGGCAGAGGTTGCTAGTGAGCTGAGATCACGCCATTGCACTCCAGCCTGGGCAACAAGAGCGAGACTTCATCTCAAAAAAAAAAAGAAAAAAAAGAAGTTTCCTGAAGTCACTTCCTGCTTCTCTGTTGGGGCAGAATGGGATTTAGGTGCTGCTCTAGTTTATTTATTGATTTTTTTTTCACATTAAAAAAAAAAAGTAGAATCTCGCCCTGTCTCAAAAAAAATATTTCTTGACATGACAAGATTATGTGAAATTCAAACTTATTGGATACAGCCACGCGGAATCACTTACATACTGTCTGTGACTGGTTTTGTGTTAGAACTATGCCACAGTTGAGCAGTTGCAACCGAGTCCTTATGTGTGACGTAACCAAAAATGTTTGCTATCTAGCCCTTCCCAGAAAGTTTGTTGACCCTGTTCTAGAAGATTATCCCTTGCCAATTTTTGCCTGTGCCAAACTCCGGCACTCCCCCACCGCACCCATGAGGATCTCAGAGGTCTTCATTTTTGTTTTTGTTTTTGTTTTTGAGACAGAGTTTCGCTCTGTCATCCAGGCTGGAGTGCAGTGGCACGATCTCGGCTCACTGCAACCTCCACCTCCCAGGTTCAAGCAATTCTTCTGCCTCATCCTCCCGAGTAGCTGGGATTACAGGTGCCTGCCAGCATACTCTGCTAATTTTTGTATTCTCAGTAGAGACTGGGTTTCACCATGTTGGCCAGGCTGATCTCGAACTCCTGACTCAAGTGATCCGCCCACCTTGGCCTCCCAAAGTGTTGGGATTACAGGCATGAGCCACCATGCCTGGCCAGAAGTCTTCATTTTGAATATAGTTAAAACCATTATATTTTGCATATGTGGATTGTGCTTGGAAGAATTTTTAAAAGAATCTTAACTGGGCACGTTGACTCACACCTGTAATCTCAACACGTTGGTGGGAAAATTGCTTTGAGCCCAGGAGTTCCAGGCCAGCCTAGGTAACATAGTAAGACCCCCATCTCTACAAAAAATACAAAAATTGGCCAGGAGTTCAAGACCAGCCTGGCCAACATAGTGAAACCCCATCTCTACTAAAAATACAAAAAAATTAGCTGGGCATGGTAGCGGGCACCTGTAATCCCAGCTACTCGGGAGGCTGAGGCAGGAGAATCGCTTGAACCAGGGAGGCGAAGGTTGCAGTGAGCTGAGATGGCTCCACTCCACTTCAGCCTGGGGTGACAATGTGAGACTCTCTCAAAAAAAAAAAAAAAAAATTAGCTGGGCATGGTGGTGCATGCCTGTAGTCCCAGCTACTCGGGAGGCTGAAGTGGGAGGATCACTTGAGCCAAGGAGTTCGAAGCTGGAATGAGCTGTGATCACGCCACTGCGCTCCAGCCTGGACAACAGTGTGAGACTGTGTCACTGAATGAATGAATGAATGAATCTTTCCCCTTCCTGAGTCCCTGATAGTCTGCTACATTATCTCCCTTTAGCTTTGTAGTTGTACCTTCATCTTAATTCTTCACAGTTTCTTTCTTGTGTATGCTATGAGATAGAGATCCACCTTGGCTCTTCTCATGTAAAGTAAGCTGCTTCTCCTAAAACCACAC
This sequence comes from Pan troglodytes, assembly GCF_028858775.2. Taxonomy (NCBI): domain Eukaryota; kingdom Metazoa; phylum Chordata; class Mammalia; order Primates; family Hominidae; genus Pan; species Pan troglodytes. Next base: position 13,906,575 of record NC_072418.2, on the reverse strand, counting down.
CACAGAATCCACCGTCTCCCACTGGCTTGGGGAAACCCCCTCTGTCTTACCCTCAGTGCCCAGAGATTGGAGCCTGTCTTCTCTGTCCCATTGGTCCATTTATTAATGCAAAAATGCCCTGCTGTTCTCATGGTTGTAGCTTTGAAATATGTTTTACTCTCTCACAGACCAACTACTCCATCTGTGCTCTTGTTTTGTAGAATTGTCTTAGCTTATCAATGGACTTTAGTTCTTTTGTGTAAATTTTAGTGTCAGTTGGCCCCATTCCCCAGTGGGATAACAATAATAAGTATCATCAATTTTATTATTACTTCTTGTTATGCTAGCATTCTGAGTCTAACCTTCAATTCCTTAGACTGGAAGGAGCCATCCCAGGTTTTGAAGTCACTGCCTGCTTTTCTGTTGGGGCGGAGTGGGCTTTGGTTCTGCTCTAGTTTGTTTGATTTTTTTTACTTTTTTTTTTTTTTTTTTTTTGAGGCAGTCTCACTCTGTCACCCAGGCTGGAGTGCAGTGGCATAATATCGGCTCACTGCAAGCTCTGCCTCCTGGGTTCAAGCGATTCTCCTGCCTCAGCCTCCCAAGTACCTGGGACTACAGGCACGTGCCACCATGCCTGGCTAATTTTTTATATTTTTAGTAGAGATGGGGTTTCACCGTGTTAGCCAGGATGGTCTCGATCTCCTAACCTTGTGATTGGCCTGCCTCGGCCTCCCAAAGTCCTGGGGTTATAATCATGAGCCACCGCGCCTGGCTTTTTTTTTTTTTTTTTTTTTTTTAAAGATAGGGTCTCACTCTGTCACCCAGGCTGGAGTGCAGCAGTGCTGTCATAGCTCAATGTAACTTCAAACTCCCGGGCTCAAGCAATCCTTTCATCTCAGCCAAGTATAGTCCCAAGTAGTTAGAACTATAGGCGCACTCCACCACACCTGGCTAACTTTTAAATTTTTTTTAGAGATAGAGTCTTGCTATGTTGCCCAGGCTGGTCTTGAACTCCTGGCCTCAAGCGATCCTCCTGCCTCAGCCTCTCAAATTTTTTCACCATTTGCAATATTGTGGTAACATAGATAGAACATAAAATTTGCCATCTGGCCGGGTGTGTTGGCTTAAGCCTGTAATCCCAGCACTTTGGGAGGCTGAGGCGGGTGGATCACTGGAGATCGGGAGTTCGAGACCAGCCTGGCCAACATGGCAAAACCCCATCTCTACTAAAAATATAAATTAGCCAGGCATGGTGGCACACACCTGTAATCCCAGCTACTCAGGAGGCTGAGGCAGGAGAATCGCTTGAACCTGGGAGGCAGAGGTTGCAGTGAGCCAAGATCACGCCACTGCACTCCAGCCTGGAGGATGGAGAGAGACTGTATCAAATAATAATAATAATAATAATAAATCTTGACAACTCTAGGGAACTCCTGTGAATCGAATCATGCAATGTTTTTGTCCCTTTTGCATCTGGCTTCTTTCACTTAGCATAATATTGCTCCACCTCATTTTTTGGCTCTCCCAGGATTTCTTTTCTGTTTTGTTTTTTTTTTTGGAGACAGAGTCTCGCTCTATCCCCCAGGCTGGAGTGCAGTGGCATGATCTCGGCTCACTGCAACCTCCGCCTTCCGGGTTCAAGCGATTATCCTGCCTCAGCCTCCCAAGTACATGGGATCACAAATGTCTACCACCATGCCTGGCTAATTTTTATATTTTTAGTAGAGGCGGGGTTTTGCCATGTTGGCCAGGCTGGTCTCTTAATTCCTGACTTCAAGTGACCCACCCACCTCAGCCTCCCAAGGTGCTGGGATTACAAGCGTGAGCTACTGCACCCGGCCTCTCCAGGATTTCAAGTTAGGCGCCCTGCATTTTGGGCAGAGATTGAGATTGTGAATCTGTCTCCTGGCCATGCAGTATGTTTGTTTGTTTCACGTGAATTTATTGCCAAGTTTAAAAAGAAAAATCATAGAGGGACATAGCAACTGGCGTTTGCTCTCGCTCAGTTCCCCACTCATGAGTTCAAGCCTTGGCTCTGGCATGGTTTTTATGTTTTCTGTGGTGTGAGCTGGCCACACCCTGGTCTGGGGATGCTGTTGGCCATGCCGATGACCGAGTGTCTCATGCAGCCGGCCCTGTCTATGTTACTCTTTGCCTATGTCCAGCATTTGGACACCGTTCTGTACTAAAGTTGAATATTGCCTGTGGGCCTCAGGAAGTCACTGTATATGGCAAAAAAAAAAAATTTAAGGCTGGGCATAGTGGCTCATGCCTATAATCCCAGCTATGCGAGAGGCTGAGGTGGGAGGATCCCTTGTGCTCTGGAGTTCTAGAGCAGCCTGGACAACATAACAAGACCCTGTCACAGAGAAAAAAACCCCAACAACCTTTTTAGCCATTAAAGGGAATTCAAATTAATTGGTCTTCAGAGTTGGCGCCCCGGGGGACAGGAAGGGGAACCCCCGAGGAAATGCTGACACAGAAACCATGCATGGGCCGGGCGGTGCTGCTCAGGCGGTAATCCCAGCACTTTGGAAGGCGGATCGCTTGAGCTCAGGAGTTCAAGACCAGCCTGGGCAATATAGTGAAACCCCATCTCTACAAACATTACAGAAAATTAGCCGGGCACAATGGCATGCGCCTTTACTGCCTGCCGCTCAGGGGGCTGAGGCAGGAGAATCACTTGAATCCGGGAGGCACAGGTTACAGTGAGCCAAGATCGCATCTCTGCACTCAAGCTTCAGTGAAGGGAGTGAAACCCTGTCTTACAAAGCAGCCATATGTGGCCCAGGGGGACCTGAGTGGATTCCAAGACATTGGTGGCTACACAAAAAGGAAACTGGACTTTTATTCCACGCTGTTGGCTGGCAGTCCAGGACCTCAGCGTCCAGGAAGTCACCTTTGTCCTCAGACCAACCTGGGTGGGTGTTTTTTGTTGTCTTTTGTTTTCTTTCGTTTCGTTTTTTTAGTCAGGATGTGTTTTTTTATTTTTATTTTTTATTTTCAGGACAGTCTCGCTCTGTTACCCAGGCTGGAGTGCAGTGGTGTGATCTCAGCTCACTGCAACCTCTGCCTCCGGGTTCAAGCCATTCTCCTGCCTCAGCCTCCTGAGTAGCTGGGATTACAGGCATCCCCCCACCACGCCCAGCTAATTTTTGTATATTTAGTAGAGATGGGGTTTCACCATGTTGGCCAGGCTGGTCTTGAACTCCTGACCTCGTGATCTGCCCGCCTCAGCCTCCTAAAGTACTGGGATTACAGGCATGAGCCACTGTGCCTGGCCACCAAGACGTGTTTTTATCTCTGATTTTTTTTTTTTAAGAGGCAGGGTCTTGCTCTGTTGCCCAGGCTGGAGTGCATTGGCGTGATCTCTGCTCACTGCAACCTCCGCCTCCCGGGTTCAAGCAATTCTCCTGCCTCAGCATCCTGAGTGGCTGGAACGACAGGTGTGCACCACCACGCCCGGCTAATTTTTCTATTTTTAGTAGAGATGGGATTTCACCATGTTAGCCAGGCTGGTCTCGAACTTCTGATCTCAGGGGATTCGCCCGCCTCAGCCTCCCAAAGTGCTGGGATTACAGGCATGAGTCACCGTGCCCGGCCAAACCTTATTTTTAGCGATCACTCAGGCTCGAGCCAGGAATATGGGGCCACAGGGTTGTCCCTGTCCCTGACTAGCTGCTGGGCAGGCACCAAACTGGATTCTGCCACCTGCTCAAGGGGTTACCTTGGCAGCTCTGTGCCTCAGTTTCCTCATCTGTAATAATCCGATTTCCCTCCAAGGGGCAGGAAGACTGGATGTGGTAACACAAAAATCAGCCCTGTTACAGCTCCTGGCCCAGGGTGTATGACCCGCAGGGCTGAGGTGGTTTGGCTTTTATGACCGAGAGCAGACACTCATTTCCTGTCCCTCCAGGCCTCCCAGAAGTTCCTGCCGAATCGTCCTCATCACCCCCGGGGTCCGAGGTAGCCTCCCTTACACAGCCTGAGAAGAGCACAGGCCGAGTGCCCACCCAGGAGCCCACCCACAGGGAGCCCACCAGGCAAGCAGCCTCCCAAGAGTCCGAGGAGGCCGGGGGCGCCGGTAAGTGGTGGGTGGCCGCCAAGAGGGACGGGGCACCGGGATGGCACCAGTTCGGAGTCTGGCCCTGAAGGACTCTCATAGCACCTCCTCTGTCCTCCCCTCCAGGCGGGCCCCCGGCAGGCGTGCGATCTATCATGAAACGGAAAGAGGAGGTTGCAGACCCCACGGCCCACCGGAGGAGCCTCCAGTTCGTGGGGGTCAACGGCGGGTGAGAGGAGAAGACCCCACCCCCCACCCCATACTTCCCGCCCCCTCCTCCATTCATCCACGCACGAGAGCCTCCTAATTACCTCATTCCGAGCTCCTTGCTTTGGTTAATTCGTTTAATCAAACCACAACACAGAGATGAGGAAACTGAGGCATGGGAAGGCTAAGCGCATTTCTGGAGCTCACTCAGTGACCCAGGAGTCAGCCCCGGGTACCCTGGCTCAAGAGCTCAAGGTGTAACCACTGCACAGCTCTACCCCACAGAAGGTGCCGGACGCCGCTTCCTGCCCTGATAGAGCTCCTGGTCCAGTGGGGAGCTGGGCGCTGATGGGTGGTTGGAGCCGTGATGAGGAACACTCAGGTGGTGCAGGTCCTCAAGAAAGACACAGGTGGCCCTAGGGGAGTCCCAGAAGGAGGAGACACAGGTGGTACGGGAGAAGTAGGAGCTAGCAAGGTGAAGAGAGGGTGTGGGGAGGGCTCTCCTGGCAGGGGCACAGCGTGGGTAAAGGCTCAGAAGCGGGAAAGCAGAGTGACACGAGAAGTGGGAGGTGCAGGGAGTGATGGCTGGTTTGGGGCCTTGAATGCCGAGCCTAGAAGCTTGATTAGGTTTTGTCCAGAGCCAGCAAGAAACACGAGAGAGCCCTATTTGCAGTGGAACAGGAGTCTGAATCACCTGTGTTAAAAGGGCTAGAAGTGGCCGGGCGCGGTGGCTCACATCTGTAATCCCAGCACTTTGGGAGGCTGAGGCGGGTGGATCACTTGAGTTCAGGAGTTCGAGACAAGCCTGGCCAACATGGTGAAACTCCATCTCTACTGAAAATACAAAAAATAGCTGGGTGTGGTGGGTGCCTGCAGTCCCAGCTACTTGGGAGGCTGAGGCAGGAGAATCACTTGAACCCAGGAGACAGAGGTTGCAGTGAACTGAGATTACACCATTGCACTCTAGCCTGGGCGACAGAGCGAGACTCCGTCTCAAAAAAAAAAAAAAAAAAAAAAAAGGCTAGAGGTGGCTGTGCACAATGGCTCACACCTGTAAACCCAGTTCGAGATCAGCCTGGCCAACATGGCAACATGGCGAAACCCCGACTCTACTAAAAAATACAAAAATTAGCCGAGCACAGTGGTGCAAACCTGTAGTCCCAGGTATTTGGAAGGCTCAGGCAGAAGAATTGCTTGAACCCAGGAGGCAGAGTTTGCAGTGAGTGCCACTGTACTCCAGCCTGGGCAACAGAGCAAGACTCCATCTCAAAAAAAAAAAAAAAAAAGGAGGGTGGGTATGCTAGAAGTGTCAAAAGGCAGGAGGTGAAAAGCAGTGCCCCTCCCCCCGAGCATGATCATAATCACTGCTAATGTTTATTGAGCGCTTACTGTGTGCCAGTTGCTGTAAACCACGTCCCACAACCCTGGAATGTCAATATTGCCATTGAACAGATGGGGAAGCTGAGGCCCACAGAGGTCAGATCGCCAGATCCCTGCCTTCCTTTCCCACCATTTCTCATCCCGCCTGCAGCATCTCCCCCTCCCCGCTCGTTCCTCCCCAGGTATGAGTCGTCATCCGAGGACTCCAGCACAGCAGAGAACATCTCAGACAACGACAGCACAGAGAACGAGGCCCCAGAGCCGAGGGAGAGGGTTCCGAGTGTGGCCGAAGCCCCCCAGCTCAGGCCTGCAGGGATGGCAGCGGCCAAGACCAGCCGGCAGGAGTGCCAGCTGTCTCGAGAATCTCAGCACATACCCACTGCTGAGGGGGCATCAGGATCAAACACGGAGGAGGAGATCAGGTCAGTTTTCTGGGTAGGAGGGATTCAGGCAGGGCTGGGGGTGGATGGCCTCCGCCTCAAACCCCCACGGTTCAAGCCCTTTGAAGGACCCTCCTATCAGTCACACACACTTTAGTCTGAATTAGCGAACGAGCACTTGCTCCTTCTGGGCATCTGAAGTTCTGGAGGCTTTGCTAAAGGGCCTGGTGGAAGTATTTTGGGCTGCCGGGGTTAGGATTTAGGGGACCAGCCAAAGTTTATCCCGAAATCACCCACCTACTTTGGGACGTTTCCTCTACCTGCCTGTTCTATTTATGTCTCTTTTTTATTCCCCTGGTGAAAAAATTTGCCCTTGGGAAATATTTTCCATCTGCCAGTGGGCATTTGGAATAAACTTTGGCTTGTGTGTCCACTCTCCCTTGGGGGTCTGCATGTTCCCCACAGCTGCCCCTTGGGGTGCAATGTAAATGTGTGTCCCGGGTGAAGGAGGGTCTGAGATGCCACCATTCAGGTGACCCTATTGTGAGTGACGTGGTGCAGAATGTCAAGTCCCTTCCCAGGCACCGCAGTGGGGCTTACTTAGTTCCCCGCTTTGTCTGTTCCTGGCAGGATGGAGCTAAGCCCTGACCTCATCTCAGCCTGCTTGGCCCTGGAAAAGTACCTGGACAATCCCAATGCCCTCACAGAGCGGGAGCTGGTACGATCTGGCCCTGGGCCAAGTTGGCCACCCCCCGGACCCCTACCTCCACCCCACCCGTGGCCTCTCCTCATCCTCAGTGACTTCCTGCTCCTGCCTAGTGGGGACCCTGACACCCAAGCCCAGAGCATGGGGGTGGTGGTGCTCGAGTCATGGGCCTCGGAGAGAGGCCAGGGAGATGGGGAGAGGCTGGAGGACGAACACTCACTGGCCAAGCCTGGCCTTGGGTTCCTGTTCTTCCTGGGGGCTTCAGGGGCGGGGCACCCAGATTTCCCTTTTTGGGCATCTACACTTGACTTTGGCGATTATAACCAGGGCTGGGCGCGGTGGCTCATGCCTGTCATCCTGGTGCTTTGGGAGGCCAAGGCAGGAGGATCTCTTGAGGCCAGGAGTTCAAGACCAGCCTGGGCAACACAGTGAGATCCGATTTCTACAAAAAAATTCTTTTTTTTTTTTTTTTTTTTTTTGAGCTGGAGTCTTGCTCTGTCACCCAGGCTGGAGTGCAGTGGTGCGATCTCAGCTCACTGTAACCTCTGCCTCCCAGGTTCAAGCAATTCTCCTGCCTCAGCCTCCCAAGTAGCTGGGACTACAGGCATGTGCCACCACGTCTGGCTAATTTTTTGTATTTTGAGTAGAGATGGGGTTTCACCATGTTGGGCAGGATGGTCTCGAACTCGTGACCTCAAGTGATCCGCCCACCCTGGCCTCCCAAAGTGCTGGGATTACAGGCGTGAACCACTGCACTCAGCCTCTACAAATTGTTTTAAAAATTAGCTGGGCATAGTGGTGCACGCCTGTGGTCCCAGCTACTTGGGAGGCAGAGGCGGGAGGATAGCTTGAGCCTAGGAGGTTGAGGCTGCAGTGAGTCCTGATCATGTAACTGCACTCCAGCCTAGGCAACAGAGCGAGACTCTGTCTCACAAAAAAAAAAAAAAAAAAAAAAAAAAAGAGAGAGAAATTATGTCCAGGGTGGAGGTGCTCACACCTTCCTCGGGGAACGTGTTGGGGATTGCAAAGTCCACACCTCACTCCAAGGGTCTTATTGGGACAGAGATGTCTACACTTCCCTCTGGGAGGGTCTGCACTTCCCTTGAGATCGTTTTCCAGGACAAGGGCACCACGCTTTGCTCCGGGGGCGCATCTGGGGTGGGGGGTGTCCCAGTGGGCCTCCCCCGCCCTCACATCCTCTCCCACCTGACTGGCATGCAGAAAGTGGCCTACACCACAGTGCTGCAGGAGTGGCTGCGCCTGGCCTGCCGCAGCGACGCACACCCCGAGCTGGTGCGGCGGCACCTGGTCACGTTCCGGGCCATGTCTGCGCGGCTGCTGGACTACGTGGTCAACATCGCCGACAGCAACGGCAACACGGCCCTGCACTACTCCGTGTCTCATGCCAACTTCCCCGTGGTGCAGCAGCTGCTCGACAGCGGTGAGCCCAGCGGGGAGGACGAGGCGGCTCTAAACCAGCCAGCTGTCCGCCATGCCCAGTCTGATAGGGAAGACACTGCCCTCCCCATCTGATGGGGAAGATGATGGAGGAGACGCGGCCTTCTCAGTATAATAGAGGGAACACCTCTCTCCCAGTCTGATGTGGCAGATGCCACCTTCCGATCGGATGTGGAGGGACACCAGCCTTCCAGTTTGATAGAGGAGACGGCACCTTCCCAGTTCAATGGGGTGGGGTATATGGCCCTCCCAGTCTGATGGAGGAGATGCCGCCTTCCCAGGCTGATGGAGGAGATGCCACCCTCCCAGGCTGATGGAGGAGACACCTTCCCAGTTCATTGTGGCGGGGATGTGGCCCTCCCAGTCTGATGGAGGAGATGCTGCCTTCCCAGTCTGATGGGGGAAATGTGACTTTCCCAGTTTGATATGGGAGATGCCACCCTTCCAGTCTGATGGGGGGGCACCACCCTCCCAGGCTGATGGAGGAGACACCACCTGCCTAGTTTGATGGAGGAGACATCATCTTCCCGGTTCATTGTTGGGGGAATGTGGCCCTCCCAGTCTGATAGAGGAGACGCTGCCTTCCCAGTCGAATGGCAGAGACACCACCCTCCTGGTCTAATGAGTGAGACACCACCTTCCCAGTCTAACGAGGGAGACATGACTCTCCTAGTCTGATAGCAGAGACTCTACCCTCCTGGTCTTATGGGGGAGATGCTGTCCTCCCAGTCTGATGGAGGAGACACTTCCTTCCCAGTCTGGTGGGGGAGGCACGGGCCCTACCTTTAGCCAGCATAATGGAAAAGGCAGAAGTGATGTTAGGGAGACATGTGGCCCTAACACGCCTGCATGATGGAGGTGACATCTCTGGAGCCCTGGTCTAAGAGAAGGATGCGTCCTCAAGTCTGGGGCTTGGAAAGAAGACGTGGTCCTCAGTTAGTAAGAAACTTGCCCTTCCCTCTCCTACTGGGGGAGACAGCCTCCCGGGCTGATGAAGGACTCAGGGCCCACAATCTGATGGGGGAGACATGGGCCAGTCTGAGGGTAAATGGCTGTTCCAAAATTAACAGGGGAGACCCAGTTTCTATTCTCAGCCCTAAATATAGATGCCAGCATCAGGGGCCCCAAATCTGATGGAGGAGGGACTGTCTCCAACTTTAGGAGCCCCTGGTCTAATGGAGATGGAGACCTCTAGGGCAGAGTGGGGTCCTCTGAGAAAAGGGAGGGATTAGGGCATGCCTAGACTGATGGAGGAGACGTGACATCCACGTTCCTTGGGGCAGTCCACTAGCAGCGATCCCTGGTCTGAGGGTTCACACCATGTCTCTTAGGTGTCTGCAAGGTGGACAAACAGAACCGTGCTGGCTACAGCCCTATTATGCTCACCGCCCTGGCCACCCTGAAGACCCAGGACGACATCGAGACTGTCCTTCAGCTCTTCCGGCTTGGCAACGTCAATGCCAAAGCCAGCCAGGTATGGGGACCCCGGCTGCTGCAGATCCAGGTGGCTCTTCCTACTTTATGACATCCCAGCTGAGTGACAGGCCCAAACCCAGGTGGTCTAGCTCCAGAGCCCTGCTCTTCATGGCCAGGCTGTCTCTGACACAGGACCTTCTTGTGGAAACTAGAAGGAGTAGAGGATATGAGGGTCCTTACCTTTCTTAATATGACCCCATCCCCATCCTGCTGGACAGTTCATTGAGCAGCAGCTGGGTTCCCTGGGCCAAAAACTGGGGACTGAAATGGCGAACAAGTAGGCATGGTCTCCTGAAGCTCACTAGCCCGTGCTTCAAGCCATAAGCATTTCAGGGAGCACCGGGACTCGAGCCAGTTTGGACTCAGGGCTGCAGGAAACCGCCAGGGGAGTTTAGGCAGGGAAGTGGCGTGGCCTGATTCCTGGTTTGAGTGCTCCCTTCGGCTGTGTGTTGGGAAGCAGAAACAGGCACTGTGGAGGTGACTGGGGCTTATGAATAGGTGTCTGGGCAAAAGAGCAGGGAAGCCAGGACCCACTGAGGACAGTGAGGAGGAGACGGATTGCCAATAGTCTGACGACAGCAAAGGAACAAAACGGAGCTGTGGCGGGGCATAACAGGCATGATCCTGCTTTATCTTTATTGATTTAATTTTGTTTTAATTTCCAAGAAATTTTTTTAGTGGCTTCATTTTCAAAAAATTAAGGCCAGGCGCCATGGCTCGTGCCTATAATCCCAGCAATGTGGGAGGCCGAGGTGGGCGGATCACCTGAGGTCAGAAGTTCAAGACCAGCCTGACCAACATGGTGAAACCCTGCCTTTACTAAAAAATTTAAAAATTAGCTGGGCGTTGTGGCATGTGCCTATAATCCCAGCCACTCGGGAGGCTGAGGCAGGAGAATCGCTTGAACCTGGGAGGTGGAAGTTGCAGTGAGCTGAGATTGCACCACTGTCCTCCAGCCTGGGCTACAGAGTGAGACTGTCTCAAAAAAAAAAAAAAAAAAAATTAGCTGGGTGCGGTGGCTCATGCCTGTAATCCCAGCACTTTGGGAGGCCAAAGTGGGCAGATCACGAGGTCAGTAGTTCGAGACCAGCCTAATCAACATGGTGAAACCCCATCTCTACTAAAAAAAAATATAAAAATTAGCTGGGCATGGTGGCATGTGCCTGTAATCCCAGCTACTCAAGGCAGGAGAATCGCTTGAACCCAGGAGGCGGAGGTTGCAGTGAGCCGAGATCGCACCACTGCACTCCAGCCTGGGTGACAGAGTGAGACTCCATCTCAAAAAAAAAAAAAAATTAAGGTGAGGCTCACCAAGGTGGCTCATGCCTGTAACCCCAGCACTTTGAGAGAACAAAGCGGGATAAATTGCTTGAGGTCAGGAGTTCCAGACCAGCCTGGGGAACCTAGAGACACCCCCCCAGCCCCACCTCCTCTCTATTAAAAAAAAAAAGAAGGTGAAATTCACAAAACATAAGATTAACTCCTTTATTTCTAACTTTCATTTTATCTCTATTTTTTATTTTTTGAGACAGGGTCTCACTTTGTCACCCAGGCTGGAGTGCAGTGGTGCAATCACAGCTGACTGCAGCCTTGACCTCCCATGCTCAAACAGTCCTCCCACCTCAGGCCACCAAGTAGCTGGGACTGCAAGCGTGCGGCACCATGCCCGGCTAATTTTTTTTTAGAGTTGGGGTTTTGCCAAGTTGTCCAGGGTGTATTTTATTAATTTTATTTTTTACTAGAGACATGGTCTTGCTATGTTGCCCAGACTGATCTCTAACTCCTGGCATCAAGCAGTCCTCCCACCTCGGCCTCCCAAAGTGCCAGGATTACAGGCGTAAGCCACAGTGCCCAGAATTAACCCTTTTAGGCTGGGCACGGTGGCTCACGCCTGTAAACCTAGGCGGGTGGATCACGAGGTGAAGAGATTGAGACCATCCTGGCCAACATGGTGAAACTCTGTCTCTACTAAAAATACAAAAATTAGCTGGGCGTAGTGGCACACGCCTATAATCTCAGCTACTCAGGAGGCTGAGGCAGGAGAGTTGCTTGAACCCAGGAGGTGGAGGTTGCAGTGAGCCGAGATCGCGCCTTTGCACTCCAGCCTGGTGACAGAGCGAGACGCCATCTCCAAAAAAAAATAATTAACCCTTTTAAAGGAACAATTAGCCTGGGCAACATGGCAAAACCCTATCTATACAAAAGATACAAAAGTTAGCCAGGCATTGTGGCGCATGCCTGTAGTCTCAGCTACTCGGGAGGCTGAGGTGGGAGGATCACCTGAGCCTGGGGAGGTTGAGGCTGCAGTGAGCTGCGATCGTGCCACTGCACGCCAACCTGGGCAACAGAGCAAGACCCTGTCTCTAAAATAAAGCAAAACCAAACCAAAAGCACTACTGGCATGAAATACATTCACCCTGTTGTGCAATCAACACCTCCGTCTAGTTCCAGAACGTTCTCTTCACCCCCAAAGGAAACCTGTATCCATCCTCATTTCCTCCGCCCCCGCTTCTCCCAGCCTCTGGCAACCACTCATCTGCTTTCTGTCTCTGTGGATTTATTACTCCCCTGGTGGCGGGAGGGTTGTTTGAGATTCAGGAGGAGATCAGCAAGTTGAGGGTACATTTCACCATCAGAGTATGTGGGAGCTACAGCAGGTTCTAGACCAAGGGGTGTCCTGCCCTGGGGCCTGCATGAGCCATAATCCTGTTCCTTGCCCTCCCCAGGCAGGACAGACGGCCCTAATGCTGGCAGTCAGCCACGGGCGGGTGGACGTTGTCAAAGCCCTGCTGGCCTGTGAGGCAGACGTCAACGTGCAAGATGATGACGGCTCCACGGCCCTCATGTGCGCCTGTGAGCACGGCCACAAGGAGATCGCGGGGCTGCTGCTGGCCGTGCCCAGCTGTGACATCTCACTCACAGATCGCGTGAGTCTCCAACCAGGTGCACCCCGGGGAGGGCGGGAGCACAGCATGGGGACGTCATTCATAGCACCGGATACTTTGCAGGATGGGAGCACAGCTCTGATGGTGGCCTTGGACGCAGGGCAGAGTGAGATTGCGTCCATGCTGTATTCCCGCATGAACATCAAGTGCTCGGTGAGTCTCAATCCGGCCGGGTAGGCACGGGATGGGTGGGTCTCTGAAAGGACAGAGATTTGTTGTTTTTGTTTTTGAGGCAGAGTCTCACTCTGTCGCCCAGGGTGGAGTGCAGTGGCACGATCTGGGCTCATTGCAACCTCCGCCTCCCGGCTTCAAGCCATTCTGCTGCCTCAGCCTCCTGAGTAGCTGGGATTACAGGCGTGCACCACCACACCCGGCTAATTTTTGTATTTTTAGTAGAGACGGGGTTTCACCATGTTGGTCAGGCTGGTCTCAAACTCCTGACCTCGTGATCCACCTGCCTCAGCCTCCCAAAGTGCTGGGATTACAGGTATGAGCCACCATGCCCGGTCTTGTTTTTGTTTTGAGACTGGGTCTTACTCTGTCACCAAGGCTGGAGTGCAGTGGCACAATTAAAGCTCACTGCAAACTCCACTTCCTGGACTCAAGTGATCCTTTCACCTCAGCCTCCTGAGTAGCTGGGACTACAGGCGCACGCCACCACACCTGGCTGAGTTTTTTTTGTTTTGTTTTTTGAGACAAAGTCTTGCTCTGTCACCCAGGCTGGAGTACAGTGGCACAATCTTGGCTCACTGTAACCTGTATCTCCCAGGTTCGAGCAATTCTCCTGCCTCAGTCTCCAGAGTAGCTGGGATTACAGGTACACACCATGCCCGGCTAATTTTTGTATTTTTAGTAGAGATGGGATTTCACTGTGTTGGCCAGGCTGGTCTTGAACTCCTGAGCTCAAGTGATCTGCCCGCCTCTGCCTCCCAAAGTGCTGGGATTACAGGCGTGAGCCACCGCACCTGGACATTTTTTAATATCTTTTGTAGAGACTGGGTCTCACTATGTTGCCCAGGCTGGTCTTGAATACCTGAGCTTAAGCCATGCCTCCTCTTCGCCTCTGAAAGCGCTGGGATTACAGGGGTCAGCCACTGTGCCTGACCAGAGGAGACGGATGTTTATGAAGAGCTGATTGTGCATGGGGTTCACGCTAAGGATAAAGTCAGAGTATGGTCAGCTGCTTGCTGAACCTTCATAGTGCCCCAGTGAGGAAATTAGTCACAGAGAGGCTGCATGGTCATGGTTGGCATAACAGTATTCACGCCTGGGTCTGTCTGGTTCCAAATGCGTGTCTTAGTCACCATTCACTCATTTGAAAAATATTTATTGAGCGCCTGCTGCATGTTAGGCCCAGTTCTAGGTAGTCCCCAGTGGTCACAGCACTGATCAAAACAGAAAACAGTATCCACCCTTATGGAGTGGGCATTCTGGTAAGAGACACAATCAGGCTGGGCGCGGTGGCTCACGTCTGTAATCCCAGCACCTTGTGGGGCCGAGGTGGAAGGATTGCTTGAACCCAAGAGTTCGAGACCAGCCTGGGCAACACAGGGAGATCCTGTCTCCCCCAAAAATACAAAAATGACTAGGCGTGTTGGTGCATGCCTGTACTCCCAGCTACTCGGGAGGCTGAGGCAGGAGGATCACCTGAACCCAGGAAGTTGAGGCTGCAGTGAGCCGTGGTTGCATCACTACATGCTGACAGAGTGCCACCTTGTCTTGAAAAAAAAAAAAAGAGGCCAGGCGTGGTGGCTCATGCCTGTAATCCCAGCACTTTGGGAGGCCAAGGTGGGCGGATGATTTGAGGTAAGGGGTTCAAGACCAGGCTGGCCAACATGGTGAAACTCCATCTGTACTAAAAAAACAAAATATTAGTCGGGTGTGGTGGCGCATGCCTTTAATCTCAGCTATTCTGGAGGCTTAGGCGGGAGAATCACTTGAACCCGGGAGGTGGAGGTTGCAGTGAGCCAGAGATCATGCCATTGGGCAACAAGAGCAAAACTCTGTCTCAAAAAAAAAAAAAAAAAAAAAAAAAAAACAAGGACGTGGGATGGCGAGTGATGGGGAAGCTGTTGGAGTCCCTCAGAGAAGAGATGACATTTGAGTCAACACCTGGAGAAGTTAGGGAGTGAATCACGTGGTCTTCCGGGCAGCAGGAACAAGCAGGGCAAAGGCCCTGAGGCAGGGGTGTGTCTGATGTGTTTAAGGAGCATTCAGGCCAGACTCAGTGGTTCACGCCTGTAATCCCAGCACTTTGGGATGCCATGGTGGGCAGATCACCTGAGGTCAGGAGTTCGAGACCAGCCTGGCCAACATGGTGAAGCCCTGTCTCTACTAAAAATAGAAAAATTAGCTGGGTGTGGTGATGGGCACCTGTAATCCCAGATAGTCGGGAGGCTGAGGCATGAGAATTGCTTGAACCTGGGAGGCAGAGGTTGCAGTGAGCTGAGATCGCGCCACTGCACTCCAGCCTGGGTGACAGAGTGAGATTCCGCCTCAAAAAAAAAAAAAATTAGCTGGGCCTGGTGGTGCATGCTTATAGTCCCAGCTACTCAGGAGGCTAAGGCAGGAGGATTGCTTGAGCCCAGATAGTCAAGGCTGCTGTGAGCTATGATTGGACCACTATACTCCAGCCTGGCGACAGAGCAAGACCCTGTCTGTAAGCAAAAAAAAATCTAGGCCGGGCACGGTGACTCACGCCTGTAATCTCAACACTTTGGGAGGCCAAGATGGGTGGATCACCTGAGGTCAGGAGTTTGAGACCAGACTGACCAACATGGAGAAACCCCATCTCCACTAAAAATGCAAAATTAGCCGGGCGTGGTGGTGCCTGCCTGTAATCCCAGCTACTAAGGAGGCTGAGGCAGGAGAATCACTTGAACCCAGGAGACAGAGGTTGCAGTGAGCTGAGATCATGCCATTGCACTCCAGCCTAGGCAACAAGAGTGAAACTCTGTCTCAAAAAAAAGAAAAGAAAAAGCCAGGGTCCTCTCCAAAGCCCACCAGGCCCTGCACAACCACCCTCACCTTCCCCACTACTGTTTCTCTCCCCCTCTAGCCACACTGGCCTTATTGCCACACCCCCTCTGCACTTATCCCAGGGCCTTTGCACGTGCTGTTTCCGCTGCCTGGAATGCTCTTCCCTGCTCGCTGGCCCCTTGATGCCGTTCACAGTCAGCTGAGAACTCACCCTCCCTGACCAGCCACTGTCCACCCTCATTCCTTTGCATCCCTCATCCCTGGTGAACATCCTCAACCACAGTCATGAGTTTGCTTCTTCAAGGCGGTGCCCCCAGATCGCCACCTCCTTGGGGCCAGGGGCCACGCCTCCCTCCTGCTTACCCATCATATCTACCAGGCCAGCCACCACGTTGGCGCCTCCGGGTATTGGAAAGGATCCCAAACAAAAAGAATTCTGCTTCTCTGTTTCAGTTTGCCCCAATGTCAGATGACGAGAGCCCTACATCATCCTCGGCAGAAGAGTAGCTGTGAGGGAGGCGGGGGCCAGCCAGACCAGGAGCAAACCATCCGTTGTCCCCGTCTCCTCCCTGTTCCCGTTCCTCCCTGGCCCACCCCACTCACACTCCCCAAGGCCCACGGCTCAAAGGCAAGCGAGCTCTCCCTCTGCTTCCCTGGGGGAGCCCCGACGGCCACAGGACTCCAGCTCCAAGTGGGTTTTCTTGGCTCCCCTGTTCAAAGTGGCCACAGCGCAGACCGAAGCAAAATTCTTGTATACATTGGCGCCAGGGCTGATGCTGGGGTGTGGGTTTTATGAAGAACATTGAGAACAATCAGCTGGTAATTATGGATGGAGGAAGAGGGAGAGGAAAAAAATATTGTATTTTTGAATCATTGTTGCAGGAGGGGGTGGGAATCTTAGGATTTGTTGCCAGATTTGAAAGTCACTGGAACTTGCATATTTTCATTTTAATCCTAAGTGTTATTACGCACCAGTTGGGGTTCACCCTTCATCCCTCACATTTAATTGTCTGATATAGAATAGTGTTGTGTCCACTGCCCCGCTAGACGGCTTTCTTAGGGGAATTTTCTTCTGGTTGTTTCACAAGACAAATTCTGTGCTTGTCACCCGGGACAGAAAACTCAGTCTTTTCACCCTCATTCAAATGAAGGGACTCAGGACAGGCTCTGTGACTTACAGGGACCCAATCAATTCACAATGAGAAATTACCGGCCAGGCGTGGTGACTCACATCTGTAATCCCAGCACTTTGGGAGGGCAAGGCAAGAGCTTGAGCTTGAGCCTAGACGTTAAAGACCAGCCTGGGCAACACAGCAAGACCCATCTCTACAAGAAATTTAAAAACTAGCGAGGCGTGGTGGTGCGCGCCTGTAGTCCCAGCTACTTGGGAGGCTGAGCCCTGGAGGTCGAGGCTGCAGTGAGCTATGATCACACCATTGCACTTCAGCCTGGGCGACACAGCGAGACCCTGTCTCAAGAAAGAAAAAAAAAGAGACAAATTACCCAGAAACCCCTCCCTTCCCCACATGGAGGCCTTGGCAAATGTTAATTTTCCTAGAAAATCCTTCAGACCTGAAGACGCAGGAAAAGAATCTGGCTCTCAGGGTGGCTTCTGCGTCCCCCCCCGCCAGGCCCCAGACTATGGTCACAGGGCCGTCCTGTTCCTCCCCGGGACTCCAGAATTTCTCTCCTCAAAGGAAAGAAAACAGGGCATGCGCTTGTTGGCAAAACGCAGGGCCGGCTCCCAAAAACCCCATGTGTGTACGATTAAAAGTTGGCCATCCCCAGGCCTCCCAGCGCAAACTTAAAGAGACAGGGCTTTGCTGAAAACCAAACATGGGCCAGCTGGGCTTTTTAACAACCTAGAGACTTTCCGGAGCTGCCTGGAACAGAGCCTGCAGGAAACGGGGCTTGCCAGAGACACTCACAGTTTCCTTCATGGCCTGTTTTGGTCCCCTAAGAATCTCCACATCATTTTCTTTCTTGTGCCTTTTCCTTGGTGAGCAACAGAAAGGGAAGGGTTCCAAGCCTCTAAAAATGTGCCTTGTGATCAGGAGTGCGCTCCAAACCAAATACGCGCGCTGCCCTTTCGAGGCCAGTGAGCTCAGCCTCCAAGGCTTTAAAAGCCACATTTCAGCAAGAGAAAGCACGGAGAGCTCGCAGGTTCATTAAAGAAGGCAAAGCACTGGTTTCTTTCCTTAGAAAAGTAGGTTTCTTGGCTTGATGTAGACTGGCTTGCTTTGATTTTTAGTGAAGGGAATGTACGTAAAACAAAATAGGGCTTGGCTGGTCAAAGGAGACAAGCAGGATGGATGGATGGATGGATGAATAGATAGATGGTGTTTGCATGTAAATTGCAGAGAAAACAAAACCAAAGCTGATTGGAAACAATTAATTGTGGGTGTCTGAGGGGGAAGGTCGCAGCTTTGGGCAGCTTTGAGAAGCGGTGCAAGAGTTCTGTGCCTGTGTGTCCAGCCCTGGAGCCAGCCAGTGCATTTATTTTAAGCTCTTAGAAGCAACTCCTTGGCCCAGGAATGCGTGACCCCTGAGATGGGTCCACGCATCTCTCTCCACTTCCTTCTCTCCGTGGGATACTGGACTCGTGCCTCTGCGCCCATTCTCTTCTCACGCATATCCATGAGCTTTAATTTCACTTTCTGATCACGGTACGTCCATAAAGCCAGTATTACACTTAAATGAAGTATTCTTTTTTGTAATCGTTTTTTTTAAGAAGGTAAACCAATTTAATAAAGCTACCAATAATGTTGATGATTCTGTGTCTTTTCTTTTTTCACTGTGCTCCCTTTTAAGCTTTAAGATAGATATCTTTCCTTTTTTGTTTCTTTTTTCTTTTTTTGAGACGGAGTTTTGCTTCTCGTCACCCAGGCTGGAGTGCAGTGGCGCGATCTTGGCTCAGTGCAACCTCTGCCTCCTGGATTCAAGTGATTCTACTGCCTCGATTCTCCCAAGTAGCTGGGACTACAGGCGCCCACCACACTCGGCTAATTTTGTATTTTTGGTAGAGACGGGGGTTTCGCCATGTTGATCAGGCTGGTCTCAAACTCCTGACCTCAGATGATCCACCCGCCTCAGCCTCCCAAAGTGCTGGGATTACAGGTGTGAGCCACCACTTTTTGTTTTTGGAGAGAGAGTCTCACTCTGTCTCCCAGGTTGGAGTGCAGTGGTGCGAATCATAGCTCACTGCAGTCTCTACCTCCAGGGTTCAAGCGATCCTCCCACCTCAACCTCCCGACTAGCTGGTACCACAGGCTGCGCCACCACCCCTGACTTTTTGTTGTTGTCGTTGTTGTTGAGACGGAGTCTCCCTCTGTCTCCCAGGCTGGAGTGCAGTGGTGTGATTTAGGCTCACCGAAACCTCTGCCTCCTGGACTTAGGCAATTCTCCTGCCTCGGCCTCCCGGATAGCTTGGATTAGAGGCACCCACCACCACCCCCAGCTAATGAATGAATGAATGAATTATAATTAGCAGGCTTGGTGGCTTGTGCCTGTAGTCCCAGCTACTCAGGAGGCTGAGGCGGGTGGGAGGATCACTCGAGGCCAGGAGTTCGAGGCTGCAGTGAGCTATGATTGTCCCACTGCACTCCAGCCTTGGTGACAGAGTGAGACCTTGTTTCTAAAAAAAAAAAAAATCTTAAGTAAATGAATTATGCCTGGCATGGTGGCTCACGCCTATAATCCCAACACTTTGAGAGGCTGAGGCAGGTGGATCATTTATGTTTGAGACCAGCCTGGCCAACATGGTGAAACCACATCTCTACTAAAAATAGAAAAAAAATAGCTGGGCATGGTGGTGCATGCCTGTAATCCCAGCTACTGGGGAGGTTGAGGCATGAGAATCACTTGAACATGGAAAACGGAGGTTGCGGTGAGCTAAGATTGCAGCACCGCACCCCAGCCTGGGCGACAGTGAGGCTCCAACTCAAAAATAAGTAAATAAATAAAGTCAATGAATTATAATCAGTTCTCGATAGCTTTACGTGGTTGGTGGCTACTGTATGGACTTGCAGAGATACTGAATATTGCCATCGTACAAAGTTTTGTTGAACACCTGCTGTGAACACCTCAGGAAAAAAAAAATCAATCTTTTTCTTTCTTTTCTTTTCTTTCTTTTTTTTTTTTTTTTTTTTGAGATGGGGTCTCACTCTGTTGCCCACCAGGGTGGAGTGCAGTGGGGCGATCATAGCTCACTGCAGCCTCAACCTCCGGGGCTCAAGCAATCTTCCCACCTCAGCCTCCAGAGTGGCTGGGACTACAAGTGTGTGCCACCATGCCTGGCTAATTTTTTTTATTTTTTGTATAGACAGGGTCTCTCTATGCTGCCCAGGCTGGCCTCAAACTTCTGGGCTCAAGCAATCTCCCCATCTCAGCCTCCCAATGTGCTGGGATTGTAGGCATGAACTACTTTGCCTGGCCTAAAAATTGGCTCTTCAGTGACTTTTGTGTTCTAATGCCAAATAATTTATAGCGATTTATTATAAAAGTCAAAATTCAGCCGGGCACAGTGGCTAACCCCTGTAATCCCAGGACTTTGGGAGGTCAAGGGGGGCATCACCTGAGGTCAGAAGTTTGAGACCAGCCTGATCAATACGGTGAAACCCCGCCTCTACTAAAAATACAAAAATTAGCCAGGCGTGTTTGCACACGCCTGTAATCCCAGCTACTCAGGAGGCTGAGGCATGAGAATCGCTTGAACCTGGGAGGCACAGGTTGCAGTGAGCTGAGATTGTGCCACTGTGCTCCAGCCTGGGCAACAGGGAGACTCCATCTCAAAAAAAAAAGTTAAAATTCGAGCCGGGTGCAGTGGTTCACGCCTGTAATCCCAGCACTTTGGGAGGCCAAGGCGAGTGGATCACCTGAGGTCGGGAGTTCGAGACCAGCCTGACCAACATGGTGAAACCCTGTCTCTGGCCGGGTGTGGTGGCTCACGCCTGTAATCCCAGCACTTTGGGAGGTCGAGGCGGGCGGATCACGAGGTCAAGAGATCGAGACCATCCTGGGCAACATGGTGAAACCCCACCTCTACTAATAAATACAAAAAATTAGCTGGGCGTGGTGGCGTGTGTCTGTAGTCCCAGCTACTCGGGAGGCTGAGGCAGGAGAATGGCGTGAACCTGGGAGGCAGAGTTTGCAGTGAGCCAAGATCACGCCACTGCACTCCAGCCTGGGTGACAGAGTGTGACTCCGTCTCAAAAAACAAAAAAAAGGCCAGGAGCCGTGGCTCAAGCCTGTAATCCTAGCGCTTTGGGAGGCCAAGGCGGGCACATCACGAGGTCAGGAGCTCGAGATCATCCTGACTAGCACGGTGAAACCCCATCTCTACTAAAAAAAATACAAAAAATTAGCCAGGCGTGGTGGTGGGCACCTGTAGTTCCAGCTACTGGGAGGCTGAGGCAGGAAAATGACGTCAACCCGGGAGGCGGAGCTTGCCGTGAGCCGAGATCGCGCCACTGCACTCCAGCCTGAGCGACAGAGTGAGACTCCGTCTCAAAAAGAAAAAAATAAACCTTGTCTCCACTAAAAATACAAAATTAGCCGGGTGTGCTGGCACACCCCTGTAATCCCAGCTACTCAGGAGGCAGAGGCAGGAGAATTGCTTGAACCTGGAAGGTGGAGGTTGTGGTGAGCCGAGATCACGCCATTGCACTCCAGCCTGGGCAACAAGAGAGAAACTCCATCTAAAAAAAAAAAAAAAAAATCAAAATTCAAACAATACAGCAGTGTTTAGTCCTTGCAGGATGCCATAATCCCACTTGGTAGGAATACCATTGTCAACAGTTTGGAGCATCTCCTACCAAATCTTTTTCTAATATGTTTGGTCTTAATTTTTTTTTACAGTTCTTTTTTCTTCAGGTATAAAATGAACACATTCTGTGCACAAATGGTGCACAAAAGGGTACAGTTCCTTCCATGGCTTTTTTGCAAACGGCACCCCCAAGTTGCCGGCACCAGAACTGGAAAAGGAATATCATTGGCCCTAGCAGCCCACGGGCCCCTCCACTCAGATCTCCCAGCGGTAATCATATCTCCTGACTTCTCATTTCCTCTGTTTATCCACTAGGCTGTTCAGTCAGGAGATAACAGAAGGTTTTTGGAAGACCCAGAAATGTTATGCTAAGGAGTGTATTTCTAGGCAGAAGGTCCATTACTAGTGTCAATTTCCTCTGGCTTTGTGAGCCAAGAAGGTTCTTAGGAAATAAACTTTCTCACAAAGCCATTGCCAGGACCATTTGTCATTATCTTTACTTCTCTTGTTCAGCTCACCTTTAAGACCTATTCCCCCCATCACACAGTTTCTTGCTTTGCTTTTTTTTTTTTTTTTAGTATATTTTTAATTTTAATTGTGGTAAAATATACATGACATAAAATGTACCACTTTAACCATTTTAAAGTGCAGAGTTCAATGGCATTAAGCACATTCCCACTGTTGTGCAACCAGCACCACCATCCATCTCCAGAACATTCTCAGTTTGCAAAACTGAAACTCTGTCCCCATGAAACACTCACTCCCCATACCCCTCCCCAGCCCCCGGGACCCACCATTCTACGTTCTGTTTTTATGAATCTGACGACTCTAGGGACCTCCTCTAAGTGGAATCACACAGTGTTTGTCTTTTTGTATCTGGCTTATTTCACTGAACATGTCTTCATCCACCTCGTGGCATGTGTCAGAATTTCCTTTCTTTTTTTGCAGGATGGGGATGGAGTTTCGCTCTTGTCGCCCAGGCTGGAGTGCAGTGGCGCCATCTCATCTCACTGCAACCTCCGCCTCCCGGGTTCAAGTGATTCTCCTGCCTCAGCCTCCCACGTAGCAGGGATTACAGGTGTGCACCATCATGCCTGGCTAATTTTTGTATTTTTAGTAGAGACGGGGTTTTGCCATGTTGGCCAGGCTGGTCTTGAACTCCTGACCTCAGGCGATCCGCCTGCCTCAGCCTACCAGAGTGCTGGGATTACAGGCGTGAGCCACTGGACCTGGTCAGCATTTCCTTCCTTTTTTTTTTTTGAGACGGAATATCACTCTATCGCCAGGCTGGAGTGCAGCGGTGCGATCTCGACTCATTGCAACTTCCGCCTCCCAGGTTCAAGCGATTCTCCTGCCGCAGCCTCCCAAGTAGCTGGGACTACAGGCACGTGCCACCAGGCCCAGCTAATTTTTGTATTTTTAGTAGAGACGGGGTTTCACCATGTTGGCCGGGATGGTCTCAATCTCTTGACCTCGTGATCCGCCCGCCTTGGCCTCCCAAAGTGCCAGGATTACAGGCGTGAGCCACCGCACCTGGCCTCCTTCCTTTTTAAGGCTGAATAATCTTCTGTCCTATGGGCCAGACATGGTAGACACGGTGACTCACACCTGTAATGCCAGCATTTTGGGAGGCTGAGGCAAGAGGATCATTTGAGTCCAGGAGTTGGAGACCAGCCTAGGCAATACAATGAGACCCCTGTCTCTAGGAAAAAAAAAATAATTAGCTGGGTGTAGTGGCATGTGCCTGTAGTCCCAGCTACTTGGGAGGCTAAAGTTGGAGGATTGCTTGAGCCCAGGAGGTCGAGTGAGCCATGATTGCATCTCTGCACTCCAGCCTGGCAGAGAGATCCTGTCTCATAAAAAAAAAAAAGGAAAAAGAAAAAAAAATTGTGTCCGGGCATGGTGGCTCAAAAAAAAAAATTGCGTTGTACAGATGAACCAAAAAAAAAAAATTGTGTTGTAGAGATGAACCACGTTTTATTAATTCTTCTATCTAAGGACACTTGTGCTGTTTCCACCCTTTCGCTATAATGGGTGCTATGAACATAGACTTGCAAATATCTGTTCTATGACTTGCTTTCTTTCTTTTTCTTTCTTTCTTTTTTTTTTCTTTTTTTTTTTTTTTTTGAGACGGAGTTTCCCTTTTGTTGCCCAGGCTGGAGTGCAATGGCGTGATCTCAACTCACCGCAACCTCCGCCTCCCATGTTCAAGCGATTCTCCTGCCTCAGCCTCCCTAGTAGCTGGGATTACAGGCATGCGCCACCACGCCTGGCTAATTTTGTATTTTTAGTAGAGACGGGGTTTCTCCATGTTGGTGAGGCTGGTCTCGAACTCCCGACCTCAGGTGATCCGCCCGCCCTGGCCTCCCACAGTGCTGGGATTACAGGCATGAGCCACTGCGCCCGGCCCAACAACCTGCTTTCAATTCTTTTGGGGCTATACCCAGAAGTGGAATTGCTGATATGGTAATACTATTTTTAATTTTTTGAGGAACTGCCATACTGTTTCCCGCAGCAGCTGCACCATTTTACATTCTCAGCAAGGGTACACAGCATTCCAATTTCTCTACATCTTGGTCAACACTTGTTATTTTCCAGGTTGCTTGGCTGGTTGGTTGGTTTTGGACAGTAGCCATCCTAATGGCTGTGAAGCGGTTCTCGCTTTGCTTTTTTGGAAGGGAGGTGGGTGGGTGGCATTTTTCCACAGGAGCCTTTAGATCTATCAGGCTCGAGTTGCACAATCTTGCCTGGCTTATCTCTGGGACACCTCCTGGCAGCTAATAAGAAAGGGCTATCTTTAGCCACTATGGCTTAGAAAGGTCAGGAACCTGCCAAGGTCACAGGTAAGCTGCAGCATCAGAAAGTGAACCTGAAGTCTTATCCCCTCTTGATTTCACTCTGCCTAATTGTTATTCACTGCCTTTAGGCACAAAGAAGTGAGGTCTATGCCAACATTACACAGCTGGTTCAAGAAGCCATGCTCTCAGGCACCAAAGGGTGACACACACCTGTAGTCCCGGCTACTTGGAAGGTTGAAATGAAAGGATCACCTGAGCCACTGCACTTTAGCCTGGGGGACAGAACAAGACCCCGTCTCAAAAAAAAAAAAAAAAGAAGGAAGAAAAGAAGGCCGGGCACAGTGGCTTACGCCTGTAATCCCAGCACTTTGGGAGGCCGAGGCAGGTGGATCACCTGAGGTCGGGAGTTCAAGACCAGCCTGACCAACATGGAGAAACCCCGTCTCTACTAAAAATACAAAATTAGCTGGGCATGGTGACGCATGCCTGTAATCCCAGCTACTCGGGAGGCTGAGGCAGGAGAATCACTTGAACCTGGGAGGTGGAGGTTGCAGTGAGCTGAGATTGCGCCATTGCACTCCAGCCTGGGCAACAACAGCGAAACTCTGTCTCAAGAGAAAAAAAAAAAAAGAAAGAAAAGAAAAAAAAAATCATAGGAAAGCAATGAGATGTTCTTTAGGTGGTAGCACACATAAAAATGATGCCAGGCCAGGCGCGGTGGCTCACGCCTATAATCTCAGCACTTTGGGAGCCTGAGGCAGGCAGATCACGAGGTCAGGAGTTCAAGACCAACCTGGCCAACATACTGAAACCCCCATCTCTACTATAAATACAAAAAATTAGCCGGGCGCGGTGGCAGGCACCTGTATTCCCAGCTACTCGGGAGGCTGATGCAGGAGAATGCCTTGAACCCAGGAAGCAGGCTGGAATGCCTTGCACTCCAGCCTGGGCAACAGAGTGAGACTCTGTCTTAAAAAAAAAAAAAAAAGAGAGAGAGAAAGAAAAAAAAGATGCCATCTTAACATCTTGTTTCTTGCAGAAATACCAGTGTCTAGCATGGAACCAGCACCTTAGAGTCAGCACTGATCTTTTCTTTGTTTTGTTTTGTTTTGAGACAGGCTAGTCTCAAACTCCAGGGCTCAAGCGATCCTCCTGTCTTAGCCTTCCAAAGAGCTCAGACTTACAGGCGTGAGCCACTGCACCCAGCTACATGCTAGGATTCTATGTATGTTTCATTAAACAACTATATAGCACCTACTGAATAGGAGACACTATCACGCCAGGCTGGGCTCGGTGGCTCACGCCTGTAATCCCAGCACTTTGGGAGGCGGAGGCAGGAGGACTGCTGGAGGCCAGGAGGTCGAAGATGCAATGAGCTATGATTGTGCCACTGCACTTCAGCCTGGGTGACACAGCAATACCTTGTCTCTAAAAAAAAAGTAATAAGAAGAATTCTCACGCCAACGCTGACACAGGCACTAGTATGACCCTCATTTTACTAAGGAGGAAAGTACCGCACAGAGAGGTGAAGTCTGTCCAGGGTAACACAGCTAGTAAGTGGCAACGCTGGGATTCGAACCCAGTAAATCTGGCTGCAGACGCCATTTTGCTATGCAGCCTCTCATAGAATCTACTTATTCTCTATGCTTATTGTGTATCCCACGCACACACTGTAGGATGTAAGTTCCAGGAGAAGCTGCTCGCTGCTTTGCCGTTAGAACCCCGCCCTGCACAGAACAAGCGCTCGACCTATGGAGAAATAAACAGCCGCTTTCTCTCCCGCGCAGGCGCATCGGGAAGGATAACGGAGCCTCCCCCTTCCTGCGCCGATTGGTCATCGCGGATGACTGACGGAGGAGTGGTCGCAGGCGCACCAGGCCAGACCAAAGGCGGCTTAGCCCAGTCTAAGACCCTGTTCCCCATGCCTATTGGCCATTGCTTATGACTGACGTATCAAAAAATCCAATGGAAAGCAAACTCTTCGGGAAGAGGGCGGGCCCCGCGGACAGTCAAATTTGCGCGGGTTGGAGGCTGGCGTAGTCATGGCCGCCTTCCGCGACATAGAGGACGTGAGCCAGGGGCTGCTCAGCCTGCTGGGCGCCAACCGCGCGGAGGCGCAGCAGCGACGGCTGCTGGGGCGCCACGAGCAGGTGGTGGAGCGGCTGCTGGAAACGCAAGACGGTGCCGAGAAGCAGCTGCGAGGTGAGGGTCGGAGCGTGGTCGCGGGCCCACGGGGGACGGGGCCCGGGTGCTGGGAGGGGGCGACCAGGCCCACCTCAAAACCCCTTCTCTCCTGGACTCTCCCATCTCCTGCCCTATGCCCCCTGGGACGGCCCCCTCTGAGCCTTAGTTTCACCATCTGAGAAATCAGCTTTATGACGGCAACCATCCCCCACCCCCCAGGGGTTTAGTGGTAAATATAGGAGTCTGGAGGGGTTGGCCCCTTCTGAGCTCTCCGTGAGCAGGAGCTGGGGGTCTCAGGGTTTGAACTGGGGCTCAGGAGTCAAAGCTCCGGGTTTGAATCCTAGCACCCATCCCCATGTCCGCTGTGAGACTTGAGGTGAGTTTCTTAAATTCTCTGTGCCTGAGCTTCCTTCCCTGTCAAATGGTTGTGACAATAGCCCATCCCTTCTTCCTGAAGGCATTCAGATGTTTTATGGAGCATCTGCTGCTGCCAGGCCCTGGGCTCACCGCAACCTCCACCTCCCGGGTTCAAGCTATTCTCCTGCCTCAGCCTCCTGAGTAGCTGGGATTACAGGCGCTTGCCACCGCACTCGGCTAATTTTTGTATTTTTGGTAGAGACGGGGTTTCACCACGTTGGCCAGGCTGGTCTCAAACTCCTGACCTCAGGTAATCTGCCTGCCTCGGCCTCCCAAAGTACTGGGACTGCAGACGTGAGCCACTCTGCCCGGCCCATCTTCACTATTTTTAACTGCACAGTTCAGTGGCCTTAAGCACATTCACACTGCTGTGCAACCATCAGCACCATCATCCAGCTCCAGAACTTTCTCATCTTTCCAAACTGAAGCTCTGTCCCCATGAAACACTCACTCCCCATCCCCTTCTCAGACCCTGGCACCCACCAGGGTTCTACTTTCTGTCTCAAATTTGACTCCTCTAGGAACCTTACAGAGGAATTGTACAATATCTACCCTTCATAGTGGAATCATACAATATCTACCCTTTTGTGTCTGGCTTATTTCATGGAGCATAATGTCCTCCAGGTTCATCCATGTCATAGCCTGTGTCAGAATTTCCTTTCATTTTGTGTACTTACTGTGAGATAGAGCCTCGCTCCATTACCCCAGCTTGAATGCAGTGGTGTGATCTTGGCTCACTGCAACCTCTGCCTCCCAGACTTAAGTGATCCTCCCACCTCAGCCTCCCAAGTAGCTGAGAACACACTTATGCGCCACCATGCCCGGCTAATGTTTGTATTTTTAGTAGAGATGGGGTTTCACCATGTTGGCTAGGCTGGTCTTAAACTCCCAGCCTCAAGTGATCGCCCACCTCGGCCTCCCAAAGTGCTGGGATGACAGGGGTGAGCCACTACGCCTGGCCAGAATTTCCGTCCATTTTAAAGCTGAGTCATATTCCATGATATAGAAGGATGGACCGCATTGTGTTTATTCATTCATCCATCCATGGGCACTTGGGTTGTATCCACCTTTTGGCTGTGTTGAATAACGCTGCTATGAACACGGGTGCCCAAATATCTCTTCAAGACTGTATTTTTTTTTCCTTGAGACGGAGTCTTGCTCTGTCACCCAGGCTGGAGTGCAGTGGCGCAATCTTGGCTCACTGCAAGCTCCGTCTCCTGGGTTCACGCCATTCTCCTGCCTCAGCCTCCTGAGTAGCTGGGACTACAGGTGCCTGCCACCACGCCCGGCTAATATTTTTATATTTTTTTTTAGTAGAGATGGGGTTTCACTGTGTTAGCCAGGATGGTCTCGATCTCCTGACCTCGTGATCCACACGTCTCGGACTCCCAAAGTGCTGGGATTACAGGCATGAGCCACCGCGCCCGGCCATATTTTCTTCTTTTTTTTTTTTTTCCCAGGACAGTCTTACTCCGTCGCTCAGGCTGGAGTACAGCAGCGTGATCTCTGCTCACTGCGACCTATGCCTCCTGGGTTCAAGCAATTCTCCTGCCTCAGCCTGCCAAGTAGCTGGGATTACAGGCACGTGCCAACACGCCCAGCTAATTTTTGTATTCTTAGTAAAGACGGGGTTTCACCATGTTGGCCAGGCTGGTCTCAAACTCTTGACCTCGTGATCCACCCGCCTCGGTCTCCCAAAGTGCTGGGAATATAGGCATGAGCCACCGCGCCCAGCCCAAGACTCTATTTTCTTTTTTTAATTTTTTTGATATGGAGTCTCGCTCTGTCACCCAGGCTGGAGTGCAGTGGCGTGATCTTGGCTCACTGCGAGCTCCGTCTCCCGGGTTCACACCATTCTGCCTCAGCCTCCCGAGTAGCTGGGACTACAGGCACCTGCCACCACGCCCGGCTAATTTTTTTTTGTATTTTTTTTTGGTAGAGACAGAGTTTCACCGTGTTAGCCAGGATGGTCTCGATCTCCTGACCTTGTGATCCACCTGCCCCGACCTCCCAAAGTGCTGGGATTACAGGCGTGAGCCACCGCGCCCAGCCAAGACTCTATTTTCAGTTCTTTTTTGTATTCAGCCAGAAGCAGATCAAATGGTAATTCAAAGTTTGATTTCTGAGGAACCGCCATACAGTTCTCCCTGACAGCTGCAGTGCCAGGGGTTTCAGATGCCTTATACAGTCACATTTTATGAGGAGGCCTGGGCTGAGCCTTGATTGGCCTATGGAGCCAGTCCACGGGGTGGCTCAGGAACGGTGTTCCTGGCAGCGTGGATTGCAAATGCAAAGGTCAGGAGGTGAGAATGAACTTGGCAAGCAGAAGATGAGCTCAGCAGCCGCCTGACTGCCAGGCCTGGAGAGTGCCCAGGAGGAGTCTGAATATTATCCTGAATGTGATGTCCCAAGCAGGCTCTTCCCTCCTTCCCTCCTCCTTCTTCCACCCCTCCATTAACTCCCCCTCCTTTGATGGCTTGAGAAGAAAGGTGTGACTCAGCCAGCCTGGCTGTTAGCAGAATGGATGAATCTGGGGCCAAGAAAACTGAGAATCAGGATCCAGGGATCCTAGGCTTTGGGTCAAACAGATCCAGTTCACATCCTAGGTTTGGAGCTATGTACCTGTGGGCGAGTCACTGAACTTCTCTGTCTCTGGACCTGTTTTTCATGTCACAGATGTGGGGCAGAGGAGTTAAAGTACACCCTCAGGCTGGGTGTGGTGGCTCACGCCTCTCATCTCAACATTTTGGGAGGCCGAGGTGGGTGAATCACTTGAGGACAGGAGTTAAAGACCAGCCTGGTCAACATGGTGAAACCTGGTCTCTACTAAAATTACAAAAATTAGCTGGCCGTTGTGGCGCATGCCTGTAATCCCAGCTACTCGGGAGGCTGAGACAGGAGAATTGCTTGAACCTGGGAGGTGGAGGCTGCAGTGAGCTGAGGTCACACCACTGTATTCCAGCCTGGATGACAAAGCAAGACTGTCTCAAAAAAATAGGCCAAGCACAGTGGCTCATGCCTGTAATCCCAACACTTTGGGAGGCTGAGGCGAGCAGATCACCTGAGGTCAGGAGTTCAAGACCAGCCTGGCCAACATGGTGAAACCCCATCTCTACTAAAAATAAGAAAATTAGCCAGGCATGGTGGTGCATGCCTGTAATCCCAGCTACTTGGGAGTCTGAGGCAGGAGAATAGCTTGAACCTGGGAAGCAGAGGTTGCAGTGAGCTGAGATCATGCCACTGCACTCCAGCCTGGGCAACAGAGCAAGACTGTCTCAAAAATAATAATAAAAGTTTAAAAAAAAAAAGGCCGGGTGCGGTGGCTCACACCTGTAATCCCAGCACTGTGGGAGGCCAAGGTGGGCGGATCACAAGGTCAGGAATTCTAGACCAGCCTGGCCAACATGGTGAAACCCCGTCGCCGGTAAAAATATAAAAATTAGCCAGGCGTGGTGGTGGGTGCCTGTAATCCCAGCTACTCAGGAGGCTGAGGCAGGAGAATCACTTGAACCTGGGAGGCGGAGGTTGCAGTGAGCTGAGACCGTGCCATTGCACTCCAGCCTGGGTGACAGAGCAAGACTCCATCCCCCCCCCCCAAAAAAAGTATCCCCTCAGCTGTGTGAGAATATGTCAGGTAGGAGCACCTTATAATGAACAGCCATGGGGTAGAGATTACTACTCAGGGAAGAATTCAAGAAGACTTGGTTGTCCTTCGGGAGGGCGGATAGACAGCGGGTGGGAAGGCTGTGTGAGCCAGCCAGAGCCTCAGCTGTCCTAACAGGAAATCAGCAGGCCCCATCCGAACCAGACCCATCAAGAAATAGCAGCATAAGCAAGTTAACTTAGAAATGTGGAGGCCAGTGCCAGAGAAAACAGCTAAAACTTGAAAGTGGCTGCTTCAGAGGGACGGAGAGGCTTGGAGAAGGGTGTGTGCGTGTGTGTTCATGTTTGCAGAACCATATACATGTCATACTCTGATTAAAAATAATGTAAGTTTCTAAAACTTAAACATGGGCCCTTTGGGAAGCATTTTTTTTTTTTTCTTTTTTTGAGACGGAGTCTGGCTCTGTCGCCCAGGCTGGAGTGCAGTGGCGTGATCTTGGCTCACTGCAAGCTCCGCCTCCCAGGTTCACACCATTCTCCTGCTTCAGCTTCCCGAGTAGCTGGGACTACAGGCGCCCTCCGCCACGCCCAGCTAATTTTTTGTATCTTTAGTAGAGACGGGGTTTCACCGTGTTAGCCAGGATAGTCTCGATCTACTGACCTCGTGATCCACCTGCCTCGGCCTCCCAAAGTGCTGGGATTACAGGCATGAGCCACCGCGCCTGGCCTGGGCATTTAATTTGCATTCTCTGAGTTGGCAGGTTTCTAGGAAGGA
This sequence comes from Pan troglodytes, assembly GCF_028858775.2. Lineage (NCBI taxonomy): Eukaryota > Metazoa > Chordata > Mammalia > Primates > Hominidae > Pan > Pan troglodytes. Next base: position 13,875,461 of record NC_072418.2, on the reverse strand, counting down.
ACAGTAGCCATCTTTGTTTTATTTTGGTTTGCTTTGGGTTTTTGAGAAAGGGTCTCTCTCTGTCACCCAGGCTGGAGTGCAGTGGCACAGTGACAGCGATTATGGCTCACTGCAGCCTCAACCTCCCTGGTTCAGGTGATCCTCCCAAGTAGGTGGGACTACAGGTGCACACCACAATGCCCAGCTATTTTTTTGTGTTTTTAGTAGAGATGGGGTTTTGCCACATAGCCCAGGGTGGTCTCAAACTCCTGTCCAAGTGATCCTTCTGCCTTGGCCTCTCAAAGTGCTGGGATTCCAGGCATGAGCCACTGTGCCCAGCCACCAGTAGCCTTTTTTCTTTTTTTTTTTAAGATGGAGTCTTGCTCTATCGCCCAGACTGGAGTGCAATGGCGCGATGTCGGCTCACCGCAACCTCCGCCTCCCAGGTTCAAGTGATTGTCCCGCCTTGGCCTCCCAAGTAGCTGGGATTACAGGCATGCGCCACCACGCTCAGCTAATTTTGTATTTTTAGTAGAGATGGGGTTTCTCCATGTTGGTCAGGCTGGTCTCGAACTCCCGACCTCAGGTGATCTGCCTGGGCCTCCCAAAGTGCTGGGATTACAGGTATGAGCCACCGCACCTAGCCTTTTTTTTTTTTTTTTTTTTTTGAGATGGAGTTTCCTCAGCCCCCTAGGCTGGAGTACAGTGGCACGATCTCGGCTCACTGCAGCCTCCACCTCCTGGGTTCAAGTGATTCTCCTGTCTCAGCCTCCCAAGTAGCTAGGATTACAGGCACCTGCCACCACACCTGGCTAATTTTTTGTGGTTTTAATATTGACAGGGTTGCCGTGCGCAGTGGCTCACGCCTGTAATCCCAGCACTTTGGGAAGCTGAGGCGGGTGGATCACGAGGTCAGCAGTTTGAGACCAGCCTAACCAACATGGTGAAACCCTGTCCCTACTAAAAATACAAAAAATTAGCTGGGTGTCGTGGCAGGCGCCTGTAATCCCAGTGACTTGGGAGGCTGAGGCAGGAGAATCACTTGAAACTGGAAGGCGGAGGTTGCAGTGAGCCAAGACTGCGCCACTGCACTCTAGCCTGGGCAATAAGAGCAAAACTCTGTCTCAAAAAAAAAAAAAAAAAAAAGACAGGGTTTTACCATGTTGACCAGGCTGGTCTCGAACTCCTGACCTTAGGTGATCTGCCCACTTCGGCCTCCGAAAGTTCTGGGATTACAGGTGTGAACCACCATGCCCAGCCTAATTTTTTTTAGTTTTGTAGAGATGGGATCTCCCTATGTTGCCCAGGCTTGAACTCTTGGCCTCAAGCGATCCTCCCGCCTCAGGCTCCCAAAGTGCTGGGATTACAGGCATGAGCCACCATGCCTGGCCAACTATTTTGTTATATTTTAGGTGTGTGAAGGACGAGGCTTTATTTTTAGTGTATTTAAATGTGTTTTGGTGAAACAGTAGTTGTACAAGTTGCCAGTAGAACTCTCTGGACACAGGGCTGCAAACAAGGGGCATGTTTCTTGCCAGTGGAGGCGGCGAACCACCTTCTCTCTGCTCTCCTTGGGGAAGGACAGACCCTGGGAGCCTGCTTCTCTCCACCCTGCAGAGATCCTCACCATGGAGAAGGAAGTGGCCCAGAGCCTTCTCAATGCAAAGGAGCAGGTGCACCAGGGAGGCGTGGAGCTGCAGCAGCTGGAAGCCGGGCTTCAGGAGGCTGGGGAGGAGGACACCCGTCTGAAGGCCAGCCTCCTATATCCTTTTCTGCTAGGGGATCAGCCTTGCTAGAAAACACGCATAGGGCCAGGCGCAGTGGCTCACGCCTGTAATCCCAGCACTTTGGGAAGCCCAGGTGGGAGGATCACTTGAGCCCAGGAGTTGGAGACCAGCCTGGACAACAGAGACCCCATCTCTACAAAAATAAAAAAATTAGGTCAGGTGCAGTGGCTCACGCCTGTAATCCTAGCACTTTGGGAGGCCGAGGCAGGTGGATCACGAGGTCAGGAGATCGAGACCATCCTGGCTAACACAGTGAAACCCCGTCTCTACTAAAAATACAAAAAAAAATTAGCCGGGCGTGGTCCCAGCAGGAGAATGGCGTGAGCCCAGGAGGCGGAGCTTGCAGTGTGCCGAGATCATGCCACTGCACTCCAGCCTGGGCAACAGAACAAGACTCTGTCTCAATCAATCAATCAATCAATAAGCTGGGCATGGTGGTACACGCCTGTAGTCTCAGCTACTTGGGAGGCCGAGGTGGGAGGATTACTTGGGCCTGGGAGATTGAGGCTACACTCCAGAATAGGTGAAAGAGCACCCTGTCTCAAAAAAAAAAAGAAAAGACCAGGCACGGTGGCCCACACCTGTAATCCCAGCACTTTGGGAGGCCGAAGCAGACAGATCACTTGAGGTCAGGAGTTTGAGACCAGCCTGGCCAATATGGTGAAACCCTGTCTCTACTAAAAATACAAAAATTAGCAGGGCATGGTGGTGTGTGCTTGTAATCCCAGCTACTCGGGAGGCAGGGGCTCCAGAATCACTTCAACCTGGGAGGCAGAGGTTGCAGTGAGCTGAGATCGTGCCACTGCACTCCAGCCTGGGTGACAAAGCAAAACTCTGACTCAAAGAAGAGAGTGTGCGTAAATAGAGCCAAGACCCTGGGCCTCCCAGCTGCAGTTAGCGCAGGGGCAGCCCTCTCTCGAAAGCCGGGGTCCTTAACGACCTGCCCTACTCAGCTCACCAGAGAGCTGGAAGAGCTCAAGGAGATTGAGGCGGATCTGGAGCGACAGGAGAAGGAGGTCGACGAGGACACGACAGTCACAATCCCCTCGGCCGTGTAGGTTCTGCCAAAACGTGTGCCTGCCTGTGCCTCCTTGTGCAGTCCGGCTCTTGGTTGAAGTTGGTGCTGGGTAACTTTCTTTCTTTCTTTTTTTTTTTTTTTTTTTTTTGGTCTTCCTGTACAGGTACGTGGCTCAACTTTACCACCAAGTCAGTAAAATTGAGTGGGATTATGAGTGTGAGCCAGGGATGGTCAAAGGCAGTATCCTTTTTGGGGAGCCATTTTAACCCTTGTGCACTGTAGGTAGGGACGTAAAATGGTGCATAGCAGGACCCTGTAAAAATTAGCCGGGTGTGGTGGCGTGCATCTGTTGTCCCAGCTACCTGGGAGGCTGAGGTGGGAGGATCACTTGAGGCCAGGAGTTTGAGACCAGCCTGGGTATCAGTGAGACCCCACGTCTATAATAAATATAGTAAAGTATAGCAGGCCAAGCGTGGTGCCTCACGCCTGTAATCCCAGCACTTTGGGAGGCCGAGGTGGGCAGAAGACCTGAGGCCAGGCATGGTGGCATATGCCTGTAGTCCCAGCTACTCAGGAGGCTAAGGCATGAGAATCACTTAACCACTGGAGGCGGAGGTTGCAATGAGCCGAGATTGCACCACTGTACTCCAGCCTGGCCTACAGAATGAAACTTTGTCTCAAAAAAAAAAGTAAAGGCAGTATCCTTTTCCCCGTGGGGTTGTGTGAGGGGCTGTGTGTCCCAGGCTTTCCTTAAATCTGTGCCTCAGTCCATCATGGCCCCAGTGTGGCCCAGCCCATCCACCTGGACAGCACCCAGCTCTCCAGGAAATTCATCAGCGACTACCTCTGGAGTCTGGTGGACACCGAGTGGTAGCCAGGAGCCTCGTGGCTGCGTCTTGCACCCAGCGGGCATCTGCCGTGGTCAGATCCATTTCAAATGAAATGTGGGGACATAGATCTTTTTTTTTTTTTTTTGAGACAGAGTTTCACTCTTGTTGCCCAGGCTGGAGTGCAATGGCACAATCTCAGCTCACAGCAACCTCTGCCTCCCAGGTTCAAGCGATTCTCCTGCCTCAGCCTCCAAAGTAGCTGGGATTCCAGGCATGCGCCACCACACCCAGCTAATTTTTTGTATTTGGTAGAGATGGAGTTTCACCGTGGTGGTCAGGCTGGTCTTGAACTCCTGACCTCAGGTGATCCACCCGCCCGCCTTGGCCTCCCAAAGTGCTAGGATTCCAGGCGTGAGCCATCGTGCCCAGCTAGACGTCTTTTTTTTTTTTTTTTTTTTTTTGAGACGGAGTCTCGCTCTGTCGCCCAGGCTGGAGTGCAGTGGCGCGATCTCAGCTCACTGCAAGCTCCGCCTCCTCCCGGGTTCACGCCATTCTCCTGCCTCAGCCTCCTGAGTAGCTGGGACTACAGGCACCTGCCACCACGCCCAGCTAATTTTTTGTATTTTTAGTAGAGACGGGGTTTCACCATGTTAGACAGGATGGTCTCGATCTCCTGAGTTTGTGATCCGCCCGCCTCGGCCTCCCAAAGTGCTGGGATTACATGCGTGAGTCACCGCGCCTGGCCTTTTTTTTTTTTTTTTACTGGATTTCTTTTTCTCCTGATTTCGGCCTTAGCTCCTAGAGTGGCCTCAGCTAGGTAACCAACGGGAGTCGACTTATCTATGCCAGGCCTGCAGTTTCACATCTGTGATGGGATGGGACAAATGACACCGTGGTATTCGATGACAGCTCCCAGGTATTTCAAGGTTGGCCCTTACTCATTCAGGGGGTATGTTTGAGTGCCACGGTGTGCCCAGACTCTGCTAGGCACCAGAGAGACAAGATACGAGTGACGTGGTTCTCCTCCCACTGCTGACGGAGGAATCAACACAAAAGCAGACAACACTCTAGAACTGGAGAGAGGTCCAGATTGCGACAGGAGCCACACCAGAGTGTGCAGGCTTCATGGAGGACAGAAGCGACTTTTGTGCTGGGACTTAAAAAGATAAGGAGGCCAGGTGTGGTGGCTCATGCCTGCAATCCCAGCACTGTAGAAGGCAGAGGCTGGCAGATCACTTGAGCCCAGGAGTTGGAGACCAGCCCGGGGAACATGGCAAGACCCCATCTCTACAAAAAAATTAAAAAATTTGGCCTGGTGTGGTGGCTCATGCCTGTGATCCTAGCACTTTGGGAGTTAAAATACAACACTTCCCAGCTGCCCTTATAGTTAAGGTCTGGCCAGTGAAATGTATGTGGAAATGTTACATGACACTTCTAGAAGGATTCTTAAAAGACAAATACACCCTTTCTTCCCCCTTCCTATTTCCTGGAATGTGGGTGTGATGGTTGGAGCCCTGGCAGCCATACTGCCACATGTACAGACGAGTGCCGTCCTTTAGGGATGACAGGAGCCTGGTTCCCTGATGATGGCAGAGCCAGATATCAGCACAGATTTATTTAAATGGGAGAGAGAAGGGGAGAACCAATCTCAACTTCTACCTTGTGTAAGCTGCTGGTTTTGGGGGTTTTCTATGACAGATACCAAAATAAACCCTAACTGATTGAACATGTACTCCAGTCCAGGGCCGGCCAATCAATGTGTTCATCATTCTCCCATCCTCGGTGTTTTGGGTACCACTAAGGAAAAGAGGTGTGCACACCACCTGCCTGCCTGAGGGAGGAGAGAGGGAGGTTGGGTCCCACTGACACAGTTGTCCCCGGATACAGCTTTGCCCTTGAATGTGTTAGTTCCGTGAACTTGGGCTTGGGTTTCATCATGTCCCTTTCCACGACTGAACTTAAGTGCAGTTCTTAATCAGAGAGGGGCGTTTTTAGGCAGAGGGAACAGTAAGCTTTAACAGCGTCTGGTGGTGCTTGCCTGTAGTCCCAGCTACTCGGGAGACTGAGGCAGGAGGATCACTTGAGCCTGGGAGGTTGAGGCTGCAGTGAGCCATGGTAGTGTCACTGCACTCCAGCCTGGGTGACAGAATGAGACCCTGTCTTAGAAAGGGGCCAGCTGTTGTGGCTCATGCCTGTAATCCCAGCACTTTGGGAGGCCTAGGCGGGCAAATCACTTGAGTCCAGGAATTTGAGACCAGCCTGGGCAACATTGGGAAACCCCATCTCTACTAAGAAAAAAATAAATTAGCCGGGCATGGTGGTGCCTGCCTGTATCCCCTGCTACTTCGGGGCCTGAAGTGGGAGGATCGCTTGAGCCCAGGAAGTTGCCGTGGTGAGCTACGACTGTGCCACGTCACTCCAGCCTAGGTGACGAAGTGAGACCCTGTGTCAACAACAACAAAAAAAGGGGGCCGGGCGCAGTGGCTCATGCCTGTAATCCCAACACTTAGGGAGGCTGAGGTGGGTGGATCACAAGGTCTGGAGATCGAAACCAGGCTAACACGGTGAAACCCCATCTCTACTAAAAATACAAAAAGTTAGCCGGGCATGATGGTGGGCACCTGTAGTCCCAGCTACTCAGGAGGCTGAGTGAGGCAGGAGAATGGCGTGAACGCAGGCGGCAGAGTTCACAGTGAGCCGAGATCGAGCCACTGCACTCCAGCCTGGGCGACAGAGCGAGACTGTCTCAAAAAAAAAAGAAGAGACCAGGCATGGTGGCTCATGTCTGTAGTACCAGCAACTTTGGGAGGCCAAGGCAGGTGGGTCACCTGACATCAGGAGTTCAAGACCAGTCTGGCCAACATGGTGAAACCCCATCTCTACTAAATACACAAGTTAGCCAGGCATGGTGGCGGGCACCTGTAATCCCAGCTACTCTGGAGGCTGTGGCAGGAGACTTGAACCCAGGAGGTGGAGGTTGCAGTGAGCCGAGATCATGCCATTCCACTCCAGCTTGGACAAGAGTGAAACTCCGTCTCAGAAACAAAATTTTTTTAAAGGGATTTTTGAGTCTAGCCCTGAAATGTCAGAAGTCTCAGTCCATTCAGCTTGCAAAGCCTCTAAGAACGGCGGGCCTGGGTTTAGATGTGCAGTTAACTGTTCCTAGATGCCCTTGGGGCTGTTTTAATTTTCCAAGTTGGTGGGTTTTCTCTCTTTTTTCTTTTTTGAGATAGAGTCTAACTCTGTCACCGAGGCTGGAGTGCACTGGCATGATCTCGGCTCACTGCAGCCTCAACCTCCTGGGCTCAAGCAAACTTCCCACCTCAGCCTCCCAAGCAGCTGGGACTACAGGTGCATGCCACCGTGCCCAGGTAATTTTTGTACTTTTCGTAGAAATGGGATCTTGCTATGTTACCCAGGCTGGTCTCAAACTCCTGGGCTCAAGCGATCCTCCCACTTCGGCCTCCCAAAGCGCTGGGATTATAGGCATGAGCGACAGCGCCCGGCCGGTTCTTTTATGTGACCTGAATTGGGAGCAGAGTCCTCTATTTGCATCCCTGACCCCCAAAGATCTGAAGACCTGAAGCAGAACAGGGCTTTTCCACCTCAGCTCTAGTGACATTGGGCCAGGCCGTTCTGTGTGTTGGGGGCTGTCCTGGGTGTAGTAGAACAGTTAGCGTCATCCCTGGCCTCCACCCACCAAATGCCAGCAGCTCCCCCTCAGCCTTAACAACAGGAAATGTCTCCAGCTGTTGCCAGTGTCCCTTCGGGGAGGAAGTCACACACACAAAGCCTCTCGCCTGCCTTGAAGCCTCAGGCAGGGAGCAGTTTGCAAGTCAGGTGTCAGCGCCAGGGTTGGCTAAGCGCTGCTGTCACCTTGGCGGTCATTCCTTTCCCGCACACGGGACAGGATGCCTCCACTGGCCAGTTCACTGGGGCAACTGTGGGCGCCAGGAGTGGAGTGGGCCCAGCCTACGCATGGCTGAGCGTCCTGGGATGGGGGGATGGGCACGTCTCCCTCTCGTCCTGCAAACTGCAGCTCTGAATGCCCTGGAGAGAAAGCAGGCATGGGGCAGGGGTGCCGCTGTGACAAGGGTTCTGGGAGCCCAAGCTTATCTGTACCCCTGACCCAGGGCCCGTGCCCCCCCCCAACCCTGGGGTTGGCGCTCCCTCCCCACAGGAATGACCTGGCTTTGTTCCCGGAGGGGGCCAAGGAGCCATTGCCCTGCCCTGTCACTCCACATCCCCTCCACCCCAGCAACCTGGGCCTCAGTTTCCCCAAGGAAGAGACGGTCCCATCAGGCGGCCTGTGCCAGGGCTCAGAGAGGCCCTGTGCCCACCGCCCACATCCCCATCTTCGTCCCCCCCAGGCAGGTCCAGGGTCCCCTCTATGGGGAGAGCGAGTGGGAGAGGAACGCGGCCTGGTGGGGGCCCAGCAGGCGGGTTCCGGGAGGTGCCTGATCTCCGGGGCTGGGAGAGGCCCCACTCCACATGCCTGGCCCCTGACTCACTGCCCAGCACTGGCTGGATGCCCAGGACAGCCTGAGGCCGGTGGCCTCCAGCCCCGCCCCCATCCCACCCCCGCCCCCGTTTGTTCTCCCTCTGAGAGCTGTGCCTTCAGCCACCGGCTCTTTCCTGAATGATGGAGGCCGGCCAGAGGCTTGCTGATGGCTCAGCCCAGCCCTGCTGAGGTGGGAGTAAGGTTTCAGGCACCAGGACACAGGGTTCCCCACTAGTCCCTGCAGCACTGAGGCTCAGCCCCAGGACCATCCATTTTACAGATGGGGAAACTGAGGCACACAGGACAAGGACCACCCTGGAGTCTGAACTTCAGCATTGAAGCCCCCAAGCCCTCCCTAGGGGCAGGGTGATCTCACTCAGGACCAGGGGCAGCGTGTGTATATCAGTAGCCCCTGGAGGATTATGCTGGCTTCTCAGATGGGAAGCAGCCCCTTTGAGGAGTCCACCCTGTGTCCGAAGCCACCCAGGTGAGAAGGGGCCAAGCCAGGGTGGGCACCCACACCTGCACCTGCTCGAGCTCCAGAGGGCAGCAGTGGGGCAGCCTGAAGCTCTAGCCACTTAGTCATTATGGCAAGAGGTGTGCAGGTCATGAATTCACACCATGGCCAGCCCCCTGCTCATAACTGGTGTTTCTGGGGACGGGAGCCCAGGGGCTATGGAGTCTCGAGGTTGAACCCTTCCTCGGGCCCTAGTGCTCCCTGGGCGGCTTCTCCTGAGGACTAGACTTGGGTACCTTTCCCCAGGACTCCTCAGGCCCTGGCAGGGATAAAGTGCATCCTCAGGCCAGTAGTGGGGGCCACCTAGAGGGGCAGGCAGCTGGGAGCAGCTTGGGATGGCTGAGCCATTTTTTTTTTTTTTTTTTTTTTTTTAGAGACAGGGTCTCACTCTGTTGCCTAGGCTGGAGTGCAGTGGCGCGATCACAGCCTCACTGCAGCCTCGAATTCATCAGCTCAAACAGTCCTTCTGCCTCAGCCTCCTGAGTAGCTGGGGTCAAGCCTTTCATGCAACCCTCCTCCGGCCTGGCATTCAGTGCCCCTTCCCTGATAGTTCTGGACTAAGAGGTGGTCAAAGTTCTTCCCAGTTTACGGTTAAAAGAAACAGATTGCAGCCAGGCGCAGTGGCTCACCCCTGTAATCCCAGCACTTTGGCAGGCTGAGGCAAGCAGATCACGAGGTCAGGAGTTCCAGACCAGCCTGGCCAAGATGGTGAAACCCCCGTCTCTACTAAAAATACAAAAATTAGCTGGGCACGGTGGTGGGCACCTGTAATCCCAGCTACTTGGGAGGCTGAGGCAGGAGAATCGCTTGAACCCGTGAGGCGGAGGTTGCAGTGAGCCGAGATCACGCCACTGCACTCTAGCCTGGGTGACAGAGCAAGACTGTCTCAAAAAAAAAAAAAAAAGAAAGAAAGAAAGGAAAAGAAAAGAAACAGATCGCAATGGGGCTTGCCTGTGCATGGGAAGTAAGTTTTCAAGGCTGGATTTGAACCCATGGTTGTCGGATCTGAAGTCTCAGTCTCCCTTCTAGGCTGGACAGGATGGGAGAGGCCAGGTAGACCAGTTTTGTGTCATTGGCATGACAGTGTTTGGGTTCCGGAGGGGACCCCCCTGAGGTCTGGGACTACAGTCTCCAGGCAACTCATCTAGGAATGTGGGCCACCCTTGTCCACTCTCGTGGTGGCCCCACAACCTCCAGTGGCCTCCTTTTTTTTTTTTTTTTTTGAGATGGAGTCTTGCTCTGTCACCCAGGCTGCAGTGCAATGATGCGATCGCGGCTCACTGCAACTTCTGATTCCCGGGTTCAAGTGATTCTCTTCCCTCAGCCTCCCAAGTAGCTAGGACTACAGGCACCTGCCATCACGCCCCGCTAATTTTTGTATTTTTTGTTTTGTTTTGTTTTTTTGAGACGGAGTCTCACACTCTCACCTGGGCTGGAGTGCAGTGGCACCATCTCGGCTCACTGCAAGCTCTGCCTCCTGGGTTTACACCATTCTCCTGCCTCAGCCTCCTGAGTAGCTGGGACTACAGGCTCCTGCCACCATGCCTGGCTAATTTTTTGTATTTTTAATAGAGACGGGGTTTCACCGTATTAGCCAGGATGGTCTCGATCTCCTGACCTTCTGATCTGCCGCCTCAGCCTCCCAAAGTGCTGGGATTACAGGCATGAGCCACCACGCCTGGCTAATTTTTGTATTTTTAGTAAAGACGGGATTTCGCCATGTTGGCCAGACTGGTCTGGAACTCCTGACCTTAGGTGATCCACCCACCTCGGCCTCCCAAAGTGCTGGGATTACAGCCAGTGCACCTGGCTGGCCTCCCATATTTACTTAGAAACGTGGACTGGGCCAGGTGCTGTGGCTCACGCCTGTAATCCCAGCACTTTGGGAGGCCAAGGCAGGAAGATTGCTTGAACCGAGGAGTTCAAGACCAGCCTGGACAACACAGTGAGACTCCTGTTTCTACAAAAAAAACCTAAAAAATTAGCCAGGCATGGTGGCGTGCACTCGTAGTCCTGGCTACTTGAGAGGCTGAGGTGGGAGGATTGCCTCAACCCTGGGAGGTCAAGGCTGCAGTGAGCTAGGATTGCACCACTGCGCTCCAGCCTGGGTGACAAAGCAAGACCCTGTCTCAAAAAAAAAAGAGGGGGGGGCGGGGGAAGAAAGAATGAAGGAAGGAAGGAAGGGGAAGGGAAGGGAAGGAAGGAAGAAAGGAAGGAAGGAAAAGGAGAAAGAGGAGAGGGAGAGGAGAAGCCGGTGTGGTGGCTCACGCCTGTAATCCCAACGCTTCTGGAGGCCGAGGCGGGCAGATTGCTTGAGGTCAGGAGTTCAAGACCAGCTCGGCCAACATGGTGAAACCCTATCTTTACTAAAAACACAAAAACTAGCCAGGCGTGGTGGTGCGTGCCTGTAATCCCAGCTACTCAGGAGGCTAAGAGAATCGTTTGAACCCAGGAGGTGGTGGTTGCCTTGAGCTGAGATCGCACCACTGCACTCCAGCCTGGGCGACAGAGCGAGACTCCGTCTCAAAAAAAAAAGAGAGAGAAACACAGGAAGAAAGAAGGAAGGAAGGGAGGGAGGGAGGAAGGAAGGAGAGAGAGAAAGGAAATGAAGGAAGAAAAGAAAAGAGAAATGAGTACTGTAAGCCTGTGGCCCGTCAGACCCTCCTTCATGGAGCCACACCCCAGTGGAGGCCACTGTGTCAGTTTTTCTGTAGATGGGTGGCAGAGCCAGGGCTTTAATCCGAGCTGAGTGTGTTCAGAGCTTGTGCTCTTAATCCTGACCCACAAATGAACGCTGTGGGGTGGTGGGGGATGACGCTCTGTGGCTCTGTGGGAGGCCCAGGGAGGAGGTGTCATTTGTCCCAGACTTGAGCCCCCAGGGGATAAAGGTGTGGAGACTGTGAGCCAGGCAGGGGAAACGGCAAGGCTGGCATGGAGGAGACCAAGGGGGATGGCAGGAGGGCAGGGGTCCTTGATCACGCCAGGCCTGCAGTCCACAGGGCAATGTGGGGAGGATTTTCCAATTCCAAGACAAGCCCCAGCTCTGGGAGAAGGGAACCTGACATGGCCCCTTGACACAGTGGCCCCGCCTGTCTAGGTGGCTGATGTCACTATTTACTCCCAAGCTCCCCGCTCCCCATCCCAGGAACAGCCCCAGAGCAGCCCGGCCCAGGGGAGGGACGGCTCCGGATGGAGCAGAAAGTTGCCAGGAAACCCCAGCGGCCATGCTCAGTGGGGTGATGGGGACCAGGGACTCCCACTCAGAACCCTCCGTGGCTTTTTTATTCCTTCATCATCACGGAAAATCACTGCCTGCAAGGGAGGAGGGTGCTGACCCCAGACTGGGGAGCGGGGAGGGGATTAGGCCAGGGCCAGCTGCAGGGCAGGGCAGCCTGCACCCCTCTCCCCACCTCCCTCCGGCAGCCACGGCTCAGCCCAGAGGCTCCAGGCTGACTCACTGCAGACAGCTGTGGTCTGGGATGCCTCGGGCTGCTGGAAGGGGAACGGCCTGGGGACAGGAGAAGGGGAGGGACAGCAGGGGACACTAGTTGTGGGTGTCAGACTTGCTGGGAGTGGGACAAATTCCTCCCACCTTCCACCCTGTCCTGGCCAGAGCTGTTGAGCCTGCGGAGACAGGACAGGACCACCAGCCTGCAGGGGTGGCGTTCCCCAAGCTGCAGGCTGCCCCCAGCCCTGCAGGACAAGTGGGTGGGTGGGTGCTGAGCCTATAGACCAGGGAGCCAGCAGCGCATTTTACCAGGGCCCCGTTCTGAGCCAGAGAACTGGAACCGGCGAGGATCAGAATCCAGCCACAGTGACCTGAGCCTCCTATTTCTCTCTGTAAAATGGGTGGCTGTCAACCCTCCCTCCCTTTGGCGACCATCGGGGCAGAACGATGGATTGTCAGGAAACTGAATGTCTGCATGTCTGTGTCACCCTCAAGGCTCTGATACAAGCTCCCAATGCAGCAGCCAAGGCCGAATACCAGAACCTTCCATCACCTCTGGCCTCTCCTCTGGGCCATGCCCCACCCGTGCTGTGCTCCCAGTCCCCACCCCTGCCTGGGGATGCACCCCGGTCCTGCCCACCCTCCCGTTTCAGTCTCAGCACCCTCGAGCCGCCACCTCCCAGGCCCTCCCGTTTTCCTGGCCATCTGAGCCCTCTTATCCTGTTTGCCACTTGGTTGAGCACCAATTTCGTCAATCAAGCAATTATCGAGCGCCTGTGTGCAGGCTCCAGGACGCTTCCTGTGTGGGCTGCTCAGTTTTCCCTCCCAGGGGCGTTTTGGAAGCGTCCCAAAACAAAAGGCGGAAGGCAGGAAGGAAGTGCCACCCCGTGGACGCGGGAAAGATGACAGGCCCTGCCTTTGTCTCTGAGCGCCTGCGCAGCCCCATCCTGCCCCACTTCCAGAGCCCCTGGGGAGGGGGAGATTAGCTTTGTCTCCATTGTCAGGTGGGGAAACTGAGGCTCTGAGGTGCCTGTCACCCAGCGAGTCAGTGGCAGAGCCAGGTTATGAACCCAGACGGCCTGGTCAGTCTGCTCTTTTTGGATTTTTGTTGTGTTTTGTTTTGTTTTTTTGAGACAGAGTTTCCCAGGCTGGAGTGCAATGGTGCAATCTCGGCTCATCGCAACCTCTTCCTTCCAGGTTCAAGCAATTCTCCTACCTCAGCCTCCCGCGTAGCTGGGATTACAGGCATGCGCCGCCACACCCAGCTAATTTTGTATTTTTAGTAGAGATGGGGTTTCTCCATGTTGGTCAGGCTGGTCTCAAACCCCCAACCTCAGGTGATCCGCCCACCTTGGCCTCCCAAAATGCTGGACTCAAGAGATCCTCCCACCTCAGCCTCCAAGTATCTGGGACTACAGGTGTGCGCCATCGCATCCGGCTGGTAATTTTAAAACTTTTGTTGTTGTTGTCTGTTTTTTTGACGCAGTGTCTCGCTCTGTCAGGCTGGAGTGCAGTGGTGCGATCTTGGCTCAGTGCAACCTCAGCCTCCCGAGTTCAAGCGATTCTCCTGCCTCAGCCTCCCAAGTAGCTGGGATTACAGGCATGCGCCACCATACCCAACTAATTTTTGTATTTTTAGTAGAGGCGGGGTTTTGCCATTTTGGCTAGGCTGGTCTTGAACTCCTGACCTCAGGTGATCCGCCTGCCTTGGCCTCCCAGAGTGCTGGGATTATAGGCATGAGCCACTGCGCCCAGAAATTTAAAAACGTTTTTTAGAGATAGGGTCTTGCTATGTTGCCCAGACTGCTCTTGAACTCCTGGGCTCAAGCAGTCCTCCTGCCTCAGCTTCCCAAGGTGCTGGGATTACAGGCATGAGCCACGTTTGTGGATCTAACCACCCCAGTGTCGTGTCACCCCTGGGCCAACCCTGTCCCTCCTTCGATCCACCCAGTAAGGCACCATTGCCTGGGCTTCATCAGCCTGTCCCTGTTGGGTTCAGCCCGTGGGAGGCACTGGTGGGAGATAGAGCCTGGAGCGGGGGACAGGCTGGGCTCTTCTCCGCCTCGCTCTGCCGGGGACCACGTCTGCAACACTTCTTTCCCTCCTATGAGTTTCTGGCTCTCACCAGCTCCCAGGCTCCAGAAACCACGTCTTCCTCTCCTGGTTTTGTGGTGGTGGCGCTTTCTGCTGTTGCTTATTTCTGGGTTACCTCACCGTCCCCCTGTTTAATCTTGAACATTTTTTATGGTGCAATCTCAGCTCACTGCAACCTCCGCCTCCCAGGTTCAAGCGATTCTCCTGCCTCAGCCTCCCAAGTAGCTGGGATTACAGTCACCTGCCAGCATGCCCGGCGAATTTTTTTGTATTTTTAGTAGACAGGGTTTCACTATGTTGGGCAGGCTGGTCTCGAACTCCTGACCTCGTGGTCAGCCCGCTTCAGCCTCCCAAAGTGTTGGGATTACAGGCGTGAGCCACCGCACCCTGCTTTTTTTTTTTTATTGAGATGGTGTCTCGCTCTGTTGCCCAGCCTGGAGTGCAATGGCGCCGTCATAGCTCGCTGCAGCCTCAAAATCTTACCCTTTTTAGTAGAGACATGGTTTCACCATGTTGGCCAGGCTAGTCTCAAACTCCTGACCTCAAGTGATCTGCCTTCCTTGGCCTCCATTTTTAGAATAGATACAAAAAATTGCTACGTTTTAGAAGAGTATTCTAGAAGAATATTAAACAGTATGGGGACAGAAAAGCAACTGGCAGGAAGGAAGTTTTCTTCAGGGCGAGTTTCTCTAACAAAGTAACATTTGGCTTGGTGCGGTGGCTCACACCTGTAATCCTAGCATTTTGGGAGGCCGAGGCGGTAGACGACTTGAGGTCAAGAGTTCGAGAATAGCCTGGCCAACATGGCAAAACCCCATCTCTACTGAAAATATAAAAATTAGCCGGGTACGCGCCTGTGATCCCAGCAACACAGGAGGCTGAGGCAGGAGAATCGCTTGAACCCGGGAGGTGGAGGTTGCAGCGAGCCAAGATTGTGCCACTGCACTCCAGCCTGGACAATAAAGCAAGACCTTGTCTCAAAAAAATAAATAAAATAAAATGATGTCAGGTCCTTAAGGACAGACAGGGAGATTTTCATTTCTTTTTTGTTTTTTTTTGAGACGGAGTCTCGCTCTGTCACCCAGGCTGGAGTGCAGTGGTGCCATCTCAGCTCACTGCAAGCTCTGCCTCCCGGGTTCATGCCATTCTCCTGCCTCAGCCTCCCAAGTAGCTGGGACTACAGGCGCCCGCCACCATGCCTGGCTAATTTTTTGTATTTTTAGTAGAGACTGGGTTTCGCCACGTTGGCCAGGATGGTCTCGATCTCCTGAGCTCATGATCCGCCTGCCTCGGCCTCCCAAAGTGCTGGGATTACAGGCATGAGCCACCATACCAAGCCTTCATTTCTTTTTTTTTTTTTTGTAGATGGAGTCTTGCTCTGTTGCCCAGGCTAGAGTGCAGTGGTGCGATCTCGGCTCACTGCAAGCTCCAACTCCCAGGTTCATGCTATTCTCCTGCCTCAGCCTCCCAAGCAGCTGGGACTACAGACGCCCACCACCACGCCTGGCTAATTTTTTGTATTTTTAGTAGAGATGGGGTTTCACTGTGTTAGCCAGGATGGTCTCGATCTCCTGACCTCATGATCCGCCCACCTCGGCCTCCCAAACTGCTAGGATTACAGGCGTGAGCCACCGCACCCGGCTTTCATTTCTTATATCCCCTGTAGTGTCCCACAAGCCTACGGCAGAGCATGGTTCGCACTTAGCACTCAACAAATATTTGTCGAGTGTATGAATGGATGAGCAGGGGACTTGACAAAATCTCCAACTCAGAGAAGCGACAGCAGAGAACACAATCACCAGCTCAGCCATCACAGCACCTGCCAGGCACTGTGGCAGCCCACGGAGATTGCATCTTGCCCAGAGTTCTGGGAGTCTTCCCCTTCTGGGTCCTTCTCCTGGGGAGTCCAATCCACAAACAGATGACAGAAGGGAGCGAGGCCAGGCGCGGTGGCTCACACCTGTAATCCCAGCATTTTGGGAGACTGAGGCGGGCAGATTACCTGAGGTCAGAAGTTCAAGACCAGCCTGACCAACATGGTGAAACCCCATCTCTACCAAAAATACAAAAATTAGCCAGGCTAGGCCAGGTGTGGTGACTCACACCTCTAATCCCAGCACTTTGGGAGGCCGAGACGGGTGGATCACAAGGTCAGGAGATCAAGACCATCCTGGCTAACAGGGTGAAACCCTGTCTCTACTAAAAATACAAAGAATTAGCCGGGCGTGGTGGCGGGTGCCTGTAGTCCCAGTTACTCAGGAGGCTGAGGCAGGAGAATGGCATGAACCCGGGAGGCGGAGCTTGCAGTAGGCAGAGATCACGCCACTGCACTCCAGCCTGGGCGACAGAGCAAGACTCCATCTAAAAAAACAAAAAAATTAGCGTTGGCCATGCGCGGTGGCTCACACCTGTAATCTCAGCACTTTGGGAGGCCGAAGCAGGTGGATCACGAGGTCAGGAGATCGAGACTATCCTGGCTAACATGGTGAAACCCCGTCTGTACTAAAAGTACAAAAAAAAATTAGCCGGGCGTGGTGGCAGGCGCCTGTGGCCCCAGCTACTCAGGAGGCTGAGACAGGAGAATGGCATTAACCTGGGAGGCGGAGCTTGCAGTGAGCCGAGATCACACCACTGCACTCCAGCCTGGGTGACAGAGCGAGACTCTGTCTCAAAAAAAAAAAAAAATTGGCCAGGCGTGGTGGCACTCACCTGTAATCCTAGCTACTAGGGAGGCTGAGGCAGGAGAATTGCTTGAACCTGGGAGGCGGAGCTTGCAGTAAGCCGAGATCATGCCACTGCACTCCAGCCAGGGGTGACAGAGCCAGGCTCCATCTCAGGAAAAAAAAAAAGAAAACAAAAAGAAGCGAGCGAACAGAAGAACGTGCATCGAGTTTAGACAAATTGGTTCATTTAAGAAATTTAATTGATCACAGTAAGACATTCAGGCTACAAAAACCTTCTATACAGTGGTTTAAAAAGTCACACCCATCTCCCAGAAGCCACTCATACATACAACGGGGACATCATTCTCCCAAAAAGCGTTGCACACAGTCCAGTTCGTGCAAATAATCTTTGTACATAAAGAAGAGGCATTTCAGAGGCAATAACCCCCTACACAGGGCCCCGAGAATAGTCACTGAACAAATACAGCAACCAGGGTTTGCAAAAATAAATAGATTTTATATATATGTGTATATATATATAAGTGATAACAGTTTCAACCAATATACAAAGTGCAAACATAACAAAAAATCCCCACTATCTGTACAGGGACGCATTTACGTGCTCCGAAACCAGAAAGGCTTATCACGGTTCCCTGCACTGGGGGGGACACAGTGTTTTGTCCCTGGGGACAATCGCCAATCCCTTGTGACATCTTCACGCGGGAGTCTGACGGAGGCTGTCACTGTCTCTCCGGACATCAGTGCAACAGTAACACGGCAATTTCAGAAAGAACCTGAAGTCCCGTCAAACGATCCAGACTGGAGGATTTATTTATTTTTTTATAGTTGTATTTCTGAAATAGGGTCTTCATCTGTTGCCCAGGCTGGAGTGCAGTGGCTCGATCATGGCTCACTGCAACCTCCACCTCCTGGGCTCAGGCGATCCTCCTGCCTCAGCCTCCCAAGTAGCTGGGATCACAGGCACGTGCCACCGTACCCAGCTGATTTTTAACTTTTTGATTTTTGTAGAGATGGGATCTCACTTTGTTGCTCAGGCCTGGTCTCCAACTCCTGAACTCAAGTGATCCAGCTCAGCCTCCCAAAGTGCTGGGATTATAGGCGTGAGGCACCTGTGTCTGGCCAAATTCATTTTTTAAGAGATGGGGTCTTACTATATTGCCCAGGCTGGAAAGCAGTGGCATAATCATAGCTCACGACAGCCTCAAATGCCTGAGCTCAAACTATCCTCCCACCTCAGCCTCGCCATGCCTGGCCAGAGGCCATGGGCTGCTGATGCACCATGCATGGTTTGTTTTTTTTTTTTTTTTTTTTTTTTTTTTGAGACGAGTTTCGCTCTTGTCACCCAGGCTGGAGCTCAATAGCATGATCTCAGCTCACTGCAACCTCTGCCTCCTGGGTTCAAGCGATTCTCCTGCCTCAGCCTCCCGAGTAGCTGGGATTACAGGCGCATGCCACCACACTCGGCTAACTTTTGTATTTTTAGTAAAGACAGAGTTTCACCATGTTGGCCAGGCTGGTCTCAAACTCCTGACCTCAGGTGATCCGCCCGCCTCGGCCTCCCAAAGTGCTGGGATTACAGGCGTGAGCCACCGCGCCCGGCCTCACCGTGCATGTTTTAAACGCATACCCATCAACGACAAGATCGGGGAAGTGAATGGCTTGGAGGCATTTGCATAGAAGTGGAAGCACTAGGTGGGCGGACATAAAGACGACAATGGCAGTTCTCGATATTCACGATCACGGCTTTGAAGTCCCGGTCAACCTGCCCCTCTCTGTCCCTGGCATTCATTGACACGGGCTTTCCCTGGCCTGGGATCCCATCCCAACACACACGACAGAAAACAGTGCAAAATAATAACACAAATGCCAAATGTACACAGTGTACAACTCTGAACTGAGAAAGTGCAAGGAGACCACGGGAATGGAAGTGGGTAGGGGTCGGGAGGACGGGCACCAGGCTGGCGTCCTGACAGCCACACCTGGGTGCAGGCCACGTGTCCTCACGGCCAAGGTAACCGGGTGTCTCAGGCACTTAATAAATATTAAGGGTGACCGGTGACTCAGGCTCTGCCTCTGGGAAGTGGCATCATTTGGTGAATGAGTTTGGTCTCGGTGCCACCACGGATTCAGCCAGATCATTTCCGACGTCATGAATCCCTTTCCTGGCTTAAGGAAGGTACAAACCCACCTCGAAAGACACTGGGTGGGTCATGATTCGGGGGTGACAGGGCAAAGGCTAACCTGGCTGTCTAGCAAGGCTTGCATAGAAGAGGTAAACACGTTGACTCCTGAGTTTAGGGGTTCGGCTTAGAGATTGGTGGATGAGGCAGGGCCGGGGGGTCCCGTTGGTGCCATCTGCTGTTGTGTGTTGAAAGCCACTTGCTTCTCTGGGCCTGACATCCCCTGCCCTTTCATCTTCCATGTTTGAGGATTGTGTCACGGTGGAGAGAAACTCAAAACTTCCTGGAGAGAAATGGAGGTGTCATCCTGGTCCCCCCGGGCCTGTTTCTCTTCTCCTTCACAAGGAAAGGAAGAAACCAAAATCCCAACCCAAGCCATTGCATGGGCGCTGTCCGAAGCCTGTTCTGCCTCCCAGATGAATAAATATATAAAACAAAGCTCTGGCAGGCAATGCTTTGGTCTTCTCTGTCTTTGAATAAAACAAGGCCGGCGAGGTCTCAGGAAGGGTTCTGGGCAGGGACGGGACTCCAGGCAGATGTTCACGCCACATCATCCTCCAGACTGACCATCTGTCTCTGCCAACAAATGGTAAACAGCGGAAACTATCAGTCCAGCATTCAGGAAACACGGCTGGAGGCCACCTACTTCTCACCTCCTGGGCCTGGCAGCCTCCCCCAGCCTGATCCCCAAGCATGTTCCCCCAGGAGCCGCCAGAGGGAGACGGTGAGTACCTGATTCAGTCACTTCCCACCGCTCTCAGGGCAAAAGCCAAAGTCCTCCCCAGTGGCCCACAAGGCTCTGCACAACCTGCCTGGTAGCCTCCTGCCTTTTTACCCCTCTCTCTGTTTGCTCCAGCTACAACGGCCTCAAACCCAACAGGCACGGTCCAGCCTCAGGGCCTTCGCACAGGCTGTTCTCCTGGTTCAGAGAAGCCTACCTACCCTAAACCCCTTGTCTAAAGATCAAGGCGGGCGCAGTGGCTCACGCCTGCAATCCCAGCATGTGGGGAGGCCAAGGCGGGTGGATCACTTGAGGTCAGGAGTTCGAGACCAGTCTGGGCAACATGGCGAAACCTCGTCTCTACTAAAAATACAAAAATTACCTGGGCATAGTGTTATAATCCCAGCTACTCAGGAGGCTGAGGCTGAGGCATAAGAATTGCTTGAACCCAGAAGGCAGAAGTTGCAGTGAGCCAAGATCACAGCACTGCACTCCAACCTGGGTGACAGAGAGAGACTCTGTCTCAAAATAAAAAATGAAAGCAAAAAAATAAAACACCTCCTCTCCCTTCCTCCCTCCTGGCCCTCTGGAAACCCTTCTTTGAATGTTTTTTTTCTTTTTTAAGAGACAAGGGCTTGCTCTGTCACCCAGGCTGGAGTGCAGTGGCTCAATCACAACTCACTGCAGTCTCGATCTCCTACCTTAGCCTCAAGCAATCCTCCTGCCTTAGGCTCCCTAGTAGCTGGAACTAGGCGCGCATCACCACACTGGGCTAAATTTTTATTTTTTGCAGAGATGGGGTCTTGCTGTGCTGCCCGGGTTGGTCTTGAACTCTGAGCTCAGGTGATTCTCCTGCCTCAACCTCCCCAAGTTCTGGGATCACATGTGTGAACCACCATGCCGGGCCTCTGAACTCCTTTTTTTTTTTTGAGATGGAGTTTTGCTCTTGCCTCCCGGGCTGGAATGCAGTGGCGCGATCTCGGCTCACTGCAACCTCTGCCTCCTAGGTTCAAGCGATTTTTCTACCTCGGCCTCCCGAGTAGCTGGGATTACAGGCGCCTGCTACCACGCCCGGCTAATTTTTTGTATTTTTAATAGAGACGGGGTTTTGTCATGATGGCCAAGCTGGTCTCAAACTCCTGACTTCAGGTGATCCGCCAGCCTCGGCCTCCCAAAGTCCTGGGATTACAGGCATGAGCCACCGTGCCCGGCCTCTGAACTCCTTTTGACTTTCTTTGCCCCGTCACCATCTGATGGAGCTCTCTATTTGCTTATCCAACATTCCTCTACACCACCAAGGCCATTGTCCGCTGACATTCTGAATGAGCGCACAGAAGCATTCACCTAATGCTGTCCTCGATCTGGAGGGCTGGGGAAGCCTCGGCCTGGTCCCTTGAGGATCATATGCCTCCAGCTGGGAAGGGGCCGCCATGGGCTCTGGCCTTCTAGAGAGGGTCACTCACCGAGGGGTAGCTGTAGCCGTCCTGGTTGCGGCAAATGTGGACCTCATCCTCTGTGGTCTTCTGATAGACGGGGTTGTCAAAGTTGATGCTGTTGATGTTCTTAAGCCGCCAGTTCTTCCACAGGAGGAAGGCCCCCAGGCAGAGGAAGACGAGGAGCACTGTAGGGAGAGGCACGCTCTGTCACACAGCTGCCCCCGAGACCAGAGACCCAGCTCCGTGGCTGGAGTGAAAATACGGGCAACGTACCATAACCTGGACTCCTGGTCTTTTATGTTTGTTTAGAGATCGCCTTGCGGCCTGGGCCCGGTGGCTCATGCCTGTAATCCCAGCACTTTGGGAGGCTGAGGCGGGCGGATCATGAGGTCAAGAGATCGAGACCAGCCTGGCCAACATGATGAAACCCAGTCAGTCTCTACTAAAAATACAAAAATTAGCTGGGCATGGTGGCGGGCGCCTGTAGTCCCAGCTACTCAGGAGGCTGAGGCAGGAGAATTGCTTGAACCCGGGAGGCAGAGGTTGCAGTGAGCTGAGGTTGAGCCACTGTACTCCAGGCTGGGCGACAGAGCGAGACTCCATCTCAAAACAAACAAACAGAAAAGAGGCAAATCCATGCATAAGAATTTTTTTCTTTCTTTCTTTTTTTTTTTGAGACGGGGTCTTGCTGTGTCACCAGGCTGGAGTGCAGTGACATGATCTCAGTTCACTGCAACCTCGACCTCCCAGGTTCAAACGATCCTCCTGCCTCAGGCCCTCAAGTAGCTGGTACCACAGGCACGTGCCACCTGCCCAGCTAATTTTTGTACCTTTTCTAGACACAGGGTTTCGCCATGTTGCCCAGGTTGGTCTCGAACTCCTGAGCCCAAGCAATCCACCCACCTCAGCCTCCCAAAGTGCTGCGATTACAGGCATAAGCCACCGCACCCAGCCTCATAAGTATAAGAAATATCTAACCTGAAGCCCACTGGGTGAGCCACGCCCCAGAAGTAGCTGACTTCTAGATTTCTGTCCAGGATTAGCCACACACAGGGCTGTGACTTTTTAAGAAATAGGAAGTGGGGTACAGTGGCTTGCACCAGCTACTCAGGAGGCTGAGGTGGGAGGATCGCTTGAGCCCAGACATTGAGGCTGCAGCGAGGCATGATGGTGCCACTGCACTCCAGCCTGGGTGACAGAGCAAGACTCCGTCTCTCAAAAAAATTAAATTTCTTTTTTCTTAAAATTTAAGAAAAAAAGAAAAAAGAGATGTGATGGTAACCGAGTTAGGATGAGCATGGGTGAGGCAGGGAGAGCGCGCCTCTCCACACAGCCCCCTGCAAGGGAACCAGTTCCCCAGAAGGCACTCAAATCTCGGCGAGGCTATTCCACAGCACATGACCCAGCTCCACATCCTGCATCTGACCCCTTAGCTGTCTGATCTTGTCACTGGCAGCCCCAAGCCGGGAGAGGCCGTGGGGGTGATAAAGGACACCAGTGGGGCTGTTCCCCGTCCAGGAGAAAAGGTGAACAGGCCCAACCAGCCAGGCACGAGGTCACATTGCAGGAGGCTGTGACCTGGGGGACGCTGGGGGACCGGCCCGCGCTTACCGATGGGGAGAATGATGGACAGAGCCCTCACGCTACTGGGCTTCTTCTCATTTCCTCTGCCAGCAACGTCGCCCAGAGCTGCAGGAGAGAAGCAAGAGTGAGGCCCAGGTCTAAAGGAAGGCCACCAAGAAATGGAGCAGGCAGAGGACGGTGGTCACGGCAGGAAAGCGCCCGGCACATCTCCCTGGACACTTGGAGAACTTCCCAAGTCTGCGAGAGGCCACACGGGCTTATTTGTGAGTTATCGAGGTTGTGGGACTCAATTCCGGTTTAAGAAGGTTCTTTTTGGGGGGGATAGAAACAGAGGTCTGGCTATGTTGCCCAGGCTTGTCTTGAACTCCTGGCCCCAAGAGATCCTCCTGCCTCAGCCTTCCAAAGTGCGGGGATTACAGAAATGAGCCACCGAGCCCAGCCTAAGAAGGTTCTTGAGCCTCACATTGATGAGTCTTTAGGGGAGGGCTGCAGAGGCTTTTATTCTAGGTGGTTCACAAGGTCGCAGGTGAAATTCTTGTCAACCTACTTCTGCATTTTATTAAAATGAGCATATTTTGGTCTGGGCGCGGTGGCTCACACCTGTAATCCCAACACTTTGGGAGGCTAAGGCGGGCAGATCACCTAAGGTCAGGAGTTCGAGACCAGCAGGATCAACATAGTGAAACCCTGTCTCTACTAAAAATACAAAATTAGCTGGCCGTGGTGGCATGCACCTGTAATCCCAGCTACTTGGGAGGCTGAGGGAGGAGAATCACTTGAACCCGGGAAATGGAGTTGCAGTGAGTCAAGATCGCGCCATTGTACTCCAGCCTGGGCAACAGAGTGAGACTCCCTCTCAAAAAAAAAAAAAAAAGGCCAGGCCCAGTGGCTCAAACCTGTAATCCCAGCACTTTGGGAGGCTGAGGTGGGCAGGTTGCCTGAGGTGGGCAGGTTGCCTGAGGTCAGGAGTTCAAGACCAGCCTGGCCAACACGGTGAAACCCTGTCTCTACTAAAAATACAAAAATTAGCCAGGCGTGGCGGTGGGCACCTGTAATCCCAGCTACTCAGGAGGCTGAGGCAGGAGAATCGCCTGAACCCGGGAAGCAGAGGTTGCGGGGAGCTGAGATCGCACCACTGCACTCTAGCTGGGGCAACAGAGCAAGACTTCGTCTCAAAAAAAAAAAAAAAAAAAGAAAAGAAAAGAAAAGAAAAAGAGGGTATTTTGAAGGGGACAGGGGAGCCACCTTCGGACCCCACAATGCCCAGCATGCTCAGTCCTGAGGTTGAATGGCACAGAAGCTGATTGTCCTGCATCAACTGTCCCAGGCATTATGGGATGGGGTTAACCTTGGTACAGAACCATACAAGTGGACCTGGGCCATTCAACATAAGGGCCCTGGGCAAGGCAACATTTCAAGTCCACTAGAGCCAGGCACGGTGGCTCATGCCTGTAATCTCAGCACATTAGTAGACCAAGGCAGGAGGATCACTTGAGGCCAGGAATTTGAGAGCAGTCTAGGCAATATAGCCAGATCCCCCTCGTCTCTACATAAATGAATGAATGAATGAATGGCTTCTTTGCCAAATTTGAGGAGTCCTGGATGGGCCGGTCTGTGAAGCGATTAATTCTAGCAGTGCCCCACCTCCCCCAAGCAAGAAGGTTTCTCAGCCTCTCCCAGGCAGTTTCCATTTTATCCTGCTTGTAACTGAACAAAGGTTTCAGCTACTCTGGAAAAAAAAAAAAAAAAAAAAAAAAAAAAAGAATGGTCTGAAATTTGCCGATGTGCCATTTTTTTGTTTGTTTGTTTGCTAAAAGTCTAGGAGCACCATTTCCCAGCAGCTCAAAGCAGTTTGGGCGCCCTCTGGTGGACAAATGAATGACATCCTGACCCACGCCTGGGTCTCATCACATCCAGGGAGGACAGCGAGGCCAGGTCAGACACTCACCACCCCAGCCCCCAAACTAAAGGGGGAGCCAAAAAGCTTAGGAATCTGATAATAATTCCTTTTCTTTGCGGAGGGGAATGGAGTTTCACTCTTGTCCTCCAGGCTGGAGTGCAATGGCGCAATCTCAGCTCACTGCAACCTCCGCCTCCTGGATTCAAGCGATTCTCGTGCTTCAGCCTCCTGAGTAGCTGGGATTACAGGCACCCGCCACCACGCCTGGCTAATTTTTGTATTTTTAGTAGAGACGGGGTTTCACCATGTTGGCCAGGCTGGTCTCAAACTCCTGACCTCAGGTGATCCACCCACCTCAGCCTCCCAAAGTGCTGGGATTACAGGTGTGAGCCACTGTGCCCTGCCCAGGAATCCAATAATATTCTAATGCATTATTTTTATTTTTAGAGATGGGGGTCTCGCTATGTTGCCCAGGCTGGACTTCAACTCTTGGGCTCAAGCAAGTCTCCCGCCTCAGCCTCTAGGAGTAGCTAGGACTGCAGGCGTGCACCTCCACACCAGCCTTTAATATGTTATTTTTTAAAATTTAAATTAATGAAAAACCACCCAATGAACAAAATATCAAAATTTTCAAGGATAGGCTGTGATCTTACACCTGCAAGATTCGGCCTCACTGGTCCACTGGCTCCAATAAAACTTTATTTACAAAAGTAAGTGGCCAGGCCTTGGCTGTAGTGTGATGATTTGAAAAAAAAAAAAACAAAACAATTTTTTGGAGACAGAGTTTTGCTCTGTCACTCAGGCTGGAGTCCAGTGGCATGATCTTGGCTCACTGCAACTTCTGCCTCCCAGGTTCAAGCAATTCTCCACCCTCAGCATCCCAAGTAGCTGGGATTACAGGCACCCACCACTATGCCCAGGTAATTTTTGTATTTTTTTAGTAGACAGGGGGTTTCACCATGTTGGCCAGGCTAGTCTCGAACTCCTGACCTCAAGTGATCTGCCCACCTTTGCCTCCCAAGGTGTTGCAAATACAGGCATGAGCCACCAGGCCTGGCCAAAAAATTTTTTAAATTGCATTAATCTCAGCACTTTGGGAGGCCAAGGTGGGCAGATCGCTTGAGCCCTGGAGTTAGAGACAAGTCTGGGCCACAAGGTGAAACCCTGTCTCTACAAAAAAATTCAAAAATTAGCTGGGTGTGGTGGCTCATTCCTATAGTCCCAGCTACCTGGGAGACTGAAGCAGGAAGATCACCTGAGCCCAGGGAGGTTGAGGCTGCAGTGAGCCATGACGGCACTCTATCACTCCAGTCTGGGGTACACAGTGAGACCATGTCCCAAAAAAATAAAAATAAAAAAGTTTTGGCTGGGCACGGTGGCTCACGCCTGCAATCCCCAGCACTTTGGGAGGCCGCCGATCCTCGGGCAGATCACGAGGTCAGGAGTTCCAGACCAGCCTGCCCAACATAGTGAAACCCCATCTCTACTAAAAATACAAAAATATTAGCTGGGTATGGTGGTGGGTGCCTGTAATCCCAGCTACTCGGGAGGCTGAAGCAGGAGAATCACTTGGACCTGGGAGGCGGAGGTTGCAGTGAGCCAAGATGGCGACACTGCACTCCAGCCCGGGTGACAGTGAGAGACTCTGTTTCAAAGAAAAAAAAAATTTTTTTAATATATTGCATTGCCATGTTGAATAGTTGGGTTTTAAAAGAAAAAAAATTAGTTTATTTATTATTTATTTTGTAGTAGAGATAGGGTCTTGCTATGTTGCCCAGGCTGGACTTGAACTCCTGGGCTCAAGCCATTCTCCCACCTTGGCCTCCCAAAGTGCTGAGATTACAGGTGTGAGCCACCAAAGAATAAACTGTAGGCCAGGCGCGGTGGCTCACATCTATAATCCCAGCACTTTGGCAGGGCCAAGGCAGGCAGATGACTTGAGGTCAGAAGATTGAGACCAGCCTGGCCAACACTGTGAAACCCCATCTCTACTAAAAATGCAAGAATTAGTCAGGCATGGTGGCGGGTGCCTGTAATCCCAGCTACTCTACATGGGAGGCTGAGGCAGAAGAATCACTTGAACCTGGGAAGCGGAGGTTACAGTGAGCCCAGACTGCGTCACTGCAGTACAGCATGGGTGAGAGCGAGACTCTGTCTCAAAAAAAAAGGCCAGGCGTGGTGGCTCACACCTGTAATCCCAGCACTTTGGGAGGCTCAGGCGGGTGGCTCACCTGAGGTTGGGAGTTCACGACCAGCCCGACCAACAGAGAAGCCCCTTCTGTACTAAAAATACAAAATTAGCCGAGCGTGGTGGCACATGCCTGTAATCCCAGCTACTTGGGAGGCTGAGGCAGGAGAATCGCTTGAACCCAGGACCCAGAGGTTGTGGTGAGCCTAGATAGTGCCACTGCACTCCAGCCTGGGCAACAAGAGCAAAACTCCGTCTCAAAAAAAAAAAAATTGTAAAATTGTGTTAAAACGTTACTGGATTCCTTAGCCTTTTGGAGCCTCTGTGAAAAGCTGAGTACTGAGGAATCCCTCCCTCTCCTTGCCTTAGTCCTGGCCTTTTTGGGCAGATGCCTGAAGCTGAGGCAACGAATGTGCCTTGATAAAATTTTGGGACCCAGACGGTGCGTGGCTGACTTTGGGAACCAGGAGCCTCAAGGACCTGGCCCCTCATATGATTTGGCCCATTTAATCCTTGCAAAGAGGGCAAGAACTGTTATTAGACCCACTTTACAGATAGGGAAACTGAGGGCCCAGAGACACACGGCCCAAGTGAGAGAAGGTCAGCAAGGGAGTGAGGACGACACCTGGACTCCATCTCGTGACCAAAATGTTCGTGGCCACTGAAGGGACCCGTCTCTGGGTGAAGAGGGGCCTAGGGAGGGCCCAGTCTTTACCTTGGTGAGATGTTGTCACTATCTCCACCGTGGTGAGCCCAGGGGTGGCCCCAGGCAGCCGGGAGGTGTTGGGAACAGGCCGGGTGGTTGTGTGCTGTGTCCTTACGGCTGTGGAGCTGACCTTTAGCCTGACGGTGGATGTCTCCTGGGTGGCCACTGCAGCCTCAGCCTCTGAAAGAATAAATAAACGTCTTCTGAGTGCCACGTGCCTGCAGGCCCTTCTCATAGGTGTGTGCCTAATGACGAAAGTCTCACATGACCTTGGGAGGCCAAGGCAGGAGGGTTTCTTGAGTGAGTCCAGGAGTTTAAGACTAGCCTGGTCAACATGGCAAAATCCCATCTCTATATACAAAAAAAAAAAAAAAATTATCCAGGTGTGGTGGTGCACGCCTGTACTCCCAGCTACTCAGGAGGCTGAGTGGGGAGGATCGCTTGAGCCCAGGAGGTAGAGGCTGCAGCAAGTTATGATCCCATCACTGGGATGACAGACAGACAGGATGGCCTGGATGACAGAGTAAGACCCTGTCTCAAAAAAAAGAAACCCAAAAATAATTATGAATAAAATTTTTAAAAAGTCCAAAATCAGGCCAGGCACAGTGGCTTAGGCCGGGTGAGGTGGCTCAGGCCGGGCGAGGTGGCTCACACCGGGAGAGGTGGCTCATACCTTTAATCCCAGCACTTTGGGAGGCCGAGGCAGGTGAATCGCCTGAGGTTAGGAGTTCAAGACCAGCCTGGCTAACATGGTGAAACCCCGTCTCTACTAAAAATACAAAAAAATTAGCCGAGTTTGGTGGTGGGCCCCTGTAGTCTCAGCTACTTGGGAGGCTGAGGCTGGAGAATGGTGTGAGCCTGGGATGTGGAGCTTGCAGTGAACTGAGATCATGGCACTGCACTCCAGCCTGGGCGACAGAGCAAGACTCCGTCTCAAAAAAAAAAAAAAAAAAAAGAGTACTGAAAATAAACACTATGAATATCTACTTTGTGATCATATTGTTTCTTTTTCCTTTTTCTTTTTTTGTTTTTTTCAGACAGGGTTTCACTTTGTCCCCCAGGCTGGAGTGAAGTGGTGTGATTATAGCTCTCTGTAGCCTTGACCTCCTGGGCTCAAGCAATCCTCACACCTCAGCCTCCCGAGTAGCTGGGACCACAGGTGTGAGCCACCACGTCTGGGTCATATTGCTATTTGTTGTTGTTCAAAAGGGAGATTCAATTCACTTGAGGGAGGTGCTGGCCTCAACTGAGACTTTCTCAGAGGATGAGAAAAGTCAACAAAGGGGGATGGGCGCAGTGGCTCATGCCTGTAATCGTAGCACTTCGGGAGGCAGAGGTGGGAGGATCACCTGAGGTCAGGAGTTCAAGACCAGCCTGGCCACCATGGAGAAACCCTGTCTGTACTAAAAATACAAAACTTAGCCAGGCATGGTGGCGCATGCTTGTAATCCCAGCTACTTGGGAGGCTGAGGCAAGAGAATTGCTTGAACCCAGTGGGAGAGGTAGCAGTGAGCCAAGATGGCACCACCGCATTCCAGCCTGGGTGACAGCAAATCTCAAAAGAAAAAAATAAAGAAAAAGAAAAGTCAACAAAGGGGACCATTTCCTCCCTCAGGGCTCCTGTCAGAAATCAGATCACCTCTTCAGGGGGCCGGGAAAGAGGAAACCAGGCATCAAAGGGGAACTGGGTAAATGTCAAGCCCAGTGCTGATGTGTCCATCCAAGAAAAGTATGGTTATCCCGACTCATGAGTCCTTACAACGACCTTGAGGTACCCATTTGACAGATGAGCAGAGAGAGGCTCAGGAGGGGGCAGTTGGAGGACACAGGACGCAGAAACAAGGTGTGTGCCGCACCTGTGAGGCAGCTTCTCATGTCCCTGGCCAGCAGCATGCCGTCCGGGCAGGCGCAGGTAAACTTGGGCGAGTGGGGGTTGATCTGCGGGGCAGGGAGGCACAGATACTGGCAGCCGCCGTTGCTCAGGGTGGTCCTCTCACACCAGTTCACTCCTGGGGCAGAAGAAGCGGAGTCAGGGCAGGAATGAGATCATCAGCTATACCAGAAGATTCCAGAAATTTCCAGAACATTCCAGAGTTTCCACAAGGAGGTTTCAAGGTTGGGGGGGTGGGGCTGACCCACCCTTACCTCTTGGCTGGGTGAGGTTGTGGAAGAGGACCATATCCTCTGGGGACAGTAGGTTTTCAGCCAACAAGTTGACATCGGAACCTGTGAGGCGGTTGGCACTGAAAATGGCTTCGTTGATGATATCTGTCCAAAATACTTTGTCCTAAACAGGCAGCAAGGAAGATGACAAATCCCGTTAAACACTGGGATGAGACACAGGCCACCCTCTCTCCACAACTAGTTTTTTTGTCTGTCTGTTTGTTTGTTTGTTTGTTTGTTTGTTTCAGACAGAGTTTCACTCTTGTTGCCCAGGCTGGAGTACAGTGGCCCAATCTTGGCTCACTGCAACGTCCACCTCCTGGGTTCAAACGATTCTCTTGCTTCAGCCTCCCGAGTAGCTGGGATTACAGGCGTGTGCCAACATACCTGACTAATTTTTTGTATTTTTAGTAGAGACGGGCTTTCACCATGTTGGCCAGGCTGGATTCAAACTCCTGACCTCAGGCCATCCACCTACCTCGGTCTCCCAAAGTGCTGGGATTACAGGCGTGAGCCACCGTGCCTGACCCACAGCTAATTTTTTTTTTGGTTTTTTTTTTTAGACGAAGTCTCACTCTGTCGTCCAGGCTGGAGTGCAGTGGCACGATCTCGGCTCACTGCAATCTTAGCCTCCCAGGTTCAAGCGATTCTCCTGCTTCAGCCTCTCAAGTAGCTGGGACTACAGGCATGTGCCACCACGCCTGGCTAATTTTTGTATTTTTAGTAGAGATGGGGTTTCACCATGTTGGCCTGGCTGGTCTCGAACTGCTGACCTCATGATCCACCTCCCTCTGACCTCCCAAAGTGCTGGGATTACAGGCATGAACCACCACACCTGGCCCACAACTAGTTTTTAATTGTGGTGAAATACACATAACATAAAATGTACCATCTCGACTATTTGTGAGTGCACAGTTCGGTGGCCTTAAGCAGATTCACGCTGTTGTGGAAGTATCACCATCACCACCATCCATTTCCAGAACTTTTTTTTTTGTTGTTTTTTGAGACAGAGTCCCACTCTGTCGCCCAGGCTGGAGTGCAGTGGCATGATCTTGGCTCACTGCAGCCTCCAACTCCTGGGGTCAGGCAATTCTCATGCCTTGGTCTCGAGAACCCAGGATTACAGGTGCCTGCCACCACACCTGGCTACTTTTTGTATTTTTTTGTTTTGTTTTGTTTTTTTTGAGACAGAGTCTCAACTCTGTCACCCAGGCTGGAGTGCAGTGGCGCGATCTCGGCTCACTGCAAGCTCCACCTCCCGGGTTCACGCCATTCTCCCGCCTCAGCCTCCCAAGTAGCTGGGACTACAGGTGCCTGCCACCACGCCCGGCTAATTTTGTTTTTGTATTTTTAGTAGAGACGGGGTTTCACCATGTTAGCCAGGATGGTCTCGATCTCCTGACCTCATGATCCGCCCGCCTCGGCCTCCCAAAGTGCTGGGATTACAGGCGTGAACCACCGCGCCTGGCCTACTTTTTGTATTTTTTGTAGAGACAGAGTTTCGTCATGTTGGCCAGGCTGGTCTCGGTCTCACACTCCTGGACTCAAGCGATCCTCCTGCCTCAGCCTCCCAAAGTTCTGGGATTATAGGCATAAACTGCCATACCCAGTTTAAATCTCTTTTCTTTATAAACTACCCGGCCTCAGCTATTCCTTTACTGCAATGCAAATGGACGAACACACTTGGGGGGACTCCACTTTTGGCTGTTGGTAATCATGCCAGGAACGTGGGGTTATAAAATAGCGCCATTTCCTTAGAGCAGGGTTTCCCCACGATGGCTCTATCTAGGGCCTGCTACTTCCCTGTTCTGGGTGTTCAGCAGCGTCACCAGCCTCTACCCACTAAATGCCAACAGTCTTCCCCATTGACTTGTGACAACCAAAAAATCTCTAGAAATTGCCAAATGTCCCGAGAGCCAAGATCACATGTGACAGAGGATCACTGCCTTTCACGACTCTCAATAAAAAGAATACAAACCGCCGGGCACGGTGGCTCACGCCTGTAATCCCAGCACTTTGGGAGGCAGAGGTGGGCGAATGACCTGAGGTCAGGAGTTCGAGACCAGCCTGGCCAACAATGGAGAAACCCCATCTCTACTAAAAATACAAAATCAGCCAGGCGTGGTGGCACATGCTTGTAATCCCAGCTACTAAGGAGGCTGAGGCAGGAAAATCGTTTGAACCCAGGAGGCAGAGGTTGTGGTGAGGCGATATCGTGCCATTGCACTCCATCCTGGGCAACAAAGGTGAAATTCCGTCTCGAAAAAACGAAAAAAAAAGAAAACAAATCGGCCGCAGTGGCTCATGCCTATAATCCCAGCACTTTGGGAGACTGAAGTGGGAGGATCACTTGAGGCCGGGAGTTCAAGACAAGCCTGGTCAACATACTGAGACCCCATCTCTAAAAAAAAAATACAAAAATCAGCCAGGTATGATGGCACACATGCCTGTAATCTCAACTACTCAGGAGGCTGAGGCAGGAGAATCGCTTGAACCTGGGAGGCAGAGGTTGCAGTGAGCCAAGATGGTACCACTGCACTCCAGCCGGGGTGACAGAACGAGACTGTCTCAAAAAAAAAAAAAAAAAAAAAAATGAGCTGGGCATGGTGGTGTGCACCTGTAGTTCCAGCTACTTGGGAGGCTGAGGTGGGAGGATCACTTGAGCCCAGGAGGTTGAGGCTGCAGTGAGCTATGATCACAGCACTGCACTCCTGCCTGGGGACAGAGTGAGATCCTGTCTCTTAAAAAAAAAAAGAAGAAGAAGAAGAAGAAGGAAAGAAAATAGAAATAGCTGGGCACGGTGGCTCAAGTCTGTAATCCCAGCACTTTGGGAGGCCGAGGCAGGCAGATCACCGGAGGTCGGGAGTTCAAGACCAGCATGACCAACATGGAGAAACTCCGTCTCTACTAAAAATACAAAATTAGCCGGGCATGGTGGTGGTGCATGCCTGTAATCCCAGCTACTGGGGAGCCTGAGACAGGAGAATCGCTTGAACCTGGGAGGTGGAGGTTGCGGTGAGCCGAGATCATGCCATTGCACTCCAGCCTGGGAAACAAGAGCAAAACTCTGTCTCAAAAAAAAAAAAAGAAAGAAGAAAATAGAAATAACTCAGGTCTAAGACCTCCTCCTAGTCACAACCAGTTTTCTGCGTTCATCTCGGCTTGAGTGATCTACAGTCTGTGTCTATCCGCCACCTAAGTGCTTGCATCTCGTACGTAAGCCACACCTCAAAGACGGCCAAGGAGAAGGGGTGGGCCAGCCTCTTTTCATCCTCCAAGACGGTCTTCCGGTTGCCCCCGTTGACATCGATGCTTGAGATGGAGTGAAGTTTGGAGTCAACCCAGTAGAGGCGGCCACTGAGGAGATCTAGACACACAAGTGGATAAGGAGAGGTCACGTGCTGATGCCAGTCCCAGAGGGGCCTGAGGGCCTGGCCACGCTGCTCCGGGCAGGAAGACCCCCCCGCCAGGGACCTGGCAGAGAAGCACCTGGAGAGGCAGCTCCAACCACATGTGAGCCTGAACCCCTCCCCTGTGACACCCTCTCCAATGGGCAGGTAGGGGAGTTGCAGGTCAGAAAAACTTCAAGGAGGCTGGGTACGGTGGCCCACGCCTGTAATCCCAGCAGTTTGGAAGGCTGAGGCGGGAGGATCGCTTGCACCCTGGAGTTTGAGACCAGCCAGGCCAACATAACAAGACTTTGTCTCTTCCCAAAAATAAAATAAAATTAGTCTGCCGTGGTGGCACGTGTCTGTAATCTCAGCTACTCAGGAGGGTGAGGCAGGAGGATCACTTGAGCCTGGGAGGTGGAGGCTGCAGTGAGCTACGATTGCACCAGTGCACTCCAGCCTGGGTGACAGACTAAGACCTCATCTCAAAAAAAGAAAAAACAAAGAAAAGAAAGAGGGAAACCTTCAGGGAGCAGCTTGGGCTTGTCCCAGAGCCACCTGGCAAGCCCCGTCTGTCCTCCAGCCTGTGCCCGGCCCTGGCTGGGACGGCTGTCCTGCGACCATACCTAGGGTGATGCCATTGGGCCACTGAATGTTTTCAGTCACCAGCGAGTAGATGTCCACACCGTTCAGGCCCCCTTTCTTGATCTTGGCGGGAGTTCCCCAGTCAGTCCAGTACATGAAGCTGGTGGGAGGACAGAGAATAGCTGTGAGGCTGGAGGGCGGGAGAGGATCCCAGCCAATGTGTGCAATGAATTCTGGAAGAAACAGCCAGGCTCAGGCTTGGGAAATAGTCCTGCTGGGAACCCCAAACTCCAAATGTGGTTTGTTTGGGTTTTTTTGTTTTTGTTTTGTTTTTTTTTTGAGACAGAGTCTGTCTCTGTCGCCCAGGCTGGAGTGCAGTGGCACGATCTCGGCTCGCTGCAACCTCCACCTTCCAGGCTCAAGCGATTCTCCTGCCTCAGCCTCTGGAGTAGCTGGGATTACAGGCGCCCACCACCACGCCTGGCTACATTTTTGTATTTTTAGTAGAGATGGGGTTTCACCATGCTGGCCAGGCCCGAGAGGCTGAAATCAGAGGATTGCTTGAGCCCAGGAAGTTGAGGCTACAGTGAGCTATGATCACACCACTGCACTCCAGCCTGGGTGGCAGACTGAGACGCCATCTCAAAAGAAAAAGGAAGAAACACAAGAACACAAGCCACGCGCGATGGCTCGCGCATGTAATCCCAGCACTTTGGGAGACCAAGGCAGGAGGATTGCTTGAGGCTAGGAGGTCAAGACCAGCCTGGGCA
This sequence comes from Pan troglodytes, assembly GCF_028858775.2. NCBI lineage: Eukaryota > Metazoa > Chordata > Mammalia > Primates > Hominidae > Pan > Pan troglodytes. Next base: position 13,840,981 of record NC_072418.2, on the reverse strand, counting down.
ACATAGTGAGACCTCATCTCTACTAAAAATAAAATAAATTAGCTGGGCACAGTGGTGTGCACCTGTAGTTCCAGCTACTTGGGAGGCTGAAGTGGGAGAATCAACTGAGCCCAAGAGTTTGAGGCTGCAGTGAACTCTGATTGCGCCACTGCACTCCAGCCTCAGTGACAGAGCGACACCCTGTCTCAAAACAAACAAATATGAGACCAGAACACACACACACAACACACACATTTCTATCTGAGTGGAGACAGTCTGGGAGTCTCTTTCCCTCTGGCCTGGCAGTTATGTGGCCAAACACACTGGGCCACATGTACCCCACCCATTGTTCTGTGGCAACAGCGAGCATTGTCTTGTTTAAAAGAGATCCAGGGTTGGGTTGGGCACAGTGGCTCATGCCTGTAATCCCCGCTCTTTGGGAGGCTCAGGCAGGCAGATTACTTGAGGCTAAGAGTTCGAGACCAGCCTAGCCAACATGGTGAAACCCAGTCTCTACTAAAAATACACAAAATTAGTCGGGCCTGGTGGTGCATGCTTGTAATCCCAATTAGTTGGGAGGCTGAGGCAGGAGAATCACTTGAACCTGGGAGGCAGAGGCTGCAGTGAGCCGAGATCACGCCACTGCAATCTAGCCTGGGCGACAGAGCGAGACTCTGTCTCAAAAAATAAAAAATAAAAAGGGGGCCAGGCGCGGTGGCTCACGCTTGTAATCCCAGCACTTAGGGAGGCCGAGGCGGATGGATCACAGGGTCAGGAGATTGAGACCATCCTGGCTAACACGGTGAAACTCCGTCTCTACTAAAAATGCAAAAAATTAGCCGGGCGTGGTGGCGGGTGCCTGTAGTCCCAGCTACTCGGGAGGCTGAGGAAGGAGAATGATGTGAACCCAAGAGGCGGAGCTTGCAGTGAGCCGTGATGACGCCACTGCACTCCAGTCTGGGCGACAGAGCGAGACTCCATCTCAAATAAATAAATAAATAAATAAATAAATAAAAATAAAAAGGGACGCTGGCCATAGCGGGCCCACCTTCACCCGCAGGCAGGTTCTGTTCCATCTGAATGATGCTCTCTTCCCTGCTTTTCCCTTCCAGACACCAAGTGTGCCTTCTCCAGTGTTCTCTGCCGGAAACCCAACATTCACCTCCTGATTGTAGCTGCAAGGACAGTGTGCGTCCCAGGTTGTCAGCACCACACTGAAACTGTGAAATGCCACCTCTCATGTGCTTAGGTAGCAGATGTCGCCTGACAGGTACAGAGTACACCGGGCAGGCGGCAGGGGCGATGCTTCCTGCCAGGGGACACAGGTCAGAGTGTCTTGACCCAGGAGCTGCTGAGTCAGCCACGGGCTTGGAAGATACCATCCTGGTGTCTAGCCACTAACTAGTTTTTGTTTTTTTTTTTTTTTTTTTTGAGACGGAGTCTCGCTCTGTCACCCAGGCTGGAGTGCACTGGGGCTGTCTTGGCTCACTGCAACCTCCACCTCCTGGGTTCAAGTGATTCTCCTGCCTCAGCCTCCTGAGCAGCTGGGATTACAGGTGCTTGCCACCACACCCGGCTAATTTTTGTATTTTTAGTAGAGACGAGGTTTCACCATGTTGGTCAGGCTGGTCTTGATGATCCACCCGCCTTGGCCTCCCAAAGTGCTGGGATTACAGGTGCTTTAAGCCACCAAACCCAGCCCACTAACCAGTTCCTGAAGCCCCTTCCTGCTCCCTCCATTCCCTCTGCAACCCTCAGTGTCGTGGATACGCACCCATGAACAGGATCCACCACAATGGCCCTTGGCTTGGAGCCGTTCTCCCTGAATAACGTTTTCCTCTTCACACCCTTGGTATCCGCAACGGAGACAGTGCCCAGGACAGAGTCGGTCCAGTAGATGTTGCTGTGGATCCAGTCCACAGCCAGCCCGTCGGGGGCCTGGATGTCCCTGCTGATGACGGTGTCGTAGGAAGAGACGCCATGGGCTCTGTCAAGCTGGGTGCTGAGGCAGGAGGAGAGAAGGGCATCAGCGCCAGGAGCCCTCATCTCACCTGCGGGCCAAGGCTGCAGGCAGGGGCGACGCTCACCTGCAGATCATTCTCTGGGACAGGTCAGACCAGTAGATTCTATTGCTGGCCACCTCCGTGTCCAGAGCGACCACGTTCCTCAGGTTGGGGATGAGGCTGGTGTACTCGCTCCGGTCCAGCGTCATCTTCCTGACCTCGTGCCGGTTGGTGAAGAAGAGGTAGGCGATGGAGCCTGGGGACCCGGGGAGCGAGGTCAGGGGGTCAGAGGGGACCCGTCGGTGGAACCAAGAGTGCCTCCCCATCCCCTTGTGTCACCCTGCAGGGTGCAGCTGAGCCAGAGGAGGCACCCAGAAAAAGAGGGTGGAAAAGACCTCCCAATGGGAACAGGCACAGTGGCGCCCGCCTGTAATCCCAGCACTTTGGGAGGCTGAGGGAGGAGGATCACTTGAGGCTAGGAGCATAAGGCTAGCCTGGGCAAGACAATGAGACCTTATTGCCACAAAAAAAAAAAAAAAAAAAGGCCAGGCGCGGTGGCTCAAGCCTGTAATCCCAGCACTTTGGGAGGCTGAGGCGGGAGAATCAGTTTATGTCAGGAGTTTGAGACCAGCCTCACCAACATGGTGAAACCCCATCTCTACTAAACGTACAAAAACTAGCCAGGTTTGGTAGCAGGAACCTGTAATCCCAGCTACTCAGAAGGGTGAGGCAGGAGAATTGCTTGAACCTGGGAGGTGGAGGTTTCAGTAAGCCAAGATCGCACCACCACACTCCAGCCTGGGTGACAGAATGAGACTCTGTCTCAAAAAAAAAAAAAAAAAAAAAAATTAACCAGGCATGGTGGCACATGCCAGTACTCCCAGCTACTCCAGAGGCTGAGGCGGGACGATCACGTGAACCCAGGAGGTCAAGGCTGCAGCGAGCTATGATGGAGGCTGCACTGCACTACAGGCTGGAAGACAGAGCAAAACCCTGTCTCTAAAAAATAATAATAGCCAGGTGTGGTGTCTGTAATCCCAGCACTTTGGGAGGCCAAGGCAGGAGGATCACTTGGGTTCAGGAGTTCAAGACTAGCCTGGCCAATATGGTGAAACCCTGTTTTTACTAAAAATATGAAAATTAGCGGCCGGGTGCAGTGGCTCACGCCTGTAATCCGAGCACTTTGGAAGGCCGAGGCGGGCGGATCACGAAGTCAGGAGATCGAGACCATCCTGGCTAACACAGTGAAACCCCGTCTCTACTAAAAATACAAAAAAATTGGCCTGGTGCAGTGGCGGGCTCCTGTAGTCCCAGCTACTCGGGAGGCTGAGGCAGGAGAATGGCGTGAACCCAGGAGGCAGAGCTTGCAGTGAGCCGAGATCCTGCCACTGCACTCCAGCCTGGGCAACAGAGCGAGACTCCGTCTCGAAAAAAAAAAAAAAAAAAAAAAGAAAATTAGCCAGGCATAGTGGCATGCACCTGAGGTCCTGGCTACTCCGGAGGCTGAGGTGGGAGGATCAACCAATCCTCCTGCCCTCAAGCAATCCTCCCGCCTCAGCCTTCTGAGTAGCTGGGACCACAGGTGTGTGGCACCATGCCCAGCTAATTTTTTTTCCTTAACCCCTTGAAGTCACTCCCCAGGTTGTCCCTGAAAGGAAAGCCGGTTCCTGTTCCACCAGTAGGGCTGAGGGTTCCGTTAACTGGATATTCCCAAAAACTAGGACATATGCAGGCATCCCCCTGGCAAGCCCAAGTCCTAACAGGGCGGCAGACTCCCCTGCCAGAGCCCTCAAGAGCAAACAGCCTCCTGGTCAGGGGATATGAGTCTGTGCAAAGTTCAGAGGATGAAACTCCCCACCACTGCTGCCTGCAAGGGGTGAGGCCGCCCCCACCCGCCGCCTTCCCGTGCTCACCCACAGCCTTGCAGGCCTTCGTGTGGGGGTCCAGCTGGAAGCCTTCCTCACACTGGCACTTGTAGCCACCCTCCAGGTTCACGCAGAGCTGGCTGCAGGTGTCGGGATGCTGACACTCATCGATATCTGGAAGAGAGAGAAAGAGGCTTGGTGGGGAGGCTGTTCCTCAGTGGCTAGAGACGGAGCGATGGGGCCCAGGCCAAAACCCACACCTTCGAAGGCAGCCAGGAGACAGCCCAGCCTCTCGGGAGATGTAATCAAGGAAACAGCCAGGTGTCATCCCCAGTCATCACCTGACCTCATCATTCACCACGGGAACCCAACCAAGAGTGTGAAGCTGTGTCAGCTGAAATTTCTTTTTTTTTTTCTTTTCTTTTCTTTTTCTTTTGGACGGAGTTTCACTCTTGTTGCCCAGGCTGGAGTGCAATGGCACGATCTTGGCTCACCACAACCTCCACCTCCCAAGTTCAAGTGATTCTCCTGCCTCAGCCTCCTGAGTAGCTGGGATTACAGGCATGCACCACCAAGCCCGGCTAATTTTGTATTTTTAGTAGAGACGGGGTTTCTCCATGTTGGTCAGGCTGGTCTGGAACTCTCGACCTCAGGTGATCTGCCTGCCTCGGCGTCCCAAGGTGTTGGGATTACAGGGATTACGCACCCGGCCTGAAATTTCTTAATTACTAATCCCCAGAGGCAAGAAACTCTGGCCAGCCAATGATAGTTTTCCATGCAGGTGGAATCTCATGAAACCCTCCTAACTGCTTTCAAGCCCGCTTAACAGATGGGGAAACTGAGGCATGAGGGGTTTGGTTGCCATGTCAGGAAGCGCAGAGGGGGCCCAGGGCTCAGTCCCACCCGGGAATCACCTTCGCATCTTCGCTGGGCCACCAGCTGGAAGCCGTCGGGGCACAGGCACTCGTAGCCGATCTTAAGGTCGTTGCAGACGTGGGAACAGCCGCCGTTGTTGTCCAAGCATTCGTTGGTCCCTGCGCAGGGCCAGGGGATGCAGACTGGTCACTCTCGGGCCCCCACCCATCCCTTCGCCGCCAGCCTTGGCTCACTACAACCTCGGCTCACTACAACCTCCACCTCCCGGGTTCAAGTGATTCTCCTGCCTCAGCCTCCTAAGTAGCTGGGACTACAGGCATGCGCCACCATGCCCAGCTAATTTTTTTGTATTTTTAGGAGAGACGGAGTTTCACTCTTGTTGCCCAGGCTGGAGTGCAATGGCACAATCTCGGCTCACTGCAACCTCCGCCTCCTGGGTTCAAGCAATTCTCCTGCCTCAGCCTGCTGAGTAGCTGGGATTACAGGCGCCCACGACCATGACAGGCTAATTTTTTGTATTTTTACTAGAGATGGGGTTTCACCATGATGGCCGGGCTGGTCTCAAACTCCTGACCTCAGGTGATGCGCCCGCCTCGGTCTCCCAAAGTTTTGGGATTACAGGCGTGTGCCACCGCACTTGGCTCAGTGAAATAAGCCAGTCAAAAAAGGAAAATGCTGTCTGATTCCACTCAGAGGAGGTCCCTAGAGCCATCACATTCATAGGGACAGAAAGTAGAATGGTGGGTGCCAGGAGTTGGGGAGGGGATGGAGAGTGAGTGTTTCATGGGGACAGAGCTTCAGTTTGGGAAGATAAAAGAGTTCTGGGGCCGGGCGCAGTGGCTCATGCCTGTATTCCCAGCACTTTGGGAGGCTGAGGTGGGAGGATCACTTGAAGTCAGGAGTTCGAGACCAGCCTGGCCAACATGATGAAACCCAGTCAGTCTCTACTGAAAATACAAAAATTAGCTGGGCGTGGTAGGACGGGCACCTGTAATCCCAGCTACTGAGGGGGCTGAGGCAGGAGAATTGCTTGAACCTGGTAGGTGGAGGTTGCAGTGAACCGAGATCGCACCACTGCACTCCAGCCCGTGCGACGAGTGAGACTCTGTCTCAAAAAGAACAACAACAACAAAAAAGAGTTCTGGAGATGGTGGTTGTGATGTTGTACAACAGTGTGAATTTGCTAATGGCACAGAACTGTGCGCTTAGTAAGGTTTGAGAAGGTAAATTTTATGTTACATGTTTTTTACTGCAGTTTATGTATATATATAAAACAAGTTATATATATACATAAAACAAGTTATATATAGATATATAGATATAAAACAACAAAAGTCCGGGCGCTGTAGCTCATGCCTGTAATCCCAGAACTTTGGGAGACCAAGGCAGGCAGATAGCTTGAGCCCAGGAGTTCAAGACCAGCATGGGCAAACATTTTTTTGTTTGAGACGGACTCTCACTCTGTCGCTCAGGCTGGAGTGCAGTGGTGCAACCTCGGCTCACTACAACCTCCGCCTCCTGCATTCAAGCGATTCTCCTGCCTCAGCCTCCTGAGCAGCTGGGACTACAGACGCGCGCCACCACACCTGGCTAATTTTTTGTATTTTTAGTAGAGACGGGGTTTCACCGTGTTGGCCAGGATGGTCTCAATCTCCTGACCTCGTGATCCTCCCGCTTTGACCTCCCAAAGTGCTGGGATTACAGCCGTGAACCATCCTGCCAGGCCTAAAAATGGCTTTTACATATTTAAATACTTGAGAAGAAAAATAAAAATAAAAAAGGAAATCATTTTCATGACACAAAACAGTTATATGAAATTCCAATTTTTGTGTCCATAAATAACATTTTCTGGGCCCACAGCCACGTGTATTGGTTTGCGTGCTGTGGTTGTGTTCACCCAACAGCCATGTTGAGAAACTGCACCAGACACCGTATGGCCCACAGTGTCCGAAATACTTACTTTTTTTTAGAGATAGGGTCTCTTGCTCTGTTGCCCAGATTGAAGTGTGGTGGTGTGATCACAGCTCACTACAGTCTCCAACTCCTGGGCTCAAGCGATCCTCCTTCCTCAGCCTCCTGATTAGCTGAGACTACAGGAGTGTGCCACCGTGCCCAAGCCCACTCTGGTATATGACAGAGAAAACTTGCCACTGCCTTCTCTATACTGTACAGTTATCCTAATATGGTCTTTCAGTATCCACCACAGAGGGTTGGGGAAAAAAAAAAACCCTCACCAGGACGAGGTGGCTCACGCCTGTAATCCCAGCACTTCAGGAGGCGGGCAGATCACTTGAGGTCAGGAGTTCGAGGCCAGCCTGGCCAACATGGTGAAACCCCATCTCTACTAAAAATACAAAAATTAGCCCAGCAAGGTGGCATTCAGCTGTAATCCCAGCTACTCAGGAGGCTGAGGCAGAAGAATCGCTTGAACCTGGGAGCCGGAGGTTGTGGTGAGCCAAGATCATGCCACTGCACTCCAGCCTGGGCGACAGAGCAAGACTCTGTTTCAAAATAACAACAACAACAAACCTCAAGATAGAAGCAGGCATCTAAGGAAAATAATTCATGTATTTCAGAATTCGCTTCTTTTTTTTTTTTTTTTTTTTTTTGAGACAGAGTCTCACTCTGTCACCCAGGCTGGAGTGCAATGGTGTGATCCCGGCTCACTGCAACCTCCGCCTCCCGGGTTCAAGCGATTCTCCTGCCTCAGCCTCCTGAGTAGCTGGGATCACAGGTGCCTGCCACCACACCCGGCTAATTTTTTGTAGTTTTAGTAGAGATGGGGTTTCACCGTATTAGCCAGGATGGTCTCAATCTCCTGCCCTCGTGATCTGCCTGCCTCGGCTTCCCAAAGTGCTGGGATTACAGGCGTGAGCCACCGCACCCAGCATCGCTTCATTTTTTAATTTTTTTTCATGGGGTGGGTCACGCCTGTAATCCCAGCACTTTGGGAGGCCGAGGTGGGCGGATCATGAGGTCAGGAGTTCAACACCAGCCTGGCCAACATAGTGAAACCCCATCTCTACTAAACATACAAAAAATTACCCGGGCTTGGTGGTGGGCGCCTGTAATCCCAGCTACTCGGGAGGCTGAGGCAGGAGAATCACTTGAACCTGGGAGGCAGAGGTTGCAGTGAGCCGAGATCGCGCCATTGCGCTCCAGCCTGGGCGACCGTGCGAGACTGTCTCAAAATGAAAAAAGGAGCCCTTTGCACAGGGTAGGCAGAGTGGAGTTCCCAAAACCCTACAGCACTCATGTCTCAGTCCCTTTCCTGGCTCCCCACAAACTCTGCAAGCCGCCTGCACCGAGACTCACCGCACTCTTTGATGGGTTCATCTGACCAGTCCCGGCAGTCTCTAGCCATGTTGCAGACTTTGTCTAGGGTGATGCATTCACCGCTGTGACACTTGAACTTGTTGGGTCCCTCGCAGAGTGTCACTGTGAGAGCCAGAGAGAGGAAGGAGGAAGGTCAGGTGTGTCTGAGCCTCAGTTTGCTTGGCACTCATTCATATAATAGTTTATTCACATAAGAACGCATGCAAATGGATTCATTAAGAAAAACGCGTCAGGCACGGTGGTTTGTGCCTGTAATCCCAGCACTTTGGGAGGCCAAGGCAGGCAGATCGTTTGAGCCCAGGAGTTCGAGACCAGCCTGGGCAATATGGCAAAACCGCATCTCTACTAAAAATACAAAAAAATTAGGCCTGGCGCAGTGGCTCACACCTGTAATCCTAGCACTTTGGGAGGCCGAGGCGGGTGGATCACCTGAGACCAGGAGTTCAAGACCAGCCTGGCCAACATGGAGAAACCCTGTCTCTAATAAAAATACAAAAAATTAGCCGGGCGTGGTGGTATATGCCTTTAATCTCGGCTACTCGGGAGGCTGAGGCAGGAGAATCACTGGACATCAGAGGCAGAGGCTGCCGTGAGCTGTGATTGTGCCACAGCACTCCAGCCTGGGTGTCAGAGCGAGACTCCGTCTCAAAACAAAAGGAAGTGAGGCTCTGGGAAGTCAAGTCACTTGCCCACAGACGCACAGCTGGTGCAGAGCTGACCAGGGAAGCGCCCTCTGGCTTCACAAATCATTTGCAAGCAGCAAGGCACAGAGAATGGGGGATGGAAAACCAGATGGCCAGCGCTCACCGTTAACGCAGCCAACTTCATCGCTCATGTCCTTGCAGTCATATTCCCGGTCACACTGCCGGCTGCCATGGATGCAGTTTCCATCAGAGCACTGGAATTCGTCAGGGCGACAGGTGGCCACAGCTGGAAAACAGGACAGAGTGTGTTGATTTTCTCAAGAAGAGACAACCAGAGAAAAAGAAGCGGGGCCTTTTGCCGGGTGCAGCGGCTCAGCACTTTGGGAGGCCAAGGCAGGAGGATTGCTTGAGCCCAGGAGTTCAAGACCAGCCTGTGTCTGTACAAAAAAATTGGCCAGGCTTGGTGGTACAGCCTGTGGTTCCAACTGCTTGAGAGGCTGAAGTGAGAGGATCGCTTGAGCCAAGGAGATCAAGGCCGCAGTGAGCCATAATCGTGCCACTTTACTTCAACCTGGGTGACAGCAAGACCCTGTCTCAAAAAAACAAAAAAAGGCTGGGTGCAGCAGTGCATGCCTGTAATCCCAGCACTTTGGGAGGCCGAGGCAGGTGGATCACCTGAGGTCAAGAGTTCAAGACCAGCCTGACTAACATGGTGAAACCCCATCTCTACTAAATAGGAAAAAAAAATAGCCAGAAGTGGTGGCACATGCCTGTAATCCGCGCTACTTGGGAGGCTGAGGCAGGAGAATGGCTTGAACCCAGGAAGCGGAGGTTGCAGTGAACTGATCGCGCCACTGCACTCCACCCTGGCGACAGAGCGAGACTCCGTCTCAAAACAAAAACAAAAACAAAAACAACAAACAACAAAAAACAACCAGCACCTTCCAAACAGTGATTTCCCAATAAGCTAACAGCAACCATCGGCCAGCCTGGGGCCTCATGGTGGCCATATGGATGCAGGAAATTTAGAGATGAAAAAAATCACAGAGTGAGACTCCATCTCAAAAACAAAATAAAGAAAGAAAAGAAAAAAAAGAAACAAACATGAAATGGGAATACTTTCTTGGCATGTTGTTCGAAATCCACTTCGGCACCTAAATCACTGCATGTCCAATACCTGGGGGAGCCCAGGGACAGGTGATAGGATGCCCCGGTCCCGCCCCCGGCCCCACCCATACCGCAGTTTTCCTCGTCAGATTTGTCCTTGCAGTCGGGGCCACCATCACAGCGCCAGCTGGAGTGGATGCACTCGCCACTTAGGCAGTGGAACTCGAAGGCCGAGCAGGGGCTACTGTCCCCTTGGAACACGTAAAGACCCCTACAGTGCTGCGGCCACTCATCCGAGCCATCTTCGCAGTCGGGGTCGTTGTCGCAGGCCCACAGCTGGGGGATGCAGGTGGAGCTGTTGCACTGGAAGCTGGCGGGGCCACAGGTGAGCACCGGGCAGGAGGCCTCGTCTGAGCCGTCCAAGCAGTCCCGGTCTGAGTCACAGACGAACTGCCGAGAGATGCACTTCCCATCGTGGCAGCGAAACTCGTCCTGGGAGCACGTCTTGGGGGCTGCAGGGATGGATGGGCCGAGACCACCATCACCGTGTGAAGTCTCCCAACACCAGCCCATTATATAGCCGGGGACGCTGCCGCAGTGAGGCCAGGCCCCTGGAAAGGCGGGCTGGGGAGCAGTCAGGGGCCATGGACTCTGAAGCACTGCCCTCTCGGTGCCTCAGTTTCCTTATCCGTACACATTTCCCAGCACTGCTATGAGCACTGGTGCGTTAATAGGTGTAAAGCTGTTAAACTGAGACCTGCAAGATGGTAGCACAATTTATAGAATTGCTGTCCTTATTTTGGGTTGAGTATCCCTTCTCTAAAATGCTTGGGACCAGAAGTGTTTTGGATTTTGAATTTTTTTGGATTTTGGAATATTTTCAAAGTTGGAATATTTTTCTGATTTTGGAATGTTTCAAATTTGGAATATCCTTAATGTTGTGGGTGAACATTGACTATCTGGACCAGTGGTGTGGGGGTAAGAATTTATCAAGACAGTTGTAGGTACAGCCGGCCTCAGTGGCTCATGGCCGTAATCCTAGCACTTTGGGAGGCTGAGGTGGGAGGATCACTTGAGGTCAGGATTTCAAGACCACCTTGGCCAACATGGTGAAACCCCGTCTCTACTAAAAATACAAAAATTAGCCTGTATGCTGGTGCACGCCTGTAATCCCAGCTACTCGGGAAGCTGAGGCAGGAGAATCGCTTGAACCCAGTAGGTAGAGGTTGCAGTGAGCTGAGATTGCACCACTGAACTCCAGCCTGGGCAACAGAGTGAGACTCCATCTCAAAAAAGAAAGAAAGAAATTTAAAAAAAGGTAGTTGTAAGTACAGAAAGACAGATTTATTCCAGAAAGTAGGTAGGAAAATACCTTGCAAGAAAGCAATGAGCAGGTCAGCAAGAGAGGAGCTGACTGCCAGAAGACAAAGGCTTGCTGGGAATTTTTTTTTTTTTTTTGAGACGAAGTCTCACTCTTGTCCCCCAGGCTGGAGTGCGATGGCACGATCTCGGCTCACTGCAACTTCCACCTCCCGGGTTCAAGCGATTCTCCTGCCTCAGCCTTCCAAGTAGCTGGGATTATAGGCACCTGCCACCACGCCTGGCTAATTTTTTTGTATTTTTAATAGAGACGGGGTTTCACCATGTTGGCCAGGCTGGTCTCAAACTCCTGACCTCAGGTGATCCACCCGCCTCAGTCTCCCAAAATGCTGGGATTACAGGTGTGAGCCACTGCACCTGGCCGCTTGCTGGAGATTTTATAGAATGGTGCTTGTGCTGTGCGCTGAAGAGGGCTTTGTGCAGTACTTATAATGCCGAGGTTGCAGTGAGCTAACTTGCAATTTTCTATCAGCCGAGGTGTCTGATGATAGCTGGGCGCAGGAAGATAAGGAGTTATTTACACAGGAGGGCTGTGTGTTCTGGACCATGGAGAAAGGCAGAGTTACATAGTTTGTCGGCCTTCTTCTTCTTTTTTTTTGAGACAGAATTTCACTCTTGTCCCCCAGGCTGGAGTGCAATGGCGTGATATTGGCTCACTGCAACCTCCGCCTCCCAGGTTCAAGTGATTCTCCTGTCTCAGCCTCCCGAGTAGCTGGGATTACAGGCAGACGCCACCACACCTGGCTAGTTTTTGTATTTTCAGTAGAGATGGGGTTTCACCGTGTTGGCCAGGCTGCTCTCGAACTCCTGACCTCAAGTGATCCACCCGCCTCAGCCTCTCAAAAGGCTGGGATTACAGGGGTGAGCCACCGTGCCTGACCCTATCTGCCTTCTTTTATTGCTTTCCTTTGGTTCGGCCAGCCTGGTTTTTTTCCTAATTAGGACTCCACACTCAGTGGTAAAAATCCGAAATCCAAAATGCTCCAATAAGCATTTCCTTCTAAAGGTCAGTGCTCAAGACGTTTCAGAATTTCGGGTGCTCAAGACTTTGAATTTCGGGGTTTTGGATTTGGATGTGTCACTTGTATTAAGACAGCCAAGAAGACGCCCAGCTTCAAAGTCCATTTCCCTTCGGGATTCTTGGCCTTGCTCCTTGGCAGAACTTTCTGGCTTTTCCCCCTTCATGTTACGTGGGTCATTGAGGCTTGGCTAGCAAGTGTCACTATGTGTTCAGCCTCACGGGGCGGGGATCACAGGATCACGGGGATCACGACCAGCGGGAATCACAGCGGCTTGCCAGTGTGTGTACCAGGTGGCTAGCCCTCGGCAGGGACAGCCTCCCTGACTGTGCGTGACAAACCCAAAGAGGTAGCACCATCCCCACTTTGTAATGCCTCCTGGTCAAGGGGGGATTTGAAGGGCGGAAGAGGCTTGGTATGAGCCCCCAAGAGATGGAGCCCAGTTCGGGGCAGCTGCCTTGCAGCTCGAGCAGGACCCCGTAGAGACAAAGTCAGACCACTCCCCAGGACTCAGATAGGCTCAATAGCAAAGGCAGGGCCACACTTACGACAGCCTTGCTCGTCTGAGCCGTTGTCGCAGTCCACTTGGCCATCGCACCTCCAGAACTGAGGAATGCAGCGGTTGACACGGCCCCCACAGCTGAAGTCCCCGGATTTGCAGGTGACAGACACTACAGAAGAGACAGGATTGAACTGTCACTCAAAGGAAAGACCCACTGAGGCCAAGCACAGTGGCTCACGCCTGTAATCCCAGCACTTTGGGAGGCCAAGGCGGGTGGATCACATGAGGTCAGGGGTTCAAGACCAGCCTGGCCAATATAGTGAAACCCTGTCTCTACTAAAAATACAAAAATTAGTTGGGTGTGGTGGCGGGCACCTGTAGTCCCAGCTACTCGGGAGGCTGAGGCAGGAGAATCACTTTAACCTGGGAGGAGGAGGTTGCGGTGAGCCGAGATCCTGCCATTGCACTCCAGCCTGGGCGGCAGAGTGAGACTCCGTCACACACACACACACACAAAAGACCCACTGGCCTTGCCAATCCTGTCTTTGCAAAGGAAAACCCCCGAACTTTGAAGAGAATGTCAATCCCACTTTTTTTTTTTTTGAGACAGAGTCTTGCTCTGTCGCCCAGGCTGGAGTACAGTGGCATGATCTCGGCTCACTGCAAGCTCCGCCTCTGGGGTTCACGCCATTCTCCTGCCTCAGCCTCCTGAGTAGCTGGGACTACAGGCACCCACCACCACGCCTGGCTAATTTTTTGTATTTTTTTAGTAGAGACGGGGTTTCACCGTGTTAGCCAGGATGGTCTCGATCTCCTGACCTCGTGATCCGCCTGCCTCGGCCTCTGAAAGTGCTGGGATTACAGGTGTGAGCCACCGCGCCCGACCTAATCCCACTTTTTTTTTTAGTAGAGATAGAAGTTTCATCATGTTGAGCAGGCTGGTCTCAAACTCATGGCCTCAAGTGATCCGCCTACCTCAGCCTCCCAAAGTGCTGGGATTCTAGGCATGAGCCACCATGCCTGGTCTCCCATTTTAAAAATATATATATATACATACATATGGGGCGGGCTCAGTGGCTCACGCCTGTAATCCCAACACTTTGGGAGGCCAAAGCTGGCGGACCACGAGGTCAGGAGATTGAGACCATCCTGGCTAACATGGTGAAACCCCGTCTCTACTAAAAATACAAAAAATTAGCTGGGCGTGGTAGTGGGCGCCTGTAGTCCCAGCTACTCGGGAGGCTGAGGCAGGAGAATGGCATGAACCCAGGAGGCACAGCTTGCAGTGAGCTGAGATCGCGCCACTGCACTCCAGCCTGCGCAACAGAGCAAGACTCCGTCTCAAAAAAAAAAAAAAGAAAAGAAAAGAAAAGAAAAAGAAAAAAACAAAAACAAAAACAAGTATTTATTTATTATTTATTTTTTAGAGATGAGGTCTAGCTATGTCACCCAGGTGGCCCTCAAACTCCTGGGCTTTATAAAGCAATCTTTCTGCCTTTGTGCCTCAGCCTCCCAAGTAGCTGGGACTACAGACACAAGCCATTGTGCCCGGCCAAGCCTACCCCTTTATGGGTCAAAACGGAGGGCATTTAAATGGAGCTTGTTAAAAATTGGATATTAGGCTGAGTGCGGTGGCTCACACCTGTATCCCAATACTTTGGGAGTTTGAGGCAAGAGAACCGCTTGAGCCCAAGAGATCAAGGCTGCAGTGAAGTATGATCGTGCCACTGGACTCCAGCCTGGGTAACAGAATTAGACTCCATCTCTTAAAAAAAAAAAAAAATAGGCCGGGAATGGTGGCTCACGCCTGTAATCCCAGCACTTTGGGAGGCGGAGGCAGGTGGATCACGAGGTCAGGAGATCGAGACCATCCCGGCTAACATGGTGAAACCCCATCTCTACTAAAGATACAAAAAATTAGCCGGATGTGGTGGCGGGTGCCTGTAGTCCCAGCTACTCGGGAGGCTGAGGCAGGAGGATGGCGTGAACCTGGGAGGCGGAGGTTGCAGTGAGCTGAGATCACGCCACTGCACTCCAGCCTGGGCAACAGAACGAGACTCAGTCTCAAAAAAAAAAAAAGATATTAGGTTATGCAAAGTTTTGGAACAAGATAGAGGTGGTGGCCACACAGCATTGCAGATGTGTTAATGCCACTGAGCTGGTTAATTTCATGTTATGTGAAATTCACATCAACTGAAAAAACAATAGAGCCATTTAATGGCTTTAAGGAAAGCTCCAATAATTCATTCTCTCCCCACCTCCTAATTCATGATTGAATACATCAAAACCCACTGGCCACTTTTCCAGCCACCATCATCAAAAAGGGGTTAAGAATCGTGTCACAGGCCAGGCGTGGTGCCTGTAATCCCAGCACTTTGGGAGACCGAGGCCAGTGGACCACTTGAGACCAGAAATTGAAGACCAGCCTAGCCAACATGGCGAGACCCTGTCTCTATTACCAAAAAAAAAAAAAAAAATGCATATCATGCCCAAAGAGGACTCACAGCATGTCTCCTGGGACTCATCAGAGCCATCCTGGCACTCAGCGCTGCCATCACAGACCCACTTGTAGGAGATGCATTTCCCGTCTTGGCACTGGAACTCGTTTCTTTCACATCTGTCGCCCACTGAGAGAGAGGAAAACGAGAAAGGGTCTGCTTAACGCCAGAATCAGAAACTGACCACGTTTCCTGTGTCTATTTCCTGCCAACTAAAGAATTAGCCAGAAATGTCATCCGATCAGGAACAGTCTGATTCCCAGGGTATTAAGCAAGCACAACAAATGAAATTTTATGAACCCCAAAATTCAGTGGAGGACACAAAGAAGAAACCCAAGAGAGACACTTGTCAACAAAGGCTAATGTTGTTGATTCCAAAATATGGACTCTCTGGGGTACGGGGAAAAAAATATTAGAACTTCCATGCACATTAATAAAGAAAGGAAGAGTATTTAGCATATTAAAAACCTGTACTACGGCTGGGCACGGTGGCTCATGCCTATAATCCCAGCACTTTGGGAGGCCGAGGTGGGCAGATCACCTGAGGTCAGGAGTTCGAGACCAGCCTGGCCAACATGGTGAAACCCCGTCTCTACTAAAAATACAAAATTAGCTGGGCTTGGTGGCACATGCCTGTAATCCCAGCTACTCATGAGGCTGAGGCAGGAGAATCACTTGAACCTGGGAGGCGGAGGTTGTGGTGAGTCGAGATCATGCCATTGCACTCCAGCCTGGGCAACAAGAACAAAACTCCGTCTCAAAAAAAAACCTGTACTGCCCAGGCACGTTGGGTCATGACTGTAATCCCAGCACTTTGGGAGGCAGAGGTGGGTGGACTGCTTGAGCCCAGGAGTATGAAATCAGCCTGGACAACATAGTGAGACCCTTTATCTATTATAATTTTTTAAAAGTTAAAACAAAACAAACAAAACCTGTGTTGTTCTATCCACCTGACCATTAAAAAAACAAAAACAAAAAACGTGTACTGTAAAGAGTCATGAAGAAAACTCACAGACACAGCATAATCATTAAGGTGGAAGAAAACTTGAGTTTTCTTCAGTAGGTAGGGAAGAAATACTTAGATAAAGAATTATGAGAAATATAAGTGTAGAGGCCAGAGAACACAAATTTAGCAGTGAAGATAATCATGTATCTGAAGATCAGATCAAAAGAAATGGGAGAGAAACATTAACAAAAGATATAATAAGAGAAAACTTTTCCTTAGAAAACCAAGACTTAGATTATTACATTAAAATGAGAACAAAATAACTGTTTGGAAAATTTCCCAAAATATATTTACACCTTGGAAAAGAGATCAAAGTCTTATTGAATGTATTTAGTTTTCTTCTATTTTCTTTTTTTTTGAGACAGGGTCTCACTTTAGAGCGATCAGTGGAGCGATCATGGCCCACTGCAGCCTCAAACTCTGAGGCTCAAGCAATCTTCCCATCTCAGCCCCCTAAGTAGTTGGGACTAAAAGCACTCACCACCATGCCAGGCTAATTTTTCTACTTTTTGTAGAGATGGGGTCTTACTGTGTTACCTAGGCTGGTCTTGAACTCTTGGGCTCAAGCAATCCTCCCACCTCAGCCTCCCAAAGTGTTGTGATTTTAGGCATATGCCACCACACTTGGCCTGCATTTAGTTTTATATATTAAATTTGGATTTAGAATACTTTTTTTTCCTTTTTTTGAGACATAGCTTCACTCTGTTACCCAAACTGGAGTGCAGTGGCAGGATCATGGCTTACTGCAACCTGGATTGAACCTCGTGGGCTCAAGTGATCCTCCTGCCTCAGCCCCCCAAATAAATGGGACTACAGGCACATGCCACCATGCCCAGCTAATGTTGGAATTTTTTGTAGAGACAAGGTCTCACTATGTTAACTAGGCTGGTCTCAAACTCCTAAAGTGATCCTCCCTCCGCAGCCTCCCAATATGCTGGGATTACAGGCATGAGCCACCACACTGGGCCCTCTAATACCTTTGTATGAAAGATTCTGGTTCTGTGAACTAGAATCAAAGCAACTTTTATAAATCAAAGTATAAACTTTGATTCCCTATGTAAACTAAGGCAATAAAAGCAATAACAAATTATTATTATTATTATTATTATTTTCAGACAGAGTCTCACTCTGTCACCCAGGCTGGAGTGCAGTGGTGCAATCTTGGCTCACTGCAACCTCTGCTTCCCAGGTTCAAGCGATTCTCCTGCCTCAGCCTCCCAAGTAGCTGGGGATCACCAGCAACTGCCACCATGCCCAGGTAATTTCTTGTATTTTAGTAGAGATGGAGTTTCACTATATTGGCCAGGCTGGCCTTGAACTCCTGACCAAAGTGCTGGGATTATAGGCTGGAGCCACCATGCCCAGCCGCAATAACAAATTATGATTGCTTATCTCAGCATGCACTATGCACTTATTATTACTATAATAAGGTAACAATACCAAGAAGAAAAAAAAATCTGCCTTTTTAAATATTTTATTTTATTTTATTTTTGACACAGAGTCTCACTCTGTCGCCCAGGCTGGAGTGCAATGGCACAATCTCAACTCACTGCAAACCTCCACCTCTGGGTTCAAGTGATTCTCCTGCCTTAGCTTCCTGAGTAGCTTGGGAATACAGGCGCGTGACACCACACCCGGCTAATTTTTGCATTTTTTGTAGAGACGGGGTTTCACCATGCTGCCCAGCCTGGTCTCAAATTCCTGACCTCAAGTGATCTGCCTGTCTCAGCCTCTCAGTGCTGGGATTACAGGTGTGAGCCACCATGCCCAGCCAAGTCTGACTTTTTATCTTTGTGAAGATGTAACAGATGCTATCCAGGAAAATCACATACAAGGGTTTGTTTTTTGTTTTTGAGACAGAGTCTCATTCTGTTGCCCAGACTGGAGTGCAATGGTATGATCTTGACTCACTGTAACCTCTGCCTCCCAGGTTCAAGCGATTCTCCTGCCTTAACCCTTCCAAGTAGCTGGGATTACAGGCACGCGCCACCGTGCCTAGCTACATAAGTACATCAATAAGTTCTGATCGATGGTTGAAACTTTGGGAGGCCGAGGTGGGCGGATCACCAAATCAGGAGATCGAGACCATCCTGGCTAACATGGTGAAACCCCATCTCTACTAAAAAAATTAGCTGGGCATGTTGGCGGGCGCCTGTAATCCCAGCTACTCAGGAGGCTGAGGCAGGAGAATCGCTTGAACCCGGGAGGCAGAGGCTGCAGTGAACTGAGATCACGCCACCATACTGCAGCCTGGGCGACAGAGACTCTGTCTCAAAAAAAAAAAAAGAAAAAGAAAATATGACCACATGACCAGGTGCAGTGGCTCATGCCTGTAATCCCAACACTTTGGGAGGCAGAGACAGGATTGTTTGAGCCCAGGAATTCCAGACTGGCCTAGGCAACATACCAAGACCCCATCTCTACAAAATAAAAAAAAGAATAATTTTTAAAAAAGAATATATGACCGCATCTTCTGTGATAATCCTTTCAGAAGGCAGAGCCTAATTCGTCTCCTCTGGAGTGGCACTGGACTTTTAATGACTTGCTTCTGATAGGAAAATGTAGAGACGACAGGGAGTGGCTTCTGAGCCTAGTTCATGGCCATGCTCATTGTTGGATCGACTGCTCCAGGGGAGGCCAGCTGCATGTCATGAGTCCACTCAAGCAGCTGGAGGGAGAGCTCCACGCAGCAGGGAACTGAGGCCTCCAGCCAAGAGCCACTGAGTGCGCCATCTTGGAAGTGGATCCTTCAACCCCAGCCAAGCCTTCCTATGCCTGCAGCTTCTGAAAATATGTTTTTCTCTCCTGCCAATATTTTGATTGCAACTTCATGAGAGACCCTGAGCTGGAACCATCTAGCTGTGCTGCTTCCAAATTCCTGACACGCAAAAACTGAGAAATCATAAATGTGCTGTTTTAAACCACTACGTTTTGGGCTAATTTGATATGTAGCAAGAAATGAGTCATTTCCTCCTTTAAGCACAGTTGAAACTGAGTTGTAGGTAATTAACATACAACCTAACTTTAAAAGATGTATCTATGTCTTTTTTTCTTTCTCTTTTGGACACAGGCTCTCACTCTGTCGCCCAGGTTGGAGTGCAGTGGCATGACTGAGGCTCACGGCAGCCTCCACCTCCCAGGTTCATGCGATCCTCCTGCCTAAGCCTAACTGAACAGCTGTGACTAGAGGGGTGCACCATCACACTCAGCTAACTTTTTATTTATTTTTTGCAGAGACAGGGGTCTCACTATGTTGCCCAGGCTGGTCTCAAACTCCTGGGCTCAAGCGATCCACCCACCCATCTCCGCCTCCCAAAGTGCTAGGATTACAGGCATCAGCCACCGCATCCAGCCCCCTTTATCCATTTCAACTTTGATGGTTGACCCAGCACATTCATGTGGATTCCCTGAAAGTTAGAGTAGTAAGGGGGTTAGAGAGACAATCCTGGGCTTCAGTGGCTTTCCAGGCCATTTAACTAGAACAACTTGGGTAACTGACTTAATCCTTCTGGGACTCAGTTTCCTGATCTGTAAAATGGGGGAGAATGGCAGTCTCTACTTCCTAGAGGGTGTTTTGAGAATTAAAGAACAGAACAGGCTGGGCGCAGTGACTCACGTCTGTAATCTCAGCACTTTGAGAGGCCGAAGTGGGCGGATCACCTGAGTTCAGGAGTTCGAGACCAGCCTGGCCAACATGGTGAAACCCCGTCTCTACTAAAAATACAAAAATTAGCCGGGCATGGTGGCGGGCGCCTGTAATCCCAGCTGCTCAGGTGGCTGAGGCAGGAGAATCACTTGAACCCGAATGCCTGTAATTGCAGCTACTCGGGAGGCTGAAACATGAGAATCATTTGAACCCACGACGCAGGGGCTGCAGTGAGCCCAGATTGTGCCACTGCACTCCAGCCTGGGCAACAGAGCGAGACTCTGTCAAAAAAAAAGAAAAGAAAAGAAAAGAAAAAAGGGAAGGAAGAGAGAAGAAAATGAGTCGAGCTTTGGAATCTGCTGTGGTCACAAACTCTGATAATTCTCTTGCCTAACTACAGATCTGTCAATATTGTACACACCCCGCTTTGACAATATCGTACACACCCCACTGACTCACAGCTCAATTTCAACTGTGCTTAAAGGAGGAAATGACTCATTTCTTGTGCTGACACACCAGGTGGGCAAAAAGCAATTGAGATTCCAGGAGGCTTGCGATAAATAAAAAGGAAAGTTGGGCCAGAGGCATTGGCAATCAAGATCTTAAGGGAGGAGCCTCTGATCACCCCACTAGGTGACCGCAGCTTTGGTGACCACTAATCCAATGCTCTCGCCTCCCCTACCTCTGTACGAGGGCCCAGCTTACAAACTAAATGTGCCACTGGGTAGACCGGGAATGTCAGTAACACCTGAAGGTCCTTTAAGGAGGGATAAAGAACAATAAAAACCTTTCCCTGAAGAAAAACAAAACCTTTCCCTGGACCTCAAGCTCTCCCCTGACTATTATTCTCCAAATATTTGCTGGCCACAGGTGGCTCAAGACTGCACCCATGGGGAGGACCCCACGATGACCTATTTCTGTGATCTACCACCTGGGCAACTCTCCAGACAATGTTTCAAAAGTGGATTTCCCCAGCACTTTGGGAGGCTGAGGAGGGAGGACTGCTTGAGCCCAGGAGTTTGAGACCAACTGAGACAACAAAGCGAGACCCCCATCTCTACAAAAAATACAAAACTTAGCCAAGCATAGTGGCACACACCTGTAATCCCAGCTACTTGGGAGACTGAGTGGGGAGGATGGCTTAAGCCTGGGAGGTCGAGGATGCAGTGATGTGCGCTCCAGCCTGGGCGGGAGACCCTGTCTCAAAAAATAAAAACAAACAAACAAACAAACACACACAAAATTTAAACTCAGCTGGGAGTGGCCGGGTTCGGCGGCTCACGCCTATAATCCCAGCACTTTGGGAGGCTGAGGCGGGTGGATCACCTGAGGTTGGGAGTTCGAGAACAGCCTGAACCAATGTGGAGAAACCCCACCTCTACGAAAAATACAAAATTAGCCGGGCGTGGTGGTGCATGCCTGTAATCCCAGCTACTCAGGAGGCTGAGGCAGGAGAATCGCTTGAACCAGGAGGCGGAGGTTGCGGTGAGCCGAGATCGCGCCATTGCACTCCAGTCTGGGCAACAAGAGCAAAACTCCATCTCAATAAATAAATAAATAAATAAATAAATAAATAAATAAACTGAGGTGGGAGTGGTAACACGTGCGTGTAGTCCCAGCTACTCAGGAGGCTGAGAGAGGAGGATCAGTTGAGTGCAGAAGCTGGAGGCTGCAGTGAGCTATAACTGCACACTTCAGCCTGAGCGACAGGGCAAGACCCTGCCTCCAAAAAAATAAAAGGGGATTTTACTGCAACAGGCGCAGCCAGACAGCAGTTGCCTGCAAAATGAGCTCCCTTGGCCTAGCTAGTGGGGACAGGGCTCAGGAACGGAACAGTGCTGAGTGAGAGCACGTCAGGGAGCTGTCCTCACAGTTGCTGCCCTTCCCGAGCAAGGGGACAAAACCAGTCCTGTTCCAAACATCAACGGCCCAACGAAACCGCACCTCTTTCTTATTCTTTCAAGCAAGGTTGGCGTTTTTCATATTAGACCATTTGAATTTCAGGAAAAGCAAATTAGGCCAAGCGCGGTGGCTCACGCCTGTAATCTCAGCACTTTGGGAGGCCAAGGCAGGCGGCTCACCTGAGGTCAGGAGTTCGAGACCAGCCTGGCCAGCATGGCGAAACCCTGTCTCTACTAAAAGTACAAAATTAGCCAGGCATGGTAGCGGGTGCCCGTACCCTAGCTACCCAGGAGGCTGAGACACGAGAATCCCTTGAACCCCGGAGGCAGAAGTTGCAATGAGCTGAGATTAGGCAATCTAAGTGAGACTCCATCTCAAAAAAAAAAAAAAGGAAGTAAACTAGAGCATGGATCCCCAGATTTTCTCACGCTAGGGATGCCTAAAAAGCAATGAGCTCCTCTCAAAAACACAAAAAGGCCAGGCGCAGTGACTCAAGCCTGTACTCCCAGCACTTTGGGAAACTGACGCGGGCAGATCACAAGGTCAGGAGTTCAAGGCCAGCCTGACCAATATGGTGAAACCCCGTCTCTACTGAAAATACAAAAATTAGCCGGGTGTGGTGGCAGGCGCCTGTAGTTCCAGCTACTCAGGAGGCTGAGGCAGAAGAATCGCTTGAACCCGGGAGGCAGAGGTTGCAGTGAGCCAAGATTGTGCCACTGCACTCCAGCCTGGGCAACTCAAACAAAAATAAACAAACAAAAAAAACACCTCTATAAATTCTAGTCCTCTAGCCCTCTGATCTCTCAAGTCACGAGTAACAAGTCAGGAACAAGGTTATCGAAACAGAAAAAGAGAATACACATTTCTGCTTTTTCCCCCAGCACACAAATGAGGTGGTGAATGCTTTCGATGTTTTCTTTCCCTGTGCTACCAAAAACAGTTGTACAAGGAAATCAAAACTGTAGCTAGAATCATTTCCTTGAAGGGGAAACAAACAAACGAAAATCCCCTGGCTTAAGGGAACAGAGCCAGCTGAAAATGAATGAGAAATCAATTGATCAGCTGGCACAGTGGGTCACGCCTTCAATCCTTGGACTTTGGGAGGCTGAGGCGGGTGGATCACAAGGTCAGGAGTTCGAGACTAGCCTGGCCAACGTGGTGAAACCCCATCTCTACTACAAATACAAAAATTAGCCGGGTGTGGTGGCAGGCGCCTATAATTCCAGCTACTCAGGAGGCTGAGGCAGGAGAATTCCTGGAACCTGGGAGGCGGGGGTTGCAGTGAGGCGAGATTATGCCATTGCACTCCAGCCTGGGTGACAGGGCGAGACTCCAACTCAAAAAAAAAAAAAAAAAATAGAAATCAATTGATCAGTGCTTCTTTCCAAATAAGGTGGGTATTTTCCCCAGAGTGATCTCAGCAATTGATTTTGCTTCCGGAAGAGAGAGCCTGACTCACTGTTTGCTGCTGGTCGGTTACATCTGCAGTCTCTTAGCAACAAAAGGCTATTTGCTTGACAGTTGGGACAGAGTGTGGAAGGCAAAAGGGACATCAAAAAGCCCATCAAAATAATAATAATAATAATAATAAAGCCCATCAAAGCAAGGAGCAACCGACCCATCTAGAATTGGATCTTATCAGGCAGGAAGTCTACAGATAAGAGCAGGAATGAGGAACAGAATTCCCTACAGGTTTTCTGTCTCAACAAAGGTCTCCCTGTTTTTCCCAGTGTTCCCTGGAAGATAGGTATTTCCGGAAATGACAAGGGAATCACCCTGGGGCTCGTTAAAGCAGCCAACTCCCTTACTCAAGTTTGGGTGAGTCATTGACACGTTTGGAGCTGCGCTCACCGCTGTTGCCTGATTTTGGTCTAAGTGAAGGCTTGCGGTTCAGATTCCAACAACTTCCCTTTGTAAAGGAAATGGACAAGAAACTCCCCCCTGGATATGCCTTGAAGCCAGCTAGAGCGTGAGGTGGTGCAGCTAGAAAGTGCTAGAAACACACACCAGCTCTCAGAAGTCTGGAGGAAAACATCAGAGGTGTAGTCTCCTTGACAACAGAGGAAACATCACATTCTCAGCCATCCCGGGAGAGAGAAGCTAAAGTGATGAACAAACAAGGCCTTGCCTAAGACTTCCTTAACATTTTCTCTTAAGGAAGAGGTTGATTGGTGAGTGAGATACACATTAATCCAGTGCCTCTCTTTCTTCTGTAAAACTGAGTGGCAGAATGTTTGCAATCATCATCATCCCCGGTGGGGTGCGGTGGCTCACTCCTGTAATCCCAACACTTTGGGAGGCTGAGGTAGGAGGATCGCTTGAGGCCAGGAGTTCAAGACCAGCCTGAGCAACCAAGCGAGACCTCATCTCTACAAAAAGTTAAAAAATAAATAAGTAAATAAAAATAAAAGAACAATCATCCGTATTTCATTCACCCTCCCTCCCTCTCTGGCCTCCCAGAGGAAACTGGTGTGTTAGTTACAGCGTGAATTTCAAGGCAGTTCAAAGCTCTCCATCCAGTCAAAGCCAACTCCCTTGCCAATTAAAAAAAAAGTTTCCTGCAATCCTTGTGTTCTTCAGGCAATCCCAATCCTTTTCTAGGCTAGGCTGGTTCTCAGGAGGGAAAGGGCCATGTAGCTATTGTCTAGGGCGAGGCTGTCTCTCTGCAACTAATTTAAAGCCACCTAAAAAGCTCTAACTCAGGATCATGCACTAACCAGCCTCTTGTGGAAATCTAAAATCTAATCCATTTCACCCAGAGGAAAAATCGCCGCTTGGACAGCTGAACCGAAGCCATTCACAGCCTCTGAAGAAGGGAGGCCACCCCAGGGGGTCGGTCCCGGGGGGTAGCTGCCCCACCGTGGCTGAAGACTCGGCTGCAGACCAAGGAGGGGCGGGGAGATTCTGAGGCAACGTTTCAACCTCGGAAGGAACCGAGGCCTTGAGGGTGGCCGGGGGCCCCTCTGTGAATTGATCGGGGCTGGTGGGGCGAGGGCGCCCCCCAGGACAAGGTGGGGACGGAGGTGTCGCCACAGAGCACAGCGGAAACCGGGGCCTTCGCCAGGAGGGCCCAGGATAACGGAGGGCGACTCGTGTATGTCGCGGAGGCGGCTCCGGGGACCCGGGACTTGTCGTCGCCTTTGTGACAGGAACCGCGGAGGAACGCCAGGCCTCCCCTGCATCCACCTCGCCCCGGACAAGGTGAGGCTCAGACTTCCGCGCCAGCCCCGCCCCGCTCGTACACAAGCCCTGTCCTCCCGACGCCCGCCTCCGCCTCCACCGCCTCACATTGGACGAGGGGAGTGGCTCGAGGGTCGCCTGTTCGGACTGCACCCAATGGAATTCGGGGGGCGGGCCAAAGGGGCGGGGGCAGGGGCGGGAGGGGGTGGCCCCCGTCCCGGAGCACGCGGCGGAATCCGGGGACTGCACCCAACTCAGGATGGCAGTGGCGCCCTGGGGTCGCGCAAAGCGGATCGGGACCCCTGAGCCCGCGGTGACCTCCAGGCTGGACATCCGGGTCTCCAGTCGCCCTTGCCCCCAGAAGGACTTAAGGCGGGGGTGGGAGTGATCCCTTCTTTTAGGACTGGAGGTCCCCACACCCAGCTCTGAGTTAGAAGAGAGGGTCCCGGCCGGGCGCGGTGGCTGACGCCTGTAATCCCAGCACTTTGGGAGGCCGAGGCGGGCAGATCACCTGAGGTCGGGGTTCGAGACCAGCCTGGCCAGAATGGTGAAACCCCCTCTCTACTAAAAATACAAAAATTAGGCGGGCGTGGTGGTTGGGCGCCTGTAATCCCAGCTATTCGGGAGGCTGAGAGAGGAGACTCGCTTAAACCCGGGAGGCGGAGGTTGCAGTGAGCTGTGATCGTGCCACTGCACTCCATCCTGGGCGACAGAGCTAGACTCCGTCTCAAAGAAGATGCGGTTTCTCACCCGGTGGAGACTTGGGGCACAGCCGTGCCCCGTTTCCCTTAAATCCCTCAGACTCCTCCCGACCCTCGCGCTCCCCTCAGCGCCCCCCTCCAGCGCCCCCTCCAGCCCTTTGGGAAGGACCCCGTGCCATTACCCCACAAGTCTCCCAGGGATGGAGTGATTATTTATACCCAAAAAAATAAATTCCCAAGGGCCCCCCCGGGGGCTCCCTCTCAACCTATTCTGGCGCCTGGAGCAAGCCTTACCTGCAGTCCCCGCCGCCGCGAGGAGCAAGGCGACGGTCCAGCGCAGTTTCCAGCCCCAGGGCTCCATGCTCGCAGCCTCTGCCAGGCAGTGTCCCGACCCGGATCACGACCTGCTGTGTCCTAGCTGGAAACCCTGGCTTCCCGCGATTGCACTCGGGGCCCACGTCATTTACAGCATTTCAATGTGAGGTTTCTAGCAGGGGGAGGAGTTTGCAGTGGGGTGATTTTCAAATGTCTTCACCTCACTGCAAGAGGAGGAGTTTCGAACGGCCGATGTGACATCGGCTTTTTAACCCGTGAAGCTCTGATTCCCACTCCAGTCCTTCGAAAGTGTCGCCAGGGCAGGCGACTTGATTTGTTGTATTTGGGTCTCCGGTGAAGAGCTGACCCCCCCCCCCCCCCCAAAATTGGAAACGCATCTTCTGAAAGATCCTCCTGAAACTTCTCAATGTTTAACTGTTAACATTTTGTTGTTGTTGTCCACAGAAGGATAACAACATCCTTTCAAGATCCTCCAATAGCCTAATGCCATTCTCCTCTCTGCCTCAAAAGGAAAACACTAAAAATGTTGGGAACTTCCGCCACTTTCTATATTTGCCTTTTCCTTTCTAGGAATTGTGTATAGATTTTTAGCTTCCTTTCGTTGTATATTGTTTTTACACGGTTATTCCAAATCACCTAATAAACACTGATCAATCAGGAATTTAAATAAAATCTTCACAAAAGTATAGCCAAAAAAAATATTTTTTGTTTTGTGGGATCCCGCCTTTGGCTGAGTATAAACATCTGAAAAATCAATTGTACGGATACCTGGAGTCTGGACGTAAATATTGATTTCTCCCCTTAGGAGAAGGAGTTGAACAAACAGAAGGGCGGTTTCCTCTCCCTCAAAGCAAAATCAAAACAAAACAGAGCTTTCACAGTTGAACTTGAACCCCTAAGCCACAGAGAGCTGGTGGAGACCAACTTTTAGAATTGAGTCTCTTTGGGGACTCATGGGGTTGCCAGAGGCCTCTTGCCAAAAAGGCACATGTGAGAAACTTGCCTGAACCCCACACAGGGCTGGGCAGTCTTGGCGGTTCCCCCAGGAATAAGCTGGATTTCTCTGGGATTTTGCAAACTGACTTTGGCAGGCAGTGCTAACCTCTCAGCAGGATTTTAGGGAAACCTAGGAGACCAGGCAGAAAAGGGACAAATTGAACTCTCAGAAGGACAAAAAAAAAGATTAATCAGGGTAAATAATTTTTTAATTATTTTTATTATCATTTTTTAAATAATTATTTATTATTTATTTATCATTATTTCCAGCTGTCACTCAGGCTGGAATGCAGTGGCGTGATCACAGCTCTCTGCAGCGTCAACCCTGGGCTCAAGGAATCCTCCCACCTTAGCCTCCTGAATAGCTAGGACCACAGGGGTGCACCACCATGCCCAACTAATTTTTAATTTTTTTTTTTATAGATGGGGTCTCACTATGTGCCCAGGCTGGTCCCGAACTCCTAGCTTCACGCAATCCTCTTTCTCTTGCATCATGATGCCTCTCAAATTGCTGGCATTACAGGCATGAGCCAGTGTGCCCAACCCAGAAGAAGAAATTGATGATAAGAATTTTTGGCAGTTAGGACTCAGTTTCAGAATTTGGCCTTGGACAGATAAATTAGCTTTCCCAACCTGTAAAGGGGCCATCAAAATGCTTGAACCTACTTGGCAGGCTCAGTGTCAAGGTCAAATTGAAATAATTAGCGGGCTGGGCATGGTGGCTCACGCCTGTAATCCCAGCACTTTGGGAGGCTGAGGCAGGTGGATCACGAGGTCAGGAGATCAAGACCATCCTGGATAACACAGTGAAACCCCACCTCTACTAAAAAAATACAAAAAATTAGCCGGGCGTGGTGGTGGGTGCCTGTAGTCCCAGCTACTCGGGAGGCTGAGGCAGGAGAATGGCATGAACCCGGGAGGTGGAGTTTGCAGTGAGACGAGATAGCGCCACTGTACTCCAGCCTGGGCGACAGAGTGAGACTCCGTCTCAAAAAAAAAAAAGAAGAAGAAGTAATTAGCAATCACCTAGAGAAGTTTACAAGGATAGGCAAGTTCTAGGAGCTGCTGCAACATTTATAAATGTGTCCCCATTGAATCCCATTCCTTATGCCATTTGCGACATTAAACAAAAAAGTGAAGTCTGGGTGCGGTGGCTCATGCCTGTAATCCCAGCACTTTGGGAGGGTGAGGCGGGGGGATCACTTGAGTCTAGGAGTTCAGAACAAGCCAGGGCAACACAGTGGGACCCTGTCTCTACAAAAAATACAAAAATAAGCTGGACATGGTTGTGTGCGCCTGTAGTCCCAGCTACTCGGGAGGCTGAGGCGGGAGGATGGCTTGAGCCCAGGAGGTCAACGCTGCACTGAGCTGTGGTTGAGCCACTGCACTCCAGCCTGGGCGACAGAGTGAGACTGTGTCTCAAAAATAAAGATAAGTTTAAAGATTCAACTTACAGCAAAAAATAAGTAAATAAAAATTTAAAAAGTAAGTATCACTGGATTTTTTTTTTCTTTTTTTTTTTGGAGACAAGAGTCTTGCTCTGTCACCCAGGCTGGAGTGCAGTGGTGTGATATCGGTTCACTGCAACATCCTGCTCCCAGGTTCAAGCGATTCTCATGCCTCAGGTTCCCGAGTAGCTGAGATTACAGGTGCATGCCACTACGCCCGGCTAATTTTCTTATTTTTAGTAGAGACAGGGTTTCGCCATGTTTGCCGGGCTGGTCTCGAACTCCTGACCTCAGGTGATTCACCTGCCTCAGCCTCCCAAAGTGGTGGAATTACAGGTGTGAGCCACTGCGCTGGCCCAATATCACTGGGTTTGATTTCCCTTAAAAAAAAATTTAAGGCTGGGTGCGGTGGCTCACGCCTGTAATGCCAGCATTTTGGGAGGCCGAGACGGGTGGATCACAAGGTCAGGAGATCGAGACCATCCTGGCTAACAAGGTGAAACCCCATCTCTACTAAAAAAATACAAAAAAATTAGCCGGGCGTGGTGGTGGGCGCCTGTAGTCTCAGCTACTCAGGAGGCTGAGGCAGGAGAATGGAATGAACCCAGGAGGCGGACCTTGCAGTGAACCAAGATCGCGCCTCTGCACTCCAGCCTGGGCTACAGAGTGAAACCCTGTCTCAAAAAAAAAAAAAAAAAAAAAAAAAAAAATTTAAGATGGCCAGGCACAGTGGCTCATACCCTATAATCCCAGCACTTCAGAAGGCCAAGGCAGGTGGATCACCTGAAGTCAAGAGTTTGAGACCAGCCTGGCCAACATGGCGAAACCCTGTTTCTACTAAAACTACAAAAATTAGCCAGGCATGGTAGCAGGCGCCTGTAGTCCCAGCTACTTGGGAGGCTGAGTCAGGAGAATCACTTGAACCTGGGAGGTAGAGGTTACAGTGGGCCGAGATCACGCCACTACACTTCAGCCTGGGTGACAGAGGGACACTCCCTCTGAAAAAAAAGGAAAAAAAAAATACGCCGGGCGTGGTGGCTCACAGCTGTCTCACACCTGTAATCCCAGCACTTTGGGAGGCAGAGGTGGGCGGATCACCTGAGGTCAGGAGTTCATGACCAGCCTGGCTAACAAGGTGAAACCCCGTTTCTACTAAAAAAAAAAAAAAACAAAAAAACAAAAAATTAGCCAGGAGTGGTGGCGCATGCCTGCAATTCCAGCTACTAGGGAGGCTGAGGCAGGAGAATCGCTAGAACCTGGGAGGCAGAGGTTGCAGTGAGCCGAGATCGCACCATTGCACTCCAGCCTGGGCAAGAAGACCGAAACTGTCTCAAAAACAAAAACAAAAAATTATAAGACGTAGGCTCAGTGTGTGTCATGAGTCCACATCTGGTTACCCAGAAAGAGTTACCAGGAGAGGGACTCCCTTCCCGGAAGGCACTTGGCTTACATAGTTCCCAGAGCTAGAGGTCAGGGCAGGTCTGGAAAAGAGCCACAAAAACTCTGAAAAGCACATTCCTGGGGTGCCAAGGCCTGGCCAAGGTTTCCAGAACAGCATTCCCCAGGCCCCTGACCTGCCTGCCATGCACGGACACGGTCATACATGGCTCTGAGGACTGAGTCATGCTGATAAATTTTTCTGTTTCTTGGTTTCCATTTGTGCTCCTGTAACTAGCTCACAGGGCTCTTGTAAGGATTAGGTTAAAATATATAAAGCGACTAGAGGCCAGGCGAGGTGGCTCATGCCTGTAATCCCCAGCACTTTGGGAGGCAGAGGCGGGAGGATCACTTGAACCCAGGAGTTGGAAACCAGCCTGGGCCACATAGTGAGACCCTGTCTCTACAAAAAAAAAAAAACAATTAGCCAGGCGTGGTGGCTCACACCTGTGGTCCCAGCTACTCAGGAGGCTGAGGTAGGAGGATTGCTTGAGCCAAGGAGGTTGAGGCTGCAATGAGCTACGGTCGCGCCACTGCACTCCAGCCCAATCAACAGAGCCAGGCTGTCTCTCAATTAAAAAAAAAAAAAAAGTGATTAGAGCCACACTCGGTGCGTAATAAATACCATATATGGGTTTGCTTTTCTCTGTGGCTGCTTTTGTGTTGCAACTGCATTTTTTTTTTTATCTCTTCAGGGAAGACCTGCCAGTTCCTGCCGTTTTTTTGTTTTTTTTTTTTTGTTTTTTTTTTTGACGGAGTCTAGCTCTGTCACCCAGGCTGGAGTGCAGTGGCGCGATCTTGGCTCACTGCAACTTCCGTCTCCCGGGTTCAAACAATTCTCCTGCCTCAGCCTCCCAAGTAGCTGGGACTACAGTCACGTGCACGTGCCACCACTCCTGGCTAATTTTTTTTTTGTTTGTTTTTTTTTTTTTGAGACGGAGTCTCTGTCTGTTGCCCAGGCTGGAGTGCAGTGGCGCAGTCTCGGCTCACTGCAAGCTCCGCCTCCCGGGTTCACACCACTCTCCTGCCTCAGCCTCCTGAGTAGCTGGGACTACAGGCGCCCACCACCACACCCGGCTAGTTTTTTTTTTGTATGTTTAGTAGAGATGGGGTTTCACCGTGTTAGCCAGGATGGTCTCGATCTCCTGACCTCGTGATCCGCCCGCCTCAGCCTCCCAAAGTGCTGGGATTACAGCCATGAGCCACCACGCCCGGCCTAATTTTTTGTATTTTTAGTAGAGACGGGGTTTCACTTTGTTAGCCAGGATGGTCTGGATCTCCTGACCTTGTGATCCACCCGCCTCAGCCTCCCAAAGTGCTGGGATTACAGACATGAGCCACCACGCCCGGCCTGTGCCTGCCTTCTTTCTATTAGGGAGTCAGTAAGTAATCCTGCTGTGGAACCCACTTTATTGGAAAGTTCCTGAACTCCCAAAGTTATCTAATACAACTCAGGGTGGGCATTTTCCTCGCTGTAACAGCCCACCTGCCCCCGTCCTCCCATTTTCTACCTCTCTAATTCACCAGGAGGCTCAGACCGGAATAGGTCTCTGCCCCAACGAGCCTGGCCTTTGGCAGAGGTGAGCCATTGCAGCTGTGGTCTGGCCTTAAGCCCATCAGTCCACAGAGAAACCATCAGTAACAGCAGAGACCTCGGTGCCTGCCAGTGGGTGGAATCAGGAACCTGCCTTGGCTCAGCTGGCATCAGTTATCTTCACAAAATGCCCAAAGCCGTGTGCTGACAGACCTCATTGCTTGCTGAAATACAGCAATATTAAAATTCCACAGGGGAACTCCACAGTGCCTCCTAGAATATAGCAATAGTGAAAGTTGAATAAATAAGTGAAAATAAGGCCGAGTGTAGTGGGTCACACCTGTAATCCCAGCACTTTGGGAGGCTGAGGTGGGCGGATCACTTGAGGTCAGGAGTTCAAGACTAGCCTGGGCAACATGGTGAGACCCTGTCTCTACTAAAAACAAAACAACAAAACAAAACAAAACAAAAAACCGGGAGAGTGGAGGGCTAGGGGAGGGATAGCATTAGGAGAAATACCTAATGTAGATGACCGGTTGATGGGTGCAGCAAACCACCATGGCACATGTATACCTATGTAACAAACCTGCACGTTCTGTACATGTATCCCAGAACTTAAAAGTATAATAAATACACATATATTTTTAAAAAGTAGCTGGGCACAGTGGCGCACACCTGTAGTCCCAGCTGCGGAGAGGCTGAGGCACAAGAATCGCTTGAACCCGGGAGGCAGAGGTTGCAGTGAGCCAAGATCACACCAGCCGGGTGCAGTGGCTCACGCCTGTAATCCCAGCACTTTGGGAGGCCGAGGCAGGCGGATCACGAGGTCAGGAGATCGAGACCATCCTGGCCAACAGAGTGAAACCCTGTCTCTACTAAAAATACAAAAATTAGCCGGGCGAGGTGGTGGGCGCCTGTGGTCCCAGCTACTTGGGAGGCTGAGGCAGGAGAATGGCGCGAACCTGGGAGGCGGAGCTTGCAGTGAGCCAAGATCGTGACACTGCACTCCAGCCTGGGCGACAGAGTGAGACTCCATCTCAAAAAAAAAAAAAAATAGATCACACCACCACATTCTAGCCTGGGCGACAAGAGCGAGAGTCTGTCTCAAAAAAGAAAATTGCCTTATAATCCAGAAATTCCACATCTGAAATATCCCCAAAAGCATTGAAAGCAGAGACCCAAAGATATATGTGTATACCACGTTCATAGAAGCTTCTTCAAAATGGCCAAAGGTGGAATCAACCCAAGTGTCCATCAGGATAAACAAAATATGACATATTAATATAATAGAATAAAATTTAGCCTTAAAAACAAGGAAATTCAGGCATCCTCCAACATGGATAAACCTTGAGGATATAAGGCTGGGTGAAATAAGCCAGCCACAAAAGGACAAACAGGTTTGACTCCACTTCTATTAGGTCCTAGAATAGGCAAATTCATACAAAAAGTAGAAAAAAGTAGAATAGTGATTACCAGGGGCTGAGAGGAAGAACGGGAAATTGGGTATGGGGTTTTCACTTTGCAAGATGAAAAACTTCTGCAGGTGAGTAGTGGTGACAGTTGAACAACAATGTGAGTATACTTTAATGCCTCTGAACTTGAAAATGGTTAATATGGTAAATTTTAGGGCTGAGCGTGGTGGCTCCTACCTGTAATCCCAGCACTTTGGGAGGCCGAGGGGGGCGGATCACTTGAGGTCAGGAGTTTGCGACCACCTTGGCCAACTTGGCGTAACCCCGTCTCTACTAAAAATACAAAATTAGCCGGGTATGGTGGCAAGCGCCTGTAATCCCAGCTACTCTGGAGGCTGAGGCAGGAAAATCGCTTGAACCCAGGAGGCAGAGGCTGCAGTGAGCCAAGATCATGCCACTGCACTCCAACCTGTGCAACAGAGTGAGACCCTGTCTCAAAAAAAAAAGGGTAAATTTTACATCTATTTTGCTACAATAAAAAGATTTAAAAAAAAAAAAAAAGCAAAAGGGCTCAAAAGGTGGACACATGGAAAAACCTCCATCCCACACAGGTCCCCTGCCCTCTGACAATTAAGACTGCTGACCTTTTTTGTTTTTTTTTTGAGACGGAGTCCTGTTCTGTCACCCAGGCTGGAGTGCAATGGCACAGTCTCGGCTCACTGCAACCTCTGCCTCCCGAGTTCAAGCGATTCTCCTGCCTCAGGTTCCAAAGTAGCTGGGACTACAGGCGCATGCCACCGTACCCGGCTAATTTTTGTATTTTTAGTAAAGATGAGGTTTCACTATATTGGTCAGGCTGATCTAGAATCCTGACCTTGTGATCCGTCCGCATTGGCATCCCAAAGTGCTGGGATTACAGGCGTGAGCCACCACGCCTGGCCAGGACTGCTAACCTTTTAAGCATATCCTTCTAGAACATTCTAAGCATATACAAGGAGGAGAGTATATCATATTCCCCTCCATTTCCCCCTGTACATTGTAGTACCCATTCATACTGCTCTATACCCTCTGGTTTCATTTATTGAGGTATCTTAAAGAATGTTCCGGGGGGAAAAAAAAAAAGAATGTTCTGGAACAACAGAAATCAGACTATGGATGGACAGGATTTCCGCAGCGCCGAGGTGGAAATGGCAGATCAGTGAAAGCTGACTGAGGCAAGGCATATGTGTGGAACGCTGGGAGGTTGAAATAAAATTGGGAGAGACACTTTCACATCCCCTGGGAATGAAAGAAACTATTTTTGGGGCAGTGAGAAGACTTTAAAAAAAAAAAATTAGAGTTCTTATGCGGGTGCATGACTTCTCGGTTTGGTCATGGGAGTGGGGCTACCAGAGGGAAAAGAGACTGATCAATCAGGTTGGGACTTGGGGTGAGGTGGGGCGAGGACAGCAGTACAGAGGAAAAAGTATACACCTCT
This sequence comes from Pan troglodytes, assembly GCF_028858775.2. NCBI lineage: Eukaryota > Metazoa > Chordata > Mammalia > Primates > Hominidae > Pan > Pan troglodytes. The sequence continues at coordinate 13,806,697 of NC_072418.2, read as the reverse complement.
TACGTTAGACTTTATATTTATCTCTCGAGCAGGTCATTATTTGAATCATTAAATTAAACTTTCTTTCTTTTTTTTTTTTTTTTGAGACAAGAGTCTTACTCTGTCACCCAGTGGCGCAATCTCAGTTCACTGCAACTTCCATCTCCCAGGTTGAAGCGATTCTCCTGCCTCAGCCTTCCGAGTAGCTGGGACTACACCCGGCTGCTTTTTGTATTTTTAGTAGAGACGGGGTTTCACCATGTTTGTTGGCCAGGCTGGTCTTGAACTCCTGACCTCAAGTGATCTACCCACCTCGGCCTCCCAAAGTGCTGGGATTACAGGCGTGAGCCACTGTGCCCGAATTTTTTAATGTTTTTTTTTGTTGTTGTTGCTGTTGTTGTTTTTTTTTTTTGAGACGGAGTCTTGCTCTGTTGCCAGGCTGGAGTGCAGTGGCACAATCTCCGCTCACTGCAACCTCTGACTCCCTGGTTCAAGTGATTCTCCTGCCTCAGCCTCCGGAGTAGCTGGGATTACAGGTATACGCCACCACGCCCAGCTAATTTTTGTGTTTTCAGTAGAGACGGGGTTTCATCATGTTGGCCAGGATGGCCTCGATCTCCTGACCTCGTGGTCTGCCCACCCCGGCCTCCCAAAGTGCTGGGATTACAGGCATGAGCCACTGAGTCCGGCCTTTTTTTTTTTATTATTATTTTTTTGAGGCAGCCTCTTTCTCTGTCACCCAGGCTGGAGTGTAGTAGTTCAATCGTAGCTCATTGCAGCCTCAACCTCCTGGGCTCAAGAGATCCTCCTGCTTCAGCCTCCAAAAAAGCTAAAACTAGAGGCATACACCACCATATCTACCTAATTTTTAAATTTTTTGTAGAGACAGGGTCTCACTATGTGGCCCAGACTGGTCTTGAACTCCTGGATTCAAGCAATCCTCCTGCCTGGGTGTTCCAAAGTCCTGGGATTATAGGCGTGAGCCAACATACCCAGCCGTAAAAATTTCATTCATGAAGTGTCCTTGTCTTCTCATCATTTATGAATTGTATCTGTGTGAAACACATTGTTCACAGACTACTCCTAGTTAGATTTCACGAATGATTTCTGGAAATATCTAGAACGATCTGGAAGAGTCTGGAAAGCTTTGGAGGGATGGGAAGTCTGGCCAAAATTAGGAAGAGTCAGATTTCCATCTTGATTACGTTGCTTCTGTGACCTTCCTCAGACGAATCATTTCTTTCTGGGTCTTCTATTTACTCTTCATTCAAGCAACTTTTCTTGGCCAGGTGCAGGGGTTCACACCTGTAATCCCAGCACTCTGGGAGGCCGAGGCAGGTGGATCACGTGAGGTCAGGAGTTTGAGACCAGCCTGGCCAACATGGTGAAACCGCATCTCTACTAAAAATACAAAAATTAGCCAGGTGTGGTGGCGGGCGCGTATAATCCTAGCTACTTAGAAGGCTGAGGCAGGAGAATCACTTGAACCCGGGAGGCAGAGCTTGCAGCTTTTTTTTTTTTTCTTGCGATGGAGTCTCACTCTGTTGCCCAGGCTAGAGTGCAGTGGCGCGATCTCAGCTCACTGCAAGCTCCACCTCCCGGGTTGAAGCGATTCTCCTGCCTCAGCCTCCAGAGTAGCTGGGATTACAGGCATGCAGCATCATGCCCGGCTAATTTTTGTATTTTTAGTAGAGACGGGGTTTCACCATGTTGGCCAGGCTGGTCTCGAATCCCTGACCTCGTGATCTGCCCGCCTCATCTTCCCAGTGTTGGGATTACAGGTGTGAGCCACCATGCCCGGCCATATTTTTATTTTTATTTATTTTTATTTATCTGCTTTTGGGACAGAGTCTTGTTCTGCAGTCCAGGCTAGAGTGCAGTGGCGCAATCTCGGCTCACTGCAACCTCTGCCTCCAGGGTTCAAGCAATTCTCCTTCCTCAGCCTCCCGAGTAGCTGGGATTACAGGTGCCCGCCACCATGCCCAGCTAATTTTTGTGTTTTTAGTAGAGACAGGGTTTCATCATATTGGTCAGGCTGGTCTAGAACGCCGGACCTCAGGTGGTCTGCCCACCTCAGCCCCCCAAAGTGTTGGGATTACAGGCGTGAGCCACTGCGCCCAGCCAGATTCTGCTTTTATTTTAGCTGACATACCCTGATGGTTCCAAAGGCCAAGGTCAGGTGTTTGTTGACCACAATCTAATCTTGGTCTACAAAGGCCTGGGCTGCAAGGTCTTCCATTTCCCAGTGGTGGGCAGATCCGTTGCAGTTGCTGGGGAACAGACTCGCCATTATCTGGCATGTGCGTAACTGTGGAAGAACCAAGATAGAAGGAAGGACATTGGCAGCAGCCAAGATGGGCCAGAGTCCTGTAATCCCAGCACTTTGGGAGGCTGAGGCGGAAGGATCACGGGGTCAGGAGTTTGAGGCTAGCCTGACCAATGTGGTGAAACCCCGTCTCTACTAAAAATACAAAAATCAGCCGGGCGTGGTCACAGGCACCTGTAATCCCGGATACTCAGGAGGCTGAGGCAGGAGAATCGCTTGAACCCGGAAGGTGGAGGTTGCAGTGAGCCGAGATCGCACCATCGCACTCTAGCCTGGGTGACAGAGACTCTGTCTCAAAAAAAAAAAAAAGAGGCTGGGCGCGGTGGCTCACGCCTGTAATCCCAGCACTTTGGGAGGCCGAGGCAGGCGGATCACAAGGTCAGGAGATCTAGACCATCCTGGCTAACAGGGTGAAACCCCATCTCTACTAAAAAATACAAGAAATTAGCCGGGTGTGGTGGCGGGCGCCTGTAGTCCCAGCTGCTCGGGAGGCTGAGGCGGGGGAATGGCGTGAACTCAGGAGGCAGAGCTTGCAGTGAGCCGAGATCACACCACTGCGTTCCAGTCTGGGCGACAGAGCGAGACTCTGTCTCAAAAAAAATAAAAATAAAAATATAAAAGAGGGGCCAGAGTCCAGGACTCCAACCTGGCTGAGACTGAACTTCAACTACCCAAGTAGCAAGTGGCTACAACGTTTAAAATTGCACAGCCCCAGGTTCTGATCTGAAGATGGGAGTGGGGGCGTGGGGGCGGTGGTGGGGGCAGTGGGTGGGGGAAGGGTGTCTTATATGTTGCACTTCATTGCACGGATGTCGTATTGGCCGGGCACAGTGGCTCATTCCTGTAATCCCAGCACTTCGGGAGACCGAGACAGGAAGATCACTTGAAGCCAGGAGTTCAATACCAGCCTGGCCAACGTGGTGAAACCCCGTCTCTACTAAAAATACAAAATTTAGCCAGGTGTGGTGATGGTTACCTGTAATCCCAGCTACTCAGGAGGCTGAGGCAGGAGAATTGCTTGATCCTGGGAGGCAGAGGTTGCAGTGAGCCAAGATTGCGCCACTGCACTCCAGCCTAGGTGACAGAGTAAGACTCCGTGTCAAAAAAAATAAGAATGTCATATGTATGGATTACCTGTGTGATTAAGAGGAGAAAGGTGGGCCGCGCCTGTAATCCCAGCACTTTGGAAGGCCAAAGTGGATCATTTGAGGTCAGGAGTTCGAGACCAGCCTGGGCAACATGGTGAAACCCCGCCTCTACTAAAAATACAAAAAAATTAGCCGAGATCACGCCATTGCACTCCAGCCTGAGCAACAAGAGCGAAATTTTGTCTCATAAATAAATAAAGAGGAGAAAAGTGAAATAAGCCAGTCACTGAAGTGGAGACACTGTAGGATTCGACTTATAGGCGGTCCCCAGAGTAACAGATTCACAGAAAGCAGATTCACAGAGTAGAACCTGGAGTAGAATTCTGGTTTGACCGTGATTAGGGAATGGGGCTGTGGGCTGGCTCTTACACTCGAGCATGTGTTGAGACTTGCCTGGTTTGAAATTCCCCTAGCGCCAGAATAAAATGGGGGGTGCCAGGGGCTGGGGAGGTGGAATGGGGAGTGAGTGTTTCACGGGGACATAGTTACATTTGGGAAGATGAGAAAGGTGCAGATGGCTGGGCGCAGTGGCTCACGGCTGTAATCTCAGCAGTTTGGAGCAGACCACTTGAGGCCAGGAGTTCAAGATCAGCCTGGCCAATATGGTGAAACACCGTCTCTACTAAAAATGCGAAATAATTAGCAGGGCATGGTGATGTGTGTCTGTAATCCCAGCTACTGGGGAGACTGAGGCAGGAGAATAGCTCGAACCTGGAAGGCAGAGGTTGCAGTGAGCCAAGATCGCACCACTGCACTCTAGTCTGGGCGAGAGAGTAAGACCCTGTCTCAAAACAAACAAACAAACAAAAAGAGAAAGCTGGAGATGGACGGGGGCTGATGGTTGCACAACAACGTGAATGTGCTTAATGCTGCTGAACTGTGCACTTAAAAATGGTTAAGAGGGCCGGGCACGGTGGCTCATGCCTGTAATTCCAGCACTTTGGGAGGCTGAGGCAGGTGGATCACTTGAGGTCAGGAGTTCGAGACCAGCCTGACCAACATGGTGAAACCCCATCTCTACTAAAAATACAAAAATTGGCTGCGCATGGTGGCTCACGCCTCTAATCCCAGCACTTTGAGAGGCCGAGGTGGGTGGATCACTAAGTCAGGAGTTTGAGACCAGCCTGGCCAACGTGGTGAAACTCTGTCTCTACTAAAAATAAAAAAATTAGCTGGGCTTGGTGGCGGGCGCCTGTAATCCCAGATACTCGGGAGGCTGAGGCAGGAGGATCGCTTGAACCCGGGAGGTGGAGGTTGCAGTGAGCCGAGATCACGCCACTGCCGCCTGGGTGACAGAGCAAGACTCCGTCTCAAAAAAAAAAAAAAAAATTAACCAGGTGTGGTGGCACACGCCTGTAGTCCCAGCTACCTGGAAGGCCAAGGCAGGAGGATTGCTTGAACCCAGAAGGTTGAGAGTGTACTGAGCTGTGATCGTGCCACTGCCCTCCAGCCTGGGCAACAGAGCAAGACCCTGTCTAAAAAATAATAATACTAATACAAAAAGAAAACCAAAAAAAAAGAAAGAAAGGGAGGAAGGAGGAAGGAAAGAAAGGAGAAAAGAAAGGGGGCAGGAAGGGAGGAAAGAAGGACAGACAGATGGAAAGAGAAAGAAAAGAAAAGATTGTTTAAAACCCCTCCAAACCATCTGGCTAACCTTGGCTCCCAGCTTCTCTGCGTCAGCAATGACGAACTCTGGCCCTCCGGCTCAATGTCAAGGGCGCCACAGCCTCATGCATCTGTCTTGCCAGCCGACCTAACTCTGTTCCCCAGAACCCATAGGAATCCAGGGAGAAAAAGCCGGTGAGAAACCCCTGCAGGGGCCCCAAGACCTGTGTCTGTGTCTGCTCTTCTCCATCTGCATCTTAGTTCACAAGGCGACCCCATCGCCCTGCCTGGAAATGGGGCTCTGTCCTCGGTTGAATTGGTTAGAACTTGTGGTCTTAGGTCAAGGAGGAGACATCATCCCTGTCTCAACGTGCGCTGGACAGGGCTAGGAGCCTGCCACACGAGCACTCTCCTTTTCTTTCCTTTTTAAATTAAAAAAACCTTTTTTTTTTTTTTGAGACAGTTTTGCTGTGTCCCCCAGGCTAGAGTGCAGTGGCGTGATCTCAGCTCACTGCAAGCTCCGCCTCCCAGGTTCATGCCATTCTCCTGCCTCAGCCTCCCGAGTAGCTGGGACTACAGGTGCCCACCACCATGCCTGGCTAAATTTTTGTATTTTTAGTAGAGCCAGGGTTTCACCGTGTTAGCCAGGATGCTCTCAATCACCTGACCTCGTGATCCACCCGCCTCGGCCTCCCAAAATGCTGGGATTACAGGCGTGAGCCACCGCACCTGGCAAAAAAATCTGTTTTTCATGTGTGTTTGGAGACAGGGTCTCACTCTCTCACCCAGGCTGGAGTGCAGTGGTGCAATCATGGCTCGCTGCAGCCTGGACCTCCCTGGGCTCAGGTGATCCTCCCAACTCAGCCTCCCCAGTAGCTGGGATTACAGAAGTGTGCCATGACACCTGGCTAATTTTGTACTTTTAGTAGAGATGGGGTTTCACCATGGTGGTCAGGCTGGTCTCGAACTCCTGACCTCGTGATCAGCCACCTCAGCCTCCCAAAGTGTTGGGATTGCAAGCGTGATCCCCCCTGCCTGGCCCATCTTAACCACTTTTTTTTTTTTTTTAGACGGAGTCTCACTCTGTCGCCCAGGCTGGAGTGCAGTGGCATGATCTCAGCTCACTGCAAGCTCTGCCTCCCGTGTTCACGCCATTCTCCTGCCTCCGCCTCCCAAGTAGCTGGGACTACAGGTGCCTGCCACCACGCCTGGCTAATTTTTTGTATTTTTTAGTAGAGATGGGGTTTCACTGTGTTAGCCAGGATGGTCTCGATCTCCTGATCTCATGATCCACCTGCCTCGGCCTCCCAAAGTGCTGGGATTACAGGTGTGAGCCACCGCGCCCGGCCCATCCTAACCACTTGTAACTGCACAGTTCAGAGGCATTAAGCGCATTCACACAGCTGTGCAACCACCACTACCACCATCCATCTCCAGAACATTCTCAACTTCCCAAACTGAAACTCTGGCCACACCCCCTCCCAGCCCGTGGCACACACCATTCTACAATTCTAGGGACCTCTTATGAATGAGATCAGGCAGTATTTGTCCTTTCGTGTCTGGCTTATTTCACTGAGCATAACATCTGTGTTGGAGCCTGTGTCAGAACTTCCTTCCTTCCTTCTTTTTTTTTTTTTTTTTTTTAAGACAAGAGTCTCGCTCTGTCACCCAGGCTGGAGTGCAGTGACGCAATCTTGGCTCTCTGCAGCCTCTGCCTCCCGGGTTCCAGCGATTCTCCTGCCTCAGTCTCCCGTGTAACCTGGCTTACAGGCGTGTGCCACCACACTCGGCTAATTTTTTTGTATTTTTAGTAGAGACGGGATTTCACCATGTTGGCCAGGCTGGTCTTGAACTCCTGACCTCAGGTGAACCCCCGCCCCCGCCCCGCCTCAGCCTCCCAAAGTGCTGGGATTACAGGCATAAGCCACTATGCTCAGCGAGAATTTCCTTCCTTTTAAAAGCCAAATAATGTTCCATTGAATGGATACACCATCTTTTGTTTACCTGTTCTTCCATCCACGGACTCTTGGGTTGATTCAACCTTTTGGCTGTGATGAATAACGCTGCTATGAACATGGACATGCAAATAATCTCTTTGAGCTCCTGCTTTTTTTTTTTTTTTTTCTGAGACGGAGTTTCTTTCTGTTGCCCAGGCTGGAGTTCAGTCGCGTGATTTCCACTCACTGCAACCTCCGCCTCCCGGGGTTCAAGCGATTCTCCTGCCTCAGCCTCAGTAGCTGGGACTACAGGTGTGTGCCACAACTCCCAGCTAATTTTTGTATTTTTAGTAGAGACAGGGTTTCACCATGTTGGCCAGGCTGGACTTGAACTACTCCTGGCCTCAAGTGATCTGCCTGCCTCGGCCTCCCCAAATGCTGCCATTATAGGCGTGAGGTACTGCGCCTGACCATCCTGCTTTCAATTATTTTGGTGATATACCCAAAAGGGGAACTGCTTGGGTGCTATGGTAATTCCACTTATTTGCTGGAGGGGGAACCACCATACAGTTTTTAGTTTTTTGTTTTTGAAATGGAGTCCCACTCTGTCACCCAGGCTGGAGTGCAGTGGCGCGGTCTCGGCTCACTGCAAGCTCTGCCTTCCGGGTTCACGTCATTCTCCTGCCTCAGCCTCCTGAGTAGCTGGGACTACAGGCGCCCGCCACACGCCCGACTAATTTTTTGTATTTTTAGTAGAGATGGGGTTTCACCGTGTTAGGATGCTCTCAATCTCCTGACCTCGTGATCCGCCCGCCTCGGCCTCCCCAAGTGCTGGAATTACAGGCGTGAGCCACCGCGCCCGGCCTATTTTTGTATTTTTAGTAGAGATGGGGTTTCGCCTGTTGGCCAGGCTGGTCTCAAACTCCTGACCTCAAGTGATCCGCCCTCTGTGGCCACCCAAAGTGTTGGGATTACAGGTGTGAGCCACCACTCACCACCCCCGGGCAATCCTACTGATTTAAGTGGGTTGGTGTAACTGATTGCAATTCTGACATACAGGCTTCAAGGAAAAAGTGCCACCTGCCCTTACGGGGCCTTCTGAGAGAGTATTTTACCTTAACTTTGATTTTGTGGACAGCCGTTTAGAATCACAATGAGCAGAAACCCTACCTCTGTCTTTTACTGTGTGACCTTGGGCAAGTTATTTTTCTTTTCTTTTTTTTTTTTTTTTTGAGATGGAGTCTCGCTCTGTTGCCAGGTTGGAGTGCAGTGGCTCTCGATCTCGGCTCACCACAACTTCCACCTCCCAGGTTCAAGGGATTCTCCTGCCTCATCCTCCTGAATAGCTGGGACTACAGGTGCTCACCACCATGCCCTGGTAATTTTTGTATTTTTAGTAGAGACGGGGTTTCACTGTTGGCCAGGCTATTCTCGAACTCCCGACCTCATGATCTGCCCGCCTTGGCCTCTCAATGTGCTGGGATTCCAGATGTGAGCCACCGCACCTGGCTTTCCTTTTTCTTTTTTAAAGGTTAAAGTAGGTTTCTTGTGGTCTGTTCAATAAAAGAACATAGTTTATGATCCATTTCAGTGATGCTGGTGTTTTTTTGTTCGTTTGTTTTGTTTTGTTTTTGAGACGGATTTAGCTCTTGTTGCCCAGGCTGGATGGCGCAATCTCATCTCACTGCAACCTCCGCCTCCCAGATTCAAGCGATTCTCCTGCCTCAGCCTCCTAAGTAGCTGAGACTACAGGTGCCTGCCACCACACCTGGCTAATTTTTGTATTTTTAGTAGAGACAGGGTTTCACTGTGTTAGCCAGGATGGTCTCGATCTCCTGACCTCAGGTGATCCACCTGCCTTGGCCTCCCAAAGTGTTGGAATTACAGGCGTGAGCCACTGAGCCTGGCCAAAATTTCAGTCTTTTTAATGGCAGTGTAGTACTACATTGTGTATATACACCACATTTTCTTTATTCATTCAAACATTGATGGGCACTTAGGTTGATTCCATATTTTGGCTATTGTGAACAGTATGCTAATAAATAGGACAGCATCTTTTTGTTTGTTTGTTTGTTTTTTGTTTTTTTTCCTGAAACAGAGTCTTGTTCTGTCGCCCAGGCTGGAGTGCAGTGGTGCAATCTTGGCTCACTGCAACCTCTGCCTCTTGGGTTCAAGCAATTCTTCTGCCTCAGCCTCCCGAATAGCTGGGATTACAGGTGTGTGCCACCATGACCACCTAAGTTGTGAATTTCTTTTGTAAAGGTAAGGTCTCATTTTATTGCTCAGGCTGGTCTCAAACTCCTGGGCTCAGGTAATCCTTCTTGCTCAGCCTCCCAATGTGCTGGGATTACAGGTTTGAGCCACCACACCCGGCTTTTTTTTCCCCCTTTCTTCTTCTTCTTCTTTTTTTTTTTTTTTTCTGAGATGGAGTCTTGCTCTGTCCCCAGGCTGGAGTGCAGAGGCGCAATCTTGGCTCACTGCAACCTCTGCCTCCCAGGTTCAAGCAATTCTCCTGCCTCAGCCTCCCAAGTAAGTGGGATTACAGTAGCCTGCCACCATGCCTGGCTAATTTTTGTATTTTTAGTAGAGATGGAGTTTCACCATGTTGGCCAGGATGGTCTTGATCTCTTGACCTCGTGATCCGCCCGCCCTGGCCTCCCAAAGTGCTGGGGTTACAGGCTTGAACCACTGCGCCCTTCTTTTAAAAATAAAGACAGGAGGCTGGGCGCAGTGGCTCACGCCTGTAATCACAGCACTTTGGGAGGCTGAGACGGGCGGATCATGAGATCAGGAGATCGAGACCATCCTGGCTAACACGGTGAAACCCCGTCTCTACAAAATCACAAAAAAATTAGCCAGGCATGGTGGTGGGCGCCTGTAATCCCAGCTACTCAGGAGGCTGAGGCAGGAGAATGGCGTGAACCCGGCAGGTGGAGCTTGCAGTGAGTCGAGATTGCACCACTGAACTCCAGCCCGGGTGACAGAGTGAGACTCCGTCTCAAGAAAATAAATAAATAAATAAAGACAGGACTCTCACTATGTTCCCCAAGGGGGTCTCAAACTCCTGACCTGAAGCGATCCTCCCGCCATGGCCTCTGAAACTGATTACAGGTGTGAGCCACTGTGCCCAGCCTGAACAGTTTTTCTGATGCACTCGTGTTTCTTCTTTGCAGTTCTTTTTTGGGGCCTCTAAAGAAATGAGAGGCCGGGCGCAGTGGCTCATGCCTGTAATCCCAGCACTTTGGGAAGCCGAGGTGGGTGGCACGAGGTCAGGAGTTTGAGACCAGCCTGGCCAACATGGCAAAGCCCTGCCTCTACTAAAAATACAAAAATTAGCTGGGCGTGGTGGCGGGTGCCTATAATCCCAACTACTTGGGAGGCTGAGGCAGGAGAATCACTTGATCCTGGGGGGAAAAGTTGCAGTGAGCTGAGATTGCGTCACTTCATTCCAGCCTGGGCAAAAGAGCAAAACTCTGTCTCAAAATATATATATATATATATACAAAAATAAAAAATAAAAATAAAAAATAAAATGGCCAGGTGACCTCACCATCTTGGGGAATCTCTTAACGCCACCCTTCCCTCCCCCACTGCCAAGGGTAACAGCAGCAGTTCAGGCTGTTTTGTGTTTGGGGTGGGTCCTGACACAGCTTTCTCTAGATGTGATGTACAAGTGACATGGTCCAGAACACATATGCAGGATCCAGTGTGTGTCCATCTTGCTGGACATTTGCTTCACTCTGCAGCCTGCTGTTCTATCCTCAACAATGTTCTCAAGATCCTTCCATGTTTAATTAGATCCCTGTCAGTTAAAAAATTATTTTATGATGTTCCAGTACTGTTGCTGCCTAACAGCTTAGTGGCTTAAAACAATGTGTTTATTAGCTCTTGTGGTTTCTATGGGTCAGGAATGTGGGAAGGGCTCAGCTCGGCGGTACGGGCTCAGGGTCTCTGATGCAGCTGGTGACAGCTGAGGGCTGGGGCAGCCATTACTTTCTCTTCCCGTGGTCTTGGTGGCCTTATAGCATGGGCTTGGTTGGGCCTCCTCACAAAATGGCAGGCTCCAGGAAGTCAGGCTGTTACATGGCAGCTGGTGATTCAAGAGTGAGTGAGCAAGCAAGGTGGAAGCTGTGCTTTCTGTGACCTACTCTTAGTAGTTACATGATGTCACTTCCATTGAACTCTGTTGGTTACCAGTGAGTCCCAAGTACACTCAAACTCCAGGGAAGGAAAAGGAGACTCCATGACTTGATGGAAGCAAGACTCTAGGAGAGGCCGGGCATGGTGGCTCACGCCTGTAATCCCAGCACTTTGGGAGGATGGGGCAGGCGGATCACCTGAGGTCAGGAGTTTGACACCAGCCTGGCCAACATGGCAAAACCACGTCTCTACTGAAAATCCAAAAATTATCTGGGCGTGGGTGCGCGCCTGTCGTCCCAGCTACTCGGGAGGCTATGGTGCCACTGTACTCCAGCTGCGCAACAGGGCGAGACTCTGTCTCAAAACAAAACAAAAAGAATCTAGGAGAGCCAGCCTAGATGGCTGGATGGGAAAGCGCGTGACCCCCTGCCACATATGATGTCCGATATTATTCTTCCCACCCCCTCCTAGTCCAGGCCATGTCAGGTCCCATCATGCCCTGACCAGCCAACATTTCAGCTTTAAGGTCCTGCTCACTCCTGTCTTGTGGCAGCCTCTCCTGACTCCTGGGGACACACTGACCTGCCCGCCATTGCTTAGTCCACCACCTGGTTCCAGGCGCCATTTCAACTTTCAGGTCTCAGGGTCCTTGCTCCAGACCCCAGAGCAGGTGGCAGCCCCTGAGGAGTCTCATGTCCCCCAAACCCGAGCTCAGATCTGTGTAGCCTTAGGCCACTGGCTCAACCTCCCCGAGCTCCACTTGTGTCATCTGGCAAACAGGAATGAAGTCCCCCAGCCCTTGGGGTTGTTGGGAGAAGGACACTGGCCAGCGGGACTGAGAGACAGAGGAAAGGCCTGCGAGAGGGGCAGGTGTGGAGAGCAAAGGTCAGGAAGGGCAGCAGCCAGCCAGCAGCTGTCACCAGGTCACACGGGTGAAGGCCCCTGGCTTGGGGCCACTGCCATATGGGGACCAAGCTGGTTCCAGGCCCTCAGGCCAAAGCCGATGTCTGAGACCTGAGTCAGACAGGCCTGCAGCCCGGATCACTCATCTGCACCACAGCTAACATGTCCCCGTGTCCCCATGACATGGGTTTTGCACAGGTGGACGCTCAAAGTTATTTCTGTAGGCTCCCCTCATTTTTTTTCTTAAAAAATTTTCCTTAAAAAAAATTTTTTTTTTGAGACAGGGTGCGGTGGTGGGATCACAGCTCACTGCAGCCTCGAACTCCTGGGCTCAAGTGATCCTCCTGCCTCAGCCTCCCAAGTAGCTACGACTACAGATGTGTACCACTGTGCCTGGCTAATTTAATTTTTTAATTTTTGTTGAGATGGGGGGGTCTCTATGTCGTCTAGGATGGTCTCAAACTCCTGGCCTCAAGCAATCTTCACGATCTTCCTGCCTTAGCCTCCCAAAGTGCTGGGATTATGGATATGGGCCAACACGCCCAGACTAAGGCACTTATTTTTAAATTGGCCTCATCCTGAAAACCATGAAATCATAGGTTTGGTGAGTTGGTTTTCCATAAACGTTAAAATAAATTCTGGCTGGGAGTGGTGGCTCACATCTGTAATCCCAGCACTGTGGGAGGCCAACGTGGACAGATTGCTTGAGCCCAGGGGTTTGAGACCAGCCTGGGCAACATGGCAAAATCCTGTCTCTACTAAAAATACAAAAAAATTAGCCGGATATGATGGTGTACACCTGTAATCCCAGCTACTCAAAAGGCTGAGGTGGCAGAATTGCTTGAGCCCAGGAGGCGGAGATTGCAGTGAGCAGAGATCATGTCACTATACTCCAGCCTGGGTGACAGAGCAAGACCCTGTCTCAAAAATAAATAAATAAAAAATAAATAAATTATAATCTATTAAAATAAAGCCAAAGCTATTGCAACAAATGAAATGTGGATTTTCCCAAATGGTGGAGTGAGGATCTTGGCAAATCCTCTCCCTAAAAGCAACAATAAAGCTAAACAGAATTGTCCAAAGCAACCATCCCAGGACTGTGAAGATCTGGTCAAAGGCGTTCAGCCAGTGAGGAAATGTTTATTCCAGAAAAAGTACTGAGTGGCAGAGAAGAGCAGCGGGAGGTGATTTTTGCCTGGGGCTGCTCCTGGCCTGGGCCCCCAGCTCCAGCCAGGCCATGAAAATCAGCAGCCTCACTGCTGGAGGGCCTCACTGTTGGAAGCTGCAGGGATCTCGGGAGGAGAGGGCCAAGGTCATCAGCTGGCCTAAGGATGAAACAGATTGGTAAACTAGCCAGAAATGGAAAAGGAGACAGAGACTGCCCCAGCTGGCCCCAGGTATCCCTAGGGGTTTGGGAGGCCACACACAAGCGCGAGACAGCACATATGCCCTGGAGAGAGCCTGATGCACGTCTCCCTGCCCAACAGAGCTGAAGTGCGTGCCCTGATAGGAACCACAGGCAGAAAGCAAAGGTAGGGCCAGCCTGCAGACTGCCCGGGCAGAGGTGCTGACTCAGCATTTGGGCCCGGGCAGAGCCGCTGACTCAGCATATTTGGGCACAAGTTCTGACCAACCACCAACTGACGTCTCAGCTTGGCTGACCCAGGGGTGACTCCTTCTAAATAAAAATGAGAATTGGGCCAGGCGCGGTGGCTCACGCCTGTAATCCCAGCATTTTGGGAGGCAGAGGCGGGCAGATCACTTGAGCCCAGGTGTTCAAGACCACCGTGGGCAACATGGAGAAACCCTGTCACTACAAAAAAAAAAAAAAAAAATTAGCTGGGTGTGGTGGCACAAGCCTGTAGTTCTGGCTACTCGGGAGGCTGAGGTGGGAGGATGGCTTGAGCCCGGGAGGCTGTAGTGAGCTGCACCACTGCAGTCCAGCATCAGTGACAGCGCAAGACCTTGTCTCCGAGTGGAAACATGAAAGAAAGAAAAGAAAAACAACAATTAAGAACAAAACAAGGCCAGGCGCGGTGGCTCACGCCTGTAATCCCAGCACTTTGGGAGGACAAGGTGGGCAGATCACCTGAGGTCAGGAGTTCGAGACCAGCCTGGCCAACATGGTAAAACCCCATCTTTACTAAAAATACAAAAATTAGCCGGGCGCCTGTAATCCCAGCTACTCCAGAGGCTGAGGCAGGGGAATCGCTTGAACCCGGGAGGCGGAGGCTGCAGTCAGCCAAGATCGCACCACTGCACTCCAGCCTGGGTGACAGTGAGAGACTCCATCTCAAAAACATAACAAAATTAAAAACAAATAAATAAAAATACAATGTCTACTTTCTGACAACAAAATCTTGCCAGACATGTGAAGAAACAGGAAAGTGTGACCTACGCTGAGGACAAAAAGGAGTCAACAGAACCTTTCTGTGGAGGAATGGATCCGGATGTTGGACCTAAAGCCTTCAAAGCAGCTACTAAAAATAGGTTCAAGCTGGGCTGGGTGGTGCACGTCTGTGGTCCCAGACACACTGGAGGCTGAAGAGGGAGGATCATCTGAGCTCTGGAAGTTGAGCTATGATCCCACCACTGCACTCCAGCCTGGGCAACAGAGCAATACCATGTCTCAATTAAAAAAAAAAATAGAGCGGCTGAGGCAGGAGGATCACTTGAGCTCAGGAGTTCAGACCACCAGCCTGGGCAACAAAGCGAAACATTATCTCTACAATAATAATAATAATAATAATAATTAGCCAAGTGTGCTGGTGTGCACCTGTGGTCCCAGCTACTCAGGGGGCTGAGGCAGGAGGATCACTTGAGCCCAGGAGGTCAAGGCTGTTGTGAACTGTGATGACACTACTGCACTCTAGCTTGGGTGACAGAGCAAGACCTTGTCTCAATTAAAAACAAACAAAAAAAAGGTTCAAAGAGCTAGAAGAAACCACATCTCAAGAATTAAAGCCAAGTATGATGACAGTGACCCACTAATAATGGCTCTTAATGAACAGACAAAAATGATAAGAATTCAAATTGGTTAGGCACAGTGGCTCACGTCTGTAATCTCAGCACTTTGAAAGGCTGAGGCGGGTGGACTGCTTGAACCCAGGAGCTTGACACCAGCCTGGGCAACATTACAAAACCCTGTCTCCGCCAAAAACAAAAACAAAAACAAAAATTACCTGGGCATGGTGGCGCACCCCTGTAATCCCAGCTACTCAGGAGGCTGAGGCAGCAGAATCACTGGAACCCGGGAGGCTGAGGTTGCAGTGAGCCGAGATCATGCCACTGCACTCCAGCCTGGGTGACAGAGACTTCGTCTCAAAAACAAAACAAAACAAAACAAAAAAACAAAAACTCAAATTATGTTCTGGATTTGAAAGGGAGCAGGCGGCTCCGTCCCTTCCCTCACTGACCACCTGGGCTCCCATTATGCCCTGAGCTTCCTGCATCATGGCCCTGAGAGCTCTATGTGGCATCTGCCCATTTCTGTGATGGTCTCCCCAACCCAGGCTTGGCCACGGGCAGGGAACGGATGGAGCTGCCTGCTCCCTGCACTGTAGGTCTCAGCTGAACAAATGCTGGAGACCTGCAGTGGCAAAGGCCACATGTGTGACCAGACAAGTCCTCTTCCCCTGCCGGGGCCTCAGTATCCTCCTCTGTGAAACGGGCCCCATGGGTTCTGGTGCCAGGAGAAGGACAGGAACCTGGACATGAGGTGGCCCCCGCCACTCCTGCGGGCAGAAACGGTGGGAGCCAGGCACAAGTCCACCTGCAGGCAAGGCTGTGCATTTTGTTGTTGGTTTAATTTATTACTGTTTGACATCCAGTGACACTGACATACCCTCGCCGGGCCCCCGGCGAGTCTGACCTGTCCAATAAAATACAGTACGAGGAGTGGACGGTGACGCACATGCATCCACACTTAACTACAGTGACTCCAAACTGCGGCGCAACAGTACTGCCAGCAACGGAAAAGAAAAACAGGTATCGTGTGTTCCCCAATTCGGAATTCTCTCTCTCTCTCTTTAAGACAGTTAATGCTGTTACAGATGCTACTGATGCCAGGACAGGGCCAGTCACAAACAGTCCTACAGCTTCTCTGCTGTATAAATATGGAAGATTCTTTTGTTTATACAGTTTTACTCCAAGTCTGAAACTACGTCTGCTGCTACCCGTTACTGCTAAGGCCTATGCCGTCTCGGCTCTGGAACGAGGGGCTCGGGGTCGAGACTGGAATGTCGGGGCTCAGTCTTCTTCGCTGCCACTTCCTGAGCGGTCCTGGAGAGGGGACAGGAGGAGAGAGTGTGCGTTGGCCACCCCTGCCAGGGCACCTTGCCAGGGACCTGCCAAGCTCTAAATAAACTTGCTCAAGAAAACACTGATGCGGGCCGGGCACGGTGGCTCACGCCTGTAATCCCAGCACTTTGGGAGGCCGAGGCGGGCGGATCACGAGGTCAGGAGATCGAGACCATCCTAGCTAACACGGTGAAACCCCGTCTCTACTAAAAAATACAAAAAGTTAGCCGGGCGTGGTGGCGGGCGCCTGTAGTCCCAGCTACTTGGGAGGCTGAGGCAGGAGAATGGCAGGATCCCGGGGGGCAGAGCTTGCAGTGAGCCGAGATGGCACCATGGCCATGCCCAAACTCCATGTTTCTCTACAGGACGAGTCCCTGTGACCACACTCGGCCCTCTCAGGACCTTCGAGGCTCCATGTGCATCCCTGCTCTGTCCCATGTCACCTGCATGGCCCTTGGCCCCTGAACTACAGCTTCCAAACCATCTTGGTTCTTCCTGACTGTGAAAGATCTTTGCTCTTTCATATATATATATATATATATTTTTTTTTTTTTTTAAAGACAGGGTCTTGCTCTGTTGCCCAGGCTGGAGTGCAGTGGTGCTATCACGGCTCACTGCAGCCTCGACCTCCCAGGCTCAAGTGAGCCTCCTGCCTCAGTTTCCCAAAGTGCTGGGATTACAGTTGTGAGCCACTGGACCTGGCCTCATAAAACCTTTTTAAACAGCCTGGCATGGGCCATAAAGCACCCTGCTCTGGATTAGGCAAGAGAGACAGCATCACAGCCCAGACCCTCCTGCCTGACACAGGGGCCTCCCCTCCCCATGAGGACTTCATGAATGTCCTCAAAGGTCACGTGCGTCTTTCGTCAGACTAATTCCCAGGCACTGAAATTTGCTGCTTCTGTGATGACAAAATGGCATTCGCTGGGCTTCAGCGGGAGCCAGGCCCTTCGGTGGGGGCAGCCCCCTAATCCATGCAGCCTCCTTGCTTTGCATAAGAGGAAACTGAAGCTTGAGAAGCAAAGTGACCTGCCAGGTCCCACAGCCAGGAAGGGGCAGAGACAGAGGCGAGATTATTTAAAGCCAGCAAGTGGATCTTCTCCGGCGCCCCACTGCCCCCCAAAAACTATCCACTGTGGGCTTGGCGTTTCTGCCCATTCTCTATGCCACTGAGGAGACGGGGCACTGTCTGGTGGGTCCCCAATCCTAGCACCTCCTACCCAACCCTAATCAAGCCCTGGCCTGCCCGGCCTCAGCCCAGGAGCCCTGGTGCCCTGGGACCGCCTGCTGCCTGTCCTGAGACCTCACGTGTCCCCCAGTCCCCAGACACCCACGGGTACTGAGAGCTGGTTCTGGGGTCACACAGGCTTGGCTTTGAGTGGCAGCCCTGCCACATACTGGCTGTGTGACCCGGGGTCAGCCATGGCAGGTCAAGCCTCAGCTTTCCCACCTGCAGCGTGGGGGAGTGGGAGCACCGCCCCACAGGGCTGTCCCATCAGGGCCCTGGGATGCCTCCTGCCACATGCCAGCCCTGCCTGCTCGGGGGCCCGGCCTCACCTCCTCTTGTTCCTCCTCACTGTCGTCATCACTCACGACCGGCTTGGCTCGGGACCCTCGGCTCGGCCGCCGCCGGCCGCCCTTCAGCCGGTCCTGTGCCTTCTCCTTCCGGCCAAGCTTGATCTTCACTTTGACGGACCGAGCTGGAGGGGACCGGGAGGGAAAGACAGCCTTGAGCTCTGGGAATGCAGCACCCCCACAGCAAGGGGCGTCTGGGAGCCGGGAGGGCTGTGAAAAGCTGGGGCCTTGGGGGCTCTCGGGCCAGCGTGAACCCCGGCGTCCTGAACCCCCCCGGGACTCACATTCGGATTCGGAGCCTTCCTCCTCGCCCTCTTCCTCCTCCTCACTCTCCTCGCCTTCACTGTCATCCTCCTTCTCGATTTTCTGCCGCACGCTGGTGAAGACCGACTGCAAGACGATGGAGTCTTCATAGATCTGGGCAGAGACACCAGGGGCTTGAGTGGATGGGCCCGACTGGAGGGCTGCCTGCCCGGCCCTGGCCCCAGCCTCAGCCCCAGCCCTGTGTTGCCCCTGGACAGCTGATCAGTGGCCAATGCGAGCCTCAGTGGGTCGGGGCTTCAGCCCACCCAGGGTGGAAGGCCCTCTCCATAATCTTCCTCCATAGGGGCCCGAGCATCAGACTTCTGAAATGCTCCAGGGTGAAAGGTCAGGCACACTGGTTTGGGAATAGCTGCAGGTGCCTCCCTCCTTCTGCACAATCTCTGAGGTCTGCAATAACATTGGAAATACATGCCCCTTGTTGGAGCCAGCGTCTTTCCCAAACTCATCAAAGGCAAGTCTTTTTTCTGAGAGGAATCAATCCCAAACACACTTAAGAAAGTTTGCCAAGCTGAGGCTGTGTATGTGTCAATTCTATCACAGGAAAGAACAAACCCACAGGATTCCTTTGAAGAGAGTGTGCCCCAGGGAATTTAAAATAAAATTCCAACAGACAGAGGACTCTGAGTCTATTTCTTCTGTTGTGCCTGTCTTTATTTTCTTCGGTAAATACATACTGCTTTTGTAATTGCTAAAATATCCCAAGTTGGAAATTTTTAATTTTTTTTTTTTTTTAAAGACAGGGTATTGTTATGTTGCCCAGGCTGGTCTTGAACTCCTGGCCCCAAGGGATCCTCCCGCCTTGGCCTCCCAAAGTGCTGGGATTACAGGCACGAACCACCACAGCTAGCGGGACTTGTTTTTAACCCATCAATTCAGAAGGGAAGGAGGGGCGGGTTGGTTCAAAGCCCAGCTGTGGGAGTGGCCCATCCCCAACCCCCAGCGGTGCCCTCACCAGGGAGCCCTCCAGGTTGAAGGTCTGTGCGTTCTGGCACAGGAGCATGACGTCCTTCTCTAGGTCGTTGAGGCTGCGGTACTTGTGGTTGCGAATGCGCTCCTGCAGTGGACGGGAGGAGCAGGTCTTACCTCAGGACCCCGCCTCGCCTGCCCGCAGGCCTGGCTGTGTGCTGGGGACCCCACGGGCTAGGATTCCTCGTGCCTATGAGGATGTGGCCGAAGCGCCAGCCTCGGTAACCTGGCTCACTAGGCATGGGAACTGCATGACTGAGGCCCAGCACTAAGTGAGTGGGACCTTGAAGGAACACCCAACACCGACTGCCCACTGACATCCCTCAGGACACCCCCAACCCTTACAAGGAACCCCAAAAGCCCACGACCAGGTCCCTAACCAGGTAGCCCAAGGCACCACCCAGGTGGTTTCCGGTCATTCTGCCCACACACCACAGCTCTCAGATGGGGGTGCCCCTGGGTCAGACTCCCCTCCGGGCACATGCGGGGCGCAGGCACAACGTCAGGGTTACCTTTATCTTCTTGAAGTCCACGGGCTTGCGGATGAGCTCGTAGTACTCGGGCAGCTCCTTTCGTGAGGGCAGCTGGATGAAGACCTCGCTGAGCTGACGTCCACTGCTGCTGCAAGGCAGAACCGGCAGCTACCACCCCCCAGCCCGCCCACCCGGGAGCCCCCACCCCACCTCAGCAGGTTCCCACATTGTTTGAGGATGAGAAATTCCAACTCAGCTCAGGAGCTATTTCTTGCACACGTGCTTTTTTTTTTTTGAGACGGAGTTTCGCTCTTGCTGCCCAGGCTGGAGTGCAATGGTGCGATCTCGGCTCACTGCAACCTCCACCTCCCAGGTTGAGGAGATTCTCCTGCCTCAGCCTTTGGAGTCACTGGGATTTTTTACAGTCGTGCACCATCATGCCAGGCTAATTTTGTATTTTTAGTAGAGACAGGGTTTCTCCATGTTGGTCAGACTGGTCTCAAACTCCCGACCTCAGGTGATCAGCCCGCCTCAGCATCCCAAAGTGCTGGGATTACAGGTGTGAGCCACCATGCCTGGCCTGCACATGTGCTTTCTTGTAGCTTCTGGAACATTTCCCAGAGACAACCACACAAACAGGCCTGTGATACATTTTTTTGTTTTGTTTTTTGTTTTTTTTTGAGACAGAGTCTTGTTCTGTCGCCAGACTGGAGTGCAATGGAATGATCTCGGCTCACTGCAACCTCTGCCTCCTGGGCTCAAGCAATTCTCCTGCCTCAGCCTCCCGAGTAGCTGGGATTACAGATGCCAGCCACCACACCCGGCTAATTTTTGTATTTTTAGTAGAGACAGGGTTTCACCATGTTGGCCAGGATGGTCTCTATCTCTTGACCTCATGATCTGCCTGCCTTGGCCTCCCGAAGTGCTGGGATTAGAGGCAGAAGCCACTGCACCCGGCCTGGGATGCATCTGGATCTCTGCTCTGTCCTCACTGGGGACTGATCTAACCCCCTGCACACCACAGGAAGCGCCCTCGTGCACTTGGCACAGCAGTGGTGATGAGATGCTGCCAGGCCTCGTGCACAGCGCTCCCAGCTCTTACCCATACCTGAGCCTGGCTCAGGAGGACAGGGTGGGTGGGGACAGAAGCTCTGAGAGCTGACCTTGCTCTGACAGAACCCAGCCCGCAGGCTGGGAAAATAAGAACACATGGCAAACGCGCTCTCCTCTCTGCTTTGGCCCGGAGGAAGGGCCTAGCCAGGGAACGGCCCCAAGCAGGGAGCCACCAGGCGGACAAAGCCTAAAAGCGGCCAACGGGGCCTGATGGGAAGGAGGAGCTGAGCTTGGGTCCTGTTAACTCCAGCTGCCTCATCAGCACCGCTTCTTTCCTTATGTTCTTTTCCAGAAAATTCCAGAGGGCAGGGCAGCCCGCCCATGCCACTGGCTGGCCCCACCGTCTGTCTGGGTGTCCTGAGCGCGCCTTGTCTTGTTTCTGTTTACCATGCTGGAAAATGGCAGTGACAACATGGTGGCTTCCCTGTTTCTGTTGCTGGGGTCCTGATGTCACCAAGGGGCAGACGGGCCAGGCCTTTCTCCAGGAAGCTGCTCGTGGGCAGGATCCCGGGAGGCCTCCTGCTTGTTTGGTGTTTGTGTGCATCACGAAGCCCCTGACTCAGCCTCTAACACGAGAGCCTCCTGAGATGCAGACGTTACACACGGGAGCCAGAATCCTGTCCCTGCACCTCCCCTGGCCTTGACAACCGCCATCATCCCATGCTTGCTGGGCCAGCCACACTTTACACACACTAAACTCTGAAGCAGGCACCAGTGCCAGGCCAGCCGTGCTGAGGAGGAAATTGAGGTGGGAGTGAATTTCCTGGCCTGGACACAGCCCACCTTGAGCCTCTGCCTTCCAGGAGTGTCCTTCCCCCACGTGTGCTCATGAAGTACATCTCCCCATCTCCTGCCAGGAGGGGTTTTTGGTCCCGGGTGTGGGACCAGCCGGTCCAACATGGGAGCACATACCCTTCTCAGACTGCATTCCCATCGTGGGCCCTCCCTGGAGGCACAGGCTTCCTTTTTCCTATGAGCGGGCTGGTGGCCGGCTCTGCCACAGGCAACTGTTGGTAAACCCAGTCCACAGGCTCAGAAAATAAGAACACACAGTAGATGCGCTTGCTGCTCAGTGACCCTGGAGAAAGACACGACTCCCCTCTGAGTCGGGAAATGTGTGTCCCATCTGCAGCTCGGGCCTGTACCTCTTCCCTCTCCTAAGCCGGCACATCCTGTTCTCCACTCTATGGAATTTTATAAGCAAAGAGCTCTCCTCTCTCTTCATGATGGCAGCATCCACCCTATACCTGTTACAATAAGGCACAGCAAGAGTTGCGCTTTACACTGTGAAGGAGGACGTGCAGCACAGGCAGGGGCAACAGAAGAACCCCAATGCGATAGTCTCTTCTATGAAAAGCAGCGCGCTTTGCCATTTTCCATTCTATTACATTTTTAAAGATATAGTGGCTCGTGCCTGTAATCCCAGCACTTTGGGAGGCCAAAGTGGGAGGATTGCTTGAGCCCAGGAGTTTGAGACCAGCCTGGGCAACATGGCAAAACCCCATTTCTATTTGATTGGGGGAAAAAAAAGCCAGTTTTGTGATCCATTCAATGCCCTTAGTGGCCAGCAAACAGTGCAGACTCTTGGCTTGAAACGCCCTGCCCTGTGGCCATAGGGGGCTTGCTGCACACTGTGGCCCTTGCCCTGGAGGGCGGCTCCCTATGCAGGGAGCCCAGGAAGTGAGACCCCAGGGCTGTGACAGCAGAAGGCTTTATAATAAGCACCCCACCACCCCAACACCCACCTCCATCAGGCTAATGAGAAACAGCTACAGGCAGCAAAAAAAAACAAGGTGCGGCTGGGCGCAGTGGCTCACGCCTGTAATCCCAGAACTTTGGGAGGCTGAGGTGGGTGGATCACGAAGTCCGGAGTTCAAGACCAGCCTGGCCAAGACAGTGATACCCCATCTCTACTAAAAATACAAAAATTAGCCAGGCATGGTGGCAGGCACCTGCAATCCCAGCTACTTGGGAGGCTGAGGCAGGAGAATCACCTGAACCTGGGTGGCAGAGGTTGCAGTGAGCCGAGATCGCACCACTGCATTCTAGCCTGGGCGACAGAGTGAGACTCTGTCTCAAAAAACAAACAAAAACAAAACACAAAACCAAGGTACAAGAGCACCCCTTTCCAGACCTCTAGGAGAATTACGTTCTGGATGAATCAAGACCACCCAGTTGCCGGTCTGAGGATTCCGCTCTGGTGCAGAGTTCCCCGGAGGTCCTGTCCTCAGGCTTCGCTGCAGCAGGCAGGGTGCTGAGAGCCTCCCTCACCTCTATGTTAAAGAGGGACATGCTGCAGCCTCCCCTCACTTGGAATGAAACCCGGAGTCCTCTGGATAGGCGCCACCACCTTTGATGTCAGTGCCCCTAGCTCCGCTCCCATGCTTGTGTCAAGGCCTACAAAGGGGAGTCCACCCCCATGGGAATGTGGGCTCTGACCTCATCTCAGGGCAAACATCACCTCCTCTGACCCCCACACACACCCAGCCCACACCTCTTAATAGCTGACTTAACACCAATGCATACATCATGCAGTGGTGTGATCTCGGCTCACTGCAACCTCTGCCTCCCGGGTTCAAGCGATTCTCCTGCCTCAGCCTCCAAGTAGCTGGCATTACAGGTGCACCACCACACCTAGCTAATTTTTGTATTGTTAGTAGAGACGGGTTTCACCATGTTGGTCAGGCTGGTCTTGAACTCCTGACCTCCTGATCCACCCACCTTGGCCTCCCAAAAGTGCTGGGATCACAGGCTGAGCCACCGCACCTGGCCCAATGCACAGATCTTAAGCATGAGGCTAAAGATGCGCTCCTGTCAGTCCTTCCCCCAGGGATGATCCTGGGCCGAGGTTGGCTGCTTCTTCAAGTTGATGATGCAGAAACACACAGGGGAGCCCCCAAACCTGGCCTGGCCTCCTGCCTCCTTGCTGTCCCTGTTGCCGAGTGCAGCAGCAGGTCCCGAGGTGGGCACACACCAGCCATGCCCAGTTCCCGCTGCTGGGCATCTGGGCTGTGCGCTCAGGGTTGGACACCAGGAAGCAAGTGTCTGTGGACACTCAGGAACAAGTGTTTAGTTTGCAGTTCTCCTAGCAATTTATCTGGGAGAAGATACTCTAGGTCACAGGGTGGGGAAATGCTCTACTTGGGAGATACTGAGCCAGCGTGAGTGGTGCTTGTCCTTGCAGCCATTCTACAATGTGGCCCTAAACACGTTTCCTTGTTGTGCAGAGAAGCCAAGCACTGTTTCACAGGCTCTTCCAAGCAGCGCTTGTTCCCATCTTTGGCCCATTTCCTTCCCTGGGGAGTCCTTTGCTGGATGCACTACTGCAAACACCTGCTGCAGTCTAGGAATTGTCTGTTTCTTTTCTCTCTTTTTACAGACACGATCTTGTTCTGTTGCCCAGGCTGGAGTGCAGTGGTGCCATCCTAGCTCACTGCAGCCTCCAACTCCTGGGCTCATGAGATCCTACTGCTTCAGCCTCCCAAGTAGCTAGGACTACAGGCACACGCCACAACACCTGGCTAATTTAAAAAATATTTTGTAGAGATGGGGTCTCACTAGGTTGCCCAGGCTGGTCTCAAACTCCTGGGCTCAAGGGATCCTCCCACATCAGCCTCCCAAAGCACTGGAATTACAGGTGTGAGTCACTGCGCTCAGCTCAGTGTAAATATTTGAGGCTTGCTGGGCCTGCCTCTGTTGCAACTGCTCAGTTCTGCCCCTGTTCCATGAAGGGAACCACAGACAACGCAGAAATCGGTGGGCTTTGGCTGCATTCCAACAAAACTTCATTTATCGACACTGAGATTTGAATTTCTTTCTTTCTTTTTTTTTTTTTTGGAGACGGAGTCTCACTCTGTCACCCAGGCTGGAGTGCAGTGGCGCAATCTTGGCTCACTGCAACCTCCACCTCCCGAGTAGCTGGGATTACAGGCACCCACCACCATGCCCGGCTAACTTATGTATTTTGAGTAGAAACAGGGTTTCGCCACGTTGGCCAGGCTGGTCTGGAACTCTTAAGTTCCATCAATCCGCCAGCCTTGGCCTCCCAAAGTGCTGGGATTATAGGCGTGAGCCTAGGTTCCGTTTTTTGTAACTCCTGACCTCAGGTGATCTGCCCACCTCGGCCTCCCAAAGTGCTGGGATTACAGGCGTGAGCCACCGCGCCCGGCCTCCAAGTTCAGTTTTTAAGAAACCCTGATCTCACTCCCCACCAAGAACCCAAGTTTGGAAACCACTTAGTTTGATGCCCTATATCTGGAGGCAAGAACCTGAGCATGGCAAGAGGCAGACGCCAGATGAGAACCCAGGTGTGGCTCCTGTCTCACGTGCCTGTGCTGGTTGCCCCAACACTGCAAGGCGGGGACTGGCCTTTTACACGACGAAATGAGAGCACTGTGACAAAAGGTGTTATACATGGCACCACCCAGAGCATTTCCCAGTGCCAGGGGAAGATGAAAAGGAAAGGCCAGCCCCAGCTCCCCTACGCCGCAGGCAGGTGCAGTCGGTCCTGAGTGCGGGGAGGCCCATGGCCACTGTCTGCAGGGCTGGGGGAGGGCAGCTTGAGGGGCGTTCGCTCTTTTCTGAATTCATCACTACTGGTGTCCCTGTTGTCACTACAGGAGGTCCTGGAATCCTGAGTGGCTCTGAGTCAGAAAATGCCTCAAGTCCTTTCTGAAGAGGCAGAAATCACAGGATCCCGACATTGGGAAGTGAGCAGGCAGGGGCGCCCTCTGGGCTACCAGGAGGAAAGGGTGGGTGTTTGTAGGGGCCGTTGGCTCAGAGAATGTGCTGCTCAGTATGGCCAGGTGGAGGAAGGACGGTGCGGACCCTCCTTCACACCCCCTGGAGCCCCACATGCCAGCCTCTCTTCCTGCTGCTTTTTGAGACAGGGTCTCACTGTGTCACCCAGGCTTGAGTGCAGCGGTGCCCCCAACTCCTGGGCTCACGTGATTTTCCCGCGTTGGCCTCCCAAGTAGCTGGGACTACAGGTGGATATCACACCTGGTTCACCTTTCTATTGTTTGATCTAGCTATTTCCTGACTTTATTTTAAATCTGCCTATTGTTGATGTTTCACAGTCACTCAATCTTGTCTCCTGACCTTATTTCTTTTTTACTTCCTTTTTTTTAAGCTGCTTTGAATCTTCTACTTCATCCCTCCTGTCTATGATCATCTATTTTTATTTATTTATTTTCGAGACGGAGTCTCGCTCTGTTGCCCAGGCTGGAGTGCAGTGGCACAATCTCGGCTCACTGCAACCTCTGCCTCCCGGGTTCAAGCGATTCTCCTGCCTCAGCCTCCCTCGTAACTGGGATTATAGGCAAGTCTCACTACGCTCCGCTAATTTTTGTACTTTTAGTAGAGATGGGTTTCACCATCTTGGTCAGGTCAGGCTGGTCTTGAACTCCTGACCTCGTGATCCACCCGCCTCAGCCTCCCAAAGTGCTGGGATTACAGGCCTGAGTCACAGCACCCGGCCTCATCTGCTATTTTAATAAACATTTCCGGCCGGACATGGTGGCTCACGCCTGTAATCCCAGCACTTTGGGAGGCCGAGGCGGGCGGATCATGAGGTCAAGAGATCGAGACCATCCTAGCCAACGTGGTTAAACCCCATCTCTACTAAAAATACAAAAATTAGCTGGGCGTGATGGTGCATGCCTGTAGTCCCAGCTACTCGGGAGGCTGAAACAGGAGAATTGCTTGAACCCAGGAGGCAGAATTTGCAGTGAGCTGAGATCAGGCTACTGCACTCCAGCCTGGCAACAGAGTGAGACTCTGTCTCAAAAAAAAAAAAAAAAAGGAAATATGTCCCCACTGTGTTCCCTCGGACGACTGCGGCACAGGCTCACTGAAAGGAAGGGCCTCCTCAAGGCAGGGGGCTGCTCCGAGTTCCAAGGGAGGCCAGGGCAGGAGGGAAAGGCACCAGCGGCTCCCCCAGGCCTCCTGCTGCCAACTCCACACACCTGCACCTCTGTCTCTAATTGTCCTGTCCTAAGCTTTCCTTAAACACGCCATTCTAGTTTTCAGACTCATTCTTCTAAACCAGTTGCCTTGTTTATTTGTGTTATGTAAAGGTCTCTATCACTGAGGGGGAGACCTGGGGGTAGGGCCTGACTCACAAACAGAGGAGGGGGAGCTTCTTCCAGCAAATCCTGGGGGCAGGCGCAGAACCCCAGCGCGGCTCCACAGGGAACCTGACCGCAGGCTGCGTGGGCAACTCCATCCATGACTTTTGGGCCCCCTGAGCCCTCTGCCATGGTTATGTTGGACCCAGTGCCCTGCACCCAGCCTATGCCCATAAGTGGGCATGCCTGGGGCTCATCTGCTCGGTGCCCTCATCCAGCCAGTGCCTGCACAGCACCAGGGTCCAGGCTATGTGCCAAGCAGACCATAGACCTGGAACCACAGGCCAAGGGCCAGACAGCCCTGAGGAGCCCCCCTGTCCCCAAGGAATGGCTCCCACTCCTGCCCACCCTCCACCTGCACCCTTCCCTCAGGGGCCCTGCCCTGGGGGCTTGAAGGAGTGTGACAAACACTTTCAAGCCTTGGGATGACCTCTCCTGCAGAATGTTTCAGGCAGGTCTGAAACATTCAGACAATCTGTTTCATTGTTTTTCTTGCACAAGGTACAACCACTCAACTCTGAAGAGCCAGGAGGGACAGTGCTTGTGGAAAGGCAGGGAAACAGTGCAGACAGGCCTTCAGCAGTAGCAGCCAGCCCCTGCCAGACCCAGGCCAAAGCTGTCACCACGAATTGGCAAGGCAGCAGCTCAGGCCCTGGGCTAGGGACCATCGTCCCCTCCCACAGTGCACACAGTGCTGGCGTCTGGGCTGTGTGCCTGGCCACGTTATTTCAGTCAGGCCCCTGTGCTGCAGACGTGGAGACTGAGGCACAGAGACAGGTGTGGAGTGCAGATCTTCACTGCATTCAGGTCCCTCCTACAGTAACCACAGGGCTGCTGCCTCCAGGCAGTGAGGAGTGGGAATGGAACCCAGAGGGCCCGCCTGGTTGGGCCAGAGCTCTTGTGAGGCTTAGCTGCGGCAGCCTGGACCCGTCACCGTCTTTCCGAGCTGCCCGAGCATAGTCTGCAGCCATTGTGCCCCTCTAGCCCTGAAGCTGTGCACGTGTCTCCTGACCTCAGCACAAGCATCAAGTTCAAGTTCAACACCACCGTCTACCACAGTCTTTTTTTTTTTTTTTTTTTTTGAGACGTAGTCTCACTGTCACCCAGGCTGGAGTGCAGTGGTGCAATCTTGGCTCACCGAAACCTCCTCCTGGGTTCAAGCGATTCTCCTGCCTCAGCCTCCCAAGTAGCTGGGATTACAGGCGAGTGCCACCATGCCTGGCTAATTTTTGTATTTTAATAGAGACGGGGTTTTTGCCACGTTGGCCAAGCTGTTCTCAAACTTCTGAGCTCAAGTGATCAGCCCGGCTTGGCCTCCCAAAGTGCTGGGATTACAGATGTGAGCACCTGCACCTGGCCCGCATGGTCTTTATTGTAGCAGCATCTCTGCCCTATCACTATCGCAGGCAGGCTGGTGGCTGGCGGGGTGGTCTTTAGCAGGCTGCTGGCTGAGCCCACATGGACCAGCAGATGCCCTTCTCTGAGCCCTTACCAAGCACACCAAGCGTGTGCCCCCTGACACACATGTGGCCTTGACACTTGGACACAGTGCCCCAAATGCCTCAGCCACCAGCTGCTGACTGCTATAAAGAACCCAGGGAGGGAGGCAGAGGTTGCAGTGAGCCAAGACTGTGCCACTGCACTCCAGCCTGGGCTACAGAGCAAGACTCTGTCTCAAAAAAAAAAAAAAAAAAAAAAAAGCAGAACCCAGGGAAGAAGGTATCAACTGGCAGTGTACAGCCCCACAAGCCCGAACCTGACCCGAAGCCACAGAGAACGTTTCTGCATGTTCTGATTTTAAAGTAAAACCTCCTACATGTAACTTAATTTCTTAATTCTGGTTTCGATTTCTGGCAGGTTCCTCAATGTGGTTTGAGATTTCAAACCACCAAGGAGAAACGCCCTTGGCTAAGGGCAGGTGTGTGGCCCAGGGCCCCTGTGAGGCCCCTGGTGCTGGCGCAGCCCCACTCAAGCCCCTAGCCTCCCTCCAGCCTCTGCATGCACTGTGTCCTCTCTGCCTGGGACACTTGTCCCTCTTCTCCCAGTGGACACTGCTCACACTTCCTGTTCTGCTCACGTGGCCCTTCCCACTGGAGCCACCACAAGCCCCTGGACAGCTGAAGCCAGCACTGCCGGCATGGTACCACAGAACACTCCAGCCTGTTCCTACTGTGGCCCCTGAGCAGGAGGGGCATGTCACTGCACTCTGTGTACACAACATAAAGGACCGTGGCTGTGACAGCTGGCAGTGCCACACTCCAGGGCCTTGGGAGGAGTGGCCTCATGGCTGTGAATCTGAGTGCAGAAGAACAGAGTATAAGATTCCCAGGCAAGACAACCGTACACGTATGATGAGGTCAACACAGAGGTCACGTCAAACACAATTCTGCCGGAATAAAACACGAACTAGGGGGCTGCAAGTATCTCCAATGATCAAAAGCAATATTTGAAAAGATTCCACCTGATAGGAAGGGCGTCCCTGCCTCTCCAAAAGGGTCTGGCGCCAACACAGCAGCGGGTGCCCAGCTAAACCACTTCTGTCCTCAGGTGTTGCCACCTAGACGGACCATGTGGCTCCCACCTGCAGTCATGGGCACACTCTCCAGCTCGGCGAGGCAGGCTCCTGACACCGAATCCAGAGGACAATGTCCCGTGTTCACTCTTTGAATTGTTAGAACTCAGGTCTACACAGATGCCAGTCTCTTTTCAGGCTTCACATTTAACTCAATTGCAGAGCTGAACTACTTAGAGGGTTCTGGAAAGCAAACTAAAAAACAAAAATTCTGGCCAGGCATGATGGTGGTGTGCACCTGTAATCCCAGCTACTTGGGAGGCTGAGGCAGGAGAATCACTTCAACCTGGAAGGTGGAGGTTGCAGGGAGCCAAGATTGTGCCACGGCACTCCAGCCTGGGTGACAGAGTGAGACTCTGCCTCAAAAAATAAAAAAAAATAAAAATCCAATTAAACAAAAAGAAGTTTTTTTTCTTTTCTTGGAAAGGAGCAATTGAAAGTTGGAGACAAAAAAGTGAGCTGTTAGCTGTGTCTGACTTTATTCCATTCAAGCTCTTCTCAGCCTGGTGCAGCTGTGTGGGGCCAAGGAAGGGCCGAGTGACATGAGCACCACCTGCCATGCAGTCGGTGGCGAGGAAGCTTCCAGGGATCTGACAGATGTGTCATACAGAATGTAACTTCTAGACAATGATGGGCAAATAATAATAATAATAAAAAAGAATGTAACTTCGCCCCAAATGAGGTCTGGCTTTTGCCTGGGGCTCCTGGGAGGTGATCTCTGAGTCCTTAGAATGTCACACCTAATGGCTGTCTTTGTTTACGTGGGGTCTGGGACCAGTCCTAGGTTGAGGATTTGGGCTATGTAGTTTCTGCTCACCTGCAGAGGGGCTGGAGATGGAGGTCGGCCACGTGGGTAGCCAGCTGTGTCTTTGTGACCAAGTCCCAGTAAAAATGCTGGACACAGGGTGGGTACGGTGGCTCATGCCTGTAATCCCAACACTTCGGGAGGCTGAGGCGGGCGGATCACTTAAGGTCGGGAGTTCGAGACCAGCCTGGCCAACATGGTGAAACCCCATCTCTACTAAAAATACAAAAATTAGCCAGGCGTGGTGGCGCAAGCCTGTAATCCCAGTTGCTCAGGAGGCTGAGGCAGAAGAATCACTTCAACCCAGGAGGCAGAGGTTACAGTGAGCCAAGATAGTGCCACTGCACTCCAGCCTGAGTGACAGAGTGAGACTGCATCTCCAAAAAAAAAAAAAACAACCTCTGGACACGGAGGCTTCTCTGGTTGGCAATGCTCTGTGTCAACGTCACCAGGAACATCAGCGCTGTCTTCAACTCCACAGGGAGGAGACAAAGGAAAGCCTTGTGTCTGGAACCGTCCAGATCACCTCAAGTGATCCGCCCACCTTGGCCCCCAAGAGGCCCCATACATCTCTTGCCTTGGTTGATTTTAATCTGTAGCCTTGCACTATAATAAATCATAACTGCAAGCGTAACAGCCGCTAGGGCTCTCGGGGTCCTAGAGAATGACGGCACTTGAGGGCTTTTCCCACCCTGTGGACCCTGAGTTTGTCTTCCCTCACAGCTTCAAATTTAGTTAAGAATATCAGAAATATCCATTAAGTACACCAATTTTGTACCCAAACATCATGTTTGAAATTATTGCTAAATGGAGGCAGCTTTTCTTTTGCTTTTTTTTTTTTTTTTTGCAACAGGGTCTCACCTCTGTCACCCATGGTGGAGTGCAGTGATGTGATTATACCCCACTGCGGCCTTGACTTCTTGTGGTCCTTCTGCCTCAGCTTCCTGAATAGCTGAGACAACAGGAGTGCACCACCACGCCTGGCTAATTTTTGTATTTTTTGCATAGGCGGGGTCTCCCTGTTTTGCTCAGGTTGGTCTCGTACTCCTGGTCTCAAGGGATCCACAAGCCTCACAGCCTTACAAAGTTCTGGGATTACAGGCGTGACCACTACGCCCAGCTGAGGTAGCTTTTCAACGACTATCTTTCCTGAGTTGATGTGCCCTATGTGATGTTTTCCTGTGCAAATCACATTACAGTGAGTGGACAGACCCACGCCTGCTGTGCTTCCAGCACTCAGGAGGCTTTCTTTAATAGTCATCTTTGTTGTCCTACTTGTAATTCCAACGTAGTTACTCCCAGTCCAATGGGCGACCCCCAGGTCTGTGAATCCATCCATTCCAGTAAGATGTGAGGTTAAATTGAAAACACAGATCAAATCCCCCACTGAGGCATCCTCCCACATGGATCCCAGGTAAGACAGGAGCATTGCTGTGTGACTGAAATGTTGGTGTTCTCTTCAAAGCAGGTCTCAAAATCTCTACCAGAATCAAATGTCCCGAAACAGAACAGTTTCGATAAAGCAGTCACTTAGCAATAAGAGTTAAGATTTGGGGGTTTTTTTTTTTTTTTTTTGAGACGGAGTCTCGCTCTGTCGCCCAGGCTGGAGTGCAGTGGCACAATCTCGGCTCACTGCAAGCTCTGCCTCCCGGGTTCACGCCATTCTCCTGCCTCAGCCTCTCGAGTATCTGGGACTACAGGCGCCCGCCACCACGCCTGGCTAATTTTTTGTATTTTTAGTAGAGACGGGGTTTCACCGTGTTAGCCAGCATGGTCTTGATCTCCTGGCCTTGTGATCCGCTCGCCTCAGCCTCCCAAAGTGCTGGGATTACAGGCGTGAGCCACCACACCCAGCCTTTTTTTTCTTCTTTTTTTTTAATAGAGACAGAGTCTTACTATGTTGGCCAGGCTCATCTGAACTCCTGGGCTCAAGTGATCCTCCGCCTCGGCCTCCCAAAGTGCTGGGATTACGGGCGTGAGCCACTGTGCCCAGCCGAAAGTTTTAATTTATTGTATGATTTATCATCAAATCTTACAAAGGCTACAAGACTGACTGTAGCAGCTGGGTGAGCCATTCCCTCTTTTGTCAGATGATATACAACTAAATATGACCCTAAGAGGGCTCTGTGAGTCTAAAACTAAAAAAAAAAAAAAGTGGACTAACATTAGACATACTTTTTGTCTGAAAATATTCAGGTTCTTAATAAGTTGAGCATGCTGTTTCTGTCTTTTCAAAAACCAAGGTGTAATGGAATACAAAGAAGTGTACATATCTCATGTGTACACCTTGGTGAGTGTACACATCATACACACATCCAGATCTATAGAGAGAATATCCCCAGTATCCTAGAAGGCTCGTCGTGTGGCTTTCCTGCTATCCCTCTCTCAAGGTAAGCACTGCTTGGCAGCCATTACTGTGGATCAGCTTCTGACCCTCACAGAACTGGAGGCACACAGTAGGCCCTCTTTTTTTTTTGAGACGGAGTCCCGCTCTGTCGCCCAGGCTGGAGTGCAGTGGCGCGGTCTCGGCTCACTGCAAGCTCCGCCTCCTGGGTTCATGCCATTCTCCCGCCTCAGCCTCCCGAGTAGCTTACAGGCGCCCACCACCACACCCGGCTAATTTTTTGTATTTTTAGTAGAGACGGTGTTTCACCATGTTAGCCAGGATGGTCTCAATCTCCTGACCTCGTGATCCGCCCGCCTCGGCCTCCCAAAGTGCTGGGATTACAGGCGTGAGCCACCGTGCCCAGCCAGTATGCCCTTTTCAGTGTCTGGCTTCTTTCACTCAACAAAATGTAAGCTTCTTCCAGGTAGCAGTACTATGTCTGTTTTCACAGCTGTTTGGGGCCCTGTACGATTAGGCCTCCACTGATCCATGCCCCTGTAGATGGACACTGGGCGGATTCCCGTTTCGGGAGATTATGACCAAAGTGGCTATGGACACGTCTGTCGGTGTGGACAGATGCACTCAGCTCTCCTGGGTAGAACGAGGGCTGCAGGCTGCTGGGTCAGAGGGTATGTACAGGCTGAGCCTCAGAAAATATTGTCTTCTGCAGTTCGATGGTTAAAAACAAAGCAAAACAGAAGAGATTGCCAAAGAGCTGCATACTCCCACACGCAGGGTGTGAGGCCAGACTGCTTCAGACTTGCCAGCACTGATGGGCATTCGGCCGTTCTGGGGCGGGTGCTGGCGCAAGTCACTCTGGTTTTAACGAGCATTTTCTTGAAGTTGTGATGCTAATGCAATGATGTGAGCACCTTTCCCCACACTGATTAGTCCTGGGATGTCCTGTGTAAGGAGGCGTCTGTTCCCGGCTCTTGCCCAGCTTTAAATTGTGTTGTCTTTTCCTAATCTATGAGGAGTTTTCACTGTCTGCATCAGCGTGTCCATTAATAAACAGATGTTATTAATTTCAGTGAGGTCTAATTTCTCAATTGTTTGTGATTAGTGGCTTTTGGCTCCCGTGGAAGAAATCGATGCCTACTCATGAAGATTTTCTCCCGTGCTTTCTTCTAGAACTTTGTTTTACCTTTCACGTTCTTACATCCACAGTCCATGTCACGTGGATCCAAGTGCATGGTGTGCGCGTGTGTGGGGGTGGTCGGGGCTCATCCTCTCTACGTGGATACCCAGGAGACCAGTGTGATGGAGACACCCGTGCTTTCCCCACTGCGCTTCAAGGGTCTTC
Organism: Pan troglodytes; assembly: GCF_028858775.2. Classification (NCBI taxonomy): domain Eukaryota; kingdom Metazoa; phylum Chordata; class Mammalia; order Primates; family Hominidae; genus Pan; species Pan troglodytes. The sequence goes on along the minus strand of NC_072418.2, from coordinate 13,772,715 downwards.
TTTAGGTTGGTAATGTTAAGTTTCCCTCACAAGAATATCATTAGAAATAAAACATGGGGAGGGTCTGTCATTGTCATTAGATTTCTGCAAATTCCCTTTTTTTGTTTTTGTTTTTCAGGTATTGTCTCACTCTGTCACCCAGGCTGGAGTGCAGTGGTGCAATCTTGGCTCACTGCACCCTCTGCCTTCTGGGTTCAAGCGATTCTCGTGCCCAGCCTCCCGAGCTGGGAGCTCAAGCACGCATCACCATGCCAGTTTAATTTCTATTTTTGTATTTTTTGTAGAGATGGGGTTTTGCCATGTTGGCCAGACTGGTCTCAAACTCCTAACTTCAAGTGATCCGCCCACCTCAGCCTCCCAAAGTGCTGGGATTACACGAGCCACCATACCTGGCCCATATTTTAAATAAGTATTCTGTATTTATTTCATTTTTTTAAGATACAGGGTCTCATTCCATCACCCAGGATGGAGTGCAGCTGTGTGATCATGGCTCACTGTAGCCTGGACCTGCTGTGCTCAAGTGATCCTCCCACCTCAGCCTCCCAAGTAGCGGGGACCCCAGGCATGTGCTACTGCCCGCAGCTGTATCCCGCACTTTAAGTAACTTAAGTCCTCCACTTGCTTTCCTCTTTGAGGACTTAGCCTTGGAGTTAGGTTTGTGAATTAGAGTCTATATATTTTTTTCTCAATACTGACAACACATGACATTTTCAGATCTGGCATTGAACTTGAATATGTCTCCTTTCCTTCATCATCTGTTTCTCTTCCAATAATAAAAGAACCTTTCTTTTTTCTTTTTTTGAGACGGAGTCTCGCTCTGTCCCCCAGGCTGGAGTGCACTGATGTGATCTTGGGTCACTGCAACCTCCGCCTCCCAGCTTCGAGATTCTCCTACCTCAGCCTCCTGAGTAGCTGGGATTACAGGCATGCACCACTACGCTTGGCTAATTTTTGTAGTTTTAGTAGAGAGGGGTTTTCGCCATATTGGCCATGCTGGTTTCAAACTCCTGACCTCAAGTGATCCGCCCGCCTTAGCCTCCTAAAGTGCTGGGATTACAGGCATGAGCCACCGCGCCCGGCTAAAAGAACCTTTTTAAGCAGTATTTAGTTTTTGGAGTGGGCGTCTTGCTCTGTCACCCAAGGCTGGAGTGCAGTGGTGCAATCTTGGTCCACAGCAACCTCCACTTCCTGGGTTCAAGTGATTCTCCTGTCTCAGCCTCCCAAAAAGCGTGCCACCACGCCCAGGTAATTGTTTTCGTATTTTCAGTAAAGATGGGTTTTCACCATGTTGTCCATGCTGGTCTCAAACTCCTGACCTCAAGTGATCCTCCCACCTCAGCCTCTCAAAGTGCTGGGTTGACAGGTGTGGACCACCACAGCTGGCCTTGCGTGATAATTTTGACCCATTAATTTAGGCACTCCAATTGTTACCATCCTCTAAAACTTCACACTTGGTAAGATTCTCTCCAAACCATGCATGTGGGCTCCCTTCACTTTCCCCTCCAACAGATACAATTCCCCCACGCTCTGCTTCATGACTAACAGCAAACTGTTATTTAAAATCAAACAGTACAACCCTCCCATTACGGGGACAGCCGTACTGGCCAGTGTGTACCAGGAAGTGAAATAAGACCTTGGAGAGTGGAAGACTGGGTGAGTCCTGGGCCAGGCATGGGCCTTACACCTTTGCTGGCTCCTGCCCAGCTCTGTGACCTGCCCTGGGCTGGCAGAAGGTGCACATGCCTCCCTGGGGAGTTGCTGAGAACATTCCTTTCTTCTTATTTAAATGGTACCCATACAGAGTCGCTCACGGAAAAGGATATTAGTAAATGAAAAACATATAAATGGCACTCATGATCCACCAACACGTTATGATCCACCGCTGGGCCGTGGCCACAGCTGGAACTGCATGCTGCCTCGTATATAGGACATGTCTGTGAGGACAGCGATCTCCAGGCTTGGAGCAGGGCCTGGCAGAGAGCAGGAGTGTGGCCACCATCTCACCAACACAGAGATGGCACAGGTAGCCTGAGAGGGTGCAAGGACAGGAGAGGGCTGCCACTTTCTCTGCTCCAGACATGCCAGCCTCTTGTTCCCGTCCTCCTGGCCACACGGGCAGCACCCATTACTGCCATATAACCCCTCATCCCACCTCATCCCTTGAGGCCACCAGGCCACAACTTTGGCAGAGCCTCTCCGCCTGCTGTGGCCTCTGCTGGTGCACTCTCCCCAACCTCCCCTCTCTCAAGGCTCTGCTGCAATGTCCCCTTCCCCGAGACCCGCACCCCTGCCTCTCCTCTCGACCACATGTGACATTCCCTCTCATCACCGCAGATACATATGTGCTTCCCTGTTCCAGAAAGCATGTTCCTCAGGGCCAGGCTCAAAGACACAGAGATTCAGTCAGTGTTTGTGGATGAGTGAAAGAGTGAGCGGCCCAAGCCAAAGTGTGCAGAGTCAGAGTGCAGATGCCAGGCCTGCTCCCACGGGGACCCCTGCAGCCCCCGCCCTCCCCGCCTCCTCGCTTACCTGTCCTTGTACTTGATCACGGCATCCACAATCTTCTTCATCTTCTTGGTGAGGTTGGGTGGGTTAGGGGAGAGTTTCTCGGCAGGCGGCCGCCCGCGCTTCTTCTGCTTCTTGCTCTCGTCGTCCTTGTCGCGGCTGCGGGTGCTGGTGGTCGGGGTGGAGGAGCCGGCGTCGCTGTCTCGCTTGCGCTTCCGTGATGATTTCTTCTGCCGGACCTCCTCTTCGATCTCCTCCAGCGTGCCCTCCTCGATGGCCTTCAGGGTCAATAGTAGTAAAATAGGACAGCCAGCACCCAGGTCGACAAGCAGAGGCCGCGACGCAATCCCAGGGGCCGGGCTGGGACACGGAGGAGGGCCCCCGCACCCGCTCTCCCTTCAGCTTGACTGGCTCGGGGCATAACACACACTGGGACTCTCAAGGGGTGCCTGGGCTGCAGTGAAAGACCAGCACTGCCCCCAGCAGGCACCCCACCCAAGCTTGTCTTTAAAAAACTAATGGTTGAATTTCTTGACCGAAAAAAAAGAACTATCTTCTCTGTACAGAAAAGAACGTGCTCCTGAAATCCCTTCACCCGGAGGTGATGTTGACACCTCTGTTCCACACTCTCCCCATCTATTTCTTTTATTTACTTATTTATTTTTAGAGACAGGGTCTCGATCTGTTGCCCAGGCTGGAGTGCAGTGGCACCATCATAGCTCACTGCAGTCTTGAACTCCCAGGGCTCAAGAGATCCTCCCACCTCAGCCTCCTAAGTAGCTGGGACTACAGGCACATGTCACCACACTCAGCTAATTAAAAAAATTTTTTGTAGATACGGGGTCTCATAATATTGCCCAGGCTGGTCTTGAACTCCTGGTCTCAAGCAGTGCTCCCATCTTAGCCTCCCAAAGTGCTAGGATTACAGATGTAAGCCACTGGGCCTGGCCTCCATCTATTTCTTCTTTTTAAGATTTTTTTTTTTTTTGGAGACGGAGTCTCACTCTGTCACCAGGCTGGAGTGCAGTGGCATGATCTTGGCTCACTGCAACCTCCGCCTCCTGGGTTCAAGCAACTCTCCTGCCTCAGCCTCCTGAGTAGCTGGGATTACAGGCGCAAACTACCACGCCTAGCTAATTTTTGTATTTTTAGTAGAGACAGGGTTTCACCATGTTGGTCAGGATGGTCTCAAACTCTTGACCTTGTGATCTGCCCGCCTCGGCCTCCCAAAGTGCTGGGATTACAGGTGTGAGCCACCACACCCGGCCTTTTTAAGACATTTTAAAAATTATTTTTATATTTTTGAGACGGAGTTTCGCTCTTGTCACCAAGGTTGGAGTGCAGTGGTGCAATCTCGGCTCACTGCAACCTCCGCCTCCTGGGTTCAAGCGATTCTCCTGCTTCAGCCTCCCAAGTACCTGGGATTACAGGTACGTGCCACCACACCTGGCTAATTTTTGTATGAAAAATTATTTTTAAATTTTCTTTTTTGTTGTTGTTGAGACGCAGTCTCGCTCTGTCACCAGGCTGGAGTGCAGTGGTGCAATCTCAGCTCACTGCAACCTCCGCTTTCCTGGTTCAAGCGATTCTCCTCCCTCACCCTCCTGAGTAGCTGGGACTACAGGCGCCCACCACCACGTCCAGCTAATTTTGGTATTTTTAGTAGAGACAGGGTTTTACCATGTTGGCCAGGATGGTCTTAATCTCTTAACCTCGTGATCCACCCACCTCGGCCTCTCAAAGTGCTGGGATTACAGGCGTGAGCCACCGCGCCCAGCCGATTTTTAAATTTTCTTAGACATGTGGTCTTGCTACATTGCCCTGGTTGGACTTGAACTCCTGGGCTCAAGTGATCTTCCCATCTTAGCCTCCTGAGTAGCTGGGCATTTAAAAAAATATATTATAAATCATATATAACATAAAATTTACCAAAGCAGCCATGTTTTAGTACACAGTTCAGGGGCATTAGGCACGTCCCCAGTGTTGTGCAGCCCTCAGCGCCACCCACCTCCAGAACTCTCCCCACCTTTGACGCACGTGTGCAGAACTGAAGGCCACGCTGGAATTGTAGCCCACGTGCCACACTGCTGGCTGTGTCATGGATATCTTTTCCTGTAATTTTCTACAACAAAATGTTTTAATGTCTGTTTAGTGTTTCAGTGCACAACGTGCCCTAATTTAGCCTCCCCTTGTTCTTGGGCATTTAGGTCATTTTCCTTTTTTTCAGAGACAGGGTCTCATTCTGTAGCCCAGGCTGGAGTGCAGTGGCGTGATCTTGGCTCACTACAAACTCTAACTCCTAGGTTCCAGTGATTCTCCTGACTCAGCCTCCCGAGTAGCTGGGATGACAGGTGCCCACCACCATGCCCGGCTAATTTTTGTATTTTTAGTAGAAACGGGTTTTTGCCATGTTGGCCAGGCTGGTCTTGAGCTCCTGACCTCAGGTGATCTGCCCACCTCGGCCTCCCAAAGTGCTTGGGATTACAGGCATGTGTCACTGTGCCTGGCATTTTTTTTTTAAATAGAGACAAAGGTCTTGCTATTTTGGCCAGACTGGTCTCAAACTCCTGAGCTGAAATGATCCTCCCACTTTGGCTTCTCCAAGTGCTGGGATTACAGGCACAAGCACTGTGCCTTGTTCTGTGCTTGTTCTGACCACCTTTTTTTATTGTTGTTGCTATTTTAAATAATGCTATTGACAACTGACATTGTTTAAGACAGATTCCTCATGGTAAAACTGCTGAGAAGAACATGAATATGAACAATATTAAGAGAATCCCCAGGTATTAATTTTCAATGGTACTAATAACTTATCCCAATGGTAAAAAATGCAGCCGGGGAGCCAGGTGTCCAGGGAATCTGAGGCTGTGCCAGTGAGTCGCGCACTGTGCCTGGCGCTGAGGACACAGCTGTGACTTGAACCAGCCAGGGCCCTTTCCCCTACCCTTGGAAGGGAGATGGTGATCAGACAGCAACACCCCACAAGTGGTGTAACAAACGTGTCAGGTGCCAGGAAGGAGGGAAGAGAGAGACACCAGAATGATGGAGCAGACATGTCTTAGAGAAGATGGGAAGCTGAGAGCCTGAGGGGCCCAGGAGGATGGAAGGCAACCGGGTCAAAGAAGCAGCATGGAGGGCACAGCAGGCAGGAGGCACCAGGAGAAGGCCCCCTGCAGACCCGGGGCGGAGCAGCGGGTGCCCCCCAGACTCATGTCTACCTGGAACCTCGGAATGGGACCTTCTTTGCAAATGAGGTCTTTACTTTTGGGATTAAGTTTTAAAAATTGTTCTTAAAAGACACAGAAGGGGACACAGAGGAGAAGTCCCCATGAAGACAGAGGCAGAGATGGGGTGACGCTGCCCCAAGCCAGGAGGCTTCTGGAACTATCAGAAGCTGGAAAAGCCAAGGAAGGGTCCTCTCCTGGGGCCTCGAAGGGAACACAGCCCTGTCCACACCGTGGATTCAGACTTCTGGCCCAGAATGCAGAGAAAATAGTTCTGTTGCTTTAGGCTGCCACAGTCATGGCCATGTCCGATGACGGCCATAGGAGCATTTTGAAGGCTTTGAGTTCACTTGGCAACAGATGGCTGCCAGAAAAGTGGTGCCAATTCCACAGCCACCAGTAGTGGGGAGACAGTGTTTTGTATAATATTTTTCACAACTGTGAATTTGAATATACTGTGTAATAAGATGGGCTCAATGGGAAAAAATAGTCTCTTCAACAAATGCTGCTGGGACAACTGGATTTCCAGTTGGATGGATGAAGATGGACCCCTACCTCACATCATGTATAAAATTTAACTCAAAATGGATCTTACATGGATCTACATGGAAGAGATCAAACTATAACCCTCCTAGGAGAAAAGACAGGGGCAAGTCTTCGTGACCTTGGATAGGCGATGGTTTCTCAGATACAACACCAAGGCACAGGTGAAAAAGAAAAATCGACTGTAAGTACAATGAAACACTTCTGTGCTTCAACGGATATCACGGAAGTGAAAAGAGAATGTGCAGAATGGAACAAAATATTTACAAATGATATCTGATAAGGCACTTGTAAATAACTTACAATTCAATATTAAGATAAATATATTTTAAATTTGGGTAAAGGATGATGTGACTAGACATCTCTTTCTAGAGGATACACAAAGGGCCAACAAGCACATGAACAGATACTCCACACCATTAGCCATCAGGGAAATGCAAATCCAAACCACACTCAGATGGCACTTCATACCTGCTGGGATGGCTAGAATCAGCGGGCGAGGGAACAGCAAGGGTTGCTGAGGATATAGAGAAAGAGGAATTCTCATACACAGCTGGTGGAACTGTGAACTGGCGTAGCCACCAAGGAAACCAGGCTGGGGTTCCTCAAAAGGTTAAATAGAGAACTAACATTGTTCCGGCAACTCTACGCCTAGGCACATATTAAAGAGAAATCAGATATTAAAGAGAAATCGCATATTAAAGAGAAACGCGTGCACGCAAAAACGTGTATGTGAATGTTCACGGTAGTATTGTTTGTAATAGCCCGAAAGTGGATACAACCCAAGTGTCCATCAAGAATGGACAGAAAACCCAAATGTGACAAATCTGTACGAGGCAGGATTATTTCACCATCAAAGAATGCAACACACCTGCTGCATCATGGGTATGTTACATTGCGTGAAAAAAGCCTGACACCAAAGCATCCCACGCTGTAGACTCCACTGACAGGAAACGCCCAGAACAGGTAAAACTATATGGACAGAAAGTACATCAGTGGTTGCCTGGGGCTGGGGAGAATCCATGAATTAACAGGAACGGCAAATCGGGGCAGGGCTTCTTTTGGGGGCGATGAGAATGTTCTAAAATGGACTGTGGTGAGAGATGCACAACTCTTGGATACACTGAAGATGACTGTATCATATACCCCAAAAGGGTGAACTGTATGGTATGTAAATTACACCTAGAAAAAAATGTACATAGAGCAGCCACGTATGAACTGATCTTAAATTTAAAAGGTACGCACTGCCTCAAATATGCAGGGCTGAGCTGGGCACCATGGCTCATGCCCGTAATCCCAGCTACGCTGGAGGCCGAGGCGGGTGGATTGTTTGAGCCCAGGAGTTTGAGACCAGCCTGAGTGACACAGTGAGACCCCCACTTTACAAAAAATTTAAAATTAGCCAGGCGTGTTGGTGTGTACCTGTAGTCCCAGCTACTCAGGAGGCTGAGGTGTGAGGATCACTTGAGCCCCCCAGGAACTGGAGGCCAGCCTGGGTAACACAGCAAGACTTTGTCTTTATTAAAAAAGAAAAAAATGCAGGGCTGGTGACACTCATACAGCAGCCAAACAGCTCTGCTGTCACACAGGTCTGTGACAGGGCTCACACTGTCTTTTCAGGGTTTCTCTTCTGGGTCCTGGAGCGCTCTGCTTGGGAGGCTGGCTGGGGAACAGGATGGCCTGTCTGTCACCTGGGCTCCTGGTGTGTTTCAACAGCGCCCTCTGGTGCACAGCTTGGCAGGCAAGCTCATGAGTCTGGGCTGCTGAGGTCCCAGGAGGGAACCGGGGCTGTTTGGCCACATGGGCTAGGCCACATGGCTCTTTCCTGGGTGTGGCACTTTGCATGGCATAGCCAAAAGCTGCCACCTGCCTTCTCGGACTTATTGCTTCAGGACATTTTTATGACACAACTTCAGGGATGGATTCTGAATCATCGTCTCTATAACTCAGAGCCCCTGAGCTGGGAAGGGGTCTGATCTGTCACCGTAACCCCAGTGAGGACGTCAGTGCCAGGCATCTGTCACAGTGTGCCTTGGGCTGGGAAAGTTGGGTCGGGTGAAGCCCCAGGAGCACCGCACGACTGACTCAAAGACATCTGCAGCTGCTGTTGCAGGGCCAGGTGCCATCTGCTGAGAACGGGCCCTCATGTCAGCTCCACAAGCAGCTGCCAGCCCCGTGCAGCACCTGCCAGGTTCAGAGGCCCTTGGGGGCTTGCCCTCTCCTCCCTCCCCATGACTGAGTCTCCCCAGCTCATGGAGGGGGGACTTGCCCAAAGTGAGGCTGCCTGCAGCCAGCAGTGCAACGCTTTGCAGGGCGCCTCAATAGTCCATGATTCACCCTTGTGCCTCCCTCCTGGCAGGTACTGGGAAAGCCAGCAGTCCACTGAGATCAGCAACATGATTTTTAACCTCGGGAAGAGGTAAACCCTTTTACTTGAAAGACCAACCATAACCAGCAGCAGGTTTTGAGCTGCTCAGGAACCGTGGGTCCTTCTTGCATTCCAAGGCAGAGCCAGAAGGACCTGACCATCCCTGGCCCACATCGGAAGGCTCTCGGCTGCCTGCGGAGCCTGGCCAGGAGTGGCCCAAGGGAAGCATTTTGGACCCAGGCCTGAGTCCTGGCGGTGGGCCCTCTGTCTCCCCAGCCCTGCCTGGCGCCGGCCTGCGGCAGCTGCCGGGCCTCTCCGGCATGTACCTTGAGCCACTGCTTCTCCGTCAGTGAGTCGCTGTAGTCCACCTCCTTGCGGTGGCGGGAGCCACGGCCGAACATCTTCTCCTCCTCCTCCTCACAGGTCAGCCGCTCCACCTCCGCGTCGTCCTTGATGATCCACGAGGGGAGCTCGTCCTCCTCCATGAGGCGCGGCTTGCGCTTGGGGTTGCGGGCCTCCTCACGCCTGCGGTCCAGGTCCATGCGCTGGTGGGCGGGGAGGCAAAGGGAGAGGCATCAGCATGCAGGCACCAGGGGCACGCTAGAGCCAGAACACCGAGGGTTCAGAAGGGCCTTTCTCTGCCCGTGGGGCCCCACGCTGCTGCGAGAGTTAAACAGTAGCTCTCGATTTTTCGGTGGCTGACCTGGCCTGGCTACGTCAGACCCTGACTAGAGGCTCTGCCTCGGGAGGCAGAGGAAACTCGAAAAGATGGAAGGTTGCACAGGAGGGCTGCAGACCCCAGCAGGGGGGCAGCAGCTGCGTGGCCCAGCGTTGGTGGAGGCATGAGGCCTGCGGGCCAAGGGGCCCCTGCTTGGGTGGCTTATTTCCTGTTTCCCACCCAGGGGCAATGGGGCTCTGCGACTGAAGGCCTGGTCAGTCCCTTGGCCTTGGATAGGGCAAACTCCCTCTGAAAGGGAGTGCATGAAGCCCTGGAGAGCCCGTTAGAAAACAGAGCTGGTGGGGCAGGTCTCGGGTCACACGCAGAATGGCTGGGTGTGCATCTCGCCCTCCGATGACATCCTCAGGAGACTGGGGGTGGAAGACGGGTCAGTACGGAGGCGGGAGTGGGCTGCACTGTGAGCTGTCCCTGGCTCCCTGACCTGCTAGGGACACCACCATGGGCACTAGGACGTCTGCTTTGCTCCTGATGGCAGCAGAGTGGGATGCCTGAACTGCCCCATCCAGTCTGCAGCGCTTACCATGAACAGATCAAACTCCTCCTCGTGCCGGGCGATCATCTGGTTGACGGTCTCGTCGTCGGGCACCTCGTCTTCCTCCTATAAGATTGCAAACTGTCAGTGCCGCTGCGCAGGGGCCGGGGTGGGTGGCGGCCGAGCTCAGAGGCGAGCGGCGGCGTCCGTGGGAATGAGCTGGTGGTCCCGGCACGGCTGCGGTGGATGGGGACCCACACGGCAGCGAAAGGCACACACACGCACACGCACGCTCCGTGGGACCAGGGCCCTTGCTGGCCGTCTCAGCCGAGAAGCCGAGGATTGAATGGGCATGGAGACTGAACTACCCCTCTCACCTTTAGAGGTGGCTCCTCCAAGTCGGGGTTGACGCCCGCTGGCGGAGGGGCAGTGTGGGCGAAGCTGGCACTGCCGCTGCCCGTGCTGCAGTGTCTGCTCTGTGGATAAATAGAGGACTTCAGTCTCCAGGGCTGTCAATCCGGCGTCTTTCACCAGCAGTTTAGAAAAAAAAACCACTTCAAAGAAAAAGCAAGTACTCATCCTCTTTCCGTTCAGCCCACACTCCCTTTACTCCAAAGGGATGCAAAAAAAATAAGAGTGCAAAAAAGGTAAAAAAACAAAAATGAAAGCCGCTCATGCGTCCACCATTCACGCTGGGGAGGGGTCGGGGCCGGTGCTGGGCTCACCTCGTCCTGCTCCTCGTGCTCCAGGATGGCCTGCAGGAAGGCGCGCCGCTCGTGGCTGGAGGACTTCTGGTCGAACATGCCGGCCTGGATCACCTTCTGGTCCACGTTGAGCTTGTACTTGGCTGCAGCTAGGATCTTCTCCTCCACGCTGTTGACGGTGCAGAGGCGGAGCACACGCACCTCGTTCTGCTGCCCGATGCGGTGGGCTCGGTCCTGCGCTTGCAGGTCCTGGGGGAAGAGGTGCCAGTCAGTCCCAAAGGAGCCCAGGAGGTCATAAAAGGGAAGGTGGCCTCTGACACTAGCTGGAGAGGTGTGGTGTGCGTGCCACCCTCGGCCTGACAATTCTGCCCAGCCTGACCTGCCGCCGCACGAAAACAGAGCTGGTGGAGCCTGGGCCGCCATGTGTCCCTGGGGGGAAGGGCACTCTCATCACGTTCCTCCAGAAGTGCCACCTTCTACCTTACTGGGACCCCACAGATATTCGGGAAGAAAGTACCAACCCCCCAGGGGATTATATTCTCAAGCAGCTCCCGTGGCAGCGGCACAGCTCCCCACAGTGTGGACCTGCACAGTCGAGCACCAATTACAACAGGGGGTCGAAGCTCGGCCGTGTTGTGGCAGTGCTTGGTTTGGCTGTGGGCCCTGCCACTCTCACAATGCACACAGAACTGGAACCAGGTCTCACCTCTGTGAGCCTCAAAACTCCCTCAGCCTACATGGGGCCCAACCTGTGGCTACTGCATACCTCGAATGAGTGAATAAGCACCAGGAGTGTGGCCCAGTGACTGGTGCAGTCAGCTCCCAACAATGCAGGTGCCGTGGATGGGCTTTTTTTCTTTTTTTTTTTTTTGAGACAAAGTCTCGCTCTGTCGCCCAGGCTGGAGTGCAGTGGTGTGATCTCAGCTCACTGCAACCGCTGCCTCCCGAAGTTCAAGCGATTTTTCTGCCTCAGCTTCCTGAGTAGCTGGGGCTACAGGCATGCACCACCATGCCTGGCTAATTTTTGTATTTTTAGTAGAGACAGGGTTTCACCATGTTGGCCAGGCTGGTCTCGAACTCCTGACCTCAGTTGATCCACCCACCTCGGCCTCCCAAAATGTTGGGATTATGGGCGTGAGCCACCGCGCCCAGCCTGGGTTGTTAGTTTTATCATCACCCCAGCACAGTACGAGGAGGCTAACACGAAATCCTGTCTCGGCCCAGGAGCTGCAGGACCAGGGTGAGTACCAGTGATGCTCTGAAACTTAAGACTGGCACCCATGGGGTGGCAGAGGCCACACCTGGTGGGGACCAGGAGTGCCTTGTGTCTGCCGCTCAGCCCTCCTGCCCTGTCAGCACACTTCCTGGCAGGGCCAGCCCTCCCCAACGCGCCCCCAGCCCTGAGGTGCAGCTTCCGCCTGCTGCCGGCCTGCCAACGGGGACACACAACTCAACCACCTCCTAAGAAACTGGCTGGTCACCAGGGTCTGGGCAGAAGCTACACCCCAGCCTGATCGTAAAAGGGGCCACCAGTGACCACCACGGCATTCACCCATCAGACGGGCGACAATTTACACACTGAGAACACTGCTGCCCTCACGCTGCAGGGAAGAGCAGGGCACATTCACACCCCAGCGGTAGGAGCGAAACCACTTTGGCAGAAGCAACCAGAACATGAAGAGGACAATGTCTGGGGTGGAGCGACCCCATTTCTGAGGGCTGAGCAGACCTAGGGTGTCTGCACAAGCACGCTGAGAGAAAGAGGGACCCTGCTGGGTTGGTGACCAGGCTGATCAACAGAAAAGCTGGATGCCTGCCAACCAGAGTTTGAGAGCAGACGTCCAGGGGTGGCCATCTGCCGGGACGCCTGGTGGCCGATTAGATGGCTGGGTAGCTTCCGATGTGCACTCGGCGGTTGACACCCACTGCTTGGTGGAAGAGGCACATGCTAGGCCACGCAGCATCTGTGTTAATCTCAGTACACACATGTGCGAAGGCAGATGGGCTGGCAGAGGCTCAGAACAGAGCACGGTTGGAGAGGAAGGGAAAAGGGACTCCTGACTGTCACTGGTGTTCACATGTTAAAAACAATAAGAACTTATCAGTCTTATAATGAAACACAGAGAAAAGTTTAACTCATTTTCAAATTCTTGTAGCAATGTAACAGCATGACCTGGTATCCACCGATGCCGAGGCCCATGAGGGGTACACGGTTATGGAACAAGAGGAGGAAGTAAACAAAGTGGCATGGAGTTTACCCCCAGTTGTGTCTGAACAAGCGCCAGTGTGTGTGCTCACAGGGCACGCTGCAGGGGCCGCCCCACAGTGACGGCACAGATTGATCAGGATACTTTCCACCTCCTCATGGGTGCCATTCCAAGATTTAAGAAAAACCAAACCGACGGATGGCTTATACACTGCTTTCCCAATCAGAGGGAAAGGCTGTTCGTATTTTGGGAAACTGGAGGACCCCGCCTCTTTTCTCCCTGATGACCTACGGAGATATGGGTGCAGCTCCTCCCGGCTCCTGGGGTCCAGGACAATGTGGAGGAGGCTGGAGGACCCTCAAGCCAGGGCCAGTGTCTCCTCGAGGTTTTGCAGGCACCCCCTTCCTTCTCCTCGACCTGGGGCGCAGCCCGCTTTTACCTGGTGAGGATTCCAGTCGCTGTCGAAAATGATCACAGTGTCTGCAGACTGGAGGTTCAGGCCGAGCCCCCCAGCCCGGGTGCTGAGCAGGAAGATGAAGTACTCGGAGCCGGGCTCGTTGAAGGTTTTCAGCAGCATGCCCCGGTCCTCCGCCTTCGTGGTTCCTGACGGGCACAGAGGAGAACAGGGTCAGCGGGGTGACCTCAGGGGTAGAGTGGGGACACCAGGGAACACCTGCTTCTGAGAGCAGGAGCAGGATCAGCACCTGCCAGCATCCCCAGATCCCTGGCTCCGCACTCTCCACACGGGCCTGTGGGCCACTGGCGAGTAACCGGATTTCCAGTGTTTCACCACAAAACGTCTCTCCACACATCCCAGAGATGAAAACAGGCCCCGTTGGGAGAACTAGAGGAGGCGGGCCTGGAGCACAGAGTCCAGCACTCAGCCCACAGCTAGGCCACAGCGTCAGCACAGCCACCACCACCACAGCCCTGGACTCTCTCCCCTACTCTACCCTGTGCCATTCCATGGGGAGCGGAAGACACAGCGGCCAATGCCGGCAATACCGCAGCTCGCAACACAAGGGACCTGGGGGTGGGTGGACAGTGACTGTGGGTTCACCTGCCTTCAGCCCTGTCTCAAAAAGTTTTGTGGTTCACAAAGAGAATCTTCTACGGTAAGAGCATGGGGACCTTATAAAGGGGGCTCGTGTCCTTTCTGGCAGGATCAGTGTCCCCATGCCCCAGAAAACCCAAGTCAAGGAGCCAGAGCAGGTCTCCTGGGTGACAACCCACGATGCCCTCAGCGTTGTGGGCATTAAGGCAATGTCAACACTCCCTGCGCTGCTGGGAGTTCGGACGGAGGTGCCCCTGAACACTGAAGTCATTTTGGTGATGAAATAAAAACTGGCAGGCCGGGCGCGGTGGCTCATGCCTGTAATCCCAACACTTTGGGAGGCTGAGGTGGGTGGATCGCCTGAGGACAGGAGTTCGAGACCAGCCTGGCCAACATGGTGAAACCCCGTCTCTACTAAAAATACAAGAAAATTAGCTGGGCATAGTGGCGGGCGCCTGTAATCCCAGATACCAGGGAGAATGAGGCAGGAGAATCGCTTGAACCCAGGCGGCGGAGGTTGCAGTGAGCTGAGATCATGCCACTGCACTCCAGCCTGGGCAACAAGGGTGAAACTCCGTCTCAAAAAAAAAGAAAAAGAAATAAAAACTGGCCATTTCCTGCCACCAGCCTACACATGCCCAGGCACGGTGCAGAAGCCCACAGTAGCCTGGCCATCCACCTGCCGTCCCACCCTCTCTCAGGCACCAGATGTGCCCCTGCTACTCCAGCTCGGAGGAGGGGCTGAGGTGAGGGGCCACCCGGCTCCCAGATGCCAGCCCACCCATGGGAGATGCAGTCTCAGGAGACTTCACTGAGCTCCTGCCCTTCCTCTACTCGCAATGGATTCTCTGGCCCTGTGGCCATGACCACATCACATGCAGAGGACACATCTGTAGTTCAACTGACCAAAGTCCTTGTCCTTATGGAGTAGCCAGAAGGGCACTGGGATGGGTGGGAACCGGGCTCTCTCCTGGGGGAGTCAGGGACACGACACAGACGGGATGGCCCTCAGGAAGCCTTGGCCCTCTCGAGGACGGGAGAAGCCGCTGGAGAGACCGTAGGAGAGGAAAGGGTGGGGGGTGGCCCGGCCATGAGGACCCTGAAGGATTTTGGTTTTCAGCCTCAAAGCAGTGGGAAGCCCCCAAGGAAGAAGGCAAGCCGGGGAGACCCCTGCAACAGACTCGTGTCTGTAGAGTGGTCCTGGACAGAACCCCGGGGAGGACCTGTGGGTTGGAGGGACACACAGGGCACACTCCGGGTGGCACCTGGGCAGGTTGGCCCAGCAAACGCAGGTCCAAGTGATCAACGGGAAAAGGGGTATGGAGGTCTGGGGTGTCCTGCCGTGAGACAGACCTTGCACGGGAGCTTCAACAAAGGCTCTGGGAGGTCGTGTAGGGAACAACGAACTGGCTGAGCCGTGTCTGTCTCAGCAGCTCATGCTCGTGTTTCTCGTAAGCCCCGTTCTAGTAACTCCCACGAAGAACTCACTCCAGGGCTCCCTGACCCACTGGGACTGACAGACATGTCTCACGTGCCCTGTCGGCATCTCACAGCCTCTCCTCCCTCAGCTCCCGTGTGCTGGGGCAGGCAGGCGCAGAAACACAGGCGGTGACCTTTCCCATCAGGGACCACAGGGCAGGGGGTTGGGCTGAGAGCCTCTCTACGGCAGCTGCTGCTCCTGCCTGGCAGTGCTTGCTTCCCTCCCTCCGCGCTCACCACACAGTCTGATTCCAGGTCCAGGCCTGACCTGTGGCAAGGTGGCAGTCACTGGGCTGCTACGAATGGCCCAGGGATGGGCATGCGGCTCACAGCAGCTAAATGAGAGCCAGCCTGGGACCTGCCTTTGTTGGGGACACTGAGCAGGTGGAAAGGAAGCCAAGATGGAAGAAGGCAGAGCAAAGAGCTGGAGAAAAGTCTCTCCAATATCACCTGCATGCCTGGATCCAGCTGTGCCTGAAGCATGTTTAACCTCCTGGGGTTAGAGCTATGTAAGCCTATTGGTGCTTTCTTTCCTGTGTCCACATGGTATGGAATTCTGTCACTTCCAGCTAAAAGTGCACAGGGCACCCCTTCCCCAGTGCGCCCAGCATTGTCGTGGAAAGACTGTCAGCCTAGGAGTCAGGACACCCGGCGTCCAATCCACGGCCTGTCCCAGTGCTGAGTGCCCAAGATGCTCAGCCTGTGGCTAGGCCCACTCTGGCCACTGGATCCAGAGCGCCTGGGCCTCACCCTGCCTCACAGGAGGGAATGCCAGTGAGGAGCTTCTGTGGCAACCACAACGACAAAACCCTGTAAGAAACGCCTCACTGGCTCATACTCACCATCAAGCCTGAGGTATTTAAAGCCACGATACGCAAAGTAATCTTCCATGATGGTCATGAGGGAGGTCATTTGGCAGAACAGCAGCACTTTGTGGTTGGTTGCTCGGAGTTTGGGAAGAATTCTATCAAGAAGCTCAAATTTACCCGAGGCTCGGTACAGGTCCAGCCTGGAGTGTGGAGGAGGCAGGAGAGAAGGCGCAGGATGTTAAACCTGGAACCCTGCAGGCAGGTAAGGCAGGAGGTGCATCGCCCGCCTCCAGGCCAGGCGCCGGGTTCAAGGGCACAGACATGCGTCCTAAGCAGACGTCACCCACCCAAAGCTTTAGCAAAGCCATTTCCCCCAACTGAAATAAGCCCGGACACCCTCGTTGGGGAGGCGTTATCACCAGGGTGGCACGTGTATTTCTCGTCAAACCCAGACACTCATGAGAATGAGAGGAGCTGTGAGTCACATGGCCGGGAAAACACGGGGCTGGAACAGGGATGCTCCGGGAAGCCAGACCTTGTCCCCTTGCCCGATAAAGAAGCCCCAGGAGCAAATGCCACATTGGAGACACCCATGCTCTGCTAGACCCAGAAGGAAGGGCCACCTCGGCTTCTCATGTTCTCTCCAGCCAAACCCCAAGTGTTGTAGATGTGGACACTGAGGCTGGCAGGGGGACGACGTGATATGGCTGACCACATGTCCAAGCCAGGCCTCCCGGCCTTGAGCCAGGTGTATAGGACCCTGTTCCACAACTCAGTATAAAAAAACACATCAAAAAGAATTTGTGATGTTTTCATTAGGCGCCTCTCTTCTTGCAAATGGCTTACTACCCCAGGGGAATTGAATGGAGGCTTTAGCTGGAAGAATGCTTTTAGCAAGGTTCTTTGCAATGGTGAAAATCTAGACACAGCATCCACATCCATTAGGGGCTTAAAGGAGTCTGGGCTGCCCCTTACAAAGGGTGCTATAGAAAACACCCACATGATGTAAAGAGTGCCTCTATACTAGTGAGCAGAGTTTAGGCTCAGAGAGGTTAAGAAAGCTGTCTAGAGTCACAGAGCTTGGAGGCGGCAGAGTGGGATCTGTAAGCCAGGTCTGCCTCAGGAATCCTGTCTCTTGGGGTTAATAGTGGTCAGCTCTCCAAGCACTAAAGATTTGTATAATGGGGCCGGGCGCGGTGGCTCACACCTGTAATTCCAGCACTTTGGCCAAGGCGGGTGGATCACTTGAGGTCAGGAGTTCAAGATCAGCCTGGTCAACATGGTTAAACCCCATCTCTACTAAAAATACAAAAAATTAGCTGGGTGGTGGCAGGTGCCGGTAATCCCAGCTACTCCGGAGGCTGAGGCAGGAGAATCATTTGAACCCAGGAGGCAGAGGTTGCAATGAGCCGAGATTGCGTCACTGCACTCCAGCCTGGGCAACAAGAGCAAAACTCCACCTCAAAAAAAAAAAAAAAAAAAAAAGATTTGTATTATTTGCTTTGGATTCTTCTGTATTTTCTAATTTTCTGCCTTTGAAATTGGACAACATAACAGCAGCAATAAAGCCAACAAAACGACAGAAAACCTCTGGGTGGACCACCTGCCCACCCCATCCAGTTGGGAAGCTTCTCACCCTTGGACAATGCCGCCAGTGAACCCCAAGTGCTCAGAAAAGGACTCCTGCAAGGCAAGGAGAGAGGGGTCAGTGACAGGCAGGAGCAGGCCACCGGGCCCCGCTGCGGTCCGCACACACCGCTCGTGCTCAGAGGACAAAGCCCCCACACTGTGTGCTCGGCACGGGCCCACGGCGGCTCTGAGACCAGACACAGATGCCAAAACCATCTTTCTTAGTCCACTGACATCCTTTCCCTCACACTCCTCCAACGAAGGAAAGGACATCCCATACAGCACTCTTCACACCCTGAGTGCACGAGGACGTCATGGGGCCACAGCCACGCTCAGGGTGCTGAGACAGCCCCAGGGGCTCTCGGGGCAGCAGGGGGTCTCCAACGACCCTGACACTTTACACCAAGAAACACGAACATATGCATGCTTCTAAGAACCCAGATTCTCAAAGCCACCATGACCAAAAAGGGTTCTGACTCCCCCACACTTCACTGAAGACGGTGGTGACTCTTGACGCCCCGCAACGTGAGAAAAGCCAGTGAGCCAAAGAGACGCAGCAGGACCCCACTGTGGGGGGACACATCCCCAGAGAAGTCTCCAAACGCTCCTGCTCTCTGAGGGCAAGCTTTCAGGGCCCTATATTCCTATCGCACGTTGCGCCCTAACTGCTGGGATTCTTCCCGTAAGCACTGGTGAAGCGAAGACCAAACGAGAAACAGATGTACAGGCATTACCTAATGAAAATATTCGAGTCTGTTTTTAAAGAGCTGTCGAGGAGAAGCAAGCCAGCTCTGCCTAGGAGCTCAGCGGACAGCAGGCCCTGAGCCGTCCCAGCCGCGGCGGGCTCACCTCGATGTGCTGGAACATGTAGGGGTGGTTGCAGATCTTCCGCAGCTGCATGATGGTGTTCATCAGGGTCTTGGTGCCGCCTTTGCCCTGGAAGGCAGATGAGAGGGACCCAAATGGGGTCTTGCCCTCCTGGGGTGGGGTGGGCTTGGTGGATGGGTGGGTGTTGGGAGAAGGGCCATGGGGACGCTCTAGTGGGGAAGAGTGGCTTTTGGCACAGCAATTGGGAGTGAGGAGATGGCAGGCTGGAGGCCTGGAGGCCCCCAACAAGCCCTGGGAAACACATGACTGCCTGGCACAGCAGAGGGCAGATGGCAGGGACAGGGCCAGCAGGACGGGACGGAAACAAGACTGGCAAAGGGCTGAGGCAGAGTCCCCGATGCTTTGTGATGCCAGCTTTGTTCTGGGCACTGTTACTGTGGGGGTCCCTAGAGGGTCTCAGCCGGGCAAGAGGGCCTCAGCCGGGTGAGCCATGACTCAGGGCTCCCTGGGCTCCAGGATGAGGAAGGAGGTGGGGGCGGGGGCGGGGGGTGCGTGCTCTGGGCTGGGAATGGACTAGGAACACACTGCTGCTCAGCTCAGGGGAGAAGGGGCACAGACACAACGTCTCGGGGAAGCCAGGCCGAGGTCAAGGCCTTGGGGGCAGAATCAAGGGGTCTGGTGCATTTCCTGGGAGGATAATTTCACTGCTGGTGAGCAGAGCCAGACAGGTGGGGCCTGGGGCCTGGGATTCTCAGAGCAGCCCCTGAAGGAGACAGCCCGCTCCCTTCCTTTCACTTAATAACACAGAAGGGGGGCATTCTAGAACACTCTAACCCTGCTGGGGTTAGTGCTGGGCCCAGGCTGCCAATTGCAGAAGGAGCCAGTGTTTCATAGGCAAAGGAGAAGCCACTGGCAGCTGAGTCAGTGTGTCCTGACACAAGCCACCAGCCATCATAACCAGGGCTGGCCAGATGCCCTGGGGATCATGACCAGATCATGACCCGATGGTCAGAGCACGCTCTGCTCTGCCTGCCACGCTGCCGGCCTTGGACACCCAGTGGGGAAAGCAGTTGGGGGACTCTGGGGCCCACCTTCTTGTCCTTCTCGGAGCCATCAGTCAGCAGCACGCCCTTGGCCTGCATGTGGCGGTAGAGCACTCGCTGCAGCGCCGACATGTCGCACTTGATGACGTACTCCACCTGCAGGGGACACATAATGCTCACGAGGGCCCAAGGTGGCTTGAGGCCTGACTCCCCCCATCCGAACCCAGCTCTGACCCCCTCGGCCCTGTCATACGAGCTCTTGACCAGGGCACACTGGGGTGTGGGTGAGGAGACCCTCACAGCTGGGGAGAAGAGGGGAGACCTGGGCAATGAGAGGAAGCACCAGGCAGAGATACCAGAGGGTTACTGGGCCAGAAAGGGCCCCCCAGCCATCTTCTGGGGGCCTCTCTACAGCCAGCCAGGAAACAAAGAGCCAAGAGGGACAACTGCAGCTGGGGACCCCGAGTCCATGGGTCTTGCTGTGGGAACTGGGCCCAGGGGTGTGGCTGCAGCAGGCCTTGAAAACCCAGAGCCATGATGGGGGGCCGGGGGGCAACCCCAAGCCCACGGCCCCTCCTGATGTGGCCAGGAGAGCCCGCACAGGCACCTGGGCCCCTGACAGGAAGTGGGATTTTGTGCTCTAACCTATTGTGAGCTATGTGAGCCTGTGAGTGCTTTTCAATCCCTACAACAGCAGCGCCGGGCTTCACAGACCCAGTGGCGTCATCGCCACCCCCAGGCTGGATTGACCAGGGCAGGCCTGGGACTGTGGGGAGAGGCCCTGAGCACGCCCAGCCCTGGAGAAAGCCCCCACGTGAGGCTGCTTCACCGGTGGCTCCCCTCAAAACTCCGTCACCTTTTCGGGCAACTGGGCCTCGACTTCCTTCTTGAGTCGTCGGAGCAAGAAGGGCCGCAGCACTTTGTGGAGACGCCGGATGATGAGAATGGTTTCCTCCTCATTCAGGTCCACCTGGAAGCCCCCAAGACAGGAGAAGCAAGCGTTACCTCCAAAGGAGGGCGACGGAGGTCTCACTAGAAGGTGCGGATGTGGGGACAGGGCGGACGGGGTCCCCTGGGGTGATCTTGCCCTTGGCACGTGGCTTTTCAGCCTGCTTTATGCTTTCTGGGAGCCAGGCAGGGCACCCTCTTCCTTAGGAAACTGTGAGGATCTGGTTCCCTCCATGTAATTCCTGGGACATGGAACCGCAGTACCCAGAGCACTCTGCTCCCTGTGCCTCACCAGAAAGACCCCCGGCAGCGGGCATGCTGCTTCTCCACGAGTAACACAAACTGGAGTGTCCACAGACCCACCCCATGCCAAGCTCATGCCAGGAGCGCTGCAGGGGCCAGGCTGACCACATGGGGCTTATAGCGGGTGATTCTCAGGGAGGGCTCTGCCACCGGGAGCCCCAAGGGACTCTCATTCAGCCTGGGTGGAACCGGGTGAAAGAAACCCTGACGTCCCACGGCGCCTACTCCTCTACTAATAATTAACTTTTAAAATGTTTTAATTTAAAAAGTTAAAGGAAAATGAGACGACGCCAAAACTTTTCTTCTATTGCTTCCCTGGCAATCCTTTGGCAGAGCTTTTGCTCGGCTCAGAAAGTGACAAAACTATAGCATCAGATCCTGGCCCTTAGTGTGGGGGTCCCGGGAGTCTAAAAATTGGGGACTCCTTTATCACGAGGCTTTGGGGAATGCCTCGGTTTCGCCGTCAGAAGAGTCTCTGCCTTGACCGGCAGCCGAGAGGGCAGGGAACTCACGCATGAGGCCAGGAAGGCCCCAGCTGCCCTGGATCTGTCTAAGGTGGGAAGAAGGGGGTGGGCCCAGCCGTGCTGGGCAGGGCACTTCGAGGTAACCTCTGTAGTTCTGCCCACACTTCAGCATCTGGCTACTTAAACCCCTCAGCAGGAAACGCAGTCTGTCCCACAGTTTCAACCTCCAACAGCAAGGAGCTCTAGGCTCAGGGATCAGTGCTGGTGTGGGACCACTCATCAATGATGCTGCTGCCATGCCACAGTCTGGCTGATGGTGCCACCCAGACATTGAGACACACTGGCCACTGCGCTTTTCGAAAAAAACGTAAGACAGAACCTGACCATGTGGCCCTGCTAACTGGAATCTTCCAAGTTTCCTTCCCACTGCCCTGAGGGTGAGTTCTGAGGGCACCTAAAGGGGCCTACAGCACGCTACAGCCTCTAGCTGTGCTCTCCACACGCTTGCGGTCCCACAGCTGCCTCAGGGCCATCTTCCTCACCATCCACTCTGCACCTGGAGCATAGGGTCAGAGACGCCCCGAGCATTCCGAGATTCACCACCATGACCTCTGCCCTGCTCCCCTGGGGCCCTTGTGGCTGCCCCAGCCTTGGGTTCCAGGGCTCCCCTGCTCCATGCAGATGCAGACTCTCACCAGGCACCCAGCACAGGCCCAGCCAGCTGTAGCTGGTGCTCAACACGCTCCAACCAGCAAAGCCAGCCGCACCTGGAACCGTCAGCATGGGCACAGCTGGGCAAACCCACCTTTTCCCCGGTCATGGCAAAGGGTGCGTTAAACCACTGCTCGAAGGTGCTGCAGCTCTTGAAGATGGTGGGCAGCAGGAAGTTGAGCAGCGCCCAGAGCTCGGGAAGCTTGTTCTGCAGCGGTGTGCCCGTCAGCAGCAGGCGGCGGGGTGCCACATAGTGCGTGTTGAGCACCTGCGTCAGCTTGCAGTGGTGGTTCTTCATGCGGTGACCTTCGTCCACAATCATGTACTTCCAACGGATCTGCGGGCCCCAGAATGGGCAATCAGGGCAGGGGGCAGCAGGTGGCCCGGCACATGGGGAGAATCTCCCACTCTGCGCCCAGCAGCCAGGAAGGCTCCAGGTGGAAGAGCGCAGCTGGGTGGAGAGCACAGGCCTGACGTCCTGCCCCGGGGCTGAGTCACTGAGTTGGAGCCACACAACGTAGCCTCTTGCAAGCCTTGGGCAGAGACAGGCCCGTGACCCCATGACTATTGGCAGGTGAACAAAGCAAATTGCAAAAAAGTAATCTGGCTTCCCTGCAAAATCACACATATGAATCTACAGCACAGAAAAATGCCGAGCACATTCTGGCAGAAGACACATCTTGCTGACTGGGGGATTTGTCCTGCTGGTGTGGAGGGTCTCAGGGGAACTGGGTTGGTGACGGTACATTTCTAATGAGCAGCCTGTGATTCAGAATGTGTGCCCCATGGGGTAGGGGCCGGCGGCACTACATACAGGGCCATGCGGGTCAGGAGGGGGCGCAGTGGCCGCACTCAAAGAGCACTCCCACTGCAGGGTGATTACATCAACTGAGCCACTGGCAGGGGAGCACGGGGTTTCAAAGCCTGGTTCCTGTGCCTGCCAATGGCCTGGCTTTGTAAGGAGTCAGCAGGGGTGAGCCACAAAGGAGGCACCTGAAGCATGGACCTGAGGTAAGAGCCTGCACGTGGGATACCCAGCTCCCTGGGCCTCAGTTTCCTCCCTTGTTGGCTCTGGGATAAAGCACCCAGTCCTCGGAAGGCTGAGGCAGGAGAATCACTTGAACCCAGGAGGCAGAGGTTGTTGCAGTGAGCTGAGATCGCTCCACTGCACTCCAGCCTGGGTGACAGCTGTGAGACTCTGTCTCAATAAAAAAAAAAAAAGAAGAAAAAAAGAAAAGAAAACACCCAGTTCACAGCCCCAGTATTCCAGTACTGTCACTCCAGCCATGCACTGAGAGGCGGGGCCACCCATAAACAGCTCCTCCATCCCCCCATACCTGGGTCAAGAACTCTACTGTTAGGCCAGACACAGTTGCCCAGTGCTTTGTGAGGCCAAGGCGAGAGGATTCCTTGAGGCCAGGAGTTTGAGACCAGCCTGGGCAGTACAGCAAGACCCCATCTCCATAAAAAATAAATTTAAAAAAGTTAGCTGGGAGTGGTGGCGCACACCTGTAGTCCCAGCTACTCAGGAGGGTGAGGTGGGAGGATCGCTTGAGGCCAGGAGGTCAGGCCTGCAGTGAGCTGTGATCACATCACTGCACTCCAGCATGGGCAACAGAGCGAGACTCAGTCTCAAAAAAAAAAAAAAACCAAAACGCAAAAAACTCTCTACTGTTCAACACTCACTCAGCTGGATGTTTAGGGGTGAGACCAGGTACATCTTTACCTGCGACCCCTCCTCAAATGAGGAACATGAGTTTTTGGAGGCAGAGGGCTATGTCTGTTTTCTATCTGGGCCGTATTCTCAGTCATGACCGATGGCCACGCTGGGACTCCCTTCACAGTTTCGTCCCAGAAGAGGCTTCCAGGACAGTAGGACCCTCACAGAACAGCCCGAACCAGCTGCCCAAGGCCAGCAGGCAGTCATGGTATTTGGCCCTCGAGCTCTCCTCCACATGCTGAATCTCAGCCCATGGCCTGTGGTGAGAAGCCAGGGCCCCAGGGAGGGACGGCCAAGGCAATGAGACAGGAGGACAAGACTGGTCTGGCCAAGGCCCCATGGGGACCCTGTAGGCGGGTCAGGAGACGCCTTGGTGCTGAGGCTCTCTGGGCAGAAGGCCCGAGAGGAGGCAGAGCGCATGCTGTGTAGATGGCCCCAGCTTCTGGGCCTGACTCAGGGCCTGCCTGGAGACAGTTAGGGAGGTAAACCTGAGGTCGCCCCCACCTAGGCCTTTCGCCTACACAGGGCAGCTGTCTTCACGCACATGCAGGTGGGACTCCGGGAAGAAACTTGTAGGGGCTTTGGAGGAGACAGGCAGTGTGACCCACGTGTGAGCACTCGGCCCATGGCCTGGCATTTCCCACAGGGACACGTTACCTTGGCGAGGATGTGCTTGTCTTTGATGATGTACTCGTACGTCGTCAGCAAGACGTTGAACTTCCCACTCCGGAGCTGGGGGACAAAGGCCCGTCTTGCTGCTGGGGATCCCTGCAAGGGAAGCAGGATGCACAGCTCGGCTTTTGGAGCTGGGTGGCCAGGTGGCAGGAGGGGCACAGGCACCCCCTGCAGCTGCCCAGTGACACGGCGGGAGGGCTCGTCCTCACAGGGGTAGTGGGGAAAGGGGCTGGCAGGGCTGCTGGCGTGTCCCCAGACCTCACCATGCAGAACACGCGCTGCAGGGGGAAGAGGAAGCAGTGCGGGCCAGCGGCGGCCGGGGCCTGAGGGAACCACGCAGCCTGCACCGCCATCTGCACATTCCTGGTGGCTGACAGGCTCCTCTCTTCCTGGGTCCCCATCTCAGGCGCCTGAGCTGGCCTCTGAGTGCTGGCCACCATGCTCACTCCTGTCTCCTCCCCAGTGAGCTAATCTGCCCTGTCCCTGCCCAGTCCAAACTCCCGGACCCATGTGACTGGAGTTCCAGGCTGTCCTGGAGACTCCATGCGACTGGAGACCCAGCATTCTCAGGTTCACTGTCCAGAGGTATGTGTGGACGTCCTGCCCGCCACCGCCTGCACCTCCGTAGCAAGAGAAGAAACCTCAGTGGCTGTGACCTACCTTGTAAGACACCTTCACCACGGAGGGGGCCCACTTGTCAAACTCGTACGCCCAGTTGGACAGCGTTCTGATGGAACAAGGAAATGAGAGTCAAGTGCCGGTCTCTCATCAATGGCTCACTGTGCAAACCCACAGCCACTGGCTGCCAGGGGCGAGGCCAACATGGCCACAGCCCTCGGAGTGGGCAGAGAAACTGTGTTTAGGGCAGCTGAGGGAGGGAGGGAGGGAGGAAGAGAGACTGGCGAGGACGTAAAGGGCTCTGCCTCAGAGGACACAAGGGAGGCCACTGGGAAAAGAGGGCAAGGCCCTTTAGAGTGAGAAGTAGGGACACAGAGATGTGATGGGGTACAGAAACAATGCTGCTAGGGCTGGGGAAGCCTGGACCTGCTGCCGGGAAAATGCAGCTTCAGAGCACAGGCTTCACGCCCAGAGCCAGGCTAGCAACAGTGCTGTGGAGACCTGAGGATATGGGAGACACCAAACAGTCTTTCTGCCACCCTCCAGCCATGGAAGGTTCCTGACTGTGAGAGAGAACGAGGACAGTGAGGGGCGAGGCGGGGCCTGGCTCAGGTGGCAGGCGGGAGGACAGGGATGGGAGGGAGCGGCAACTCGCGGCTACTCCCCTGTGGGATGACCAGGGCTGGAATGAGGGAGGACGTAGGGGCAGGCAGAATGCAGTAGGGAGGGGTGAGTCACCTGAGACCGACAGCCTAGAGACTGAGGAGAGGGTGGAGGCGGTAACAAAGCTGAGTCCCAGAGGGGGTGGGCTCTGGGAGGAAGTCTGGGGCAGGGAGTTTTCAGTGGGGGAGGGAAGCCACTCAGAAAGTCTAGACGGGGTGGTCCGTAAAGACAGGGCTCGAAGCTGGAGTCCCAGGGACTGCTCGTGGTTTACCCCCAAGCAGCTCCACGAGGGAGGTGCTGTGTCCACCATGAACCCATCTCCAGCCCCCCTGGAAGCCACAGCCAACCAGGTGGCACAGCCAATAGACAGAAGGACGCATGGCTGTGGTGAAGGCTGGGGAGAGTTCCTGAAGAAGCGTGGGGAGCAGGGGCTCAGCAGCCTTGCGCTTCTGCTGCCTTTTGCCCTGCCCACTCTCCTGGAACCTCTCTCTTGCCCACTCTCCTGGATGAGGCGCGGGAGGCAGTGCAGCCGTCCTGCAACCATGAGGTAAGGAGCCTGAGGGTTGGAGTCACCCAAGAATGACTGGGCAGAAACCTGGGGGAGGCTGGGTCCCTGATGGCATCTTGGAGCCACTGGACCTGGCCCGTAGGGCCTGACCCTGTGCTTCCGCTGACTCAGGAACAGTGAAACCTCCCTGGAGTGATGGGGACAGTCAGCGCACCAAGGGAGAAGCTGGAGGTGTGGGGAGCATCTGCACTGGGAGGGAGAAGAGCCAGGAGCAAGGGTCAGGAGGGGACTGAGGGGACAGGTCCCAGAGACAGAGGTCCAAACGGAGGCAGGACAAGCAGCTCATGGCAGGAGGCAGCAATTCCCAGTGAGAGGGCCGGCACAGCCGGATGCCCATACGCCGTAAACATTCCCTAGCGCGCGGGCCCTCTTCTGGCCTGCAGGAGCATGGACACTTGCCCAGGTGGGGCGCAGTGGGAAAGACTGCAGGAGCACCCACCTCACAACCTCAATGAAGTAGGGGAAGGAGGTGACCTCTATCACCCTGGAAATGGAATCTGACTGTAATCTGGAGGCCTGAACACACAAGGAACTGGCCCCAAGGCCTGTGCTCTAGTGGCTCAAGATGCTTCCCGGAGGTACCGGCTCACTACTCTGAAACTGTTGTCCACGGAAGCTGAGAATGGGCGCACACACAGGGTGGAAGTGTGAGAAGGAACCTGTGGTCCTCACTCAGAGCCGTAGACAGTGGTATGAACTCACGTTCAGCTTAACACAGAAACAGATGCCGAGGCAGAGAAGGCCTTTTAGACGATACGTGCACAAAGCATCAGCACGCGCACATGAATCTCCTAGCACTGACCACTGAGAGGGCCCCAGGAGCAATGACACCTCAGAAGCAACAGGCCCATCCAGGACCCAGGTCTTGGTTCCCAAAACCATTCTGTAAGAAGGGAAACCAGGGCTCCTTGGAGAAATGGCTGATTCGAGGCAGTGGGCGGGAAATAGACTACATGAGCCTGCAGCATCTCTTGGTGCCAAAAAGCAAGAAAGTCCTCAAAATTCACCTGATGCTGGGGGCGTGTCAAAGGACAGAAGAGCCAACTGAAAGCACTCCCAGTGGCCAAAGCTGGATGGATTTGAGCCACAAAACAAAAAAAACCCAGCCACTGGTGCGTAGCCTGGAGTACTAAATAAATATCCGTGGGTCCATACTCATATTAACAAATGACTGAATACATAGAGAAGACACAATTCTTCCAGGGAGAATTCTCCCAGGCCAAATCTGAAAAAAACTGAAGCAACAAAATAAATAATATTTGTTCATGTGAGCCCACACTGATATAATAATTACCCAAACAAGCACATGGGGGAGAAGGGAAAGCTCTTCCTAACGGTGGAATTCCAATTAATTTGTAGAGAAGAGCGGACAGAAACAGGTAACCATGTATTTGGCAACTCTCATGTAATTATTTTTTCAGGCAAGACTTATCTGACGTTTGCTGCTATAGTTTGGGTATCTGGCACCTCCAAACCTCATGCTGAAGTCTGATTTCCAATGTTGGAGGTGGGGCCTGGTGGGAGGCATCTGTGTCATGGGGGCCTCCCTCGTGAACGGCCTCGTGAACCCTCGTGAACGGCCTGTACTGTACTGGGGATGGGGGATGAGTGAGTTCCTGCTCTCTGAACTCTCATGGGAGCTATTGTTAAAAGGAGCCCGGCACCCCCGCCTCCCTCGCCTCCTCCCTCCCCATGGGATCTCTACACACTGGCTCCCCTTTGCCTTCCACCAGGAGTGGAATCCGCCTGAAGCCCTCACCAGGTGCCCAGTCTTCCAGCCAGCAGAATCATGAGCCAAATAAACCTCTTTTTTTTTTTGAGAAGGCGTTTCATTCTTGTTGCCCAGGCTGGAATGCAATGGCGCGATATTGGCTCACTGCAACCCCCGTCTCCCAGGTTCAAGTGATTCTCCTGTCTCAGCCTCCTGAGTGGCTGGGATTACAGGCATGCGCCACCATGCCTGGCTAATTTTTTTTTGTATTTTTGGTAGAGACAGGGTTTCACCATGTTGGTCAGGCTGGTCTCGAACTCCTGACCTCAGGTGATCCGCCTGCCTCGGCCTCCCAAAGTGCTGGGATTACAGGAGTGAGCCACCGCGCCCAGCTAAACCTCTTTTCTTTATCACCTAGTCTCAGGTATCCCTTTATGGCAACATGAAATGGAGTAGAAGAGATGCTGAAATTATTGAGGAAAGTAGGAAGAGAAATGAGATATTCACAAGTGTCGAAGTACGTTCCCACGAGACAGTTATTAACGGAAAGTGTAACTCCTAGGTTTACAGTGGGAAACCCAGCAGGCACCTTGCCCGAGACACCAAGGCCTCAACATCTCATGCCTTCCCCGCTAAGGCACATCAAGCAGGGCGTGGCGTTGCTCCACGCGATCACATCGGACAAACCCAAATTGAAGGAGAGTCTACCAAAGGTCCGATCAGGATTCAACAGCGTCAAGCTCGACAAGGACAAAGACGAAATGAGGAACTGCCACAGGCATGCCACACAGACGTGACAGTGTGGGATCCTGGACCAGAACAAGGCCACTTGTGGGAAAACTGACAAGATTGGTAAATAAGGCCTCTGGTTTGCTATTAGTCCTATGTCCATGTTATCTTCCTGGTTTTCATAATTGTCTTGGGGTTATGAAAGAATGGGGAAGATGGGTGAAGGGTGCATAGCAATTCTTTACACTAACTCTACAATGTTTTCTAAGAATGAGGTCGCCAGGCACAGTGGCTCACTCCTGTAATCCCAGCACTTTGGGAGGCCAAGGCGGGCAGATCATGGGGTCAGGAGTTCAAGACCAGCCTGGCCAACATGGAGAAACCCTGTCTCTACTAAAAATGCAAAAAAGTTAGCCGGACATGGTGGCGCGTGCCTCTCATCCCAGCTACTCGGGAGGCTGAGGCAGGAGAATCGCTTGAACCCAGGAGGCAGAGGTTGCAGTGAACCAAGATGGCACCACTGCACTCCAGGCTGGCCAACAGTGCGAGACTCCTCAAAAAATAAAAATAAATAAAAATAAATGAGATCATTTCAAAATGAAAAGTTTAAAAAAATTTTTTAAAGCAAAAAATTAACAACTAAGAACCAAGGCTGCAAAACAACAGCACCCCGGAGAGCGGCGTTCCAGCAGAGATGGTGATCTGAGAAGTCTGTAAGTGAAAGGAGGGAAAATCGGGAACTGCAGAGGGCGACTGCCACCGCACCCATCAGCCTCCAGGGGAAGAAGGGCAGAGGGGAGCCAGGAGGTGGGCAGAGCCGGAAGGAACAGCCTCCAGACACAGACGGGGGACAGAGCTCAGGCAGGTGCAGCAGGATCGCTGTAGCAATCTGGGTCTGACCACGAGGGGAGGCGCAGCTACCTGCAGCGCTGTGCACAAGGACGCCCTGCTCCTTCAGAGCAGTCTGTTCTACCCGCCACGTAGGAAGCAGGGAGATAGAAGAAAGAAACAGTTCCACAGTAAACCTGGGAGGGTTCTGGAGTCCTCACCTTTCCTCCAGTCCTCCCTGCAACAGTCAGGACGTCAGGCCCACCCTATGGGTGTGTGACCCATGGGGCCTGGCTGTCTTATAGGCAGAAGGGCATTTTCCCATGGGGTTGGAGCATGGGCATGCCGCTCCCCAGCCTGCCAGGAGTTGGGGGTCCGCTGCTGACTCGTGGCTGTAGTGGTCCCAGTGAGTGGCTGGTTGGAGTTAGGGGCTGTGCTCTAGGGCCAGACCAAATGCTATGCTGAAGTTTGCCCAATCAGACCAGACTAACCCCCAGGCCGGTGACTGTCTGCATGCTGGACATGTGACTTGAACTGGACCAGTAAGAGCCGGCCCTGGGGCTTTCTGGGAAAACCCTAGGCAGGTCCCCCTTTAGTGCAGGGGCTGAGCTGGGTAGAGAGATGTCGAGAGAGGTGGGCAGGGGGGCGGACTCTGTTTGCAAGGAGAAAAAGGCCGGTGGAGCCAGGCAGTGGCAAGTGAGAGCCTCTCAGGGTGTCCGGATCCCACCATGCCCAAGGACCTGGGCCATGGTGGGATGTGCCTGAGGGCTCTGGTGGCCCTTGCAGGGCACTGCACAGTGAGGAAGTAGAGACTGTTCAATGGAGCCTCAATGGCCTCACCCTACTTTTCTAGTGGGAGGTTCTTGTCTCCTGCGACTCCCCTGCATGGACTTTGCTGGTTGTGGGACTTGAAAAGGACACCAAGGACATCCCGGGAGAGGGACCCCAGGCCTCCCCAGGGGTGGAGGGGATGCGCAGTCATGCCCCTACTTGATCCGGGACCCAGAGGCAGAGGCTGTGACGGGTGGAGCTGTGCACAGCCCCGAGGCTGGTGGAGCAGTCCTGACCCCCAGCAGCTCAGGATGCGACTGTACCTGGAGACAGGGCCAATACAGAGGCAATGAAGTTAAAGCAGGCCATTAGGATGCACCCTCATCCAACCTGACCCATGTCCTTCTAAGAAGAAGAGATGAGGACACAGACACGCATGGAGGAAGGACCATGTGAAGACACAGTGAGATACATGTAAGCACGTATCCCTGCAAGCAGGAAGAGAGGCCTCAGGAGGAAGCAACCTGCTACACCTTGACCTTGGACTTCTGGCCTCCAGGAAAACAAATTTCTGTCATTAAGCCACCTCGTTTGTGGTATTCTACTGCGGCAAACTTAGGAAACAAACACAGGAGCATGTGAGCGGCGTGCGGGATGTTTCTGGCAGCAGGTACTCACGAGAGAGGCACGATGATGAGGAAGGGCCCATTGATGCGTTTGTGCTCCATGAGGTACGTGATGAGCGCAATGGTCTGGATGGTCTTCCCCAGGCCCATCTCGTCGGCCAGGATGCCGTTCAGGTTGTTGTTGTACAGGGACACCAGCCACTCCAAACCTTTGATCTGCAAGGACAGACGCGGCCACGCCAGGACTGAAGGCCGGGTCGGACACCAGAGGGTCCTCCCACTTCAGAGAGTCAGACACCGCCAGCCACGAGTTCTGCCTAAGCCACATCCCACCCTCTACTGCCTTTACCACGGATTTTTCCTCTGAACCAAACTGATTCTTTATCGCTTAGCCTCATCCTTAGCAATAACGTCTGTGAAGCTGCAGGATGACTGTGCTAACGATGGACACGTGTAACATTTCTAATACACATCTCAACAGCTCATTCCCAACTGTTACACTGTCTGCCTGTCCATGCCCCACACAGCACACAGGAAAAACCTGCCCACACCACGGGACACTTGCACTCAGGAAACCACGAGGGCTTCAGGGCGACTTCGTGAGGAATTCACTGCCTGAACATCATTTCAAGATAAAGAGAGGGATTTCCAAAGCCTGGGAGCTTTCTGAAATACAGGCCTTAAACAGAAGACTATTTGCAAACTGAAGATAACGTTATGAAGGAAAATTTGGAAATTTTCGTAATGGATTGAGGAAGTAAGTTCTGGCCAAGTTCTAATTCTTTTTTTTTTTTTTTTTTTTTTTGAGACCGAGTCTCACTCTCACCCAAGCTGGAGTGCAGTGGCCCGATCTTGGCTCACTGCAACCTCTGCCTCCCAGGTTCAAGCAATTCTCCTGCCTCAGCCTCCCAAGTAGCTGGGATTACAGGCATGCAACACCATGCCCAGCTAATTTTTTGTATTTTCGGTACAGACAGGGTCTCATCATGTTGGCCAGCCTGGTCTCAAACTCCTGACCTCAGGTGATCCACCCGCCTTGGTCTCCCAAAGTGCTGGAATCACAGCCATGAGCCACTGCGCCTAGCCAAGTTCTAATTATTTTAATTGCATGGGACTCTTGGAAAATTCCACTAACCATGAGCTTTGCCTTTGTTTCATTATTGTTTTATAGAGATGGGGTCTCGCTATGCTACCCAGGCTGGAGTGCAGTGGCTCTTCACAGGGACTATCTCACTACGGATCAGCACATCAGTTTTGACCTGCTCCATTTCTGACCTGGGCAGATTCGCTCCTCCTTAGGCCACCTGGTGGTGCCCCACTCCTGGAAGGTCATCATATTCATGCTGAACTTAGTACAGACACCTGATCGACATAGGGCGCTACAGCTCAGAAGTCCTGGGCTCGGGCTCTCCTCCCACCTAAGCCGCCCAACTATCTGGGACTACAGATGTGTGCTACCACCCCCAGCTAATTTTTAAAATATTTTTGTAGAGGCAGTGTCTCACTAAGTTGCCCAGGCCCACTTTCAACTCCTGGGCTCATGCGATCCTCCCATCTCAGCCTCTTAAGTAGCTGGGACTATAGGTGCATGTGCAGCTTTGAATGTTGATACTAGCACAAAAGGTTTAAGAGTTGTCTTAAAGAAAGTTGGGGCTGGGTGCACTGGCTTACATCTGTAATCCCAGCACTTTGGGAGGCCAAGGTGGGCGGATCACCTGAGGTCA
Source organism: Pan troglodytes (assembly GCF_028858775.2). NCBI lineage: Eukaryota > Metazoa > Chordata > Mammalia > Primates > Hominidae > Pan > Pan troglodytes. Next base: position 13,740,052 of record NC_072418.2, on the reverse strand, counting down.
GGAGTTTGAGACCAGCTTGGCCGACATGGTGAAACTCTGTCTCTACTAAAAATACAAAAACTAGCCGGGCGTGATGGTACGCACTTGTAGTCCCAGCTACTCAGGAGTCTGAGGCAGGAGAATCACTTGAACCCGGGAGGCAGAGGTTGCAGTGAGCTGAGATCGTGCCATTGCACTCCAGCCTGGGCAACAGAGAGGCTCCGTTTCAAAAAAAAAGAAAAGAAAAGAAACAACCAAATTGAAAACCAGAGAGAGCTGTTCTTTGGTTGGAGTTGTACTGGTTGTCTTGCGGGGCCTTGTAATGAGCTCGGGATGGCAGGCCGCATTAAGAGCATGAGCAGCTCTGTTTCATGACTGTCCCAAGTCAGGCCCAGGTGAAGAGCTTCAGAGCCACCAACTTTTCACCCTCACACAGGACCTGCTACCTCATCCCCAGAAGAAAGAGCGGAGTCCAGGGTGGCCGGCTCCTAGATCTAAGCTCCTGACGCTCGCCGTTTCACACCACACAGAGCTCAGGTAACCTGTCCTGAGCATGCAGATGCCCAGATCTGAGCTCCGGCCCTGGTTCAGTCCTACACATGGTGCAATGCTGAGGAGGTGCTGCACCTCTCTGCTCCTCAGGTGGCCCCGTCTCCTCTGTGAGGCCACTGGAGTGCAAATCGCTCCCACTCTGCCTGGCACATCAGGCACCCAGTAGACACTGACTTTCTGCTGTTGCACGTCCTCCTGGCAGCTAACCTACCAGACCACATCTCTGCTTTACACATGGGGAAACCGAGGCTCAGAGGGGAAGAGTGCATTGCCCACAAAGAGCAAAAGGTGAACTCAGGTCTGCCTGAGGTCTGAAGCCCGCACCACCTGGGAACACCTGGACCGAGGCAGCTACATGGCGGTGGCCTCCCCACCCCCTACCTCACCTGGTACTGTTTGAGGACACCATTGACCATAAGCGCTGACTGCTTGTCCACTCTCTCAGTGACAGCATGGGCCACGGCATAGTAGGACTGCAGGCCACGTGCAAGGGCCTGGGACACGCCATATTCATCATCGACATCTTGCTTGGCATTCCTGGGAGTGAGATGGAGGTGCCGGGTAAGGACACACATTCGTATCTGTGACAATGTGCTGGCTCCTGACACAAGCTCTGCGGAGTGGCCCTTTCTGCTGAATGACCTGTGGCCAGCACTGTAAGACACATAGAGGTGCAGCCGGACAGTGTGAGGCCAGGCAGGGCAGCCCGCACTAAGCCTGAGGGGTCCAGACTGGACTCCTGGGAGCTCTGGGTCCTGATTGCACCACCACAGTACAAGAATTCTGTCACTCTGATGGGCGTGGTGGCTCACGCCTGTAATTTCAACACTTTGGGAGGCTGAAGCAGGTGGATCACTTGAGGCCAGGAGATCAAGACCAGCCTGGCCAACATGGTGAAACCCCATCTCTACTACAAAAAACAAAAATTAGGCTGGGCACAGTGGCTTACACCTGTAATCCCAGCACTTTGGGAGGCCAAGGCATGTGGATCACCTGAGGTCAGGAGTTCTAGACCAGCCTGGCCAACATGGTGAAACCCCGTCTCTACTAAAAATACAAAAATTAGCCGGGCGTGGTGGCAGGCGCCTGTAGTCCCAGCTACTTGGGAGGCTGAGGCAGGAGAATGGCATGAACCTGGGAGGTGGAGCTTGCAGAGAGCCGAGATCGTGCCACTGCACTCTAGCCTGGGCGACAGAGCAAGACTCTGTCTCAAAAAAAAAAAAAAAAAAAAAGTTAGCCGGGCGTGGTGGTGCATGCCTGTAACCCCAGCTACTCAGGAGGCTGAGGTAAAAGAAACACTTAAGCCCGGAGGCAGAGGCTGCAGTGAGTCAAGAGATCGAGCCACTGCACTCCAGCCTGGGCGACTGAGCAAGACTGTCTCAAAACAACAAATAGAATGCTGTCACTTGCCACAGCACAGAAAGACACTCTGCACCTAGCCAGACGCTGATCATCATAGAACCCACCCTTTCTAAGAACAATTCATGAGCCTAAAGGTGAAAAGAAACACAGACTGAACAGGTTCATACAAAACCAGAACTGTTAAAACTTAGGCAATTTGTAATCTAATCTGAATGTTTTTCTTTTAAAAAGTAACTCTGGCCAGGTGCGGTGGCTCACGCCTGTAATCCCAGCACTTTGGGAGCTCAAAGTGGGTAGATCATGAGGTCAAGAGATCAAGACCATCCTGGCCAACATGGTGAAACCCCATCTCTACTAAAAACACAAAAATTAGCTGGACGTGGTGGCCCGCGCCTGTTGTGCCAGCTACTCAGGAGGCTGAGGCAAGAGAATCACTCGAACCCAGGAGGTGGAGGTTGCAGTGAGCCGAGATCGCACCACTGTACTCCAGCCTGGTGAAGAGCGAGACTCTATCTCAAAAAAAAAAAAAAAAAAAGTGACTTTTATCCACCTACATTTTTTTTTCTTGAGATGGAGTCTCCCTCTGTTGCCCAGGCTGGAGTGCAGTGGCACTATCTCAGCCCACTGCAGCCTCCTCCTCCCCATTTCAAGTGATTCTCCTGTCTCAGCCTCCCAAGTAGCTGGGACTCCAGGTGCACGCCACCATGCCCAGCTAATTTTTGTATTTTTAGTAGAGATGCGGTTTCACCAAGTTGGCCAGGCTGGTCTTGAACTCCTGACCTCAAGTGATCCACCTGCCTTGGCCTCCCAAAGTGCTGGGATTACAGGCCTGAGCCACCACGCCCAGCCCTCACTTGCTTTTTAACAGGATCTATTAATTCCTTACCATAAGCAATGAAGAGATTAGTGTGTTAACTGTGATGTGTTACAGGAGCAAAAGATGAGAAATATAACCTAAATGCTTGTCACCAAAGGACAGGCTACGAAAATGAGAATATAACGTGACGCAGTATGACACTGCACGCTGAGGACCAGACTGGAAGCACTCTGCACGGACAGGATGACCTCCAAGAGGGAAGGTTCAGTGAAAATAACAAGGTGCACACCAATGTACACTGGAGGTATGTATGCAAATGAAGACAAAAATATGCACATTTTGCTTGCTAATGCAGACAGCATCTCTGGAAGATGACACACGAGGCTGGAAAGTTTCCCCAGGGAGGGTAGTGGAAAGGGAGGGAGCCGGGGAGCAGAGAACAGGGTGAGGAGGGCTTCTCCCGCACACCTGACTGTACCTCGTAAGCATATGGTGAACCATGCGAATGCATTTGCTCTATTAAATCCCTATAAAATACATGAAATGTGAAGTAAATAAATTTGGTCTCTGTGGTTCCACAGTAGCAGCTGGCTGGACAGTGCTGAATGTCAGCTAGGGATGGCTGGGATTCTAGCCACTCCCACCAGCGCCACCTCACAGGAAGCTGGCACAGAACAATGTGTGTCGGGACCCCTTACTCAATGATGTGCCGCGCGTCCACCTCAGAGACGTCATCGCTGTCTGGATCTGGAATCTTCTTCTTCTCCTCCACGGGCAGGGTGGGAGGCTGCGCTGCCTGCGGCTGCTCTTCCTCCTCCTCCTACCAAGAGACAAGCCCATGTCACCTCAGTTCATCCCCCAGAGAGGGGGGACGGGACTCCCATGGGGAGAACACAGTTTTAGAAGCAAGTGATCTTCTTACAGCCCTCACCCCCTCTACCTATCCTGGAATGTGTGATGTTTATTATTTACATCTTTGTTTTAAAATTATGTATTTATTATTATTTTTTTAAATATATGGGAGTCTCAAGATGTTGCCCAGATGGCTTTGAACTCCTCAGCTCAAGCGATCATCCTGCCTCAGCCTCCCCAGCAGCTAGAACTACAGCTATGCACCACCACACCCAGCTCAAATGTTTTGAATTTTTGTAGATATGTAGTCTCGTGACATTCCCCGGGCTGGTCTCAAACTCCTGGGCTCAAGCAATCCTCTCGCCTCAGCCTCCCAAGTAGCTGGGACTACAGGCAAATGCCACCAAACTGGCTACATCTTTTTTTTTTTTTTTTTTTGAGACGAAGTGTCACTCTGTTGCCCAAGCTGGAGTGCAATGGCGTGATCTCGGCGCAGTGCAACCTCCAGCTCCCAGGTTCAAGCGATTCTCCTGCCTCAACCTCCCAAGTAGCTGGGATTACAGGCATGTGCCACCATGCCTGGCTAATTTTTGTATTTTTAGTAGAGACGGGGTTTCACTATGTTGGCCAGGCTGGTCTTGAACTCCTGACCTCGTGATCCGCCTGCCTTGGCTTCCCAAAGTGCTGGGATTACAGGCGTGAACCACTGCACCCAGCCCAGTAAACCGTTTTTGGTTTCCCCACCACAGATTCCCGACACTTCCTTTTTTTTGTTATTGTTGAGATGGGGTCTTGCTCTGTCACTCTGGCTGGAGGGCAGTGGTGCTATCTCAGCTCGCTGCTACCTTCACCCACTGGACTTAAGCGATCCTCCCACCTCAGCCTCTCGAGTAGCTGGGACCTTTTGCATTTTTGGTAGAGACAGGGACTCGCTATGTTGCCCAGGCTGGTCTCAAACTCCTGAGCTCAAGAATCTGCCTGCCTCAGCCTCCCAAAGTGCTGGGATTACAGGTATGAGCCACTGCACCCGGCCCCGACACTTCTTTTAAGGCTATCTCAGGGTATTGTGGACTTTCGTTACTAATTAGAAGTAGACTCCATATCTCTCCTACCCCTGTTATACAATGAACATTACACGTCTATTCTCTGCTGACCTACTAAAGCAGTTTATCAGTTGATTCTCTTGGATTTCCTAGGTATTAAATATCTTAGAGCCCACCATCACCCCGGCTAATTTTTGTATTTTTTAGTAGAGACGGGGTTTCATCATGTTGGCCAGGCTGGTCTCGAACTCCTGACCTTGGATCATCCACCCAACTTGCCCTCCCAAAATGCTGGGATTACAGGCGTGAGACACCATGCCTGGCTTTAAATATCTTAGAACCAACTTTCAATATTTATTGCTTGTAATTTACTTCCAGCTTTACTGACAAGTCTCAACCATCTACAATATGTCTGATAACACTGGCGACAAGAGGCATCTCAGTTTACTGCAAGTTATCTACGAACTTGTTTAATCATTCATGTTGCATCATTTAATGGCTTTCCAGCCTTTACTGCGATTTTGCATAACATATATTGATAACATAGACAAGAATGCATTTCCTTATCTTAAACTATTCTTGTATTGCCATTTAAATCCTACAAATACAACACAGTTGATTGTTCCCTCATCTATAATGGAACTGCTACAAAGCTTTAAAAATATGATCTGCAATTAATCTGTTAAGTAATTCCAGTGAAAAGCCAGTAGGATTTCCCTTAGGTCACAAAAAATGATTTTACAGATCACTTGGAATAAACAGGTGGTAATAACACCGACATTTTAGGCAAGAAAATCAGAGCTGGTACAGACATGCTGGAATTAAAATAGGAGTGAGACTTCTGGCTAAACCCAAATGAGGAGGTGGGCAAATTTCCTCCCCAAAAGCAACTATAAAGCCGGACAAATTGACAGAGTGAGCATTTCAGAGCTCAGCGAGTTGACCAAAGGTCTACTAGAATCACTGAACCTTAAAAAACTGAACTTCAGGTGGGAAGAGTGGGAGTTTGTAGCACTTTTACTGTGGGCCACTTTCACTTCTTCTGCCTCAGCTCTGGACATATGAACGTCTTACAGCTGGAGAGCTGCAGGCCATGAGGCTTGGCAGGGAGGTGGAAGGGGCTCAGTCACTTGTAGAAGGAAGCAATGCCCACAGCCAGTGGCACTGCTAATGGAGGTGAGATCAGCCACGGTAGGGAAAAGCGTATCACTGGCTGAGGCTGAGTCTGTGCATATGCAAAGAGACACCAAAGGACTCAGCAAAGCATAAGTGTCAGGGAGAACCCGACAATGGCCCAAATGTGGAATGCATCTCCTCATACAACTGAACCATCAGCAGGAGAAAGAAGGCGTGTGTCTGAGCACAAACTGTGGCCAATCTTTGGATGACCACTAACTGACAAAGAAACACTGCCTGCCCCTAATGAACCAGGAAAAAAATCACGAATAAGATAAAACCAAAAAATGTTTAAAAGAATTGAGGAAATACAGCAGAGGCTATACACACTATGCAGGAACCAGATTTCACAGACTTAGCCCCAGGAAATTACTAAATAGACTAGATGCCACCACAACCTCCCAGAGTTTTAAAAGTCAGACTCCAGGGTAGCTAAAGTACGCTTCAACTAAACATGAAGAGGTAAGCAAAAAAATAGGAGAGGCCAGGCGTGGTGGCTCACGCCTGTAATCCCAACACTTTGGGAGGCCAAGGCAGGCGGATCACCTGAGGTCAGGAGTTCGAGACCAGCCTGACCAACATGGTGAAACCCTGTCTCTACTAAAAATACAAAAAAAAATTAGCCGGGTTTGGTGGCATGCACCTGTAGTCCCGGGAGGCTGAGGCAGGAGAATCACTTGAACCTGGGAGGCAGAGATTGCAGTGAGCCGAGATTGCTCCACTGCACTCCAGCCTGGGTGACAGAGCGAGACTCTGTCTCAAAAAAAAAAAGGCACTATAAAAATAAAAATCTAGGGAAAAAAAAACATTAAACACAAAAGGCAGTAAAGGAGGAACAAAAACAGGAGGCATAGAAAAGAAATAGCAAATGTAAGCCCAATCATATCAGAAATTACAGTAAATATAAATGGTCTTAAAAACTCAGTCAAAAAGCAGTCACTGTCATACTAGCTGAAAATGCAAAACCCATATGCTGTTGTAGATTCAGGTTGAAAGTAAAGGAAGGGAAAAAGATGTACCATGTGAACAATAATCATAAGAGGGTTAGAGTGACTAACACAGAACAGACTTCGACGCACTGGTTCGTGCCTGTAATCCCAATACTTTGGGAGGCCCAGGTGGGTGGATCGCTTAAGGTCAGCAGTTCGAGACCAGCCTGGCCAACATGGTGGAACCCCATCTCTACTAAAAATATTTTAAAAATTAGCTGGCATGGTGGCGGGCGCCTGTAATCCCAGCTACTCAGGAGGCTGAGGCAGGAGAATCACTTGAACCCGGGAGGCGGAGGTTGCAGTGAGCGAGATCGCGCCACTGCACTCCATCCTGGGCTATAGAGTGAGACTCTGTCTCAAAAAAAAAAAAAAAATCACCGGTCAAGAGTTCAAGACCAGACTGGCCAACATGGTGTAACCCTGTCTCTACTAAAAATACAAAAATTAGCCAGGCATGGTGGCAGGTGCCTGAAGTCCCAGCTACTAGGGAGGCTGAGGCAGGAGAATCGCTTGAACACGGGAGGTGGAGGCTGCAGTGAGCCAACATCGCGCCACTGCACTCCAGCCTGGGCAACACAACAAGTCTCCATTTCAAAACAACAACAAAAAAATCATAAGTCGGACGTGGAGGTTCATGTCTGTAATCCCAGCACTTTGGGAGGCTGAGGCAGGTGGATCACTTCAGGTCGGGAGTTTGAGACCAGCCTGGCCAATATGATGAAACTCCATCTCTACTAAACATAAAAAAATTAGCTGGACGTGGTGGCAGGCGCCTGTAGTCCCAGCTACTTGGGAGGCTGAGGCAGGAGAATTGCTTGAACCCGGGAGGTGGAGGTTGCAATGAGCTGAGATTGCACCAGTGCACTCCAGCCTGGGTGACAGAGTGAGACTCCGTTTCAAAAAAAAAAAAAAAAAATGGGCAAATGAGGCAGACCATTCCCAGATAAGGGATGCCAAGCACCTGAAATGCAGCCAGTGTGAAAGAGAAAATGAGTCTTAAATTTTATGTAATGTGACTGATTTAATTTAAAATGGAAATGGTCACATGTCGCCAGAAGCTGCCCTATTGGATAGGACAGCTCTAAAGCACCGACTTCAGGCAGGCCTGGGCCCTGCTGTTCCCTGCCCCACAAGATGCCCAGCCAGGGCAGGAGACGGTCACAACACACAGGGTGGAAGTCACTGCCAGTGGGCACTGAGAGCCTTGAAAGCCAGGAAATGCACTCTTACCTCTTCCTCTTCTTCTGAGCCACTTTCTTCACTATCAGACCTCGGAGCTACTTCATACCTAGAAAAAATATAAGGGCTTTCATACAAATCTGCTCAGAGCCAGCAGAATTCACTTTCCCTACCAAACCTGCCGGGAATTCAAACAGAAGTAAAATTGCTCCTGGCTGCCACCTCCCTGGAACAAGGCCCACCGAGGACTTGGATCCCCACTGCATCTGGAATGCAAGGCCCAACTCACCCCGGGTTCATCTCGAGCCAGGCCTCCAGCTGCCCGGCTTTGGGGGCATCTGTGCCTGTGAGGATCTTCCCACTCTCCACGTGGATCACCTTCACCGGGAGGTCGCTCATCTGGCTGGTCTCATCCAGAGGCTGAAAAAGAGTCATTCGTGTGACACTGAGGTTGCAGGGCCTCCAGAACAAAGGCTTACAGAGGCCAAGGTGGGAAGCACCCACTCAACTGTCTGCACAGAAAATGGCAGGCAAACATGGCCAGTGGTGGGAAAATGCGTAAACTGTATACTCAGTAATCCAGTAAAAATATATAACCCATCAATCTTGGCTGACACTTGTTTCTTCTTTTTTTTTTTTTTTTTGAGACGGAGTCTCGCTCTGTCACCCAGGCTAGAGTGCAGTGGCGTGATCTCGGCTCTCGGCTCACTACAACCTCTGCCTCCTGGGTTCAAGCAATTCTCTGCCTCAGTCTCCCAACACCTGTTTCTTTAAGGTAACTGGCATATACATTGTAATTTTCAAATAGTCCAGACACTCATAGCTGAAAATTCAGGCCGGGCTGGTCTCAAACTCCTGGCCTCATGTGATCCACCCGCCTTGGCCTCCCAAAGTGCTGGGATTCCAGGCGTGAGCCACTATGCTCGGCCCATTTTTATTTATTTTTTATTTTTATTTATTTATTTTTTTGAGACGGAGTCTCACTCTGTCACCCAGGCTGGAGTGCAGTGGTGTGGTATCGGCTCACTGCAAGCTCCACCTCCCAGGTTCATGCCATTCTCCTGCCTCAGCCTCCAGAGTAGCTGGGACTACAGGTGCCCATCACCATGCCCAGCTAATTTTTAGTATTTTTAGTGGAGACGGGGTTTCACTGTGTTAGCCAGGACGGTCTCGATCTCCTGACCTCATGATCTGCCCACCTCGGCCTCCCAAGGCCCATTTTTTTTTTTTTTTAACGAAAACTGAAGAGCATCATGTGGGCTCTCCCCATTCTTCTGTGCTCCAGCCTAAGTTTTTCTCTTCACAGTTTTCCACTGGTATCAGTTTCCTGTCCATCCTTCCAGATCAATTCCATGGATAAGAAACAAGGACTTAGACATTTCCACTTTCTCCCTCTTTTTTACACTAATGGTTATATAATTTACATTCTTTGGACCTTGATTTTTTCCCCCACTTATACTCTATTTGTAGATTTCATCAAGGGTCCTCATTCTTTTTTGTTAAAAAGCTAATTGAAATATTTCAAAAATAATTCCTCTTAGCAACAAATATGAAACTCCTCCTGTTGAGATTCAATGGATAAACATTTTCTCCCTCATCAATTCTTGTATATTTCCTAGAAAAAACTTCCAGGATGCAGAAAAAGTTCTTGGTTCAAATTTTGGTTTTCATCTTCCAGGAATTTATAACTACCTGCAAAACTGCTGCGCTCACAGTGTCAATACCGTCCACACAGCGGAGGGATATCAGTCTCTACGCGCTAAAAGCTCACCCACAGAGCGGCCACCATAGAGAGTCACAGCAACCTCTTACCCCAACAATGGGCTCTGCAGGCTGCCTCAGTCAGGGACTTTCAACTCCACATCCTCTCTGGGATCACTGGGAGGAGCAGTCAAAGATGCCGATTGCTGCATGCCTCCCCTACACCCAAAATTCTGATTGAACTCCTCTGGAGTGAGGCTTGGGCATCCTCGCTTTTTTAAATTTTTAATTTACTTTTTATTTTTTGGAGACGGGCTCAGTACCATGGTTATTCACAGGTGTGATCACAGCCTCAAAGCCCTGGGCTCAAGTGATCCGCCTACCTCTGGCTCCCAAGCAGCTGGGACCACAAGTGCACACCACCATGCCCAGGTAATTATTTTATTTTTTGGAGAGACAGAGTCTCCCTATGTTGCCCAGGTTGGTCTTGAACTCCTGGACTAAAGCAATCCTCCCACCTCAGCCTCCTGAGCAGCTGCAACGACAGGCACATGCCTTCATGCTCAGCTACTACTTAGAAAAAGGTCCCCGGAGGATCACTTGAGCCCAGGACGTCAAGGCTGCGGTGAGCCATGATCTCATCACTGGACTCCAGCCTGGACAATAGAGAGACCTTGTCTCAAATAATAGTAGTAATAATAATAGAGAGCTCCCCAGGTGACTAGAACACACAACAGAGGCTGAGTACCACTGTCCGAGAACAAGGAAAACCCACAAGCAGCAGCAAGTGCCGGTGCCTGTTCTCAACACTCCACAGGACAGGCAGCCACAGCAGGACTGAGCACAAGCTCCCACTTCATGCACTTTCCCACTTCATGACTTTTTTTTTTTTTTTTTTTTTTGAGACAGAGTCTCACTCTGTCGCCCAGGCTGGAGTGCAGTGGTGTGATCCGCCTCCCGGGTTTAAGCGATTCTCCTGCCTCAGCCTCCCAGTAGCTGGGACTACAGAAGCCACCACGCCTGGCTAATGTTTGTATTTTTAGTAGAGACTGGGTTTCACCATACTGGCCAGACTGGTCTCGAACTCCTGACCTCATGATCTGCCTGCCTCGGCCTCCCAAAGTGCTGGGATTACAGATTTGAGCCACCGCACCTGGCCCATTACTTTTTTCTTGAGTCCTCCAGATGGCTTCAGAACTGTGAGACAGAACTGGCTGACAGAGAGAGACCCTGTCTCAAGTAATAAAAAGCTCCCCAGGCTGGAATGCAGTGGTACAAACACAGTGCACTGCAGCCTGGACCTCCTGGGCTAAGTTATCCCCCCACCTCAGCCTCTCGAGTAGGTGGGACTACAGGCGTGCGCACCAAGCCTGGTTAATTTTTTGTAGAGATGAGGTTTCACCATGTTGCTCAGGCTGGTTTCGAACTCCTGGGCTCAAGCGATCCACCCACCTTAGCATCCCAAACTGCTGGGGTTATAGGCATGAGCCACCACACCTGGTCCAAAGTAACTTCTTTTTTTTTTTTTTTTGAGACAGAATCTCACTCTGTCACCCAGGCTGGAGTGGAATGGCCATGAACCTGGCTCACTGCAACCTCCACCTCTCAGGTTCAACCGATTCTCTTGCCTCAGCCTCCCAAGTAGCTGGGACTACAGGCGTGTGCCCCCACACCTGGCTAATTTTTTGTATTTTTAGCAGAGACGAGGTTTCACTATGTTGGTCAGGCTGGTCTTGAACTCTTGACCTTAGGTGATCCGCCCACCTTGGCCTCCCAAAGTGCTGGGATTACAGGCATGAGCCACCGCACCTGGCCCCAGTAACTTCTGGACACAGTATTTGGAACACATATCCTGAGGTAGAGGAACTCTATAAATACTGAACTCTAACTAGGAGACTTCTGCATAGAGGTGTCCATTAGCACTTTGGAACGTACTTTCTATGTATTCTAAAATGGAGCAGGTAAGTAAGCCTATTATTGCTAAGGGAAATCAGGTTGCTGATTTTAGAATTATGGAAAGGCGGAAAGGATAAAAATTAACCCTGTGCTGTTGGATTAGAATTGGAGGTGTCAGTATAACCTCAAGATTCTTTTTGCGTGTGAGATAGGGTCTCACTGTCTTGACCAGGCTGGAGTGCAATGGTGAGATTACAGCTCACTACAGCCTCAAACTCTTGGACTCAAGTGATCCTCCCACCTCAGCCTCTCAAGTAGCTGGGACCACAGGTGCATGCCACTACACCCAACTAATTTTTAAAATTTTTTATAAAGACAAGGTTTTGCCATATTGCCCACACTGGTCTCGAACTCCTGGGCTCAAGTAGTCCTCCCATATTGGCCTCCCAAAGTACTGGGAATACAGGCATGAGCCACCATGCCCAGCCACAAGTTTTAATATATACAAACAGCAATGCAGATGAGTATGTGTACATACATCTATTTCCCAGATCCGGCTGCTCAGAGGGCCTAGAAGCAGTGATGGCCCACTAGCAGGAAGCACCCCCAAAGTCAGATCTTGGCATGTAAATATTCTTCTGTAATAATACGAAATATAGCCAGGCATAGTGGCTCATGTCTGTAATCCTAGCACTTTGGGAGGCCAAGGCAGGTAGATTGCTTGAGCTCAGGAGTTCGAGACCAGCCTGGGCAACATGGTGAAACCCTGTCTCTACAAAAAAATACAGAACACTTAACCAAGCATGGTGGCGTGCGCCTGTAGCCCCAGGTACTCAGGAGGCTGAGGTGGGAGGATCGCTTCAGTCCAGGAGGTTGAGACTACAGGGAGCCATGATTGCACCACCACACACTCCGGCCTGGGTGACACAGGGAGACCCCGTCTTGACAGACAAAAAAAAAAAAAAAGGAACCAGGACTCCCTGGAGAAAGAGCTGGCTCCAGAGAGCTCAGGCAGGGAAAGCAGAAGAAAAGTCTGATGAGGAGGGAAGTGCTCCAGGAATGGTGGGCACGTACCAAAAGCAAACAGGAGCCAATGGCAAGGGGCTCCTGCTGGCTAAAGCTAAATGACCAAAAGAAATCATTTTAAAGGATCGGAATCCATTCATTCAACTAAACAAGAATCCATAAGTCTACACCAGGGGTTGGCAGACCACGGCCACAGGACTAACAGGACCGAAGAGAAAGCTTTTCCTACTATAGAAAAACAAACAAATCAATGCAGAAAGAACGATGGAAATAAAAGTCACCATCCTGTAGCCATCACAGCAAAAACTGATACAGGCAAAAAAAAAAAAAAAAAAAAAAAGATACTAAAAGGAGTAGCTGGAATTCTGAGGAGTTACAACATAGTTACAGAGTCTCAAGTATCTCCCTACAGGGTACTTACTGATTACAAAAGAAAAAAACAGTAACTGGACAGTGGAGATCCCTTGGCAGGGGTTCCAAGTCAGCATCACCAGTGACCTTATTTGCTAACCTCCGCCATGCACTCTCGATATGACACCCTGAGAGGGACCCAGGGCCATGTTGGGTCTGCCTGCCAGAGACACATAACCCAACTCCAACCACAAGGAACATCAGACAAACCAAAGTCCGGGGCCACTGGATGACATAGCTGGCCTGAAGCCAAGCGTGGTGGCTCACGCCTATAATCACAGCCTTTGGAAGGCCGAGGTGGGAGGATCACTTGAGTCCAGGAGTTCAAGACCAGCCTGGGCAACATGAGACCCCATCTCTGCAAAAACACACACACACACACACGGAGCTCTTTAAGACTGAAGCTGACTAAAGGGACCTCCACTAAATGTGACCCGGGATTCTCTGCTGCTGTGAAGATAACTGGAAAAACTGGCCAAACCTCATACGAAGGCCTATAGATTGGATAACAGTGCTGTACCAATGTTCACCTCCTGTGTCCGTCACCTCGGTACAGTGTGCAGAAACAACCTTGTCTTTATGAAGTAGATAATGAATTACATGCAGGTAAGGCGCTGTCACGTCTGCATTTGACTCTCAAAGAGTTTAGGAAAAAACACAGGTGAAGGCCAGGTGCGGGGGCTCATGCCTATAATCCTAACACTTTGGGAGGCTGAGGCAGGAGGATGCCTGAGCCCAGGAATTGGAGACCAGCCTGAAAAACATATGGAACCCCCGTCTCTATAGAAAATAAATTTTAAAAAATTAGGCCAGGCATGGTGGCTTATGCCTGTAATCCTGGCACTTTGGGAGGCCAAGGCGGGTGGATCACTTGAGATCAGGAGTTCAAGACCAGCCTGGCCAACATGGTGAAACCCCGTCTCTACTAAAAATACAAAAACTGGCTGGCCATGGTGGATCAAGCCTGTAATCCCAGCATTTTGGGAGGCCGATGTTCACGAGGTCAGGAGATTGAAACCATCCTAGCTAACACGGTGAAATCCCATCTCTACTAAAAACACAAAAAATTAGCCGGGCGTGGTAGCAGGTGCCTGTAGTCCCAGCTACTCGGGAGGCTGAGGCAGGAGAATGGCATGAACCCAGGAGGCGGAGCTTGCAGTGAGCCGAGATTGTGCCATTGCACTCCAGCCTGTGTGACAGAACGAGACTCCGTCTAAAATAAATAAATAAATAAATAAATAAAAATAAAATTAATTGGGCGTGGTGGTGGATGCCTATAATCCCAGCTACTCAGGAGGCTGAGGCAGGAGAATTGATTGAACTCGCGGGGCGGAGGCTGCAATGAGCCAAGACTGCACCACTTTACTCTAGCCTGGGCAAAAGAGCAAAACTCCATCTCAAAAAAAAAAAACAACTTAGCTGGGTGTGGTGGGGCATAACCGTAATCCCAGCTACTCGAAGGGTAGGATCACTTGAGCCCAGGAGGTCAAGGCTGCAGTGAGCCATCCGCCACTGCAATCCAGCCTGGGTGACAGAGAGACCCTGTCTCAAAGAAACAAAACAAAACACAAAACGTGAAAATGGAGACTCTGGGTGAAGAACACACAGGACATCTCTGGACGGTTCTTGCACCTCTCCTGTAAGTCGGACGTTACAACAAAGTAAAACCTGAAAGATGAATCCTGTGGCACATGCATAGAAAAAGGTCTGGAAGAAAACACAACATGTGGGATGTGGGGTCGGGTGGGATGGGCGTCAGAGGACACCCTGGGATTCTCACCATCATCATATGTCATTGTTCGTAATTTTAAAAGAACACAGGTTTTAAAGTCTGAAACAGACCAACGCCTTAGGGCTAGCTTGATACTTCCACAAGAAACCCTGCTTCCTCACCTCGCCATCCGGTCCGATGGCAGGCGTCTGTCCTTCTGCATTTTCTGCCTTCTGGAAATAGAGAGAGACACCGTCAGGCCCTGACCCGCAAGGCTGAGGCCACACACGTGAAGACGGCTGCTCCCATCCCACCCGCGGCGGGCACCATGCCAGGCCCAGCACACCTTCTTTTTCTTTTTCTTCTTTTTCTCCTTGGCGACCTGGGCAGCCTTGTGCTGCCGCACCAGCTCCGTGAGGTTAGCCACGTACTCGTCTGTCTGCTGCAAGAGGTAGGCCAGGCGCTTGTCCTTCTTCTGGTCGATGAGCTTGCGGTACCCCTCCTCATCTTCAGCCTACAAAAGCATGGGGGTTACTGCAATGTGGTGGCACAATGTGCATGTCTGTGAGCACCCACGGCCAGTCAATCCAGAAGCGCACTGAGGGCGCGCGTGGCTCACGCGGGTGCCGTGCCACCAGCCCTTCACACGGCAATCGACTCCTCATTCAGGAATCATTTCCTCAAAACCTACCAAGGGCTAGGTTCCAAGGGCACCTGCTAGGCAGACAGTCCTGCCAGGAGCCATTTACAGAGGCCATGAGCCAGTCCTGTCCTACCCACTCTGTCCACGAAATACACCCCAAACCCAAAGCCTTCTCTCCACCAAGTCCAAGGTGCATCCCTCCCACCACCTCCTACAGCAGCCCCCCACCTTTCTAAGAATACATCAGATCACATCACCCCACTGCCAAAACCCTCCCGGGTGAGGCTCCCCTTCATGATCAGAACTCAACCCAGAGTCCTCCCAATGGTCTGAAAGGTCCCACCTCCCACCTGCCCCTGTAAGCTCTGACCTCACCTCCTGCCCCACACGACGCTGTTCTGGGAGCCCAGGGCTACCGGCTGCCCTGGCACATGGCTGCCTGCCACCTCAACCTTTGTCCGCACTGCCTGGGGCTCCTTCCCTGGGTCTCTGCGTTTGTGCATCAGGGCCACCCTTTGGGCCTCTGTTTCAAGGCTTTTACTTACTACCCTGTCCCTCCCCTTCCACTCCACTTCCCCCTCCTCACTGTAGCGGTCACCATCCACTACTCTGTTTGCTTCATTCGCGTATCTGCCCCTCAAGCACAACCAGGAGCCCCCACAAGGGCAGGGGCCATGTCCCCGTACACAGAGCAGCACCTGGCCCAGAACACGCTGCCAATATCTGCCCAACCAGCGACTCAGTCACAAATAAATGGTCAGAGATGTTTATGCTAGGGGTCGGGGGTCTGGATCACACCACCTGGCTCTCACAGAACGAGGGAAGGGGGCACCACCTCCATTTTCCAGAGAAGGCAGAGGAGCCGGCTAAGTGGCCTGAGGTCACACAGTCATTCTGATGATCAGAGAGATCAGCAAATATCCAAGCCCAGGACTGACTCCCAAGCCCGCGCCTGCTCTTTTCCCTCTGTCCCACCTCTAACTCTGAGCTGTGAAATGCCTTGGCGTAACCCTGGGGAGTGACCCCTGGAGCCCGCAGTACCAGCTACATGTGTAGAAGAGCGCACGTCAAGAAGGCAGGACCATACCATGAGCCTCCGCATGCGCTCCTTCTCGATCCGCTCGTTCTCTTTCTTCTGCTCCCGCTCCGTGTTGGCGTGGTACGTGGCCACTGCCTTGGTCAGCTTCTGGATTTTGCCTGTGACGGATCTGTGATATTCCTTGAAATCCTTGGCATGCTGGAGAATGCTATTGAGGTATTCCTGCAGGAACGCACAAAAGAGAAGGCTGACCCTTCAGCAGCATGGTGGACACATCTCCCCGCAAGGCTTGTTTAAAACCTAGAACATTGGCCTGTAATCCCAGCACTTTGGGAGGCAGAGAAGGGCAGATCACGAGGTCAGGAGATCGAGATCATCCTGGCTAACACGGTGAAACCCCGTCTCTACTAAAAATAAAAATAAAAAAATTAGGGCTGGGCACAGTGGCTCATGCCTGTAATCCCAGCACTTTGGGAGGCTGAGGCGGGCGGATCATGAGGTCAGGAGATCGAGACCATGGTAAAACCCCATCTCTACTAACAAAAAAAATTCAAAAAATCAGGCGGGCGTGGTGAGGGGGCGCCTGTAGTCCCAGCTACTCGGGAGGCTGAGGCAGGAGAATGGCGTGAACCCGGGAGGCGGAGCTTGCAGTGAGCCGAGATCGTGCCATTGTGCTCCAGCCTGGGCAACAGAGTGAGACTCTGTCTCAAAAAAAAAAAAAAAAAAAAAAAACCCTAGAATATCGCTTTGGGAGGCTGAGGAGGACAAAATGCCTGAGGTCAGGAGTTCGAGACCAGCCCAGCCAACATAGTGAAACCCCATCTCTACTACAAATACAAAAAATATTAGCCAGGTGTGGTGGCACATGCCTGTAATCCCAGCTACTCAGGAGGCCAAGGCAGGGGAATCGCTTGAATCCAGGAGACAGAGGTTGCAGTGAGCTGAGATCACGCCACTGTACTCCAGCCTGGGTGACAGAGCGAGACTCCATCTCAAAAAAATAAATATAATACATAAAATAAAAACGAGACTATTATGAAAAGAATAAAGGGACACCCTTTGCCTGCCGCGGTTGGGTTTCTCTCTCTCATGATAAAACTCAGCACTGGCGGCAGGGCGCAGTGGCTCACGCCTGTAATCCCAGCACTTTGGGAGGCCGAAGCAGGCAGATCACAAGGTCAGATCGATACCATCCTGGCTAACACGGTGAAACCCCGTCTCTACTAAAAATACAAAAAATTAGCCGGGCGTGGTGGCTGGCACCTGTAGTCCCAGCTACTCAGGAGGCCGAGGCAGAAGAATGGCATGAACCCAGCAGGCAGAGCTTGCAGTGAGCCGAGATCGCGCCACTGCACTCCAGCCTGGGCGACAGAGCGAGACTCCGTCTCAAAAAAAAAAAAAACTAAGCACCGGCAACTGTGGGTGGGAAAGGCCCTCGAACACAGCAGGTAGGCACACAGTGCAGTCGACTGGCAGGGCAGCGTGGCACGGATGTGAAATGTCTCAAAAATGCTTCCAACCCTTCACCCAACTTATTCCATCACTACAAATTTATTTTAAGGAAATATCAGAGACCAGCTCCAAAATGTTCAAGCCAAGAATTCCGGTCCTAGCATGATTTTTAATTTTCAAAAGCTGAAACATGCTGCATGTCCTCAAACAGGAAAAAGGTGACATAAATGATTAGATCCTGGACACATAGAAATGGAATACAGTGTAGACATCAAAAGTCATGTTTCCGTGATACTTAAAAACAAAGCGATGTGGCCAGGAGCAGCGGCTCACGCCTGTAATTCCAGCACTTTGGAAGGCCAAGGCAGGCGGATCACTTGAGGTCAGGAGTTCAAGACCAGCCTGGCCAACAGGGTGAATCCCCATCTCTACTAAAAGTACAAAAATTAGCCAGGTGTGGTGGTGCACACCTGTAATTCCAGCTGCTCAGGTGGCTGAGGCAGGAGAATCGCTTGAACCCAGAAGACAGAGGCTGCAGTGAGTGGAGATCGTGCCACTGCACTCCAGCCTGGGCAACAGAGTGAGATTCTGACTCAAAAAAAAAAAAAAAAAAGCAAAGTTTTAGAAAAAATTTAAAAAGGGCTATTTAACCTTGTATTAATATACAAGAAAAAAGGCTGAAATAATATATATATAAAAATGTTGGTGGTCAGGAGCAGTGGCTCACGTCTGTAATCCCAGCACTTTGGGAAGCCGAGGCAGGCGGATCACGAGGTCAACAGTTTGAGACCAGCAGCCTGGCCAACATAGTGAAACCTCATCTCTACTAAAAATATAAAAAATTAGCCAGGCATGGTGGCAGGTGCCTGTAGTCCCAGCTACTTGGGAGGCTGAGGCAGGAAAATCGCTTGAACCCAGGAGGCAGAGGTTGTGTCGAGCCAAGATCGCACCACTGCACTCCGGCCTGGGCAACAAGAGTGAAACTCTGTCTCAAAAAAAGAAAAAAACAAACAGGTGTGGCGGCGCACATCTGTAATCCCAACTACTCGGGAGGCTGAGGCAGGAGAATCCCTTGAACCCAGGAGGCAGAGGTTGCAGTGAGCCAAGATCGTGCCATTGCACTCCAGTCCGGGTGACAAGAGTGAAACTCCATCTCAAAAAAAAAAAAAAAATGTTGGCCAGGCACGGGGGATTACGCCTGCAATCTTAGCACTTTGAGAGGCCAAGGCGGACAGATCACTTGAGGTCAGGAATTTGAAACCAGCCTGACCAACATGGTGAAACCCCATCTCTACTAAAAATACAAAAAAAAAGTTAGCCAGGCATGGTGGCAGGTGCCTGTAATCCCAGCTACTAGGTAGGCTGAGGCAGGAAAACTGCTTGAACCCAGGAGATGGAGGTTGCAGTGAGCCGAGATTGCACCACTGCACTCCAGCCTCAGTGACACAGCGAGACTCCATCTCAAAAAAAAAAAAAAAAGTTAACAGAGATTGCTGTGTTGACTGTCTAGATTATTTTACACTACACCAATAAGATATTAATTATAGAAAATCTCTAGAAAATCTATAAATGACCAAATCAGCACAATCATCCCCAAATCCTTACTTGATTTTAGATTTGAAGATTTCCGTCTTACTGATTCATCTTGGGAAACCCTGAGTCAGATCAGTCCCTGCACTGCCCAGAACCCTCTATGGCTCCCACTTTACTCAGAGCAAAAGCCCAAATCCTCCATGCAGCTCACAAGGCCCTGCATCACCTGCTCGTCACCTCCCTGCGCTCCCTTCCTCCAGCTCTCCCCGCCACTCACTCTACTCTGGCTCATGCAGGTCCTTGCTTTCCAGAGAAAACACAGGCACATTCCAGCCCCAGGGCCCTTGCACCTTCTCCTTTTCCCAGAAAGCTCTTTCCCACAGATCTGTGTGCCTCCCTTCCTTGGGAGTCTGCCCAGATGTCACCTCCAAAAGAAAGAACTCCCCCAACATCAGTTCTACAACAGCCCGTTCCTTCCTCTCTATCCTGGCTTGATTTTTCTTTGTGCCCTATCACCTTCCAGACGTGCTACGCGTGGATTTCATCACTATCTTCTCCCTACCATTGGGTTGTTACACCAATACACTCTCAGTGCCTAGAATACTGTTACAATGAGCAAAAGAGAGAGACAAGCAGCATGTTTAGGAACAAAGCAAACACAGCCCCGTGGCAACCGCTGGACAAGCCAGGCAGCCAGGTGGGCGGGCTGCAGGGCCTTGGGGCCGCCGGGGCGTACCTGGTGCTTCTGCCGGCGCTTGCGCTCCTGCTCGATCTTCTGCTGCTTCTCCAGCTTCTCAGTGATGCGGGCCTCGCGCAGGGACTGGCGCTTGCTGCGCTTGTAGGCCTTAGCATTGAGGGCTGTCTCCAGCGCTGTGTCCCTCCGCATGCACACCACCACCTCCTGGCGCAGCTGTAGGAGGGAAGAGGACAAGCCCGCGCACTGCACAGCTCTGTGGCATCCACAATGACAAACACGTATGGTGATGTCACATGCTTCACCGCTAAAGGAGCATTGTAAGTGCCTTACACACCCAGTCCGTGTGTGCAGGGGACGTCTAGCAGGTGCCCCCGGGCAGGGCGAGCACAGGATAGAAGGTGATCACTTCTGGACATCTATCCAGGGGGTCCTCTCGGACCTCCAGCTTGCCTCCCCTCTACCACACACACGTCTTAGGAGTCATTCAGAAGTATAACACTCTTGGCTGGGTGTGGTGGCTTAACACCAGTAATCCCAACACTTTGGGAGGCCAAGGTGGGAGGATTGCTCAAGCCCAGGAGTTTGAGACCAACCTGGGCAACATGGAGAGACCTCACTTCTACAAAAACTAAAAGAAAAATTAACTAGGCGGCCAGGAGCAGTGGCTCATGCCTGTAATCCCAGCACTTTGGGAGGCTGAGACAGGTTGATGGCTTGAGCTCAGGAGTTCGAGACTAGCCTGGGCGACATGGCGAAACCCTGTGTCTATTAAAAATACAAAAACCAGGCCTGCGTGGTGGCTCATGCCTGTAATCCCAGCACTTTGGCAGGCCGAGGCAGGAGGATCACCTGAGGTCAGGAGTTCAAGACCAGCCTGGCCAACATGGTGAAACACTGTCTCTACTAAAAATACAAAAATTAGCCAGGCGTGGGGCACATGCCTGTAATCCCAGCTACTCAGGAGGCTGAGGTGGGAGAATCACTTGAACCTGGAAGGCAGAGGTTGCAGTGAGCCAAGATTGTGCCACTGCACTTCAAAAAAATCAGCCCGGCATGGTGGTGCACACCTGTAATCCCAGCTACTCAGTGGCTGAGACAGGAAAATCACTTGAACCACAGAGGCAGAGGCCGCAGTGGGGTGAGATGGCACCACTGCACTCCAGCCTGGGTGACAGAGTGAGACCCTGTTTCAAAAAAAAGAAAAATATAGCCAGGTGTAATGGTGCATGCCTATAGTCCCAGCTACTCAGGAGGCTGAAGCGGGAGGAGGACATGAGCCTGGGAGACCAAGTTTGCAGTGAGCAGTGATCTCTCCACTGCACTCCAGGGTCTAAGCACAGTACCCTCAGAAATAGACCCATGCAGGACGGCACGTGGTGGCTCATGCCTGTAATCCCAGCACTTTGGGAGGCCAAGGCAGGCCGATCATTTGAGGTCAAGAGTTTGAGACCAGCCTGGCCAATATGGTGAAACCTGTCTCTACTAAAAATATAAAAATTAGGCATGGTGGCACACGCTTGTAATCCCAGCTACTTGGGAGGCTGAAGCAGAAGAATTACTTGATCCCAGGAGGCGTCGGTTGCAGTGAGCAGAGTTTATGCCACTGCACTCCAGCCTAGGTGATAGAGCAAGACTGTTTCCAAAAAAAAAAAAGGGAAAGGGAAAGGAAGAAAGAAGCCCATACAAGTCTGCTTTGAGGCGGCAAGTGCTTTAGGGTAGTGAGGTCCACGTCCCCAGCACTGCGCAGGCCGTAAGAGGAAGGCTCTGCAGTCATTGAGTGCCCATGGGTGGCCACGGCTGCTTTTCACAGCCCAGGCAGGTGTAATACTAGCCAGGCAAGCCGTACTTGGAGCCTTAGCAGCAGTGTTGGTGACAAAGGCCCTTTTCAGAAAGCTGCGGCCATGCCAGCACCCACCTGCCTCTGGAAGTTCAGCAGCCTGAGGGCCTTGAGCTCAATGGTCGCTTTGGTTCGCAAATCCCCGGCCAGGGACCCGGGAAGGTTTTCAAGTTCCTGAATTCGGTGTGCGATGCGAGCCTGCAGCCTGGGAGCAGAGACAAGGAGCAAAGGCGGTGAGAGGGTTGCCAGGGCACCCAGTTACAGCTGGAGCTGCAGGGGACCCATCCCTCGAGAGAGGCAGGCACTAGTCATGAGGCAAGAGATGCCTCAGAAGAGGATGCTGGCCGCAGGGCACAGCAGAGAGGGAGATAGCCCGGGGCACTCCTCAGGACCAGGCCTCAGGGGACAGCAAACAAGATTCCTGATAGACGCGCCCAGGTCATGCCTTTTCAGTGGTGTGAGCCAGGTTCTGGCGTCAGGCGGGCCAAGGTTTTCATGCAGCTCTGGCATGGATGAGGCG
The DNA here is from genome assembly GCF_028858775.2 of Pan troglodytes. NCBI lineage: Eukaryota > Metazoa > Chordata > Mammalia > Primates > Hominidae > Pan > Pan troglodytes. The sequence goes on along the minus strand of NC_072418.2, from coordinate 13,717,634 downwards.
CAGGGCGGTGGGAATCTATTTCAACTGCACACCTCAGCATTCTCACCTCAAAACTGAGGCAACCCCTCGGAGTGACCCTAGAGGCTTGGTCTGAAGGTTACGAAGGTTACATGCGAAGGTTATGTGGGCTAATTCTCTTAATCAGTCTTTCTGCACATACTCATTGAGCACCAACTGTATGCCAGGGACCATTTTAAGTGCAGGGCCTTAGCACTAAACAAGAACAACAAAGCAAGGAACTCTCAGTCTCATTAGAAAACACAGGCCATAAAGGAGATTTAAAACAAATAAAATATCCACTGCAATTCCAGAGAGTGGCTGGAAGTGACAGGAAGGGCCTCCATGAGGAGGGAACCCCAGCAATCAGGCCTGAATGAGTAGAAGGAGCCATGCACAGCCTGTGCAAAGGTCCTGGGGCAGGAACAAGCCTAACTTGTTAAATAAATGAAAAGAGGAACAGAGAGACTGGGATGGGTGAGGAAGGATGCTGGGCAGGAGTGGACATAAGGCAAAGCTTATTGGGCAGATAACTGAAGCTACAGACAGGTTTTAATCCACGGAGTAGATCTGATGTCAATCAATCATAAAAAGAGAATTCATGCCAGGTGCGGTGGCTCATGCCTGTAATCCCAGCACTTTGGGAGCATCTGAGGTCAGGAGCTCGAGACCAGCCTGACCAACATGGAGAAACCCTGTCTCTACTAAAATAAATACAAAATTAGCCAGGTGTGGTGGCGCATGCCTATAATCCCAGCTACTCAGGAGGCTGAGGCAGAAGAATCGCTTGAAGCCAGGAGATGGAGGTTGCAGTGAGCCGAGATTGCGCCATTGCACTCCAGCGTGGGCAACAAGAGTGAAACTCCGTCTCAAAAAAAAAAAAAGAGAGAGAACTCAAACTGCTGTGTGGGAAACAGACCGCAGCCAGGGTGGGAGCAGGGAGGTGAGGAAGGAGGTGTAGGCCAAGTGGCAGTGGTGGGCACAGGGCACTGTTTGCTAGAGTGGGGGAGAAAGTTGAGTGGCTTCCCCAGGGGGACATGGGGGACACAGGGCAGTGACCTTGGCAACTGGGCCCCGCCCTCACCTGTACTCGCGCTCCTGCAGGATCTCCACAGGGTCGAGGCCCCGCGGCTTCTGGATGGGGGTGATGCGGCTCTGCTTCTGGTGCAGTGGCACCATGGGCGCGGGCTGGGCCGGCTGCCCGGGGGACTGGGTCTGCGGTGGCATCACGGGCGAGGCGGCGGGTGGGACAGCAGGGGGCGCGGGGGAAGGGCGGCCCGTTGGCTGCGGGGGAATCAGCTTCTGAGGGGTGCTCGTGGGGGCAGCAGCATTCGCCATGGGTCCTGGGAGAAGGCAAGGGGCCAGGGCGTCATGTTGAGCTCTGGGGCCCATCCCGGGCTGGAAATGGAAAGCTGCTGAGCTGCTTGAGGCACTGGGGACAGGCAGACCCCGCCCATCTCCCACCTTTCACCCAGGGGTGTCCTTCACACCTGCCTTGGGCTCCAACCTCCTCCAGATCTCAGCCTCACCCTCGTCCTTCACACCCTCCACTGGGGCCAGCCCCAGGCTCCCAAGGCCTTTTTGTTCTGTCTGTGGCTCTATGGCAGCATTTCCTGTCATCTCCTCCTAGTGCCAACTAAATCCAGTGGAAGCAATTTGCCCCTCAATGCCCATCGCTAAACCTCAGGCTCCAAGAGGATGGGTAATGAGTCCCACTGCCTCTTTGAGCCCAACAGATGGGAGCCTGCAGCACTTACTGAGCAATTACATATACAGGGCTCAGGGACTGGGCGAAGGCCACAAGCTGTCAGAGGAGGGATGAACAACAGCCTTTGGGAACTGACTGGCTACAGGGGAGACCCGGGGACCACCACAAGAAAAGTACAGGCTGCAGTTCAGCCTGACCACCCTCGGCCCTTTCTCCCTGACAAAGCTCATCTCAAGGACCCAAGCTTGAGACGGGGAGTAAGGGCACGGGTGCACCACCATAGAACAGGGAGCTCACCTTCAGGCCAGGGCTTGGGAGGCCCTCCAGGAGGCTGGCCTGGCATCCCGGGGGGCACGCCTGAGGGTCCTGGGGGAGGCATGTTGGGCCCTCCCATACCTACATGTAGGGAGAAACAAAAGAGAAAACAGCGCGTCCCAGGTTTATGCCTGCGCCCAGCCCCGTGGGCAGCCCTGGCTCCAGGGGACACAGCAGATATACCTATTAACCAGCGGCCCCAGGGGAAGCGGGGAGCTGGGGAAGCAGCATTTAGCTGCCCCCACCACCCGAGCACCCAGAAGTGCAGTATGGGCCTGTGCAATCCCAAACCGGGGAACCCAGTCGGCAACAGAGCACGGTCTGTCCACCCCGCCACTCACGCCCCAGCCATTCGCTCTGAGACACCTGAGGGCCAGGGCAGCCAGTCTTACCATGAGGCCTGCTGTAATTTGGAGGTGCCGGGCCGGGACCCGGGCCGGGGCCAGGGCCAGGGCCAGGGCCGGGTCCTGTTGCGGACACCGAGGGTGGAGGTAGCGTTGGCATCTGCTGCTGCATCCCGGGCATTGGCCGCTTGCCCTGCACCGCCATCTGCAGGTGGTCGGGGAGGGGCTGCCCCCTGGCCAGCATCTTGTAGGCCATGATCTGAGCTCTGAGCTGGTGCAGCTGGTTCTGGTTAAATGGGGTTGGGCCCCGGTTCTGCTGCCCCAAGGCCTGGGGGTCAGCACCATCCAGCGGGGCACCTCCTGGTCCGGAAGACATCTGGGGCCCCGAAGACGGGCCACTGGCTGGAACTGGACTAGAGGCATGCTCAGAGCCACCCAGGGGCGAGGGGTAACCTGCAGAGAAAGGCCAGCCCACTGGTCACGCGGCAGCATATGTCTGTGATTTTTACAGCCTATTCCCCCTACACCAGCTCCTACTCTGAGACAGGGCACAGCTAAATGGCATCCTTCTCTTGAGTCAACCAGGGGCACCTGGAGGGCACATGCTGAAGGCACCTCAGCCCAGCAGCCGACCTGGTGGATTTGGTTTGGCCCACGTCTCAGTAAGGTGCTTCTGGTTAATGCTGAGAACCTGTGCATGAAATCACGGCTCTCTCCAGGCTTCCGCCTGCCTGTCCACAGGCGGGGTCCACATCCTCGGGCTCGCCAGGCCCACCCCCAACACTTCCATTCCCAGTGCAGCCCCTGAGCTTCCCACCCCTGATGACAGCAAGGCCTTGGAAAGTCACCCACCATATCACTTCTCAATTGTCCTCGTACAGAAAAGGCACCTGCTGGGCTCATTAAAGCAGAGTCGCAGGCCCCAGGAATCTGTATTTCCAGTAAGTTCCTGGGTGGCACGGGGCTGCTGCCCTGCACAGCCCTCCTCTATCACCCATGCTGAACATGGTCTGCCCCCCAACCAGCGTTTCCCCTTCCAGGGCTGCTCTGAGACGAGGTGGCCAGAACAGAGCACCAGCCACGCCATGCCACACAGCTCTCTGTGGCGGGCCACCCACCCGGCTACATCATCCTAGGTACTCCCTGAATCCATCCTGTGGGAACCCAGGGGAGGAAAATGATCTGAGGACTCTGGAGTATGACAAACACAAGGCAGGAAGGAACGCAGTTCTGTACCTTGGGAGTGCTGGTCCATGGGGCTGGGCGGGGGCCCCATCCCAGCATGGCCCCCTGACCGCATCCCCATTCCTTTCATCTGGTTGTAGCGCGGGTCGTCCGACATGCCCTTCTCGTGCATGGACTCCATGGGCTGCGAGAGGGACCATGGCAAGGCAGGGTCAGCATGTGGAACATGAGGTGGCGGCGCGGCTATGCGCTGCCCGAGAGAAGCTCGAGGGCACCGAGAACAGCCACCCGAAGATGACGCGCATCTCCCCAGTCCCCAGCATGACTCCAAGGCAAGGTTCTGACACCTACTTAGGCCTCAAGACAGGTACACAAAATAAATGTCGCCCAGTGGAGCACGAGCATATGGGAGATTGTGGTCAGGCAATCCTCATCTTGTGGAACCACCCGGGACCTCCTGTGGCCCGTGACACTTAGAAATGTCACCTTTTCTCATGGATGCTAATATGACCTTTCCTTTCAGATGCTGTATGTATAAGGGAATATGTCCTCTAACCACATCCAGGGACATGCAAAAGAGACTTGTGACCATAAAGAGCCTTCTCCACCTTGCTGACTGAAGGCCCTGCTCAGCGCAGGTGAGGTAAAGACAGTGGCTGAGGGGCACGCCTTGGAGGAAAGGGAACCTGCTGCTCGGCTCTGCGAGCTGCACAGGTGAGCCTGACAGCCAGAACGGGGGAAACCACGTGGCTAAAAGCCTTTTTAGGAATTTGGATGTTTTTCTTCATTACCAAAAGAAAACTCTGCAGTGATATTCCCAAATTTCACATGCAGAAAGCAAGGGAGCGGGAAACGGTGGGGCAGGTGCCCGCGGGGCCCAGATCATGCGCCAGCACAGGCTGGGGTCCGACGAGCTGAACCTTCTGTTCATGGCTGTGGGCCCTGGTGTAGGGGGCTGAGCCAAGGCAGGACACCTCCAACAAGAAGGCTTCCCCCGATCCTCCAAGTAAGGCCCTCGGTCCAGAGGCTGCCTGCAACCCTAGTGGGCAGAGGCCGCAGGTGCGAGGCGGGCGCAGGGATCCCTACCTTGTGCATCTGGTGCATGTTGTCCTGAGGGTACCCTCCAGGCCCCTGGGTGGGGATGGGGTGTCCTGCTGAGGGCGGCCCTGGGCTGGGCCCCATCATGCTGTGGGCGGAGCCCGGTGAGGGACCCGGGCTAGGGCCCAGCATGGCTCCAGGGGAAGGGCCAGGGCCCGGGGAAGGACCCGGCCGAGGAGTTCCGCCCAGGGGTGGGTCTGGAGTGGACATCTTCACGGGAGCTGCAGACAGTGGCCTCCTGCTGGAAGACAGTCCCGGTCAGTCTGGGGTTCATGACCAAGGGCGAGGCAGGACAGGGATAGCAAGGGACAATCATACGGTCACATCAGAATCTACATCCCACAGGAAGCCAGTACCTTTCCCACCAGCCACCCAAACCGTTTCTCCATGATCGCTCTCAGAGGAAGTCCTACATCTCAGGCACACAAGATCAGTCAGTCTACCCAGGAAGGGGTGGGCCACGCTCACAGACAAGCACTGCCCCACAGGGGCCTTCAGGGGCTCCTGCCATATTCCTGATCACGGCAGAGGGTGTCTCAGGGGGTGCTGGTCTACCCTTCACACTGCTCTCCACTTGCTTATCTTCCTAACAGAAAGAACAGGACTATGGCTCAAATAGCCTCTGACTGGCCGGGTGCAGTGGCTCACACCTGTAATCCCAGAACTTTGGGAGGCCAATGCGGGCAGATCATTTGAGGTCAGGAGTTCGAGACCAGTCTGGCCAACAAGGCGAACCCCATCTCTACTAAAAATACGAAAATCAGCTGGACATGGTGGCACACGCCTGTGGTCCCAGCTACTCCGGAGGCTGAGGCAGGAGAATCGCTTGAACTTGGGAGACGGAGATCGCGGTGAGCCCGGATCGCACCACTGCACTCCTGCCTGGGCAATAGAGCGACACTCTGTCTCAGAAAAAAAAAAAAAAAAAAAAACAAGCCTCTAACTGAAATTCCATCAATTCAGCCAAAACAAATATTTATGGCAAATACTGCTGGTTTTCCATTGAAAGTAGTAAGACCAAGTTTCCCTTAAAATAAATGAACTTAAGTTTAAAAAGGATAAAGTATTACACAAATAATTGCACTTTTTGGTCCCTGACACTTGGAAACGTCACCTTTTCCTTTAGATGCTAATATGCATAAGGGGATGTCCTCCAACCACCCAGGGACAAATGGGAAAGGAAAGATACTTGTGTCTGTAAAGAGGCTTCTCCGCCTCGCTGGCTGAAGGCCCTCGCTGGCTGAAGACGCACCCACACTCAGTGAAAATTTCTCAATACATTCTAGGCTTTCATATAATCTTACCCATGGCAATTCTTATCATTTAATAGTCTTTAAAACACAAATTCTAACAGCTACACTGCACTTCCTGGCTCTGACACCCTGGGTTTTTTGATAGCCCCTCTCTGGTTAAGCATGTCGCAAATCTGTCTTTTGTTTCTGCTGCCTTTTGGAATGAATCTCTTTGCCCCTGAACTCTCCGGCATATTTCTGGTTCTAAGGATAAATTCTGTAAGAAGTGTAGAAACATTTTTAATTCTCTTGATTTAAAAAGTTCCATTTTTTGGCCAGGCGCGGTGGCTCACGCCTGTAATCCCAGCACTTTGGGAGGCCAAGGCGGGCAGATCACAAGGTCAGGAGATCGAGACCATCCTGGCTAACATGGTGAAACCCTGTCTCTACTAAAAATACAAAAAAAAAGCTTAGCCGGGCATGGTGGCAGGCACCTGTAGTCCCAGCTACTGGGGAGGCTGAGCCAGGAGAATGGCGTGAACCCAGGAGGCGGCGCTTGCAGTGAGCCGAGATCGTGCCACCGCACTCCAGCCTGGGCGACAGAGCAAGACTCCGTCTCAAAAAAAAAAAAAAAGTACTATTTTTGTTTTATTTATGTTTTTGAGACGAAGTTTCACTCTTGTTGCCCAGGCTGGAGTGCAATGGCATGATCTTGGCTCACGGCAACCTCCGCCTCCCAGGTTCAAGCAATTCTCCTGCCTTAGCCTCCTGAGTAGTTGGGATTACAAGCACACACCACCATGCCCGGCTAATTTTTGTATTTTTAATAGAGACAGGCTTTCACCATGTTATTCAGGCTGGTCTTGAACTCCTGACCTCGTGATCCCAACCGCCTTGACCTCCCAAAGTGCTGGGATTACAGGCGTGAACCACCACGCCAGGCCAATTTTTTTATTTTTAGTAGAGACGGGGTTTCACCACATTGGCCAGGCTGGTCTCGAACGTCTGACCTTCAGGTGATCCACCCGCCTTGGCCTCCCGAAGTGCTGGGATTACAGGTGTGAGCCACCGTTTCTGGCCAAAAATTACATTGTATTAGGTGATCTAGCGGAAAAAGTTTTAATTTGAAAGGTAGGGGTTTTTGTTTTGTATACAGAGTCTTACTCTATCACCCAAGCTGGAGTGCAGTGGAGCCATCATAGCCCACTGCAGCCTTGACCTCGGGGGCTCAAGCCATCCTCCTGCCTCAGCCTCCCGAGTAGCTGGGACCATAGGAGTGCATCACCATGCCTGGCTAATTTTTCTTAATTTTTTTGTAGAGACAGGGGTCTCTCTACGTTGCCCAGGCTGGTCTCAAACACTTGTTGATCCTGGCTCAAGGGATCCTCCAGCCTGGACTTCCCAAAGTGCTGGAATTACAGGTGTGAGACACTGCACCCAGCCATAGGGATATATTCTTAGACAAGAGATGAAAGGCTCAAAATGACCTCATTCCACTTTCATGGCTAACAGCAGGAGAGAGGACCAGGAAACTCAGCAGGGGAGGAACCAGTGGCTGGCACTCCAGCCAATCCTGAAAAGATGGCCCCTGACATAAACAAACCTAAATGTGTTACTGCAAGGAAATTCATCTGGAGGCAAAATCTGACCTGATTCTGCTCCGTGTGGATATTCGCACATTCTGCTACAGAAACAGGATCTGTCTGATTATGAGATGCCGCCCTCGCCTCTGCCATGTGACAACAGTCTGAACCTTGCGTTTATGTTACTAAGATGCTGATTTTGGAGCCTGAAGCCTCTGGTCCACGGGTATGTCTGCAGGGAGGATGCGCCTGCAGCTACCTCCATAGGTGGGAAGCCCAGCAATGTGGGCACGGCCAGGGCAGGGGGGAGGCACTGGCTCCTTGGCGCTCCCCTCTGGGCCTTCTGTCCCCACAGTCTTCTCAGGTCCACAGAGTGTTGCAATGAGGTAGGAAAAGGGACAGCAGGACTGCCACATACTTCATAGATCCTGTGATATTCAGGGACCTATAGCTTCTTCCTCACTTGAAGGTCTTTATTCTAAGTCAAATAAACTGAAACTGACAGCAAAATACAATCCAGCACGCCTGTAATCCCAGCACTTTGGGAGGCCAAGGCAGGGGGATGGCCTGAACCCAGAAATTCAAGATCAGCCTGGGCAACATGGCAAAACCTCATCTCTACAAAAAATACAAAAATTAGCCATGCTTGGTGACACATGCCTGTAGCCCCAGCTATGCGGGAGGCTGAGGTGGGAGGGTTACCTGAGTCCAGTGAACCATGACCGCACCGGCTGCAGTGAACCATGACCGCACCACTGCACTCTAGCCTGGGCAAAAGGGCGAGACGCTGTCTCAGAGGAAAAAGAGAAAAAGATCCAGGTCATTGAGGGCAAACCATCTTTTCCCTCTCTGAAGGTGGACAAGCCAACGAGCATACACTGGGAAGTGACTGAAATTATAGCTCTCCTCATTGTACATTTTTTTTTTTTTTTGAGACAGAGTCTCACTCTGTCGCCCAGGCTGGAGTGCAGTGACATGATCTCTGCTCACTGCAACCTCCGTCCCCGGGGTTCAAGCGATTCTCATGCCTCAGCCTCCCGAGTAGCTGGGACTACAGACGTAGTCCCACCTAATCGTACTTTACACTGAGCATTAGAACTTCTCCCCTCTCCCATCCATCAAATCGCGCGATGCCGTCACAGCCTCCAGGAACGGCTCCAACTCAAAGCAGCGCTAACTTTGTCAACGGAAAAACAGAGTACACTGAAGATGCTGCCCCAAAAAACCATTTTGTGCCCGAATAAGGCAAGTCTGCTTTTTAGAAGCACGGGGTTTCACAGAGGCTTGTTAGAATGGCCTCTCCTCCTGAAAATGCTGCCTCTAGAGTCAGGCTGCAGTGAAACAGGAACGCGGGTGCCACCAGCATCCGCAAATTCATTTCCGGATTGAAAGCTCAGACACGTGCAGAGTGACAGTAAAGGGGATCCAAACAGCCCGGGAGTGATGCAAAGCCAACCCCAGCAGTATCGCCCAATGCCAAAGCCTGTGATGAGGTTGCTGGTGCCTGCACTTGAACAAGCACTGGCCGACCTGCAGCACAAAGTGGAGAGCCGTGGAGCGACTCCACGTCCTCAGCTCAGTACTGAGGGGAGCAGCGTGTGATTCTGCTTACTCTCACTGACTTGTACATGCCCTGATCGCAGGATCATAGGTGAAGAGCTTGAAGAACACTGCGTCAGACATCCCTCCTGACGTTCCAGAAGGCATTCTTGGGCCCCCCCAAGTCAATACCACTCTCCCAGGGAAACCACTATTTTGACTATCACTGTGGCTTCCTTTCACCTGTTATTGAACTTCCAATAAAATGACGGGTGTGGTGGGTCACGTCTATAATACATATATAATATATACTTATAACATATAATATATGTAACATATAAATAATATAATGTTGGGGGCAGTGGGTCATACCTATAATCCCAGCACTTTGGGAGGCCAAGGCAGAAGGATCGCTTGAGTCCAGGAATTCAAGACCAGCCTAGGCAACATAGCAAGACCCTGTCTCTACAAGTTTTTTTTTTTAAATTAGCTTATACTCAGGAGGCTGAGTAGGGAGAACTGTTTGAGCCCAGGAGGTCAAGGCTGCAGTGAGCCATGATCGTGGGCAACAGAGAAAGACCCTGTCTCAAAAAAAAAAAAAAAGACAATCACACAGGGTCACCAAGTCTGGGAGAGTCATCCGTTCTTTTTATGTGAGCATTCTCATTTTCATAGACATTGTACTCTACCAGGTTCTGGCCAGCACAAATCAAGCTGCTATGAGAGTCATTTGGTGAACACATGCATTGGTTCTTCTTGGGTGTCCAAGAATGAAACTGGTGGTTATAAAGGGAGGCATAAACTTAGCTTTGCTAGTTTTCCAAAATAGTTGTATCATCTACACACACGGTCCCACCTCCCACACAGGGACAGCATTCCAGGTGCTCTTCATCAACCCCAACACTTGCTGCTGTCAGTCCTTACAACTTTTAACAATCTTGCCAATGTCCAATCACATCTTCTTATGGTCTTCATTTGCATGTCCCTCACAACTAATGGCACGGAGCACCTTTCCGTATGCTTACTGGCTATTGAGATATCTATCTATCTATCTATCTATCTATCTATTTATTTATTTAGAGACAGAGTCTTGCTCCATCACCCAAGCTGGAGTGCAGTGGCATGATCTCGGCTCACTGCAACCTCCGCCTCCTAGGTTCAAGTGATTATCGTGCCTCAGCTTCCCGAGTAGCTGGGATTACAGGCACGCACCACTATACCTGGCTAAAAAAATATATATATATATATATATTTTGTATTTTTAGTAGAGACAGGGTTTCGCCATGTTGGCCAGGCTGGTCTTGAACTCCTGATCCACCTGCATCAGTCTCCAGAAGTGCTGGGATTACAGGCGCGAGCCACCACATATGTGGCCGGTATCCACTTTTAAAAAGTAAAAAGTATCGGCCAGGCGTGATGGCTCATACCTGTAATCCCAGCACTTTGGGAAGCCGAGGCAAGCAGATCATGAGGTCAGGAGTTCGAGACCAGCCTGACCAAAATGGTGAAACCCATCTCTACTAAAAATACAAAAATTAGCCAGGTGTGGTGGGTGCATGCCTATAATCCCAGCTACTTAGGAGGCTGAGGCAGGAGAATCACTTGAACCCAGTAGGTGGAAGTTGCAGTGAGCCGAGATTACATCATTGCACTCCAGCCTGGGCAACAAGAGTAAACCTCCATCTCAACAAACAGAAAAAAAGAGAGAGAAGCTCTTAATTCTAATGAAGGCCAGTTCATCAAGTTTGGTCTTTGAGGTTTAACATTTCTGGGGTCCTATTTAAGAAATCCTCGTCTACCGTAAGGCCATGCTGACAGAGGAAGGGAAGGGATATTTGCAAATCCAGGGGGGACTGTGGCTTGCCTTCACCTCCCTGTGATTTACAACTGCTGAGGATGTCTCAGTCACAAAGAAATGGCAAGGAAGGAAGATCTAGCCAGGAGGTAGGGGCCTCAGCCTACTTGATGGTAACAACTGAGACTCACCGCACTGGGCCCTCACCACCACACAGGGACTACAGTGGTCCTGCTGACAGATGACTCCCTGAGGCTCAGACAGGGAAGTGGAAGAGTTCAGGTCACAAGGCCAAGGCCACAGTGGAACTCACTGCCATGCATCCCACACTCTGAACATGGACTGTGAAGCCACGGTGCCACCTGCCTCACGGGTAACCTCCCTGTGGCTCCACCTCCTCCTCCACAGGCTGGAACATCGAACCATCACTCACAGGCAGGAAGTGCCGGCCGCTCAGCTGGTGAAACCAAGGTGCCCCATCTCTCCCCAGGTTTACTGAGCAGCTGCTTAGCACGTGAAAGGGATCGCACTAGGAGCATCACACAGATGAGGTCCTCAGATGCTCCCATCAAAATGTGAAGCAGAGGCTCCTTTCCCTGAACAGAAATGAGAAAACTGAGTCATGGGCTGGGCATGGTGGCCGATGCCTGTAATCCTAGCACTTTGGGAGGCCGAGGCGGGCGGGTCACTTGAGGTGAGAAGTTCGACACCAGCCTGGCTGACTTGGTGAAACCCCGTATCTACTTAAAAAAACAAAAAGTAGCTGGGTATGGTGGTGCATGCCTGTAATGCCAGCTACTCGGGAGGCTGGGGCAGGAGAATTGATTGAACCCGAGAGGCAGAGGCTGCAGTGAGCCGAGATCACACCACTGCACACCAGCCTGGGCGACAGAGCAAGAGTTCGTCTCAAAAAAAAACAAAAACAAAACAAAAAAAAACTCAAGTCCATAACGCAGCCTCCCCCCAGCACAAACCGCAGGTAACACTCCTGCCCCGCAATGCTCAGGAACAACAGACTGGCTTCCCCTCTTGGGCGCGCATCAGGTAGAAGCAGCTGGCTGGAGAGCAGCAAACCCCTAGGTGCAATCCAGGACCTGCTGTCAGCCACGACACGCCCACCCTGGCAATCAATGCACACAGATTTGGGCGGCTGCCAAGAATTTTGTTGTTGTTGTTTGTTTGTTTATTTGTTTTGGAGACAGAGTCTCGCTCTGTCACCCAGGCTTAGCACAGTGGTGCGACCTTGGCTCACTGCAACCTCCGCCTCCTAGGTTCAAGCGATTCTCCTGCCTCAGCCTCCCGAGTAGCTGGGACTACAGGCGCACACTGCCGAACCTGGCTAATTTTTTTGTATTTTAGTAGAGACAGGGTTTTTGCCATGTTGCCCAGGCTGGTCTCGAACTCCTGAGCTCAGGCAATCCGCCTGCCTCGGCCTCCCAAAGTGCTAGGATTACAGATGAGAGGCACCACGCCCGGCCTTTTTTTTTTTTTTTTTTTTTTTGAGACACGGTCTCACTCTGTCTCCCAGGCTGGAGTGCAGTGGCGCCATCACAGCTCACAGCCTTGAACTCCTGGGCTCAAGGGATCCTCCCATCTCAACTTCCCAAGTAGCTGGGACTACAGGCTCATGCCACTATGCCCAGCTAATTTTTGTATTTCTTTATAGAAATGAGGTCTCGCCATGTTGCCCAGGCTGGTCTCAAACACCTGGGCTCAAGTGATCCGCCCACCTCAACCTCCAAAAGTGCTGGGACTACAGGCATGAGCCACCACACCTAGCCCAAGCCACAGTGCCTGACCCACAAACATCTCTTATCCCTCCTTGCTCCCACAGCCATAAGCATGGTGTTGTTCTCAGCCCTCAACCTCCTCCTGGCCAGCTCACCCTCCCTGAAGGGCTGGGGTGAGGCCAGCCCTGTAGAAGCTGGATGGGGTGTGGGGCTGGGTGCACCTTGCTCCGGCGAGATGTCTACACGGGAAGGCCAAACGAGCATGGCCAGGAAAGGTGTCTAAGGACAAGGAACACCTCTCTCTCTACCCCTTCTTACCCCATCACCAATCATCCCTGCCCTTCTATACAGGAAATGAAGGATTTGGCATTTTCAGCAAAGTCCTGGGGTGGCCAAAGGTCGTCCCTAAGGTGTCTTACACGGTGCCGCTTAGAGTCCTGCAATGGGGCCCTCAATGATAAGTCACTAGCAGGGGAAATTCACGCAGCAATGAAATCCATTGCAGACCAGGAGGCCACACCTACTCAGGTGGAAAAAGCAAAGGATAAGGGGATTCAGGGGCCAAAAGGGCAAGAATAGTTAGTACAGCGTGTGGAAGCCAAATCCAGATGTGTGCGGCCCTTGGATCTGGTGCTGCCGGGGCCTCCACAAGGAGAAAACAGAGCCTGGGAATCCAGGCCAGCAGCCAGAAGGAATGACCGGAAGTGAAACTACTCTGGCACGAGAATCTAAAAGCTAAAATGTAAAACACTCAGTTAAAAGTCCAGGAGGACAGGAGATGAAAATAAGCTCTGAGGTTCCCTGGGCCAAAGGGTCTAGAAGTGGTGTGGCCATATTGCCTCAATTTCTTGAGAAGCTCCTCAATTGCCCAGCAATCAGAACCCCCACACAACCCACGCTGCAGAAGTCTTGGCACATCAAAAAAGAATTGAGAGGCTGGGCGTGGTGGCTCACGCCTATAATTCCAGCACTTTGCGAGGCCAAGGTGGGCGGATCACAAGGTCAGGAGTTTGAGACCACCCTGGCCAACATGGTGAAACCCTATCTCTACTAAAATACAAAAATTAGCTGGGCGTGGTGGAGCTGGCCTGTAGTCCCAGCTATTCGGGAAGCTGAGGCAAGAGAATCGCTTGAACCCGGGAGGTGGAGGTTGCAGTGAGCCAAGATCGCGCCACTGCACTCCAGCCTGGCAACAGAGAAACACTCAAAAAAAAAAAAAAAAGTAAGGTTGGGTGTGGTGTTAATGCCTATAATCCCAGCACTTTGGAGGCCGAGGAAGGCAGATCACCTGAGGCCAAGAGTTCGGGACCAGCCTGGCCAACATAGCAGAATCCCATCTCTAGTAAAAATACAAAAGTCAGCCAGGCGTAATGGTGCATGCCTGTAGTCCCAGCTACTCAGGAGGCTGAGGCACGATAATCACTTGAACCAGGAAACGGAGGTTGCAGTGAGCCAAGATCACGCCACTGCACTCCATCCTGAGCGACAGAGACTCTGTCTCAAAAAAAAAAAAAAAAAAAAGAATAACTATATATGCATATGGCTGGGCATGGTGTCTCACAGCTGTAATCCCAGCACCGTCGGAAGCTGAGGCGAGCGGATCACCTGAGATCGAGACCAGCCTGGCAAACGTGGTGAAACCCCATCTCTACAAAAACACAAAAGTTAGCTGGGCGTGGTGGTGGGCACCTGTAATCACAGCTACTTGGGAGGCAGAGGCAGGAGAATCACTTGAACCCAGCAGCCAGAGGTTGCAGTGAGCCAAGATCGCACCACAGCTCTCTAGCCCGGGCAATAGAGCAAGACTCTGTCTCAAAAAAAAAAAAAAAATATATATATATATATATGCATGTTAATCCATGCATAGAGATTACCCCAAAGAAAACATGCACAAACCGCTGTCAGCACAGCCAGTAGCTCTCTCTGATGGCATGTGATGAGGAACTTACCCTTTCCATATCACAGGTGTCTGGCGCTTTTTATTTATTTTTTACAATAGCCATCTATTACTTTTTATATTCAGATTTTTAAAGAAAAACTTCCAAGAAAAAAAAAAAAGCCTAAATCAGAATACCCATGAAATAAATACCCACAAGAAATGCCCAGGAAGTGTCTTTGTGGAAATAAAAGAGAAAGATCAAAGGATGTGAGAACCACCGTGTTCTCATTATTTTCAACTTCATCAAAATTATCATCTAAAATAGAAACATCTGTTGACGTTCAAATGTGGAAGGAGACTGCTTGAGGAAGAGAAGAGGTCTGGTCTCTTCTTTCACGCCACCCCTAGCTTTTGTCTTAAAGCACTGCGGTGACCAGCCCCAGGCAGGGCAGGTTGCTAACCAGCAATCGGATCCCTTGGAAATCTGTTTGTTGGAATTATGGTGGTTGTTTTCACCTTGCATGAGAAACTAGCATTATATTTAAGTTTGGCCCCAGGATATCTGCTATTGTGTTTTTTGGGGCTTGGGGAAATTTGTTCACGGACACATTTCAGCAGCAGACCAACGTGGGAGTCAGGTTATGGCAGAGGCTTGGGCGGAACAACAGCAATGGGCAGGATGGCTTCCGCAGAGCCAGCCCCGTTTACTATGCGTGAACTACAAAACAAAATGTTCCCCTCGGTGGTCTATAAGAAAACCTCCAGGCCGGGTGCGGTGGCTCACGCCTGTAATCCCAGCACTTTGGGAGGCCAAGGCGGGTGGATCACGAGGGTCAGGAGATCGAGACCATCCTGGCTAACACGGTGAAACCCCGTCTCTACTAAAAATACAAAAAATTAGCCGGGCGTGGTGGCAGGTGCCTGTAGTCCCAGCTACTCGGGAGGCTGAGGCAGGAGAATGGCGTGAACCCGGGAGGCGGAGCTTGCAGTGAGCCGAGATCATGCCACTGCACTCCAGCCTGGGTGACAGAGCAAGACTCTGTCTCAAAAAAAAAAATTAGCTGGGCGTGGTGGCGGGGGCCTGTAGTCCCAGCTACTCGGGAGGCTAAGGCAGGAGAATGGTGTAAACCTGGTAGGCGGAGCTTGCAGTGAGCCAAGATTGCATCATTGCACTCTAGCCTGGGTGACACCGAGACTCCGTCTCAAAAAAAAAAAAGAAAACCGCTTAAAAGCACCTACCCAAAGGACCTAAAAGCATCCAGGTCAGTTCTCTGCCTTAGGGGAGTGTCCTCTAACCCCACAGGGACGTGTGGTGTCTACACTGCAAGCCTGCAAATGCTATCCTAGCTATCAATTAGATGGATGTTTTTCAAGCTCTTCTGATCATGTCTCCATGTGACAATGTGACCCAGCAGAAACATAACACGTAGAGTAACTGCATCAAGTGTTACACATCCATCCTGACCCACGCTCCCTGTGGAACATCAATAACCCCATTCTTTTTTTTTTTTTTGTAGATGGAGTCTGGCTCTGTCACCCAGGCTGGAGTGCAGTGGCACAATCTCAGCTCACCGCAACCTCAGCCTCCCGGGTTCAAGCAATTCTCCTGCCTCAGCCTCCCGAGTAGCTGGAACTACAGGCGCACACCGCCATGCCCAGCTAATTTTCGTATTTTTTGTAGAGATGGGGTTTCACTATGTTGGCCAGGCTAGTCTCAAACTCCTGAGCCGATGATCCGTCCACTTTGGCCTCCAAAAGTGCTGGGATTACAGGCGTGAGCCACTGTGCCCGGCCCCTATTCTTTCTTTTCGGCTGGCCGAGGCCCACTGGATGGATGTCCTGCGCCACCACCGGGTCTGCTGTGTTATCAGCTATATACGCAACACTGAGCGTGAGGAGTGACACTGTGTGGAGATGGCAAGAGGAGTCCCCACAACAGAGGCATGCAAAGGCCAAGAGTGGGCAGGGAGATGCAGAATCCATACCTGCCCAGTGTCACTCGTGACAGGCCTTCTCCACCGCCACAGCAGAGGACTTACCGATGACTACCCCCAAATACTAACAGCGCTGAATGCACCAAGCTGGTTCCAAACACCAGGCATCTGGCAGAGAACAACATAATTCCTACCTGGAGGAGTGGACAGCAGAGTGACAGAAACAGCCAAACATGACACAATGTCACATAGAAAGTGGAAGTGTTATATAAAAAAAAAAAAAAAAAAAAGTATTCAGGGCCGGACGTGGTGGCTCATGCCTGTAATCCCAACACTTTGGGAGGCCGAGGCAGGTGGATCACCTGAGGTCAGGGGTTCGAGACCAGCCTGACCAACATGGTGAAACCCCATCTCTACTAATAATAAAAAAATCAGGACCAGGCTTGGTGGCTCATGCCTGTAATTCCAACACTTTGGGAGGCCGAGACGAGTGGATAACTTGAGGTCAGGAGTTTGAGACCAGCCTGGCCAACATGGTTAAAACTCATCTCTACTAAAAATACAAAAATTAGCCGGCATGGTGGCAGGCGCCCGTAATCCCAGCTACTCGGTGTGGGGGCTGGGACAGGAGAATCGCTTGAACCCAGGAGGCGGAGGTTGCAGTGAGCTGAGACTGCGCCACTGCACTCAAGCCTGGGTGACAGAGCGAGACTCCGTCTCAAAAAAAAAAAAAAAATTAGCCGAGCGTGGTGGTGCACGCCTGTAATCCCAGCTACTCAGGAGGCTGAGGCAGGAAAATTGAAATCGCTTGAACCCGGGAGGCAGAGGTTGGAGTGAGCCAAGATCGCACCATTGCACTCCAGCCTGGGCGACAAGAACAAAACTCCATCTCCCCCCTCCAAAAAAAAAAAAAAAAAAGTATTCAGGGTGGGCATGGTGGCTCACGCCTGTAATTCCAGCACTTTGGGAGGTTGAGGCAGGTCGATCACTTGAGTCCAGGAATTTGAGGCCAGCCTGGGCAACACGGTGAAACCTCGTCTCTACGAAAAATACAAAAATTAGCTGGCATGCGGCTGTAGTCCCAGCTACTTGGGAGGCCAAGGTGGGAGGGTCCAGACTGCCATGAGCTATGATTGCACCACTGTACTCCCCGCTGGGTGACAGACCAAGACCTTGTCTCAAAGAGAAAAAAAAAAAAAAAAGACACAATGTCACATAGGGGGTGGAAGTGCTATAAATCTAATCAAGCAGGGTTCGCAGGGTTAACAGATGAGAAGCACTCCTTCTATGGTGGCCTGGGACACCTCAGTGATGAAGATGTCTGAGCAGAGATCTGTAGTGACATGGGCACCATGTGGTTATTTATCTACCACAGAGGAACAGCAAGTACAAAGGCCCTGGACTGTGCTTGGCATATTCCAAGGCACAGCAAGTCAGCCAGTGTGGCTGGAGCAGGGAAGGTGGGAAAACACACTCTATTTCTTTTTTTTTTTTTTTCTTTGAGATGAAGTTTCACTCTTGTTGCCCAGGCTGGAGTGCAATGGTGCGATCTCAGCTCACTGCAACCTCTGCCTCCTGGGTTCAAGTGATTCTCCTGCCTCAGCCTCTCAAGTAGCTGGGATTACAGGCACGCGCCACCACGCCCAGCTAATTTTGTATTTTTAGTAGACTAGGTTTCTCCATGTTGGTCAGGCTGGTCTCAAACTCCCGACCTCAGGTGATCCACCCGCCTCAGCCTCCCAAAATGCTGGGATTACAGGCGTGAGCCACCGTGCCTGGCCCACACTCCGTTTCTCTACACTCTCACACAGCACTTTTGACACCAACTCAGAGAAAACCAGTTTTCTTCTACTATACTCTCATAACCGAGAACAATTCTGTGACCAGATGCGTGGGTCTTTTCCAAGTAATTCTCCAAGTCTCCAAACACCAGCTGGGTGTCCTACAATTTAACTCAATTCAGACTCTATCTCCCACAAGTTAAGGACTTTATCGGCCAGATGCAGTGGGCTCACCTAAGCACAGCGCTTTGGGAGGCCAAAGTGGGAGGACTGCTTGAGGCCAAGAGTTTGAAACCAGCCTAGGAAGTATAGCACCCTGTCTCTACAAAAAATTTAAAAATTAGCTAAGCCTGGCAGTGGTGCACACCTGTAGTCCCAGCTACTCGGGAGCATGACATGAGCCCAGGAGCTGGACACTGCAATGAGCTATGACTGTATCACTGCACTCCAGCCTGGGTGAGAGTGACACTCTGTCTCTAAAAGAAAAAGAGCTGTCCCATAAGACTGCTCCCACTACAAATGCCATTTGCACATCCCAGGGTCCAGTACTTCTGCCCAGCCACCTATAAATTGGGAATTCCCACAACCCCCTCCTCGGTTTGATTGATTTGCTAAAGCAGCGCCCAGAACTAAGGCAGGTACTTCACTTCCCATTAATGGTTTATTATGACGGATACGACTCGGGGTCAACCAGATGGAAGCAATACAGACAGCTTCAATGGCCCCTCCGTGCATGCCACCCTCTAAGCACTTGGTCTTTCTGGTAACCAGCCCCATCCTGGGCTATCTAGGAGCCCCATCCTAAATCACCTCATAAGCATAAACTCAGCTGTGATCAAAAGGGGCTCATTATGAATTTTAAAAGACACACCTATCACTCCTATGACATGTGGCGCAAAGACCAAATATATTCCATATCATACCTCAGAGGGCAACTGGGTGTGGCCACAGGTGGGGCATAGGGGAGAAGTCACAGGCCTTGAGGGCCACAGTAAAGGGGCTCCAGGAGCATCCAGTGCAGTGGGGAGCTGCTAGAATGTTCCAGGCACGGGAGTGGCACAGTCTGATAATGACTTTAATTTCTCTGGACATGCTGATGGAATGGATGTGCAAGTGAGGGCAAGAGATGAGGCAAGGGTGAACACCAGGGCCTCGGCTGGGACGTGCTGTTAGAAACATAAAAAGGGGGCCGGGTGCAGTGGCTCACGCCTGTAATCCCAGCACTTCGGGGGGCTGAGGCAGGTGGATCACCTGAGGTCAGGAGTTTGAGACCAGCCTGACCAACACGGAGAAACCCCGTCTCTACTAAAAATACAAAATTAGCCAGGTGTGGTGGTGCATGCCTGTAATCCCAGCCACTCGGGAGGCTGAGGCAGGAGAATCGCTTGAACCCAGGAGGCGGAGGTTTCAGTGAGCCGAGACCCCGCCATTGCACTCCAGCCTGGGCAACAAGAGACAAACTCTGTCTCAAAAAAAGAAAAAAAAAAGAAAGAAATATAAAAAGGTGCCGGGCGTAGTGGCTCACGCCCATAATCCCAGCACTTTGGGAGGCTGAAGTAGGCAGATCCTTTGAGCCAAGGGGTTCAAGACCAGCCTGGGAGATAACATCAAGACCTCCACTTCTAAGAAAGTAAAACCTAAAACATAAATTTTTAAATAAACGTAACAAGGCCCCCCTTCCTCGAGGCTGACCAAGCCCTAGAGCAAGGCTTGGCAAAGACAGGCAGGGCTGGGGTTCAGCCCCTGGTTCTTGAGGTAGAGGGTGGAGGCCAGGGAGATTCTGAGAGGAAAACGGAATTCTGAGTTCAAAGAGGTTAAGTCATGCGGAACAGAATCCCGCCTCAAGTCTCTTTGACTCCAGGGCCTGAGTAACTCATTCAGGCCAAGGATCAAAAGGAATAAATAGGATGAGAACCTTGAAGGTCGAGGAAGGGCAGAGTCAAGAGGAAGGGCAAGTAAAGAGTCACTCCCACAGGCACTCAGGAGATGCCTCCAGGAGGCGGGCAAGGCCTTCAGGTGCCCAGCCAGTCCAGGCTGTGCCAGAATCACATTTGATCATCACAGGGGCAGTTTCAGCTCCCTGGGCACAATGAGACATCCACTATGCCCCTTTACTGGGACTTTCGGAGCAAGCTGGGTCGCATACAGCAGACCCTCCCCCTCAAGTCTCCCACTGAACAGGTGAGCAGCAACTGTCACATCAGCCACCTGCTTCCTGAGCCACTGGGGCGTGACTTGCCAGTGGCAAAGAGAAAACTTAAAAAACTCCCAAGAGCTAGCACAGTGGATCACGCCTGTAATCACAGCTAGTCAGGAGGTGGAGGCTGGAGGATCACTTGAGTCCAGGAGTTAAAGACCAGCCTGAGTAACACAGCGAGTCTCCGTCTCTAAAAAAATAAAAAGTGGAAAAAAAAAAAAAAAAAAAACACCTCCTCAAAGAACCATTTTAAAGTCGATCACTATTAAAAACGGGGCCCGTGCTACTCTATCACACTCACAGCTGGCTGCACACAGAGCAAAACGGTTCACAGTGACAAGTGTCCACATACATAAATGAAGCTATGCCCCTTTAGGGAGGTAACAGAGTCCCCAAAAGCAAAGCTCTGGAAACCAGTCTGGGACTTAAAAAAACATTTGAGGCCAGGAGTGGTGGCTCATGCCTGTAATCTCAGCACTTCGGAAGGCCAAGGCAGGCGGATCACCTGAGGTCAGAAGTTTGAGACCAGCCTGACCAACACGGAGAAACCCCGTCTCTACTAAAAATACAAAATTACTGGCCAGGCGCAGTGGCTCACGCCTGTAATTCCAGCACTTTGGGAGGCCGAGGCGGGCGGATCATGAGGTCAGGAGATCAAGACCATCCTGGCTAACATGGTGAAACCCCCGCAGGGCGTGGTGGCGGGCGCCTGTAGTCTCAGCTACTCGGGAGGCTGAGACAGGAGAATGGCATGAACCCGGGAGGCGGAGATTGCAGTGAGCCAAGATCGTGCCACTGCACTCCAGCCTGGGCAACTAAGCAAGACTCCGTCTCAAAAAAATAAATAAATAAATAAAAATTTTTAAAAAATACAAAATTAGCCAGGCATGGTGGCGCACGCCTGTAATCCCAGCTACTCAGGAGGCTGAGGTAGAAGAATTGCTTGAACCTGGAAGGCAGAGGTTGCGGTGAGCCGAGATCACACCGCTGCACTCCAGCCTGGGAGAAAAGAGTACAACTCTGTCTCCAAAGAAAAAAAAAACACACATTTGAAAGGGGCCAGGGTTGGTTTCCACCCTACTAACATTTACCTGTTTTCTAAAGAAAGCCCCCTTCCAGTCGGGCGCAGTGGCTCACGCCTGTAATCCCAGCAGTTTGGGAGGCTGAGGCAGACGGATAACGAGGTCAGGAGATCAAGACCATCCTGGCTAACATGGTGAAACCCCGTCTCTACTAAAAATACAAAAAAAAAAAAAAAAAAAAAACTAGCTGGGCGTGGTGGTGGGCGCCTGTAGTCCCAGCTACTCAGGAGGCTGAGGCAGGAGAATGGCGTGAACCCGGAAGGGGGAGCTTGCAGTGAGCCGAGATCGTGCCACTGCACTCCAGCCTGGGCGACAGAGAGAGAGCAAGACTCCATTTCAAAAAATAAAATAAAATAAAATAAAAACAAGAAAGCCCCCTTCCCTGAGGGAATTGGAGGGAAATCAATGTGTCCCTTCTCTCTGCCCTGTAACAACAAACCCAGCTACACCTGGCACTTCCATCCAGGCCCTTTCCCATATATGAAGAAGAGTTGAGGCCACAATTCACATGCCCATCAATCCCACACCCTGAAAAATTAATGATTAATGTCCTTAGGATGCAGTTAACAGAAAACTTCAATCAAGAAATCACTGGGCATACTACTGAGTCCGCTATGTCTCCTTAGGGTTGACACCTATGAGGGTGGCAGCACCTGAAGCTCCATTCAGCCTCAGGCTTCATTCTGACCTGTTCCCTCTCATACCTTCCCCCAGTATTCCAGCAGCTGTTATCCTTCCCACCCCCCGGCTTTTTTTTTTTTTCTTTTGTAGAGACGGAGTCTAGCTCTGTCGCCCAGGCTGGAGTGCAGTGGCACGATCTCGGCTCCCTGCAACCTTGGCCTCCCGGGTTCAAGCAATTCTCCTGCCTCAGTCTCACAAGTAGCTAGGACTACAGGCGCACACCACCATGCCCAGCTAATTTCTTTTGTATTTTCGTAGAGACGGGGTTTCACAATGTTGCCCAGGCTGGTCTTGAACTCCTGAGCTCAGGCGATCCGCCCGCCTCGGCTCCCAAAGTGCTAGGAATACAGGCATGAGCCACCGCGCCCAGCCCAACCCCCGGCTTTTTTAAGATAGGGTCTTGTTGTGTCACCCAGGTTGGAGTGCAGTGGTGCGATCACAGCTTACTGCAGCCTCCACCTCCTCGGCTTGATCCTCCCACCTCAACCTCCCAAGTAGCTGGGACTACAGGTGTGCAACACCATGCCTGGCTAATTTTTTAACTTTTCTGTAGAGATGGGGTTTTGCCATGCTGCCCAGGCTGGTCTTGGATTCCTGGGATCAAGTGATTTGCCCTGCTGGGCCTCCCAAAGTGTGGGAATTACAGGCATGAGCCACCACACTCGGCTGAACATTTGATATTTTTAAAAACCTGGCCGGGCGCGGTAGCTCACGTCTGTAATCCCAGCACTTTGGGAGGCTGAAGCAAGTGGGTCACCTGAGGTCAGAAGTTCAAGACCAGCCTGGTTAACATGGTGAAACCCCGTTTCTCCTAAATATACAAAAAATTAGCCAGGCATGGTGGCGGGCACCTGTAATCCCAGCTACTCGGGAGGCTCAGGCAGGAGAATTGCTTGAACTCTGCAGTCGGATGTTGCAGTGAGCCAGGACCGCATCATTGCGCTCCAGCCTGGGCAACAAGAGTGAAACTTCACCTCAAACAAAAAAAAAAAAAAAAAAAAAAAAAACCCATGCCACTAAACACACTCTCCCTTTTCCAATGCCTTATGGTGAAATTTCAAAGCATGGTTTTCTTCACCACATAACATTTTGGTCAATGATGGACCAAATATACAATAGTCCCATAAGATTATACTTTCCTCCTTGAATTGTCTAATTAGAAAAATTTTTTAAAGATCATAATACTGTATTTTTCCCATACGTTTTCTGTTTAGATATATTTAGATACACAAATACTATCGGGTCACAACTGCCTACAATAATCGGTACAGTGACATGCTGTACAGGTGTATAGCCTGGGAACAATAGGCTATATACCACAGAGCCTACATGTGGACTAGGCTCCACCATCTAGATGTGTGTAAGCACACTCTATCATCTTCACGCAACCACAAAATCATCTCACAACGCATTCCTCAGAATGCATCCCTGCTGTTAAACAATGTGCAGCCATTAAGGACAAAATGGAGGAGCTGACTCCTTTGCTACCACTTTGAAACATACAGAACTTATGACTAGAGGAAAAAGTATATTATCTGTGTCATCCCACCAGGCTGTTGCAAGAATCCTAATAAATGATGAGCACTAACAACTGTTTAGCACTATGTGCCAGGCACCATTCTAAGCACTTCGCATTTGTCACTGGTTGTTCAGCTCTTGCAGCAATACTACAAGCTGGGTACTAGTACTGTCCCCCTTTGCAAGTCAAGAGTGGGGTGTGAGCTACTAAGAACAGGACCCTTGTCTGCCTGTTCCCCATGGAATCCCCAGCTCCCCAGCAGTGCCTGGCACATGGCAGGCGCTCAATGCATGCTTGTTCGCCACATAAATGGGGAAGAGTGGCTGGGTCATTTCTTGCACAACTCCAGGGGGCACCATTCACATTGTGTTCTGTCTACAGGCACCATGAATGGGTCCTTCTGTGCCATGGCAGCCTTGATGACCGAGGGACGGAAAGACAAAACCAGGAGTCAAACCCAGGTGGTTGACTTGACAACCCTTGTGGAAAGAAAATAACCCTAGGCCTGTTTCCTTACTGATAGAAAGTTCCACCAGACTGGCCGGGCACGGTGGCTCACGCCTGTAATCCCAGCACTTTGGGAGGCCGAGGTGGGCAGATTACAGGAGGCCAGGAGTTCGAGACCAGGAGTTCTGGCCAACATGGTGAAACCCTGTCTCTACTAAAATACAAAAATTAGCTGGGCATGGTGGTGCACGTCTGTAGTCCCAGCCACTCCAGAGGCTGAGGCATGAGAATCGCTTGAGACCAGGAGGCGGAGGTTGCAGTGAGTCAAGATCGAGCCACTGCACTCCAGCCTGGGCGACAGAATGACTCTGTCTCAAAAGAAAAAAAAAAAAAAGAGGCCGGGCGTGGTGGCTCATACTTGTAATCCCAGTACTTTGGGAGGCCAAGGGCCAAGGTGGGTGGATCAGTTGAGGTCAGGAGTTCAAGACCAGCTTGGCCAACATGATGAAATCCCATCTCTACTAAAAATACAAAACTTAGCCAGGTGTGGTGGTGCACGCCTGTGATCCCAGCTACTCAGGAGGCTGAGTCAGAAGAATCGCTTGAACCCGGGAGGCAGAGGTTGCAGTGAGACGAGATCGCGCCATTGCACTCCAGCCTGGGCAACAAGAGTAAGACTCCGTCTCAAAAAAGAAAGAAAGAAAGAAAGAAAGTTCCACCAGACATCTGCCCAAAACCCTAGTCCCTCCCATGCTCCCACCTCCCACAAACAGCCAAAACATGGAATGGTCTAAGGTTATCTCCTGGTGTTTTGAGGGTTCCCAAGGAGAAGCAAAGGTACACAAATAAATTGTAAATAAATATACATATGTTGGGATGCTCCTCACTGACAAGAAGTTTAGAGACCACTGCACTGCCCTATATCACAATTCTGATGACATCGCCTCCCCTGCTCAAAAGCCTGCACGATCAACTTACGTCTCCTAAAGGGCTGGACACAAAATGATTTTAGGTGGCCCATGCAAAACCATTTATTACTTTCCTAACTATGCATGAATTAATTTTTATTCCTTTTTTTAGACAGGGTCTCGCTTCGTCACCCAGGCTGGAGTGCAGTGGCTCAATCATGGTCCACTGCAGCCTGTACCTCCTGCCCCAGCCTCTCAAGGAGCTTGGGACTACAGGGGCATTGCACTCCAGCCCGGATGACAGAGCAAGACGCCATCTCAAAAAAAAAAAAAAAAAAAAATCAAGTGTTCACTATGCATCAGGTGCAGCAGTGTGTTAGCGGCTTCCCATGTGACCTCATTCAACCCTCACAAGAAGCCTGTGAAGTTTCGGGCATCCTTGTCCTACCTGTTTCACAAGTGGGGGGCCCTACTGCTAAGTGCCTCGCTTGAGGTTAAGCTACGATTTAGAGAGCTGGGTGTGAATTCAGGAGGTCTGATTCCAGAATGAGTACTCCTTACCACCACCCCACGCTAACCACCACCCCACACTTTGTAGGGGAGAGGACGACAACTGAGGTTCAGGAAACAATGGCTTGGAAAGTGCAAAAACTGTTCAAACAACTAACCTGTATCCCTTACAATCCATCCCCAGTCCTGCACCAAGCTTTCTTTTTCTTTTCTTTTCTTTTTTTTTTTTTTTGAGACAGTCTTACTCTGGTGCACAGGCTGGAATGCAGGGCCACAAGAATGGCTCACTGCAGCCTCCACCTCTCTGGCTCAAGCAGTCCTCCTACCTCAGCCTCCTGAGTAGTTGGGACCACCGGTGCATGCCACCACACTCGGCTAATTTTTGTATTTTTTGTAGAGATGAGGTCTCACTATGTTGCCCAGGTTAGTCTCAAACTCCCGGGTTCAAGCAATTTTCCCGCCTCAGCCTCCCCAAGTGCTGGGATTTCAGGTATGAGCCACTGCACCTGGCCCTGCACCAAGCCTTTTACACAGATGGTCACGCGATCTTCCACAGGACCCCCTCATTCAATCCACATAAGTTCGCTAAAGACCTACTATGTGTCAGGCCCAGGGTACTGTGGGGCCAGCCACGCAGACACAACCCCAGCTCTCACGGTGCTGGGGGTGACAGCTACACCGGAAAGGACCAAGTTGATGTATGAATGTAGCTGAGGGGAACAATGGCTAGTCTGAGGTGGCCAGGGAAAGTCAAAATACAATCCTGGCGCGGTGGCTCACACATGTAGTCCTAGCACTTTGGGAGGCCGAGGTGGGTGGATCACCTTAAGTCAGGAGTTTGAGACCAGCCTGGCCAACATGGTAAAACCCCATATCTACTAAAAATACAAAAATTAGCCAGGCGTGGTGGCGGGCGCCTGTAGTCCCAGCTACTCGGGAGGCTGAGGCAGGAGAATCGCTTGAACCCAGGAGGCGGAGGTTACAGTGAGCGGAGATTGGGACTCTGAACTCCAGCCTAGACGACAGGCAAGACTCTGCCTCAAAAACAAAATACAATCCTACACACCCTCCCTGATTTTGAGGCCCCCTCTTCCAAGCAGCCCCCGTGATCTCTGGCTACCACCGATCCCCTGCCTGTCCGCTGTGTCCCTCTCACAGTGCAGGTTAAGAGCAATAAACGATAGGCCAAGAGAGTTTGTTCCCACATTTACCACCCGCTCCCCTCCAAGACTGCAGAGGCTCCAGGATCCAACCCCCGACCATCCAACACTTAGTAGGGCCTCAAGAAGTTATCTGCTGAACAATGAGGGAGATTGGACCAGACAATTACAATAGTGCTTCCCGCTTGCGAGGAACCATTTTACAGGCTTTCACCAATTCCATTTGGGAGATTACCCCCTTTCACAAAGGAGCTTTCACAAAGGAGGAAAACTAAGAGGTTCAGAGAGGTTAAGCCACTTCCCTAAAGTGACAGTGTGCTAAGTGACTGACAGCACCAGGAATCAAGCTTGAATGCAGCCTATCAATCCAAACTGAAAACTTGCTTCAAATTCCTGCGAAGCGGCTTTTCCGCTTATTCCCTTGCTACTTTCCCCAAGGAGTCACTGACCAAAAAAAAAAAAAAAAAAAAAAAAAAACAAGACTGGTATCTTCAAGATCGGGACAAAACACTCGCCCAAAAGGTCCACGTTGAAAATAAAAGCCTTAATCTGAAAAACCAATTGGGAAGGAGAAAAAAGGATGCAAAAGAAAAGCAATGCTTTTACACAGCAAAGGATTTCCTCCGTGCTCCCCTACTTGCCGCCGACCCCATCCCCAACCCCAATTCGGGCAAACATTTTGAAGTCACTAACTGCAAGGCATCGGGGGAGTCCTTTACCTTTCCTTGAAAATCTGGAATGACGCGTTTTTAAGACAATTTGAGGTCGGCTAGCCCAAGGGGACCGCTAATGCCCGTGTCCGGCCGACGCCGGACATATCTGGAGGTTTGGCTGAGCCCCGATCGCAGCTTCGCCAAAAACGCAACATTCAGGTCGGACCCGTTACCACGCAGCCAGAAAAGCCCCAACGCCTGCCTATTGTTGCAGCCGCTGTAACTGGGAGGGCGACTGTAGGGGTGCCGGGCGAGGGGGGCGAGCTTTGTCCGGCGACCCCGGCGAGAGCGCGCGCGGAGAGGATCGCGCGGCCTCCACGCGGCCCGGGCCCCCCACCCACCCCGCCGCTCCGCGGGGGCCGCCGCTGCCACGGCCTCGCGACACTGTGGCCTTCCCCACGCGCGCGGCTGCCGGCTGGGCTTCTTGACCCTCGGGCGCCGCCGTACCCCGGCCCCGCACAGGGCGCGCCGGCAGCCCCCTCCCCCCTCGGCGCCCCGGCTCCATTCAAACCGCCCTCCCCGGCCCCGCGCCGCGCTGCCCCCGCGGCCCGCGTTCCTTACCAGGAGCCGCCGGCGCCGTCGACTTCCCGGCGCCTCCCCCGCCCCTCCGCGCGGGGCCGGGGGCAGAATGGGCGTCTCGCTTCTCTTCACGAAACAAAGAAGCCGCCGCCGCCGCCAAACGAGGGGAAGCCTCGCGCGCGCGACCGCCCGCCTCGGCCACCGCCCCCCCTTCACACACACGCGCGCCACCCGCGCCCCCGCTGCGCGCGCGCTCGCCGGCTCCCCTCCCCCTCAGCACCGCGGCGGCCTCTCCAGCTTCCGCCGCCTGCCCGGCCTCGTGCGCGCGCCAGCCCGCCCTTCCGCTCCCGGCGCGCGTGCGCGCCCGTCCCTGGGCGGACGGGGGTGGGCGTGGCCCGGAGGAAGCACGCGCGTCCGATGCACCGCCCCACTCGGGCCGCGATGGCCCCGCGCCTGCGCACGCTTCGCCTTCTGCACGCCTCGCGTCCTGACGCCCCAGAGCATGCGCAGAGCGGACGCCACTGCGGCGGCGGTGGCGGCGGCCGCGGTGACGATGGGGCAACTGGAGAATGGGATCCCGGTGGCCGTGGGGTCCGTGGGGAAAGGAGGTCCCCGAGGCTCGGAAATAGGAACCCTGGACCGTAGGACGGGCCGCCTGGGCCAAGACCGGGCAGTGGTTTCCCGCGGGCCAAGGGCGCGCCTGGGAACCGCTTTGATCCCTGACCTGGGGCGGCGAGGCCTATTTGGGGAGGCAAGGCGGGGCCCGACCGTGGCCGCCTTCTCTGCAAAACTTCCCAAGTGCCATTAATTAGCTTAGCAAATATTTATTGATCTGCTACTGTGTCCCAGCCGCCGTGGAGCCCACGGTCTAGTGGGGAAGGAGGACAAGAAGCAAGATTAATAAGCAAAATAGTGCAGTATGAGAGGCCGGACTTGGTGGCTCACGCCTGTAATCCAGCACTTTGGGAGGCCGAGGCGGCCGGATCACCTGAGGTCGGGAGTTAGAAACGAGCCTGACCAACATGGTGAAACCCGTCTCTATTAAAAATACAAAAATTAGGCGGGCGCGGTAGCTCATGCCTGTAATCCCAGCACTTAGGGAGGCCTAGGCTGGTGGATCATGAGGTCAGGAGATGAGACTATCCTGGCTAACACGGTGAAACCCCGTCTTTACTAAAAATACAAAAAATTAGCCGGGCGTGGTGGCACGCGCCTGTAGTCACAGCTACTCGGGAGGCTGAGGCAGGAGAATCGCTTGAACCCAGGAGGTGGAGATTGTAGTGAGCCGAGATCGTACTGTTGCACTCCAGCCTGGGCAACAAGAGTGAAATTCCGTCTCAAAAAAAATAAATAGTACAGTGTGAGGTGAACACTGGGAGGATCATGGACATTTTAAATAGGGCAGCCAGGGAAGTCTCGTTGCAAAGAACACGTTTGAATGCAGACAGGCTGGTGGTGAAAGAGAGAAACCTTCCTCCGAGAGTGAAGGCCCTGAGCCTCTTGGCCTCTTCTGTGTATTTTCTTTTTTGTGTGTTTGTTTGTTTGTTTGTTTTGAGACGGAGTCTTACTCCGTTGCCCAGGCTGGAGTGAGGTGGCACGATCTCAGCTCACTGCAACTTCTGCCTCCCAGATTCAAGCGATTCTCCTGCCTCAGCCTCCCGAGTAACTGGGACTACAGGCGTCCGCCACCACGCCCGGCTAATTTTTGTATTTTTAGTTGAGACAGAGTTTCACCATGTTGGCCAGGCTGGTTTTTAACTCCTGACCTCAAGTGATCCGCCCACCTCAGCCTCCCAAAGTGTTGGGATTACAGGCGTGAGCCACCTCACCTGGGTGGGTTTTTGTTTAATTGTTTGTTTTATTAGAGACAGGGTCTTGCTCTGTAACCCACGCTGGAGTGCGATGGTGTAACCACAGCTCAGTGCAGCCTCAAACTCCTGGACTCAAGGGATCCACCTCAGCCTCCCAAATAGCTGTGACTACAGGTACATGCCACCACCACCAGCTTTTTTTTTTTTTTTTTTTTTTTTTTTTTTTGTCTGTTATGTTCTGTAGAGCTGAGGTCTGCTGTGTTACCCAAGCTGGTCTCAAACTACTGGGCTCAAGCAGTCCTCCTGGCTCAGCCTCCCAATGCACTGGGATTACAGGCATGAGCCACCAAGCCAGGCCCCAGAAGGACCTGGGTTTAAAACACGACTCCATTTCTACTACCTGGGTGATGCATGGGTAATACCAGGCAGGTTTACCAGACCATCTACACCTCACTTTCTTCACCTGTGAAACAAACAATAAGGCTGGGTGCGGTGGCTGACATCTGTAATCCCAGCACTTTCGGAAGCCAAGGTGGGCAGATGACCTGAGGTAAGTAGTTCGAGACCAGCCTGGCCAACATGGTGAAACCCCATTTCTACTAAAAATACAAAAAAATTAATTAGCCAGGCATAGTGGCAGGTGCCTGTAATCACAGCTACTCGGCAGGCTGAGGCAGGAGAATTTCTTGAACCCAGGAGGTGGAGGTTACAGTGAGCCAAGATCATGTCATTGCGCTCCAGCCTGGGTGACAAGAGTAAAACTCCATCTCAAAAAAAAAAAAATGCTGGGCCCAGTGGCTCACGTCTGTAATCCCAACACTTTGGGAGGCCGAGGCAGGTGGATCATGAGGTCAGAGATTGAGACCATCCTGGCCAATGTGGTGAAACACCATCTCTACTAAAAATACAAAAATTAGCTGGCTGTGGTGGCGCGTGCCTGTAGTGCCAGCTACTCAGGAGGCTGAGGCAGAATTGCATGAACCCAGGAGGCGGAGGTTGCAGTGAGTCGAGCGTGCCACTATACTCCAGCCTGGTGACAGAGGGAGACTCCGTCTCAAAAACAAAACAAGACAAAATAAAAAAAACCCACCAGAAACAATAATGGCTCCCACTTCCACTGTTTGGTTATGAGGAATCATGACAGCAGGTAGCCCACCTGCTAGCTCTCTGATCCTCAGCTAGTGTTATTGAATAGTGCACAGTAAGCGAGCAAGTAGAAGTGGGATCTGAACTCGATTCCTCATTCATTCAAGTAGTTATTTTTTTGTTTTTGTTTTTGAGACACAGGCTGGCTGGGTCATCCAGCCTGGACTGCGGTGGCACGATCAGTACTCACTGTAGCCTCGACCTCCTGGGCTCAAGCGATCCTCCTGCCTCAGCCTCCTGAGTAGCTTGGACTACAAGTGTGGGACACCACACTCAGCTAATTTTCTTAAAATTTTTTGTAGAGACAGTCACACTATGTCGTCCAGGCTGGTTTCAAACTCCTGGGCTCAGGTGATCCTCCCACCTCAGCCTCCCAAAGTGCTGGGATTACAGGCGTGAGCCAAGGCGCCCGGCCAAATAGTATTTCTTATGCTCTCTCCAAATGCTAAGCATTGAGCTAGGAATACCCTGCAGCAATGCATGGAGGAGGCAGGGTTGCTGCCCATGGAGTGGACGGTATGACTGTTCTCTAATTGTCTTTTATGCTAATCACACTAATATGCAATAGTGTAAAGAAAAACAGGCCGGGCCAGGCGCGGTGCCTCACGCCTGTAATCCCAGCACTTGGGAGGCCGAGGCAGGCGGATCACCTGAGGTCAGGAGTTCAGGACTAGCCTGACCGACATGGAGAAACCCTGTCTCTACTAAAAAAATACAAAATTAGCCGGGTGTGGTGGTGCATGCCTGTAATCCCAGCTACTTGGGAGGCTGAGGCAAGAGAATCGCTTGAACCCAGGGGGCGGAGGTTGCGGTGAGCTGAGATCATGCCGTTGCACTCCAGCCTGGGCAACAAGAGCGAAACTCCGTCTCAAAAAAGAAAAACAGGCCGGTTGTGGTAGCTCATGCATGCCTATAATGGCAGTACTTTGGGAGGCCCAGGCTGGCAGATCACTTGAGGACAGGCGTTCAAGACCAGCTTGGGTAACATTGTGAAACCCCATCTCTACAAAGCAATACAAAATTTGCCAGGTGTCTCAATTAAGAGCACAGTTCTTAATAATGAACTGCCCCCGGGACCTTGGCCCCATGTCTGCATTGACACCCTTGGCTTCCAGACTTTAAAAAAAAAACATCTACAGGCTGGGCGCAGTGGCTCACGCCTGTAATTCCAGCACTTTAGGAGGCCGAGGCAGGCAAATCACAAGGTCAGGAGTTCGAGACCAGGTCAATATGGTGAAACCCTGTCTCAACCAGGCACGGTGGCTCACGCCTGTAATCCCAGCACTTTCTCTGGGATCGCAAGGTCAATATGGAGTTCGAGACCTGGTCAATATGGTGAAACCCCGTCTCAGCTGGGCGCAGTGGCTCACACCTGTAATCCCAGCACTTTGGGAGGCCGAGGCGGGCAGATCATGAGGTCAGGAGATCGAGACCATCCTGGCTAACACAGTGAAACCCTGTCTCTACTAAAAATACAAAAAAATTAGCCGGGCGTGGTGGCGGGCACCTGTAGTCCCAGCTACTCAGGAGGCTGAGGCAGGAGAATGGCGTGAACCCGGGAGGCACAGCTTGCAGTGAGCTGAGATCCCGCCACTGCACTCCAGCCTGGGCGACAGAGCGAGACTCTGTCTCTAAAAAAAAAAAAAAAAAGAGAGAGACCCCGTCTCTATTAAAATACAAAAATTAGCCAGGTATGGTGTCAAGCACCTGTAGTCCCAGCTACTCGGGAGGCTGAGGTAGGAGAATTGCTTGAACCCAGGAGGCGAAGGTTGCAGTGAGCCAAGATCACACCACTGCACTCTAGCCTGGGCGACAGAGAGAGACTCCATCTCAAAAAAGAAAAAAAAAAAAAAAAGGAAGGGGAGGAGAGGGCAGGGCAGGGGAGGGGAGGGGAGAGGAGGGAACAGGAAGTGGGGGAGGGGAATCATCCCAGAGGAGAATGGATTTTTTTTTTCTTTTTTTTTTTTTTTGGCGCGATCTCGGCTAACTGCAAGCTCCGCCTCCCAGGTTCACGCCATT
Source organism: Pan troglodytes (assembly GCF_028858775.2). NCBI lineage: Eukaryota > Metazoa > Chordata > Mammalia > Primates > Hominidae > Pan > Pan troglodytes. The sequence continues at coordinate 13,684,802 of NC_072418.2, read as the reverse complement.
CTCCTGCCTCAGCCTCCTGAGTAGCTGGGACTACAGGTGCCCGCCACCACGCCAGGCTAATTTTTTGTATTTTTAGTAGAGACGGGGTTTCACTGTGTTAGCCAGGATGGTCTCTATCTGCTGACCTCGTGATCCGCCCACCTTGGCCTCCCAAAGTGCTGGGATTACAGACATGAGCCACTGCGCCCGGCCTTCTTTTTTTTTTTTTTTTGAGACGGAGTCTTGCCCTGTCACCCAGGCTGGAGTGCAGTGGCTCAATCTTGGCTCACTGCAACCTCCACCTCCCACCTCCCAGGTTCAAGAGATTCTCCTACCTCAGCCTCCTGAGTGGCTGGGATTACAGGTGGATTCTTCTCTTTTACTCAAAGATGAGGGCTTGAAATAACAACTCACCGAAGTCCAGAACATGAAAATGTAAAATACATTGACTTCAGTTGCCACTGCAAGTTAAACACTTTTTCAGTAATATCTCCAGATCTTCCTTGGAATATGAAATCACTCATTAATTAACGAAATGTGCATTTATTCATCAAAAATGACCTCTTGTGCCTGGGCACAGTGGCTCACACCTGTAATCCTGGTATTTTGGGAGTCTGAGACAGGCAGATTGCTTGAGCCCAGGAGTTCAAGACCAGCCTGGGCAACATGGCAAGACCCCATCTCTACTAAAAATACAAAAATTAGCATGGCATGGTGGTGAGCACCTGTAATCAGAGCTACTCCGGAGGCTGAGGCAGGAGAATCACCTGAGCCCAGAAGGCTCTCTAGCCTGGTGATAGAGGAGACCCTGTCTCAAAGAGAAAAAAAAGAGGTCAGGCGCGGTGGCTCACACTTGTAATCTCAGCACTTTGGGAGGCCAAGGCGGGCAGATCACACGGTCAGGAGTTCAAGGCTAGCCTGACCAACATGGTGAAACCCTGTCTCTACAAAAAATACAAAAATTGGCCGGCTTGGTGGCGCATGCCTGTAATCCCAGCTTCTCAGAACGCTGAAGCAGGAGAATCGCTTAAACCCCAGAGGCAGAGGTTGCAGTGAGCCGAGATCGCACCATTGCGCTCCAGCTAGGGCGACAGAGCAAGACTGTATCTCCAAAAAATAAGGAATTGGCAGGGCTCAGGCCTGTAATCCCAGCACTTTGGGAGGCCGGGGCGGGCAGATCACGAGGTCAAGAGATCGAGACCATCCTGGCCACCATGGTGAAACCCCGTCTCTACTAAAAGTAGAAAAATTAGCTGGGCGTGGTGGGGGGCATCTGTAATCCCAGCTACTCGGGAGGCTGAGGCAGGAGAATCGCTTGAACCCAGGAGGCAGAAGTGAGGTTGCAGTGAGCCAAGATCGCCCCGCTGCACTCCAGCCTGGTGACAGAGGGAGACTCTGTCTCAAAAAAAAAAAAAAAAAAAACCGAAGACAGAAAGAGAGAGAGAAGGGGAGGGAGAGAGGGAGGGAGGGAAAATGACCTATTGCCCTCAAATCTGGGCCTCAAAAGAAGGTGATTTTCCAATTAGCTGGGCATGGTGGTGGGCACCTGTAGTCCCAGCTACTTGGGAGGCTGAGGCAGGAGAATCACTTGAACCCAGGAGGCGAAGGTTGCAGTGAGCCAAGATCATGCCACTGCACTACAGCCTGGTGACAGAGAGAGACTCTGTCTCAAAAAAAAAAAAAAAGGTGATTTCCCTAAACCTAGCAGTGAGATGTACGATGCAGAAAACAATTCTTCCAAGACAGAAACTCAGGGCAATAGCTTTATTTTAGCCAGTAGCTGTGGTTTTAACACAATTCAGGAAATACCCAGCATTTCACATTATGTTTATACTAAGCATACCACTTCTACCAACTACATATGGAAACCTGACTGCCCACACTTGTCAGAAATTTTGTAGGTGTTTTATTTTAGCTATATTGTTTTATCTTAAGTTGAATTTATTAAGCTCTTCTAAGATTCTGCCTCTGAATTATGGCACTTTGGATCTCCACCAAGAGTAATCACCAAACTGGGTGCGGTGGCTCATGCCTGTAATCCCAGCATTTTGGGAGGCCAAGGTAGGAGGATCGCCTGAGCCCAAGAGTTTTAGACCAGCCTGGCCAACACAGGGAGACAGTATCTCTAGAAAACTTTTAAAAATAAGCGAGGCATGGCAGCACATGCCTATAGTCCCAGCTACTCGGAAGGCTGAGGAGAGAGAATCACTTGAGGCCAGGAGATCAAGGCTGTGTGAGTCATGATTTCATCACTGCACTCCAGCCAGGGCCACAGAGCAAGACCCAGTCTCAAAAAAATAAATAAAAAGGAATAAACTATTGAGATGCACAACAGATGAGATGAATGAATCTCTTTTTTATTTTTATTTATTTGAGACGGAGTCTTGCTCTGTCGCCCAGGCTGGAGTGCAGTGGCGGGATCTCGGCTCACTGCAAGCTCTGTCTCCTGTGTTCACGCCATTCTCCTGCCTCAGCCTCCTGAGTAGCTGGGACTACAGGCACCCGCCACCACGCCTGGCTAATTTTTTGTATTTTTAGTAGAGACGGGGTTTCACTGTGTTAGCCAGGATGGTCTCGATCTCCTGACCTCGTGATCTGCCCGCCTTGGCCTCCCAAAGTGCTGGGATTACAGGCGTGAACCACCATGCCCAGCCGAGATGAATGAATCTCTAGGGAATTATGCTTTGGGCGGGAGCCGGGGGGGGGGGGAAGCCAATCTCAAAAATGTTACATACTATCTGATTAAATTTTTTTGTTTTGTTTTGATTTGATTTGTTTTGAGATGGAGTCTCGCTGTGTCTCCCAGGCTGGAGTATAGTGGTGCAATCTTGGCTCACTGCAACCTCCACCTCCTGGGTTCAAGCAATTCTCCTGCCTCAGCCTCCCAAATAGCCGAGATTGCAGGAGCCCACCACCACGCCCGGCTAATTTTTGTATTTCTAGTAGGGATTGAGTTTTACCATGTTGGCCTGGTGGATCTCAAACTCCTGACCTCAAGTGACCCACTCGCCTCAGCCATGATCAGTATTTTGAATGTGGGCGTGAATATGCAAACCTACATAGGAAGCAAATTGTGTACAATTTACTACACATGCGCGCGCACACACACACACACACACACAAATGAGTACAAGTAAAATGGAGAAAATCCACCTAAGATTGCGCTGGGCGTGGTGGCTCATTCCTGTAATCCTAGCACTTTGGGAGGCTGAGGCGGGCAGATCACTTGAGGCCAGGAGTTTGAAACCAGCCTGGCCAACATGGGAAAACCCTGTCTCTACTAAAAACACAGAAATTAGCAAGTCTTGGCGGCAGGCACCTGTGGTCCCAGTTTTACTCGGGAGGCTGAGACAGGAGAATCTCTCCAACCTGGGAGGCGGAGGTTGCAGTGACTGAGATTATGCCACTGCGCTCCTGCCTGGGTGACTGAGTGAAAGTCCATCAAAAAATAAATAAATATATAAACCTGGGAGTGGCATCCACAAGACAGTGGCAGAACAGGTTTTCCAACCCTGAACTGGAGCTACTGGAAGTGTCCCAAGGCAAGCCAAGCCGGGGTTTCCCAAACATCACCTGCAGATGTGCTCTCAGTCTGAGAAGAGTGAGTCTGGGCCTCAGCAGGTCTGCTTCTCTCAGAAAAAGCATTTTGCTGTTCTGGGCTTATCCAGCTATTACTTTTCCCTGGGGCTGCACACAAATTCTTCTAATGACTTTGTAAACATTTAATTAGGTAGTTAGTTACTTTTTGAGGCAAGGTCTCACTTAGTCACACCCAGGCTGGAGTGCAGTAGCACAATCATGGTTCACTGCAGCATCAACCTCCAGAGCTCAAGCCATCCTCTCGCCTCAGCCTCCTGAATAGCTGGGGCTACTGGTGCGCACCTCCACACCTGGTTAATTTTTTTTATTTTTTGTAGAGATGAAGTTTCACCATGTTGCCCAGGCTGGTCTTGATCTCCTGAGCTCAAGCAATCCTCCCACCTCAGCCTCCCAAAGTGCTGGGATTAAAGGTATGAGCCACCATGCTAGGCAATTTTGTAAACTTGAAATGCACTTCTCTGAAAACAGAAGACAGCAACAGCCTCTTAAAAATCGTAAGTGTAGGCCGGGTGCAGTGGCTCACGCCTCTAGTCCCAGCACTTTGGGAGGCCAAGGCACACAGATCACAAGATCAGGAGTGTGAGACCAGCCTGGCCAATATGGTGAAACCCCGCCTCTACTAAAAAAAAAAAATACAAAAATTAGCCAGATGTGGTGGCACACGCCTGTAGTCTAGCTATTCTGGAGGCCGAGGAAGGAGGATCGCTTGAACCTGGGAAGTAGAGGTTGCAGTGAGCTGAGGTCGTGCCATTGCACTCCAGCCTGGGCGACAAAATGGGACTCCATCTCAAAAAAAAAAAAAAAAAAATCGGCCAGGCGCGCGGTGGCTCAAGTGTGTAATCCCAGCACTTTGGGAAGCCAAGGCGGGTGGCTCACGTGAGGTCGGGAGCTTGAGACCAGCCTGACCAACATGAAGAAACCCCGTCTTTACTAAAAATAAATAAATTAGCTGGGCATGGTGGCAGATGCCTGTAATCCCAGCTACTCAGGAGGCTGAGGCAGGAGAATTGCTTGAACCCAGGAGGCAGAGGTTGCAGTGAGCCTAGATTGCGCCATTGCACTCCAGCCTAGGCAACAAGAGCTAAACTCCATCTCAATTAAAAAAAAAAAAAAAAAGGCTAGCTGGGCGCAGTGGTTCACGCCTGTAATGCCAGCACTTTGGGAGGCAGAGGCGGGCGGATCACGAGGTCAGGAGATCGAGACCATCCTGGCTAACACAGTGAAACCCCGTCTCTACTAAAAATACAAAAAATTAGCTGGGCATGGTGGCGGGCGCCTGTAGTCCCGGCTACTCAGGAGGCTGAGGCAGGAGAATGGCCTGAACCTGGGAGGCGGAGCTTGCAGTGAGCCAAGATTGCGCCACTGCACTCCAGCCTGGGCGACAGAAAGAGACTCCGTCTCAAAAAAAAAAAAAAAGAAAAGGCTGGGCACAGTGGCTCATGCTTGTAATCCCAGCACTTTGGGAGGCCAAGGCAGATGGATCACAAGGTCAACAGATCGAGACTATTCTGGCCAACATGCTGAAACTCCGTCTCTACTAAAAATACAAAAATTAGCTGGGTGTGGTGGCTTGCACCTGTA